>NC_142442.1:61485000-62110000 GCF_059453495.1 Arachis ipaensis | reverse complement strand
ACGAATCAACATTAACAAGCATCAAAACCAATTCCAACCAGTCACAAGTCAATTTCACAGCCATTCCAACATATCATATTACTAAAATCAACAACAAACGCTTATTCTCAATAATCAAAATATAGCCACAACTCAAACCATCATCACAATAATCCCAAACCAAACACAAATCCAACTCAGTTCATCAATTATCAATACGACAACTTTTCAATAGTTAGCTCATCAAATTTCAATTTAACAAGTATTATCAAATGAATCACCATTCACAGCCACTTTTCAACCAATTCAGCAATATCACATAGGTCAGAATTTTCAACAAATCCATCAAAATCAGAAAAACCAATATCAGTCACAAAATTAACCTTGTCAAATCAATTACTCACAATAACAAAAATCCAGTGACATTCTCAGCCATAACCTAAACTCAATAAACTAATTGAAACACCAGAATATCATCTCAATATCAGACTTAACCCAAATTTCACAACCTCAAACCAAGCTTATTCTTATCAATTAATCATATTTATGAATTATTTGTAATTACTCACTAAACCTCATTGGCATTCATAAGTTAAAATTGTTAATTTTTGAAATAAATCCCCTACCTCAATGTCGCATTAACAACACAATTAAACTAAGCAGCAGCCTCGGTGACATTTTTCCTATGAGTTCCCTTCCTCTGGCAACAACACCGCAGCTCGGGACCTACGTAGCAGCATCAGAATCATCAAGAGCGGCTCCAACATTGGTTCCCGGCGACTCCAATAGCACTAGCAATCTCTAAATAGAGCCGGCAGCTACTTGATAAACCCCGATTTTGTGGTTTATCTTGTACTTAATTTGGGTGGTTTTATCAACTTTTCCCACATTTATTCAATGAAATAGCATGGTTTTGCAATTCTCCCTTGATTTGTGCTTAAATGTGAAAACATGCTTTTTAGGCCCTAAAATTGGTGATTTTAATTCACTTTGATTCTATTCGATGCCTTGATGTGTTTGTTGAGTGATTTCAGGTTCATAAGGCAAGTATTGGATGGAAGAAGTGAGGAGAAAAGCATAAAAAGTGGGAGAACTCATGAAAAAATGAAGGAACCGTAAAGCTGTCAAGCCTGACCTCCTGGCACTCAATCGACCATAACTTGAGCTACAGAGGTCCAAATGAGGCGGTTTCAGTTGCGTTGGAAAGCTAACATCCGGGGCTTCGAAATGATATAAAATTTTTCATATGTTGCTTCGAGCTCAGGGGCGCGCACGCGCCATGTACACGTGTGCGCCGATTCTGCCCTTGGGTCCACTTTAATGAAATCGCCCCTAACGATTTTGCAGCTCATTTTGGGCCCAATCCAACCCATTTCTGATGCTATTGAACCCAAGGATTGAAGGGGGAATGAACCAAGTAGTCATAATTTAGTTTTCATCATGTTTTAGGCTAGAATTCTAGAGAGAGAGACTCTCTCCTCTCTCTAGATTTTGGATAGAAATTAGGGTACAATTATGTTAATCACTCTCAATTTCATCTTTCAATTCTTATTTTGATTCAGTTTTCTCTCTTAATTTCTTGTTGTTACACCTTTGTTCTTCTAGTTCTTGTTGTTAATTTCCCTATTTTGCCATTTTTATGTTGATGAATCATTCTTGGATCTTAATTTTTCTTTAATGCAATTTTATGTTTCCATGCTCTTTTATGTTGATCTTGGTTGCTATTGTTGATTTCTTACTTATGTTGGTTATGGTTTCCTTTAACTCTTGCATTTGATGATGTTTACTTTTCTTTCACACTAAGTGTTTGTTAAAATGTTTCCTCTAGTTTTTGAGTAGTTCT
Source organism: Arachis ipaensis (assembly GCF_059453495.1). Classification (NCBI taxonomy): domain Eukaryota; kingdom Viridiplantae; phylum Streptophyta; class Magnoliopsida; order Fabales; family Fabaceae; genus Arachis; species Arachis ipaensis. The sequence continues at coordinate 62,108,178 of NC_142442.1, read as the reverse complement.
TTTTACTCTTGGCCTAGGCTAAGGAAATTGAGTGACCTTGAGTCATTGGGTCTCATTGAATTGGTGATTTGAGAACCCTTGGTGATCAATTTGATACTCATTGACGCCAACCCACTACTAATCTAATTAGTAGGTAGGTTGAGACTTATGGGTTGATGTGATCAAAGCCATTTAACGTACTTCAAGTCTAGGAGTAGATATTACGTACTTAAGACTTTTGGAAGTAGACTTAATGAGCTTGGCCTCTCATAATTATCAATATTTGGTATGTAGACAAGGATGGTAATCTCAATTACCTAAGTCTTAGCCAAGAGTTCTTTATCTTGCTTTCTTTAATTACTTGTTTAATTTACTTTTCTTGCCAAAACACAAAATCAAAACCCCTTACCCCTTTATAGCCAATAATTGACCACTTCATTGCAATTCCTTGTGAGATGACCCGGAGTCTAAATACTTCGGTTATAAATTTATTGGGGTTTGTACTTGTGACAACTCAAATTTTTGATGTGAGAATTGTTTGTTGGTTTAGAACTATACTTACAACGAAGTTCTTCTATCTATAAGAAGAAAATCTAGACCATCGAGCAAAAACTCAATCATCAAAATGGCGCCGTTGCCGGGGAGTTGCAATGGTGTTACATTATTGGCTATTGTATATATTGTGAATAGCTTGATTTTTGGTTTTGTTTGTTAGTCTTCATTAGTTTTAGGATTTGATTTTCTTTGTTTCTTATTAGAAATTGTTTTTGTTTTCTCTTATCACCATGAATTCTCATCACTTTGGCCATGAGTTTGGTTCAAACTATGTTGTAGGAAATGGAAACTATAATGACAATGTGCATCAAGGATGGAATAATCAAAGATGGGAGGAGCCTCAAGGGATTGATCAACCTTATTGGCAACAACAACCTCTGGATTCTTATGGGTATAATCCTAATCCTAATGCATACCAATCTAATGTATGTGATGACCCTTATTGTGATTGTCAACCACAACCACCATATACATATGATCCTTTCCTTCAACATAGCCCTCAACAACCATACTCACAAGCCTCATATCACCAAACACCTCCATATAATCCCAACCCATATCCACCATACTAACCACCTTGTGAACCATATGAACCATATGAAGAACCACCCCAATTCTACCACCAACACCCTCAAGAACCACCACCTCCATACTATTACCAAGATGAATCACCTCCCATGTATGATAACTTTCAACCACATATTGAATTTCCCTTACCACCACAACCCTCCATGGAAGAACACCCATATCCATCCATCCAAGAGCAAACGGATCGTCTCAAAGAAGAAATGGATCGGCTTCAAGTAATAATCCGTCAAAAGGAGCAAGAGGAAGCCCAAAGAAAGAATTATGAAGCTATTGAGGCTAACCTTGCCAAAATTAAAGCCAACTTGGACTCATGGGACTCATGCAACAAGCAAAGCATCTCCACGGATAAATATGAGAAATCAACCGAAGAAAGGAGCATGAAGGAGATTTTAGAATCTCAACATGTGGATAAGGAGATGGGGTATGTCTTGCAACAAGTGGAGAAGGAAGAGATTGTTGAAGAAGAAGAAGTGGTTGAAGAGCAAGGCGAAGTTGAGCAAGAGGTGAATTCCAAGTTTGGGAACACTTCCACACCAAGTGACATTGTTGATGATTTTGTGGAAGTTGTTGGACCTTCTTCCATTGAGCTTGAAGGTGATGTTAAGGAGGGTGCGCAACCTCCTAAGCATATAATGAATGATGAAGAATTGGAAGAAGGTGCGCAAGCGAAAAATCTTCCTCTTAAAGATGATCCCACACCAACACATGATCCTTTGGTATTTGAGGAATCTTCTCCTCTTGAAATTGAGGTGGATGTTGAGACAAGTTCCACATTACCTCTAAGTTGTGATATGAAGAATGGAGAAGAGCTAGAAGAGGTTGGTGAGGAAGTAATTGAACATGAAGAGCCTTGTCAAGAGGTGAACATGGAAGAAGCTTGCCAAGAGGTAGAGGTATTCAAAGAAGAGCATAAGGGAATGGAACTTACAAGACCATTGGAGACATCCCTTCCTAAGTCACCATCCAACACAACATTCAAGTGGGTAAAATTCTTATCTCTAATCTTTACTTTCCCACTTGAATATGGTTTGATTGAAAATGATGGGCAACTTAGAGCTCTTTGTGGGGTTAACAACAAAAGGAAATTGAGTAGTAGGTGGAAATGCCAATCAAGGTTCCTTATGGTTGGAAACTCAAACTCTTAGTGCAATGGTTAGTATAGTCCTCAACTAAAGGGGTTTAGGAAGATGCTTTGGTGTTTAGTTGAGGATTCGGATCACTTCTCACCCAATTGAAATTGTGATGATCAACTTGAAGATGGGTGTAGAAACAAGATTTGGGATCCGGGAATATATGAAGATCAATTTTGGAAGCCCTTAGCTTGTGTGGAACTTCATCAAAGCTTGGAGCCACTGATTTTGAATTTTGGAGCTTACTTGAAGTCCAAGCATTGGTGGAGGTTCCAAGATGAATTCAAGCACAAGCCACCATAACAAGGAGCTTTCCAAATGTCTAACTTAAGGACTTAAACTAAAAGTGCTAGTTGGGAGACACCCCACCATGGTAAACTTTTTCCACTCTCTTTTAGATTTGGTTAATAAGTGATTTGAGTTGCCGTTGTAAGTAGTTTTTGTTATTTTCTATACTCTTATGCATTTTGCTTTTGTTGATAGGTTGTTTGTTGCATTCATGCTTTGATTAGAATAGTTGTTGTTAGATTGCATTTTACATGTAGTATAAGTTTTGTTTTTAGTATGTTTGGAAATTTTTCAAAACTAAAAAGATTTTTTTTGTTAAATTTGATTTTTGATTGTTTTAGAATGCTTATAGATTAGGAGAGTGCCTTGTTTCAAAAAAAAAAAAAACGGGCATCCGCGCGCAAGCACACTGTGCGCGCGCGCGCCGGTGGTGCATATCGCACTCCTGGTACAAAAACCAGAGAGTTGTGCCAAAGTTGTGCCCACTTCGCGCCGCGACCTGACGCGCCAGCGTACATGACGCGTACGCGTCGCCTGTCCCGTCTGCCCACCCGCGCGCACGCGTGCGTGACACGTACGCGTCGCCTTCTGTGCCTTGTTTCTCCCCTGTTTTCTTTCTTCCTTCTTCTTTCTTCTTCTTTCTTCCTTTCTTACTTTCTTTCCCTTCTTCTTTTCTTTTCAAAAATTCCACTTTTTATTTTTCTTATTTTCATCTTCTTTATTATGTTACATTTGTATATTATCATTCATTTCATTTTAATTTTATTTTTATAGCTTGTTCATGTTTTCTTTTCTAAGTTCGTTGTTTTAATAATGGTGTTGAATTCTCTCACTCAATTATTGAGAGTTTCTTGGTTAATCTTGGTGCTTCTTGACTTGTTTGATATTGTTGGATGATGAAACTTTTAAATCAATGCTTAATCTTGTATGACTCTTATATTCTTTGTGCATTGATATGAGCTTGCATGTCTTTCATGACCCACTCTTTCTAGTCGAACTTGATGCTTTTAAGTGCTCTTCATGCCTTGACTTTACTCTTGTATCGAGTGTTAGTTAATATGCCTTAGCCTATATTGTCTTCTTACTTACATGCGTAGCTAACATGTAGTGAGAACCTTACTCTTATTTGGCATTAGCCCCGCCTACGTTCTATTTGTTTTGATATCTTTGTTGTAGGCTTAATTTTCTTTCTTTTTCTCTCCTTTCAGGTTGGCCACCAAGAAGGAAAGGAATGAAAAAGCTTCAAATGGGGCAACAAACAAGTTCATATGCATAACCTTTTGAAGGAGCTCATCAATTGTAGCAACCCATCCACCTTGCTCTTCTTTGCATGCACCGAGGACGGTGCAAATTTCTAAGTATGGGGAGGTCGTCCGACCAACCTCTATGGGTAACAACTTCCTTTTTCAAAACCAATTTTTAATTTTTGTCTTTGTTAGATTTGTTGTTGCCTTGCATGATAGATTTCATGTTAGTTAGAATTTGTATATATTTTTACCACTTCCTTTTTATGTTAGTACTACTTGGTTAGGGTGATGATGTTTTTTCTAAGAAACTGTTTTTAGGGTACCCTACCAATTTGAAAAAAAAAATCTTTCTTTTGTGACAAACTTGCTTGAAGAATTTATTTTGGAACATGATTTTTGAGCTAAGAACACAAACATGTGAGTTTTGGGCATAATTGCGTGGTTACATCTTATAACCACTTATTTCCATTCTTGTGTGCATTGTTCTCTTTCTATGATTGTAATCTTTGATTTGTTTGATTCTTTATGTCCATTATTCCATGTATACATGCATTTATATGATTGAGGCCATTATTTAATTTATCTCACTTGCCCAAATGGCCTACCTTTCATCAACCATTGTTAGCCAATTTTGAGCCTATTTAATCCCTTTTGTTCTTAATTTTAGCACATCACTACCCCTAAGTGAAAAACAATAAATGTCCTTAATTTGGATCTTTGATTAGCTTAGGCTAGTGAGGGTGTGTATCATTTGGGTATGGGAAACTTGGGACATTGGTTGTGGTAAAAGTGTAACTTTTATTTTTGTTGAAGAATTTTGGGAATTGGGTACATACTCATGTATTAATTATATTTAAACCATATGCATTGATGCTCTTGTATATACTTCATTTCAAAAAGAAAAAAAAATTTACAAAATAAAGAAAAAAAGAAAAAAATATATAAATAAAAAAATAAAAATAGAAAAAAAAGAAGAGAAAAAGAAATAAAAAGGGGACAAAAATGCCCCAAAGTAAAGTTCAATAAAAATCAATGCATATGGAATGTGAATTAAAGAAAATGCATGAGTATGTGAAAAAGTGGGAATCATGGGTAGCTAGGTATTGTATTAGAATTGTATAGGTTGTTATATATGTTTAGTGAGAACTTAGGCTAATCAAAGATACAAATTTTAAGCTCACTTGACCATATGCATTCCTACCTTGACCCTAACCCCATTACAACCTATGAATAAGTCCTCATGATGAATGTATGCATGCATTGAATAATTATTGATTGTTAGATGAAAAAAAATCTTAGAAAGCATGAGTAGAAGAGAATTGAGTGAATCGACCCTATACACTAGAGCGACTAGAGCGGATACACATCCAGTGAGGGTTCGATGCTTTATTCCTTGTTCCCGGCTTTCATGAGCTTTCTTCTTGCAAGTCTACTTGTACTATTATCTTGATATTCAATTTGGTAGGATTCATGAATCATCATACTACTTAGCCCTATATGTGCATATATGTTCTTGGAGATTGATTTACTTTTAACCAAGTAGGTAGAATCATTTTGCATTTAGTTGCATGCATGTAGATAGGTTTATATAGTTTCTTTGCATTGAATAAATGTTCATACCCCTTTTCTTGTCCTTCCTTATTCGTAGCATGAGGACATGCTTAGTTTAAGTGTGGGGAGATTTGATAAACCCCGATTTTGTGGTTTATCTTGTGCTTAATTTGGGTGGTTTTATCAACTTTTCCCACATTTATTCAATAAAATAGCATGGTTTTGCAATTCTCCCTTGATTTGTGCTTAAATGTGAAAACATGCTTTTTAGGCCCTAAAATTGGTGATTTTAACTCACTTTGATTCCATTCGATGCCTTAATGTGTTTGTTGAGTGATTTCAGGTTCATAAGGCAAGTATTGGATGGAAGAAGTGAGGAGAAAAGCATGCAAAGTGGGAGAACTCATGAAGAAATGAAGGAACCGTAAAGCTATCAAGCATGACCTCCTGGCACTCAATCGACCATAACTTGAGCTACAGAGATCCAAATGAGACGGTTCCAGTTGCGTTGGAAAGCTAACATCTGGGGCTTCGAAATGATATAAAATTTGCCATATGTTGCTTCACGCTCAGGGGCGCGCACGCGCCATGTACGCGTGCGTGCCGATTCTGCCCGTGGGTCCACTTTAATGAAATCACCCCCAGCGATTTTGCAGCTCATTTTGGGCCCAATCCAACCCATTTCTGATGATATTTAACCCAAGGATTGAAGGGAGAATGAACCAAGTAGTCATAATTTAGTTTTCATCATGTTTTAGACTAGAATTCTAGAGAGAGAGGCTCTCTCCTCTCTCTAGATTTAGGATAGAAATTAGGGTACAATTAGGTTAATCACTCTCAATTTCATCTTTCAATTCTTGTTTTGATTTAGTTTTCTCTCTTAATTTCTTGTTGTTACACCTTTGTTCTTCTAGTTCTTGTTGTTAATTTTCCTATTTTGCCATTTTTATGTTGATGAATCATTCTTGGATCTTAATTTTTCTTTAATGCAATTTTTTGTTTCCATGCTCTTTTATGTTGATCTTGATTGCTATTGTTGATTTCTTGCTTATGTTGGTTATGGTTTCCTTTAATTCTTGCATTTGATGATGTTTACTTTTCTTGCACACTAAGTGTTTGTTCAAATGTTTCCTCTAGTTTTTGAGTAGTTGTTTTTACTCTTGGCCTAGGCTAAGGGAATTGAGTGACCTTGAGTCATTGGGTCTCATTGAATTGGTGATTTGAGAACCCTTAGTGATCAATTTGATACTCATTGACGCCAACCCACTACTAATCTAATTAGTAGGTAGGTTGGGACTTATGGGTTGATGTGATCAAAGCCATTTGATGTACTTCAAGTCTAGGAGTAGATATTACGTACTTAAGACTTTTGGAAGTAGACTTAATGAGCTTGGCCTCTCATAATTATCAATATTTGGTATGTAGACAAGGATGGTGATCCCAATTACCTAAGTCTTAGCCAAGAATTCTTTATCTTGCTTTCTTTAATTACTTGTTTAATTTACTTTTCTTGCCAAAACACAAAATCAAAACCCCTTACCCCTTTATAGCCAATAATTGACCACTTCATTACAATTCCTTGTGAGACGACCCAGAGTCTAAATACTTCAGTTATAAATTCATTGGGGTTTGTACTTGTGACAACTCAAATTTTTTATGTGGGAATTGTTTGTTGGTTTAGAACTATGCTTACAACAAAGTTCTTATTTCTATAAGAAGAAAATCTAGACCATCGAGCAAAAACTCAATCATCACTACCTCCAGTAACAGTGGCGGCAAGGTAATTTTACAATAATCTCTTTATACAATACAAACAGTTTCAGGGACAAGCTTCAAAGTAGAAACAAATTGGTAGGACAAGGAAGCAGAAATAGGGGGTAGAGCTTACCAAAACAGTAGTGGTTCTAATGGTGGTTTTCTGGGCAGCTCGAATGTTAGTTCCCAGTGGCAGAGAGCTCTGGCAACTCACAGAACCCAGAGGCAGAGGCAGAACTGGCGACCGCTCCTCCTCCAGCGGCGGCTTGGTGAGACGCGGCGGCAGCAGAGTGTGGCAACGGCGGCGCTGCGGCTTAGTAACGATGATGCGGTGGCAGCTCGCGAGGATGGCGACGGCAATCCACAGCGCTGACAGCGACAAGGCTGGTCGCGGGCTTCTTCCTCTCGCATAGGTCACAGCGGTGATTTACAGGCCCAACGACAGTGACTGTGAGGGCAACGAGTGGCTTCTTCCTCGCGGTGTCTAGCTCTCTCTCCGCGCTTGACGGCGTTCGGTGGCAATGGAGGCATGGCGGCAACGCAGCAAAGGTTCCCTCCTCCCTTGGCTCTCGCGTGGTTCTTCCTTCCTCCTTGAACAGCGACGACGGCGTCCTTTTCGTCGGCAATAATGACGGCGGCGATGGCGAGGCGGGCTGGGCGTGGTGCAGCTCCGTTCACGAGGTGTGGGTGTGAAACAGAAGGGGTGTGGGCTGAATAAGTGTGGTGTCCTGAGTGTGTGTGTGTGCCGCGGTGAAGCTGAGGGAGAGAGGGTGAGTCTGTACGCTTGTGATGAGGGTGACGGCGCTAAGGAGAGTGGGGGAGGGTTAGGGTTTCTGATTAGTAACTTAGGGTTTCCAATTTGGGAAATTAGGGTTAGAAATTAGGATTTTATAAAGAAATAAGGATAGATATGAATAGATATTTTGATAAAATTGAAGGATAGGATAATTTTAAAATCAAATGTACTTTATTAAAAATATTTAGAAACATTATTTATCAACATAATGCTAAGTTCAATCAATTATTTCTAATTTAAATTATAAAATAAACATATTAATCATATAATTATAAAATATAGTTCAAACTCAATATTAATCATTCAAATTAAATGATATAACTTCTCATTATTTTTCTATCACTAGACTTTAATTTCAATTTATAAAATAACCAATTATAATAAAAATTGTACATAAATATTAATTGACGTAAACTTAAAGTATTTATAAATATCAATCTAATCATTTCTAAAAATAATTTCTAGGAGTTCAAATTAATAACATAATTCATTCAAAATAGAATTTATTTAAATTAAATTATACAATTCTTCTTATTTTTCAATTATCAAAATTATAATTTCAATTATACCAAATATCTAATAAAGATTATATAAGAATTCTAATTAATTTAAACTCCAATTATCATGAAACTCTATTTAATTATCATTAGTAAAATAATTTTCTTAAAATAAATCACAAATAACTAATTCTTTGATTTTCAAAAGCTAGGGTTGTTACATTCTACCCACCTTAGAAAAATTTTCGCCCTCGAAAATTGCTAGAATAAAATAAGTTCAAACTGAAATCAAAGAAAGCAGAATATATGGACAAAAGTATAGGCAATGTCAATGATGAATATTCAAAGAGTTAAGTAAGCAATCAGATTCATAGGCAAGCAAAGATATACAAGAATGACAAGGTATGGTTGGGAAACAATCAAATCACATTCTAAGGAGGAAATTCAAACTAGAGAATTCTAATGAAAGCAACTAAGAAAAAGATGGCACGAGTTCATGTGGCACGAATAAAGATTATAGCACGAATAAACCCCGTGAGTCGCATCACCTATAACTTCTATTTCGTCTATGATAACCTATTAGTGTCCCTATATACGTAAATCATTAATATTAAGTTGGCCAGACCTAATACCATGAAGTATAAAATGGTAACCTAACAGCATTAATCATCAGATAGTCATGCATATAAAACTCAAACTCTTGTTATCAGAACAAGTCACAAAGCATGACAGACACTCAGAGTATGCAGTGAAGCAAAGTCAGTCCATTCCCAAGGCTCTAACAGGAACGAACTGCTCTGATACCATTTGTAACGACCCAACTTCCAGTACGTCATGATCGTACTGAAAGTAAGGCGTTACCAACCTGCTTTCCTTTATTAACTATTGACTATTGAGCCTTTAGTTCGATATTGTGATTTAGTTTTATAGAAAATTCCAGAAAAATTTTGTTTTTGTTATTCAAAATCATATATCAAAGATCACCAGGTAATAATAATCACATAATTATTAATAATAATATCTGTCATACAAAGGATTTCAAATAAAACTTAGATACAAATCCTATCCCTCTGTATAAAATAAAAATCTTAAGCGATAGGGGCGAGGGAACTCTATGAAAGCAAATTACTCATACACTTAACTCGTAAATAAGTTCTAGAATCGCCCGCAGCTTCAAACTGAGTCTTCGGACCTGTGTCACTGAAAGGGTGGAAGATTTTGGGGTGAGAACAAACCACACGTTCTCAGTAGGGAATGGGAATGCCATAAAAGTAATGAAATAGAATGCAAATAATTAACATACTCTAGGAAACTATATTTTTATCAAACTCTTATGAAAATACTATTCTTGGTTTTACTTTAACTAATTAGTTACCTCTTCCAAAGAAAATCTCTAAGCTCAAAACAAATTTCAAAATATAAAATTGGTCACATTAAGCATTTCTCAACCACACAATTAATTTTCAATCACAACATCAAATCTTACTCATCATCATACATTCACCATCTAATAGCACTAACAAAAGATTCAATTCAACACACAAACAAGTCACAGCAAGGCAAACAGCATAATCACAGGGAAGTACAATGAGCAAACCCAATCAAATGCAGATGCGCAAACAAGGATGATGCATGTCTAGCCCTAGTGCCGGTAATGAGCTCATCTGTCGGTTTCTACCCACTCCTGACGTAACTCGAAGCAGCTGAAACGGGTATGGTTTTCCAGTCAGCATAGGTACAGTTCTCACTAACTGACGTATGCGTCATATCCTCTGTAAGCAGACTCTGCCTTACAAGTGACGGCATTCCAGCCGTGTATGAAATCATATCCTCTATATGCAATCCTTGCCTTACAGGTGCGGCATTCTAGCCATGTATGAATTAATATCCTCTGCAAGTGATCCCAGGTTATCAGTTGCAAGTACAGCTCTCAATAGCTGTGTAACACTGGAAAACGTTCTGTGGTCATACCACTATCTATCTGACTGCCTTCACGCAGCAGATCATTACATAATCATTCTCATTATCATCATTCATTATCATTCTCATTATTCATCATCACTTTCACATTCTTATGTAGTACCTCTTTCTTTCTCTATTCAATCATACTGTATAAACTTTACATCTTTCACTCTTGCAATATCTTGGCTCAAGCTATTTCTCTTTGGCATTTGTTCATAAAAATCTCAATCATCAATTCAGTTCATAATCTCTGCTATGGCAATCTTGAGTCAAGCCAACTTTAAAACTATCTTTCATTTTAGTTCTCTATCAAAGACTCAAGAAAATCATTTATTTTTAAATTCATTAAACACTTTTCAAAACATAACCTTTCATTAGAAGTAATCAAATAAAACTCTTTCTGAAGTTTACTAACTTCACAAAGATTCAAAAATCATATCTCTTACTATTCAAATTCAAATATTATTATTTCACCAAATTTCTAAAAAGATAATCCTTTATTTCAAACCCAAAACACAACTCTCTTATATTAAATCAAACTCAAAACAGAAACATTTCCTTGATAAATCGATTTCATAATAATATAATTCTTTTTTTTCTCAATAAATAAAACTCCAAACATAGTTCATTTCTTTTCTTAGTAAATTAAAATCAAATAATATAATTTTCCAAATCTTACTCTTTTAAAAGAACCTCAGATTTAATAAAATTTCGGCAGCACCTCCCCTAAAACTGGGACTTAGCCACCTTTACGGGTTCCCTCTTTCTCAACAAATCACCAGCCCTTTTCTCAATTATTTATAAACAGACAATTCTCAATCAATCAGATATTCGCATTACATAATAATTAGCAAATCAATCATACTCCACAATTTCTGCTAATCCATCAATCCAATCTCACCATTTCATATTTACTTTTCACTTATCATAAAATCCTTTCAAAATTAAACACAATCAACTAGTAATCCCAAAAAAATTAGCTTTTCATAATTCAAAGTCATTTACTTGTTAACAAAGTAACTGTTTTGGTTTAGAAGTCATATTTCAAGAGAATAATTCGGTAATCAAACTTCAATCTTTTAACAGTTCTCAAGCATAACTCTAATTAATCACGAATCAACATTAACAAGCATCAAAACCAATTCCAACCGGTCACAAGTCAATTTCACAGCCATTCTAACATATCATATTACTAAAATCAACAACAAACGCTTATTCTCAATAATCAAAATACAGCCACAACTCAAACCATCATCACAATAATTCCAAACCAAACATAAATCCCACTCAGTTCATCAATTATCAATACGACAACTTTTCAATAGTTAGCTCATCAAATTTCAATTTAACAAGTATTATCAAATGAATCACCATTCACAGCCACTTTTCAACCAATTCAGCAATATCACATAGGTCAGAATTTTCAACAAATCCATCAAAATCAGAAAAACCAATATCAGTCACAAAATTAACCTTGTCAAATCAATTACTCACAATAACAAAAATCCAGTGACATTCTCAGCCATAACCTAAACTCAATAAACTAATTGAAACACCAGAATATCATCTCAATATCAGACTTAACCCAAATTTCACAACCTCAAACCAAGCTTATTCCTATCAATTAATCATATTTATGAATTATTTGCAATTACTCACTAAACCTCATTGGCATTCATAAGTTAAAACTGTTAATTTTTGAAATAAATCCCCTACCTCAATGTCGCATTAACAACGTAATTAAACCAAGCAGCAGCCTCGGTAACGTTTTCATATGAGTTCCCTTCCTCTGGCAACAACACAGCAGCTCGGGACCTACGTAGCAGCATCAGAATCATCAAGAGCGGCTCCAACATTGGTTCCCGGCGACTCCAATGGCACTAGCAATCTCCAAATAGAGCCGGCAGCTACCTCCAATAACGGTGGCGGCATGGTAATTTTATAATAATCTCTTTATACAATACAAACAGTTTCAGGGACAAGCTTCAAAGTAGAAACAAATTGGTAGGACAAGGAAGCAGCAACAGGGGGTGGAGCTTACCAAAACAGTAGTGGTTCTAATGGTGGTTTCCTGGGCAGCTCGAATGTTAGTTCCCGGTGGCAGAGAGCTCCGGCAACTCACAGAACCCAGAGGCAGAGGCAGAACTGGCGAGCGCTCCTCCTCCTGCGGCGGCTTGGTGAGACGCGGCGGCAGCAGAGTGCGGCCACGGCAGTGCTGCGGCTCAGTAACGATGACGCGGTGGTAGCTCGCGAGGATGGCGACGGCAACCCATAGCGCTGACAGCGACAAGGCTGGTCGCGGACTTCTTCCTCTCGCATAGGTCACAGCGGTGATTTACAGGCCCAACGACAGTGACTGTGAGGGCAACGAGCGGCTTCTTCCTCGCGGTGTCTGGCTCTCTCTCCGCGCTTGACGGCGTTCGGTGGCAATGGAGGCATGGCGGCAATGCAGCAAAGGTTCCCTGATGCGCATAAACGTGTTATGCTACGATTTAGGAAATTGCACGATCGGCAAAATTCCTTCCAGCAAGTGCACCGGTTATCGTCGTCAAGTAAAAACTCACAATAGAGTGAGGTCGAATCCCACAAGGATTGGTTGAGTGAGCAATTCGGATTAGAAGTGTGTTCTAGTTGAGCGGAATCAAGATTTGAGATGAGAATTGCGGAATGTAAAATTGGCGGGAAAAGTAAATGACAAGAAAATTAAATGGCTGAATCTTAAATTGCATGAATTAAAGAGCAGAATGTAAATTGCTGAAATTAAAAGGGAATGGGGATGATTGCAAGAATTGAATTGCAGAATGTAAAGAGAAAGTGGAAATCAGAAATGGGGAATTCATTGGGTTTAGGAGATATTGAAATCTCCGAATCAAAACATGTAAATCTCTTCCTCAACCAATGCATTCATTGAATTTTGCTTGGCAATCTTATATGATTGGATCCCAATTCCTTGGCTCACCAATGCTCTCTAAAAACAAACAAATTCCCAATCCCTTGGTTTAAATGTTCATAAGAAGAGATGATGCTTGATCACTGATTATACCACACAATTTCATGAACCACAATTTGGTAGGATTACATGTCACAATATCCATCCAAACCCCAATCCAATCCACTGTGAGAAAGCTTCTCTAGCATGAATCCTCCATTCCTTTCCCAAGGCTCCGAAGGATTCCAAGTATGAGTAGTCTCTTTCCCAAGACAACTACTCAATGGAATTAGATCGAGAAGCTTTCTAACAAAATTCAAGAGAAAAGATTGAAGAAGAAGATAAACTATTATTGATTCATTGAATTACAATAGAGCTCCCTAACCCAATGAAAGGGGGTTTAGTGAATCATAGCTCTGAATTCAATTACAAAGAAGAAGAAACTAGCTAAAAGTGAAAGTAAAAGTCCTTTCTAACTTAACTTCTATCCTATTTATACACTTTCTATATTGAGCTTCAGTTGTGCTTCTTGGGCTTTGAGGCCTCTCCTTGCTTTCCTTTTGTCTTGGGTTTATGATCCATAATCTTGATGAGGTTGTTGATCCAAATCCTGTAACATTTATTTAGCCAACTTAGTGATAATCAAATAATGGCACATGACTCAATAAATGAGATTTCAAACTCATCAATCCCTCAGGCCCAATCCCATAAACCATGATATTCAATTGGGTTTCATACCAAAGTAAGTTTAAGTTAATAATTGTGCTCAAAGACTAACTTAAATCACAATATTTTTGGCCCAGAAACCTTTTTCAAGAGTGGCGTTTAAGTTGTAGTTTAAGCTTAAACTGCAACTTAAACGCCAGACACTTCCAGTGAGGCCATTTGTAGAAGCACGTTTAAGCTTCAGTTAAGGTTAAACTGAAGCTTAAACGTGGAAATGGAAGAAGGTAGCCCTGGAGAGTCATGTAGTCGAACACGTTTAAGCTTCAGTTTAAGGTTAAACTGAAGCTTAAACGTGGAGATAGGAAGGGCAGCCCTGGAGGTCGAACACGTTTAACCTCCAGTTTGAGGTCAAACTGGAGGTTAAACGTGGAAAAGGGTGGAGGCATACTGGAGGTCGAACACGTTTAACCTCCAGTTTGAGGTCAAACTGGAGGTTAAACGTGGAAGCTTGGAATGGTGGCCCTGGAGGTGTCGAACACGTTTAACCTCCAGTTTGGGGTCAAACTGGAGGTTAAACGTGGAGATGGAGAGAGCAACCCTGGAGTGAAAAAACTATCGAACACGTTTAAGCTCCAGTTTGAGTCAAACTGGAGCTTAAACGTGGAATGGTCCCTGGTACTCTTCCTGGTTCTGGCGTTTAACCTCCAGTTTGAGGTCAAACTGGAGGTTAAACGTGGAACTCCTCCCTGGGTGGCATACTCATTCTGGCGTTTAACCTCCAGTTTGAGGTCAAACTGGAGGTTAAACGTGGAATACTCCTTAAGTGAGGCTTTTCATTCTGGCGTTTAACCTCCAGTTTGAGGTCAAACTGGAGGTTAAACTTCAATCCCAGCATTTCTTATCCTTCATGATTTTGGCGTTTAAGCTCCAGTTTAGGCTTAAACTGGAACTTAAACTCCACATGTGATATTCAAGCTTCCTTTATTGATTTTGTTGCTTCCTTGCTTAGCCTCTTCTTCCCTGAAATCATCCAAACAATTGCATCAAAGTCTTGCAAAATTTCATGAGAAATCTTTTATTCATAGCATTTAAGTAATATAACTAAAACTCATGGAATTTGCATCAAAATCATATTGTTTGGATGGTTCATTACTTTGTTCTTCATTTAACCATTTTTGGTTACTTTAAGCTCAAGAAAATGCATAAAACAACTAAAACTAACAGAAAAATGCTAGTGAAACTAGCCTATGATGCCTTGGCATCACAACACCAAACTTAATACTTGCTTGTCCCTAAGCAAGTCCTGAGTTATTTGAGAAGAAAGTATGAACAGAAAGTAATTACATTGGCTATATTAGCAAGCATTTGAAGTTCATCAGAAGGGTTTTATGCAGAAAGTTGCAGCATCACTTTTTCATACTTATCAGGTAGGATTATCACTTTTTCATTGCATCCATCAAAAATTGCTATGGCCTCCTGTTATTCTTATGTCTTTGGCACTTTTCTCTTCTTTGTTTTTCTTTTCTTTTTCTTGGAGCTTCTTTTGCTCCTTGTTTGCTTAGTGTCATGTGTTGCACAAGCCTTTGGCATTTTCTTTTTCTTAACAGTGCACTACACATATCCACTTTAGGCATTTTAGTTCACATTTCTTCTTGAGACATTGGTGCCCAGCACCTCTTTGTGTGACTAAATGTTTTGTATTTAGGTTGCTCTTGATAATGGACTTTTGGTTGATAATCCTGGGTTAGTTAACCCAAGTTACCAAGTGTTGAAACACTCCTCAGAACCTATTCATCCAAGCATATCCTTAATACATAAACACCACAGGCATTTGTCTCAGAAGTTCAAACCATTGGTGCCTAGCTTATTTTCTCAATTTTTTTTGCTTTTTGGTTGCCTTTTTCCGTGGCTTTTTCTTTTCCTTTTTCTTTCTTTTTCATGGCCAAAGACATTTTTTTCATCAAGATCCATAGACAATTTTTACTTTCTACATAAAAATGATAATTCTACACTCTAATTTTAGTGATCTGACTAAACAATCAAGCATGCATACCACCACTTAATTCTACTTGATTTGTCACTAATGTAGCCAAGTTACTTTTGTTCAAACTTTTCTTTAATTTTTGAAACAGAACAAGCATGGCATGCACTTGTTTAAGAAGGTGAAGTTATATCCAAACATCTAGGCATTCACTTTATTCAAAGCAATTAACAAAAAAAACTACACATTCCAGAAAGATTCAACATTTACAGTTTAAACCAGAACACGCATGCTTTTGTTTACCCTTTTTAAAGAATTATCAAGGAATAATACCACCTTGTGAAATTCCTTGTTTTCTCTTTGTTGTCAGGAAACACTTTGATTTCTCCTTCTTCTTCCTAAATGTTGCTTCATGCTTTAAGGTTCTTGTTTCCTTTCCTGCAAGGAGTAATGAAGTTGCTTGCTCCTCAAGCACTTAAGTGGTTAGCTCAACTATGTGTGGGTAAGTATCGGATTCTTAAGTTGGTGTGTGAACACCAAACTTAGTCTCCCACTTACTTCTCTGTGTTCTTTGAATCCTTGAGTTATCTTGGAATGATGTTGCTACTAAGGGTTTTAAGCATTTCTGTGACTGCTTAGAATAGTTGTTCCTTTCACATAATTCAAAGGTTGTTGTGTTCAGTTGATCTTTATGGTGGAACACCAAACTTAGAGTCACACATTCCCCTTTGACTTATGAATCCATGAATTCATTGTTTGGTGTGAAACACCAAACTTAATTCTTTGCAATGCACAGAAACTACTTTATCCCTTTTATTGAAACAAATAAAAGAAACAGCAGAAAGGTATTACCTCAGGTTGGGTTGCCTCCCAACAAGCGCTTGTTTATCGTCATTAGCTTGACGGTCAGCTTCCTCAGTTGAGGTGATATTTAACTTTGTCCTTCTCCTCCACATCTCCCAAGTAATGTTTGAGTCTTTGACCGTTAACAATGAAGGTTCGTTGCGACTTTTCTTCCATGATTTCTACTTGTCCATAGTTGGAGACCTTGGTGACAAGGAATGGTCCAGACCACCTTGATTTTAGCTTCCCTGGAAATAGCTTCAGTCTAGAATTGTAGAGCAATACTTTTTGCCCTTCTTCAAATTTCCTTGGGGCTATGTTGCTGTCATGCTTCTTCTTTGCTCTTTCTTTGTAAATTTTGGCATTCTCATAAGCTTCCGCTCTGAATTCTTCCAATTCTTGAATTTGCAACATCCTTCTTTCTCCAGCGGCTTTGTTGTCCAAGTTCAGAAGTTTCAAGGCCCAGTATGCCTTGTGCTCCAACTCCAGTGGCAGATGGCAAGCTTTTCCATATACTAGTTGGTAAGGAGACATTCCAATTGGTGTTTTGAAAGCTGTCCTATATGCCCAAAGAGCATCATCTAGCTTAATCGACCAGTCCTTTCTTGAATTTCCCACAGTTTTTTCCAGGATTCTTTTGAGTTCTCTGTTAGATATTTCGGCTTGCCCACTTGTCTGTGGATGGTATGGTGTGGCTACCCTGTGTTTGACTCCATATTTTAGGAGCAATGCCTCTAATGGTTTGTTGCAAAAGTGGCTTCCTCCATCACTGATGATTGCTCTTGGAACCCCAAAACGACAAAAAATGTGTTTTCTGAGGAAGTTTATGACTACCTTATTATCATTGGTTGGAGTTGCTATTGCTTCAACCCATTTGGAGACATAATCTACTGCCACAAGAATGTAATTATTTGAGTATGAGGAGGGAAATGGTCCCATGAAATCTATCCCCCATACATCAAACAATTCAAGTTCCAGAATGAATTGTTGTGGCATTTCATTTCTTCTTGGCAGGTTCCCAGCTTTCTGGCATTCAGGGCAGTGTTTCACTAATTCTTTTGCATCTTTGAAGATAGTAGGCCAATAAAAACCACACTGCAACACCTTAGCTGCTGTTCTTTCCCCTGCAAAGTGCCCTCCATAAGTGGAGCCATGGCAGTCCCATAAAACTTCCCTTCCTTCTTCCTCGGATATGCATCTTCTGAGTATGCCATCGGAACATTTTTTGAACAAGTATGGTTCGTCCCAGATGAAGTATTTGGCATCATTTACCAATTTCTTCCTTTGATGTTTGTTAAATTCCAAAGGTAAACTCCCAGTGGCCTTGAAGTTTGCTATGTCTGCAAACCAGGGTGCCTTGTGAATTAGCATGAGTTGTTCATCAGGAAAGCACTCATTTACATGTGTGCCTTGTGTGCTTCCTTCTTCCCATGGTATCCTTGATAAATGATCTGCCACCTTGTTCTCTACACCCTTCTTGTCTTTGATTTCAATGTCAAATTCCTGCAACAAAAGAACCCATCTAATAAGTCTCGGTTTAGATTCTTGTTTGGCAAGTAAATATTTTAAAGCTGAATGATCAGTGAAAACAATGACTTTAGATCCAATGAGATAAGATCTAAATTTTTCAAATGCAAAGACTATTGCCAAGAGTTCTTTTTCAGTGGTTGTGTAATTCCTTTGGTTAGCATTCAAGACTTTACTGGCATAATAAATCACATGTACCAAATTGTCTTTCCTTTGTCCTAACACTGCCCCAATAGCAAGGTCTGATGCATCACACATCAGTTCGAACGGTAAGTTCCAATCAGGTGGGGCAATGATAGGTGCAGAGGAAAGTTTTTGCTTCAAAAGTTCAAAGGCTAGCATGCAATTTCCATCAAATACAAAGGGTGTATCAGAGACAAGCAAGTTACTCAAAGGTTTGGCTATTTTAGAAAAGTCTCTAATAAACCTTCTGTAAAAACCAGCGTGGCCCAAAAAGCTCCTAACTGCCTTGACATTACTTGGTGGAGGTAGTTTTTCAATGATTTCCACCTTAGCTCTGTCCACCTCCATGCCTCTATTAGAGATTTTGTGGCCAAGGACTATTCCTTCTGTGACCATGAAATGACACTTTTCCCAGTTTAATACTAGGTTAGTCTCTTGGCACCTCTTAAGCACCAAGGCAAGGTGGTGTAGGCAGCTGGGAAAAGAATCCCCAAACACAGAAAAATCGTCCATGAAGACCTCAATAAATTTTTCAATCATGTCCGAAAAGATGGACAGCATGCATCTTTGGAAAGTGGCAGGTGCATTGCACAATCCAAAGGGCATGCGTCTATAAGCAAAAACTCCATATGGACAAACGAATGATGTTTTCTCTTGATCACTAGGATCAACTACTATTTGGTTGTATCCTGAATATCCATCCAAGAAACAATAGTAAGCATGTCCGGCAAGCCTTTCAAGCATCTGATCCATGAATGGGAGTGGGAAATGATCTTTTCTGGTGGCTTCATTGAGCTTCCTGTAGTCTATGCACATCCTCCACCCAGTAACGGTTCTTGTGGGTATGAGTTCGTTCTTCTCATTTGGCACCACCGTTATGCCACCTTTCTTGGGGACTACATGGATGGGACTAACCCATGGGCTATCAGAAATGGGGTAGATTACCCCTGCCTGCCATAACTTCCTCACTTCCTTTTGTACCACTTCTTTCATGACGGGATTCAATCTTCTTTGAGCTTGAATGGAGGGTCTAGCATCTTCTTCTAACAAGATTTTATGCATGCATATGGATGAACTTATCCCCTTCAAATCAGCTAGGGTCCATCCAATGGCATCTTGATGAGTTTGCAGCACCTTGATCAATTCTTCTTCTTGTTCTTGGCTCAAGGCCGAGCTAATGATAACAGGGTGACTCTCATCACTACCCAAGTATGCATACTTGAGATTAGGGGGCAATGCTTTGAGCTCAGGTTTTGGTGCTTCCTTTTCTTCTTTCACTTTCTCTGGCCTGCTTAACATAGTTGTGTCAGCATCCTTGATATCACTAACTTCAATATCCTTGGTGAACTCCTCCTCTGCCACTTCCTTTATTGTTTCCTCAAAAGTTTCTTGTACTGCAATGTCCACTACATCAACCCTCATGCATTCCCTTAGTGATTCTGATGGATAGCTCATTGCCTTGAATACATTAAACACCAATTTCTCATCATGGAGTCTAAGAGTGAGTTCACCCTTTTGTACATCTATGATGGCTCCAGCAGTAGCTAGGAAGGGTCTTCCCAGAATTATTGAAGCCTTGGCTTCTTCCTCCATATCTAACACCACAAAATCAGCAGGAAATATAAATTCTCCCACCTTCACCAACAAATCCTCAACTATCCCATGAGGGAATTTAAAAGTTCGATCTGCCAATTGGAGGGCCATTCTTGTTGGTTTGGCTTCTTCAATCTTCATTCTTTTCATCATTGTTAGCGACATCAAATTGATGCTGGCCCCTAAATCACACAAGGCCTTCTCCACCATGACTTCTCCTATAATACAGGGGATTTGGAAACTGCCTGGGTCCTTCAATTTCTGAGGCAATTTGTGCTGAATGATGGCACTGCATTCTTCAGTTAACAACACAGTTTCCTCATTTCTCCAGCTTCTCTTCTTGGTCATCAATTCTTTTAAGAATTTTGCATAAAGTGGCATTTGCTCTATTGCTTCAGCAAAGGGAATGTTGATTTGAAGCTTCTTGAAAATCTCCAAGAACCTGGAGAATTGGCCATCCTTTTCACTTTTCATCAAACGTTGAGGATAAGGTGCTTTAGGTGTGTAAGGCTTCAAGACCTCTTTTTCTTTTTCTTTTGTTGCAAACGGTGTAACAGATTGTCCTTGTTCCTTGTCTTTCACATTTTCCTTTGCTTCATCCTCTGTGGTTTCCCTTGAAATCTCCTTTAGATTCTTTCCACTTCTGAGGGTTATAGCCTTACATTCCTCCCTTGCAATAGCCTTAACAGTATGAGAACTGCTTGTCCCAGGGGCTTGCTTAGTCAAATACAAAATTTGATTTTCTAGCTTCTGGATGGCAGCTCCTTGGTTTTGCAAGTTAGAATTTACTTCTTCCTTAAAAGCCTTCAATTCAATTATATCTTGGCTCATGGTTGCAAGCATTCCTTCCATCCGGTTTAATTGATCTTGAAACTGTTGGTTCGGATTAGGTTGGGTATGTTGATTATTTTGGCCATGATATGATGATTGGGGGTAAGTGTTTTGTGTGGCTTGGTATGATCTTTGGTTGGAGTTTTGGTATGTGGAATTGTTTTGTTGGTTGTGGTTGTAAGGTTTGTGGTTTTGTGGTTGGGTTTGTTGGTTTCCCCACCCAAAGTTTGGGTGGTTTCTCCAGCCTGGGTTGTAAGTGTTGGAGTGTGGATCATATGATTGCCTTTGTTGGTTTCCCACATAGTTAACCTCATCCCAATCACCTCCTTCAATGCCTACTTCCTCTTGATCTTGTGTGTGTATTGCAGCCACTTGCTTTGTTTCTAATTGCCTGGTAAGCTCTGCTAGTTGCTTGGCAAACACCTTGTTTTGGGCTAGAATTGTATCAACATGGTTCAGCTCCATGACTCCCTTAGTGTTGTGCCTTTCTGATGCATAGTAGTACTCATTCTCAGCCACTGTCTCGATCACTTCAATGGCTTCTTCCACGGTCTTTTTCTTGTTCAATGAACCTCCTGATGAATGGTCTACAGCCTTCCTTGATTCATAAGAGAGCCCATCATAGAAGATGTGCAATTGCACCCAATCATGGAACATGTTTGGTGGGCATTTCCTTGTCAAGTCCTTGAATCTCTCCCATGCCTCGTAGAGAGTTTCACCATCTTGTTGTCTAAAAGTCTGGACCTCAGATCGAAGCCTATTGACCTTTTGTGGAGGGTAGAAACGTGCCAGAAACTTGCCTTCCACCTCATCCCATGTGGTTAGACTCCCCCTTGGGAATGATTCCAACCACTTAGCTGCCTTGTCCCTAAGTGAAAATGGGAACAAGAGCAGTTTATAGGCATCTTCCTGGACTCCATTGGACTTCACAGTGTCACAAATTCTCAGGAATTTTGTGAGATGTTGGTTTGGGTCTTCATTAGCACTTCCTCCAAAGGAACAATGATTTTCCACCAATGATATTAGCTGTGGCTTGAGCTCAAAATTGTTGGCCTGAATGGGTGGTTTCTGGATGCTACTACCACAATTCCCAGAGGTTGGGTTTATGTATGAACTAAGAACCCTCCTCTCAGGAATGGCATTGTTTCCATCAGCTCTCTCATGGTTGTGAACTTCTCTATCCATGTTGAGATCTAGAGCTTCCTCAAAATTGTCCTCAGATTCTCCTTCAGATTCCTCTTCTCCCACTACTCTCTTCCCTCTTGCTTCCCTTCTAAGTTTATGAAGGGTCCTTTCCGGTTCGGTATATGGAGGAGTTGATGTCTCTCCTCTCCTACCTGTCATACAAGAACACAGCTCAAACACAAACAGGTAAAATACTCTTGGTTAATGGAAGAGTATGGTCAGCTCAATTGAGGAATTAATTCAAACAGTTAGTGAGTCAGTGAGTTAGTTGCATGAATTTAAAGGCATAAAGAAGGAAAGCATGTAACCAAGTGCAGAAATTAAAATTCAACAAGTATTTAGAACAGAATTAACAAAGCAAGAGAAAATTGCTCAATCTAGTTAGCTTCCAATTTGAGAATTGTCAATCGAAAACCAATCCCCGGCAACGGCGCCATAAACTTGATGCGCATAAACGTGTTATGCTACGATTTAGGAAATTGCACGATCGGCAAAATTCCTTCCGGCAAGTGCACCGGTTATCGTCGTCAAGTAAAAACTCACAATAGAGTGAGGTCGAATCCCACAAGGATTGGTTGAGTGAGCAATTCGGATTAGAAGTGTGTTCTAGTTGAGCGGAATCAAGATTTGAGATGAGAATTGCGGAATGTAAAATTGGCGGGAAAAGTAAATGACAAGAAAATTAAATGGCTGAATCTTAAATTGCATGAATTAAAGAGCAGAATGTAAATTGCTGAAATTAAAAGGGAATGGGGATGATTGCAAGAATTGAATTGCAGAATGTAAAGAGAAAGTGGAAATCAGAAATGGGGAATTCATTGGGTTTAGGAGATATTGAAATCTCCGAATCAAAACATGTAAATCTCTTCCTCAACCAATGCATTCATTGAATTTTGCTTGGCAATCTTATATGATTGGATCCCAATTCCTTGGCTCACCAATGCTCTCTAAAAACAAACAAATTCGCAATCCCTTGGTTTAAATGTTCATAAGAAGAGATGATGCTTGATCACTGATTATACCACACAATTTCATGAACCACAATTTGGTAGGATTACATGTCACAATATCCATCCAAACCCCAATCCAATCCACTGTGAGAAAGCTTCTCTAGCATGAATCCTCCATTCCTTTCCCAAGGCTCCGAAGGATTCCAAGTATGAGTAGTCTCTTTCCCAAGACAACTACTCAATGGAATTAGATCGAGAAGCTTTCTAACAAAATTCAAGAGAAAAGATTGAAGAAGAAGATAAACTATTATTGATTTATTGAATTACAATAGAGCTCCCTAACCCAATGAAAGGGGGTTTAGTGAATCATAGCTCTGAATTCAATTACAAAGAAGAAGAAACTAGCTAAAAGTGAAAGTAAAAGTCCTTTCTAACTTAACTTCTATCCTATTTATACACTTTCTATATTGAGCTTCAGTTGTGCTTCTTGGGCTTTGAGGCCTCTCCTTGCTTTCCTTTTGTCTTGGGTTTATGATCCATAATCTTGATGAGGTTGTTGATCCAAATCCTGTAACATTTATTTAGCCAACTTAGTGATAATCAAATAATGGCACATGACTCAATAAATGAGATTTCAAACTCATCAATCCCTCAGGCCCAATCCCATAAACCATGATATTCAATTGGGTTTCATACCAAAGTAAGTTTAAGTTAATAATTGTGCTCAAAGACTAACTTAAATCACAATATTTTTGGCCCAGAAACCTTTTTCAAGAGTGGCGTTTAAGTTGTAGTTTAAGCTTAAACTGCAACTTAAACGCCAGACACTTCCAGTGAGGCCATTTGTAGAAGCACGTTTAAGCTTCAGTTAAGGTTAAACTGAAGCTTAAACGTGGAAATGGAAGAAGGTAGCCCTGGAGAGTCATGTAGTCGAACACGTTTAAGCTTCAGTTTAAGGTTAAACTGAAGCTTAAACGTGGAGATAGGAAGGGCAGCCCTGGAGGTCGAACACGTTTAACCTCCAGTTTGAGGTCAAACTGGAGGTTAAACGTGGAAAAGGGTGGAGGCATACTGGAGGTCGAACACGTTTAACCTCCAGTTTGAGGTCAAACTGGAGGTTAAACGTGGAAGCTTGGAATGGTGGCCCTGGAGGTGTCGAACACGTTTAACCTCCAGTTTGGGGTCAAACTGGAGGTTAAACGTGGAGATGGAGAGAGCAACCCTGGAGTGAAAAAACTATCGAACACGTTTAAGCTCCAGTTTGAGTCAAACTGGAGCTTAAACGTGGAATGGTCCCTGGTACTCTTCCTGGTTCTGGCGTTTAACCTCCAGTTTGAGGTCAAACTGGAGGTTAAACGTGGAACTCCTCCCTGGGTGGCATACTCATTCTGGCGTTTAACCTCCAGTTTGAGGTCAAACTGGAGGTTAAACGTGGAATACTCCTTAAGTGAGGCTTTTCATTCTGGCGTTTAACCTCCAGTTTGAGGTCAAACTGGAGGTTAAACTTCAATCCCAGCATTTCTTATCCTTCATGATTTTGGCGTTTAAGCTCCAGTTTAGGCTTAAACTGGAACTTAAACTCCACATGTGATATTCAAGCTTCCTTTATTGATTTTGTTGCTTCCTTGCTTAGCCTCTTCTTCCCTGAAATCATCCAAACAATTGCATCAAAGTCTTGCAAAATTTCATGAGAAATCTTTTATTCATAGCATTTAAGTAATATAACTAAAACTCATGGAATTTGCATCAAAATCATATTGTTTGGATGGTTCATTACTTTGTTCTTCATTTAACCATTTTTGGTTACTTTAAGCTCAAGAAAATGCATAAAACAACTAAAACTAACAGAAAAATGCTAGTGAAACTAGCCTATGATGCCTTGGCATCATTCCCTCCTCCCTTGGCTC
Organism: Arachis ipaensis; assembly: GCF_059453495.1. Taxonomy (NCBI): domain Eukaryota; kingdom Viridiplantae; phylum Streptophyta; class Magnoliopsida; order Fabales; family Fabaceae; genus Arachis; species Arachis ipaensis. The sequence continues at coordinate 62,083,235 of NC_142442.1, read as the reverse complement.
TCGCGCGGTTCTTCCTTCCTCCTTGAACAGCGACGACGAAATCCTCTTCGTCGGCAATAATGACGGCGGCGATGGCGAGGTGGACTGGGCGTGGTGCAGCTCCATTCACTAGGTGTGGGTATGTGACAGAATGGGTGTGGGCTGAATGAGTGTGGTGTCCTGAGTGTGTGTGTGCCGCGGTGAAGCTGAGGGAGAAAGGGTGAGTCTGTACGCTTGTGATGAGTGTGACGGCACTGAGGAGAGTGGGGGAGGGTTAGGATTTCTGATTAGTAACTTAGGGTTTCCAATTTGGGAAATTAGGGTTAGAAATTAGGATTTTATAAAGAAATAAGGATAGATATGTATAGATATTTTGATAAAATTGAAGGGTAGGATAATTTTAAAATCAAATGTACTTTATTAAAAATATTTAGAAATATTATTTATCAACATATTGCTATGTTCAATCAATTATTTCTAATTTAAATTATGAAATAAAATATTAATCATATAATTATAAAATATAGTTCAAACTCAATATTAATCATTCAAATTAAATGATATAACTTCTCATTATTTTTCTATCACTAGACTTTAATTTCAATTTATAAAATAACTAATTATAATAAAAATTATACATAAATATTAATTGACGTAAACTTAAAGTATTTATAAATATCAATCTAATCATTTCTAAAAATAATTTCTAGGAGTTCAAATTAATAACATAATTCATTCAAAATAGAATTTATTTAAATTAAATTATACGATTCTTCTTATTTTTCAATTATCAAAATTATAATTTCAATTATACCAAATATCTAATAAAGATTATATAAGAATTCTAATTAATTTAAACTCCAATTATCATGAAACTCTATTTAATTATCATTAGTAAAATAATTTTCTTAAAATAAATCACAAATAACTAATTATTTGATTTTCAAAAACTAGGGTTGTTAACCTGCCAACCATGCACTTCATTGCTGATTTTGTTCTTGAAACCAAATTGGATTGAAATTTATAGCTTTCATCATTCTATTTGGTACTTTTAAGTGCATAGCATGCTGAATTACTACATTATGTACTGACTGCCCACTGCTTTTTTTGCCAACATCAAACTGAAATTAAACTTGAAATTTTGAAACCTGTTTGGTGACATTGGCAGCAGTACATACATTGCTTTCTATGTGAATTGATCAAATGCTTATTCATGTATCTTTAACATTAATGACCGTAAAAATAGCAACTTGTTCCTCTAAGTTTTTGAGCAATGCAATCTGTTTCTCAATTGGATTTTGCTTTGGACAAGAAGCTATGTATATGTGATCATTTCTTATCTGCTAAACATGAATATGCGTATGCTTTCACCGTAACTCTGATTTTTTCCCTTTGTGCCAATCTTTCCAAACTCTTTCAATCCTCAAGGCACAATTGCAATAATCAATTTCTTTTAATGCAATTCCCTTACAAAATGCACCTAAGACATATATATGCTTTCATTGTTTGATCACTCATGCATATGAAACTTAGGTTGCTTGATCTTGGGAAACCATATTTCTTTTGAACATTTGATTGCTTTATACATGTTTTCCCTTGCTTGAGTATTTGTTTACTCTAGTGGCTCCTACTTGAATTGTTTGATTATATCCTTCTTCTTCCTGTGAATTTTATCTGTTTCTCCTGAGTTGTACTCTATTTTTGTCTTTTTCAGGATGGCCCGCAAGGGAAAGGAGAAAGCCAACCCTTTGGCTCGTCCTCATCCTATGCCTCCAAGTGACCAACCAGACACATTTATAAATGCTGAAGCCCAAGAACAATATAGGAAATTGGAAAAACGGGCCTTCCATTATGAGAGAAAGCTCAACCGGCCTGAGAAATATGCGGATCAGATCATTAACAGACTAAATTTTTATCGTTGGGAATTCGTAAAATTCAACCCGGTGGAAGTAAACGAACACCAGGTCAAGGAATTTTATGCAAATTTCCTAAAGAGGAATGCCCAAACTATTTTTCTAAGAGGTGTCACTTTGGACACCTCTGATACTACTTTAGAGGCCCTCTTGGATATTCTCCATATTCCTCCGACTCGCGACGCTTACACTCAAATAATGAAGGACGTGTCAATGAGTAAGATTTCCTTAGATGTGGTCCTAGAAAAGATTGGCCTGCCTGAGGCTAGATGGGAGTACAGCAAGGGAGAGCAGGAAGTCCCGTTGAGCATTGCGTGCACTGACCTCAACCCAGAGGCAAGGATCTGGCAGCAGATCATTGCCGACTACATTCTTCCGAGCACGCATGCCACGCATATCAAAATCCGTATGGTAGTTCTGCTGTGGGCTATTCTAGATGGGAAGAGGGTCTCTGTTCTTCCCCTTATCAGAGAGTCGATGTGTAAGGTGAACCAACAATAGAAATACAACATTCCATTTCCATCATTGATCACCAGACTAGCAGCTCTATCTGGTGTAGAGAGACGGCCAACAGACCGAACGTCTGTCTACATCAGTAAGCAGCCATTTCTTCCATACGGCGATTATGACGGGCCGCTTCAGAAGAAGAGGAAGACTACTGAGTCTCCATCAGTAGCAGCAGAGCCTTCAGCACCTCCTACAGCTCCCGCACCCACACCCTGACCCCAGACAACATATGAGCTGTGCCGGGAGATCCTTCAGGCCGTCCACCGATCCGAACGTTGCAACACTCGCCGCTTCGAATGGATAGTGGCGAAGTTTGAGGGTAGAGACCCTGGGCCACCTCCTCCAGATACACCAGAGCCTGAGGCCAGGAGCCTGCATCTGAGGAGCCAGCAGCTGAAGCTGGCCAGTCAGTCGACCACCCTGAACGGAGACCAGAGGAGCCCAGACCTGAGTAGCATAGAGCTGAGAAGCTTAGAGTTGAGCAGCCGGTAGTTGAGTCCACCCCAGTGACATCCAGAGCCCTCATTGTTTATCAGCGTCATCATCACCCACCACCATCTGACGATGGAGCTTCTCATGGTTGATTCTCCCCCGAGTAATTATTTTGAGCACTGAGGACAGTGCATGACTTAAATGTGGGGGAGGATCTACGATATTTTGGGTGTAAACATTCTCCTGAACACTCTTATTTAGTTTATTTTTAGTTTTATTATGCTTTTGTAGATATTGACAACACTTTACTTTTTGCTACTATTTAGTACTTTGATATTATTCTTTGATATTTAGTTATGGATTGTGATTGGATGATGTGAATAGCACCTAGTTCAATTTTGTCCTAATTATTCATGTTAGTTTTTGTATTGTTGAAAATTAGGAATAGAACTAGGAAAATTTTTGAAAAGTGCATCCATCACACCATATATATATATAGGAATAATTTTCAAGAATTTCGCCAAGGGCATTCTATTCAATTGATTGAGGAAACTATTTTTAAACTTGCTTGAATGATTTCTTTTTTTGGAACATAGAAGAGTAAAGAACAATTACCCTGTGAGTTTTTGGGCTATATTGAGTGGTTACACATTTTAACCACTAATTTTGTTCATTGTGTGATACATCTCTTCTATGATTGTAATCTTGGTGTTGCTTAATTCTTTATTTCCAATAATTGATGTTTTGAATTGCATTGTGCATGATTGAGACAATCTTTGTTTAAAAGCTTACTTTTCCCGTATAGCCTACCCTTTGCATCTACCATTGTTAACCCCTTTTGAGCCTTAATTGACCCCATTGTTTGTAATATCACCACATCACAACCTTAAGTAGAAAACCATGTCCTACCTTGGATTATATCCTTGATTAGCTTAGGTTGGAGAAGTGTGTTTCATTTAAGTGTGGGGAAATCTTTTGGGAAACTTTGGTAGTAAAAAGAAAATGCTTGATTCGGGTATTCATTGAAAATTGTGGAAAATGGGAACATTCATGTATGAACTACTTAACCATATGCAATTCTAAATTCAACAAAAAAAAATTTCCTAAAAAGGGGATGAAGGTCACCCTAAGGAGTAAATAAATGAATAAAGAATTACATATGTGATGTTCTTGTGAGAAAAGCATACATGAGTGCTAGTGAATAGAAAATGATGGAAGGTTAGGATTGCATTTCATTTTTGATTTGATTGATACAGGTTGATGTGGAGGCTTAAACTAATCAAGGATTCAACCATTTTAGCCCACTTAGCCATATCTATCCCACCTTTATCCTAACCCCATTACAACCATATGAAGTCCTCATGATAATTGTATTCATGCATCACTTGTTGTTGATTGTTAGATAAAAAGTAATTCCTTGAAAGCATGATTAGAAGAGACTTGAGTGATTAAACCCCTAAACACTGAGTGACTAGAGCGTATACACACCTAGTGAGGGTTCAATTACTCAATTTTCTGCTTCCATGCTTCTTATCATGTATTCTTACAAGTTGCTTCACTATGATGAGTTGAATCAATTCTTTAGATTATGGATGCAGTGGGGATTATCTCCTTGCTTAGCCCATATTTGTCCATACTTGCTTGGGAACTTGATTGTTTATTTTCACCAATTTCATATCGATATTATAGATAGATATATAGATATAGATAGTATATAATATACTTGCATACATATAGGTAGTTGCATTTAATAAGTTGATTACCCCTTTGATCATTCTCCTTATTAGTTTAGCATGAGGACATGCTGTTGTTTACGTGTGGGGGAATTGATGAGTCCATATTTGATGGTATATTTTGACTCAATTTAGATGGATTCTAGCACATGAACTCACACTTAAGCACCAAAATAGCATACTTTTGTGTTTGATCCCTGATTTAATCTTAAATGTGAAAACATGTGTTTTAATGCTTAGATTAGTGATTTTTTAATTCCACTTTTGTGTCATTCGATGCCGTGATATGGTTTGTGAGTGATTTTAGGCCTTGGAGGCAAGAATGGATAGCCAAAAGTGGAGGAAAGCATGTACAAGGGAGAAAACATGAAGAAAATAAGAAAAAGAACACACAGCAAAGTGTGCGTGTGCACAGCCCTGCGTGCGTGCGCACAAGCGAATATTTCCTTGTGTGCGTGCACACAAGCACCTGTGCGTATGCACAGATCAATTTTTAGTCGAGTGTGTGGATGCACAGATGTCTGTGCGTCCGCACAGGTTCCTGTGCATGATTGCATTAATAAAACACGTGCTGCGCGAATTTGGAGGCCCTTTGCTCATTTTTGGAAGGCTGAAATGCTGTTTTGGAGTGCTATATAAAGGAGAATTCAACACTTATCAAAGGGGGGAGACATTGAAGCACAATTCTACAAAGTTTTTCATAGTATTAGGAGTAGGAGTAGTGTAGTGTAGAGTAAAGAGCTCTCCTACGGTTTATCAATTTACATTGTAGCATTTTATAGCAAGCTTTTCTTTTGGATTTTGCTTCTTTAATTGTAAGTACTCTCAATTTCCTCTTTAATTACATTGTCTTTATCTTCATTTTCTTTGGTTCAAGCACTTTGGTTCTTGAAGTTTTGATTGATGAATTTAATCTTACATGCTTTCTTTATGTTTATTTGGATGTTTATTGTTGGTATTGTTGATAGTTGGTTATAGTTTTCCATTTTACTTTGCAATTTTTCATGTTTTACTTTTATGCATACAAGGTGTTTGTGAAAATGCCAACTCTAGATTTTGAGTAGATTTTCCCACATTGGCTTGTGGTTTGAGTTCCTAGGATATTAGAGTCATAATGTCCGACATTTAGTGGTAATTCTTGGGTAGTTAGTTCACTCTTGTTTCCATTGACGCTAGCTTTTTATCAACTAGTTTGGTAAGTTAGCTAGGACTTATGGATTAAGGTCAAATATGCTTGCTTGACTTACTCCTCGATAGTTGGGGTTGACTAGGCGAGATTGACTCATCATAATTACCATAGTTGTGGTTATGGCAATAATAGGATTCCTTGGATCCTCAATCCCAAGTCAAGGCCCTTTTATTGCATTCTTAGCATTTTCACTAGTTTTGATCTTGTTTCTTTTACTTGCATTAATTCCAATTTTGGTCATTCCTTAGTTCTTTTATTGCTTAGTTATTTTAATCTTTTGTTCTTTGATGACAAAACCCCCTTTGTCATCTTTAACGACCGAAAGTGTAACATTTCATTTGCATTCCTAGGGAGAATGACCCATGGATGAAAGACTCTCGGTTTAGATTAGAAATTGTAAACTTTGATCGAGCATCACTTGTTGGTTGAGAACTATACTTACAACGAGGTTATTTCTCCTTTACCGAGAATGAATTCTTAACCGACAAATTTGCTCGTATCAATACTATATATTATAATGGCAATTATTATTATTGCCACTAAAAATATAAGAAAAAACTACTTTTAGCGAAAAAATTTTAGTGGCCATATTATTATCACTGGTATAAGTTTTATTAAAATATTTTTTATAACAATGGATCAATTAGATAAAAAGAATAAGATCCATCCAATAACCCAAAAGAAAAAGACCTACACGTTTCTCTTTCTGAGAAACCAAATAGAAATCTAACCCTAAATCTAGCCACCATCACCATCCCTCATCAACGAACACTTCTCCTCTGGTAGAGGGTGCTATCGCCGTCGGCAGGCGGACCGTTGGTGCCATCGCATTCCTCTCATCGCAGAACACTTTTCAGTTCTCATCGTTCCTCTTCTCGTTGCTATAGCACGAAGGAAGCATTGACCTCGTGGCGTTGCCGTCGCAAAGGTTGCTCGATCGATCATCGTGTCCTTGAGCTCTCTCTCTCTCTCTCTCTCTCTCTCTCTCTCTCTCTCTCTCTCTCCCCGAGGTCAACATGCCTCTTCGAGTGCTTTATCACTCTCTGTCCAAGCTCACTCTTCTTCCTCCATTGCCGTCACTTCCGATTCCTCCATCGCCGTCACTTGCCTTCCTCTTTTGCTGCTGGTAAGCACTGTTGCTTCAATTTAATTTATCACTTACTATAATTGTAATTAACTTCATTTTGTTTGTAATTTACAGATTGTCAATTCCTGTAATTCTATTTTCAAATGTTGCATTTTCATTTTGATCAATTTATTATTTGGTTTGAATATTTAGTCTCTCCTGCCAAAAATCTGGTAAATTATGTGTTGCAGACAATTTGCTCAACGTTCACGAGTCCGTAAACTTCAATACATAGCTAATTTAGAAAGAAATGTACAAGGTTTACAGGTAGATTTTAGCATTAGGCAATGATATGCATCATGTTTTCTATGCTATTTTGGAAATTTTCTTATTCTGATTTATCATTTTTTGTTATTTACTCTTTTATGTATGTCAATTCATAGGCAGAAGGATCTGAAGTATCTGCCGAGCTTGAATTTCTTAACCAGCAAAATCTCATCCTAAGTATAGAGAACAAAGCTCTCAAGCAACGGTTAGAAAGTTTAGCATAAGAGCAGCTTATCAAATATTGTAAGTTTCTGCCATTGAACATAAGCTAATAGGTTTTATTGTAAGTTGGAATTTGGAAGTCATTTATTTATTGGTGTACCAATCTAAATACCTGCATTTTGAGGGAGTGCTTATATATTCACTCATATACAACTAGGGAAATTCTTGGGATGTTATGATGCATTTTGATTATTTATTTTATGCTGTATCTTTATTCAACCGGTGTTGTATCGCCTGTCACCAAATTGCACCCTCTCCTTCTGCAGGATTGTGCAGAGATTTCCAATGTATGCCCTTCTCTTTATCTAGTTACTTGTTGACATGGAAGCACAAAGTGAACTCCTGAATAATTCAATTTCACTTTGTCTTTTTGGATTTTATGAGTTTGGTTTTTGGATCCTATGTTTGGAATATGCATAAACTTACCATGCACTTTTCTGTTCTCAAAGGCATAGGTCTTGTTATTTAAGTTTTGATAAAGGAAAAAGAAAATGGCTTCAAGATTAGGTAGTGATAATGATACTGATAATAACAAAGGTAGCATGTGGGTTTTGGAGAAAAAGCTGGATCAGCCAATGGATGAAGAAGCTGCAAGGCTAAAAAAATATGTACAAAGAAAAAGTAAGAAATGCAAACTAATTTTTCATGTTCTTCTTTCTCTTTCTAATTTACTGAATTGGAATTCTATTTGTTTTCTAGGAAAACTGAAAAAATATCCAGTCTTTCTTAATTAGTAATTAGCCTTTAATTAACTTTACAAATTAATTTATGGAATTGAGAAATTAATGGTATAAAATTGTATTTTTAGTATTATAGGAAAAAGGATACAATTGGAAAAAAATGCTATTCTTACTACGTTTTAGTGATATGCTGTTTTTAACTAAGTAGTATAATAGATATGCTTGTGCTATACTTTGAAAAGCGTTGTGTCAAAAATTCTACTAAAATACGTAAATATTTTATTAGAATTATGGATGTAGTTCAATTGGGTTCAACTGGGTTTCTTAGCTTTTTCAAGTCTTATATATCGTGTATTTGTAATGTGCTATATTATATTTGAATAATCTGCTTCTGGTTTTCACTTTTCAAATAATAGTAAGAGATGACAGTTTTGTGGAAAATTTTGTCTTGTTTATGAGTTAGGACTTTCATTTGAAAAACTCCAACTATATGAATATGAAATCTAAATACGATGATATATATTTTTTAGTCCTAAGTTGCTAAATATCCCTTATGGAACTTGTGAAACAACAATGAATATAATTGACTATATTAAAACTGTAGATAATACAGGATATATATATATATATATATAAGCCACAGAAATGATATATCAATTAAAACTTAAGCAATTCAAATTACATAAAACACTTTAATCACTTCAAAAGCATTATTATATTCTAGCTATTTCTTAATACATACATAGATAGCAGGTATAGTACTAATGTAACCAATGATCATCGGCTAGTTAAATTAATATTTAGCTATACATACATATAGTTAGGCGAAGCATGCACGCAATGATTGAGGCTCCCAAGTCTCAAACAATGATAAGAAAATATTGTGTGGTAATTACCTTATCATTTATTGGTATCTTTTATTAATTCTTTTTCTACTTTTTGATAAATAATAAATTTCTGCTCCTTGTTTTTGTTTCAGATAGCTAAGGATCTAAGCCCTGCATATTTGTTAAGATAAGGGCATGGCTTCCATTGTGTCATATATTATTATTCTTTGGTTCATTCTTTTTCCACCAATCTAGTTTCTTTTTCATTTTACTCCCTTGTTTTACAAGTCTAGGTACACTTATTTTTAAGTTACCATTGGTTGCTCGGTATTATTTTATATGTGGTAATTATTGGATCTTTGACCTACCCTAATTGTTTTTGGTATCCTTCTAATTATTATGTTTCTATCTTGTGATTCTTTTCTATTGTAGAAATTAGAACTTGCAATGAATGTCCCCCATTATTGTATTACAGTATTAGTTTTATTTAGTGAATGAGGTTGCATGTTGGTGGTCCTGTTATTTCTTTTAAAAATAAAAGATGAGTTTTATTCAGGACATGACAATGACAGATAACAACATAAGCACAACATCATCATGCAAACAAACAAAAGGGTAACTAATTCATTCTAATTCAATCCCTCAAAGTAGTTTTCCCCCTTAAACCACTGGTACTTACTCATTTTCCTACTCTTTTCTTTAAACTCATCATAGGGTCTATATATTTCTGATTACCTTGGAAGCAGCTTCAATTGGAATCAAGTACCAAGGACAAAACACCAATCCATTTCAAGAATTACAACCCACTATTCTGCTTTTCCTCACAGCAATATTTTACCATGCCATGACACTAATAACATCAAAATTGGCTTCCAAATTGCCATTATCTTCCATGTTTCTGGGCTACTTGGCTGCGAGACCCTACTTTGGATCCTTGTTGCCCAATTTTGGTGGTGGTATGTAATCATCAATGTGGTTCCATTATTAGTAGTCTTATTGTGCATTTGAAAGTTAGTTCTCTAACATAGCTGGTTGCATTTTTTGTTGTTTAAATTTGTAACATGATTTATTACTTTTCAAGAGAAATTTGTGTATCAATATTTTAAGTTTAATAAAATATCTCATTTTGTAGTAATTAATTTAAATATATTTATATTATGCATAATAATAATAATTATTGACAAAAATAATTGAGATTCTAGAAAAAAAAGATAGTTCGTTGCTTCTAAGAAAATGAGTATAATATAACTAAAAAAAGTCTTTAAGATTTTAGCGGCAATAGTAATGGCAACTAAAAGTAAATAATATTACAATTTTAGAATTATTTATAGTGGCCATATAAATTTCCGGTAAAATGGATTTTGGCGGCAATAGTAATGGCGGCTAAAAGTGAATAACATTGCAATTTTAGAATCATTTTTGGTGGCCATATAAATTGCCAAGAAAATGGCCGCTAAAAGTTATATACTTTTTGCGCCCATTAAAAATGTCTATACTGGCAAATGTTATAATTGCCGCTAAAACCTTTTAGCGACAAAGCATAAGACGGCTAATATCTAATTGCCTGTAAATATATTAACGACTATTTTTATTACCGCTAAAAATGAAATAAATAGCCGCTAAAAGTGTTTTTTCTTGTAGTGACCATATGAGCCATACTTAGAACCACAACAATTCCAATACCCATACTCCCAAGAACCACCTCAATATACACCATCTCCATATCCTTATCAAGATGAACCACATTCCTATCATGAACCCTTCCTCCCAAGCAATGAACTCTCCTATCCACCCCAAGCCCCAATAGATGATTCTCTCACTTCACTACTTCAAGGGCAAAGAGAGATGCAAAGGATGACACTAGAATTTGCGGCTACCTTGACCGAGTTAGTAAATATTCTAGCCTCGCAACGCTTGGACACTCACAGTACTCCCATGGCTCCATGTGGAGAATCTAATGAGGAGCGTAGCATGAAGGAGAAATTAGAAACTCAGGTGGAAAGTGAGGAGTGTGACTTTGTATTGGAACAATTGGAGGAAGCCATAATTGTTGAAGAAGAAGAAGAAGAAATGGTTGAAGACTTAGGAGATGTTGAGAGTCCATGGGTTAAGTCATAGAGCCTCCTTCCAAGAAGTTTGAATTTGATGTTGAGGAGGGTGTACAACCTCCAAAGCATATTGACGTTAGGATTTTCGCCAGTAAAGAATTTCATAAAAACAGTCGCGTTGTATATATAGTCTCTAAACCGACAGAAATCCCTTCGTACAAACGTTTTGGTTGTCACAAGTAACAAATCCCTTTGAAATTGATAACCGAGTATTCAAACCTCGGGTCGTCTTCTCAAGGAATTGCAGGGAGGTATGTTCTTATTATTGGTTATGAGTTTTGTAAACTAGGGTTTTGAAAGTGAGGAAGCAGTATGTTGAATGATAATAAAAATAAAACAAATAACTATAAAATAGACTCTTGGTAAGGTATGAAAAACTGGAAGTCCTATCCTTGTCAATTGTGATGAGAATTGGATTTTAATCCCACTTTGTTAACCTTTACTAAACAAAGGAAAGTTAAGTGGACTGATTAGCTTGATTCTCAAGTCCTAGTCAACTCTTGTGGAGAGACTAGCTTTAGAGCAATCCTAGTGCAATCAGAATCTGCCAATTTCAACCACTGTTTTATTTGACAGCTCAAGCGTTACCAATAAATCAACCAAAGCCAAAAGGGAAAAATCTAAATTATTTATATAATAAAAAGGAGCAATCATAAGTCTGAAATACATCAAAATATATTAAATAGAAAATCAATCTAAACATAGAGAGTCATAAACAAAATTGAGAAAAGAAATAAAAATAAAGAACCTGGGATTGAGAGTCACTCCTAAAACTAAGAGAAATCCTAAATCCTAATCCTAAGAGAGATGAGAGAACCTCTCTCTCTAAAAACTACATCTACTCCTAAAATTGTGAATGTGAAAGCCTCCTTATGAATGGGTGCAGTCCCCTACTTTATAGCCTCTAATCTGTGTTTTCTGGGCCGCAAACTGGGTCAGAAACAGTCCAAAATTCGCTGGTTTCGAATTTTGCCACGCTGGATTTCCGTCACTGCGATGCGGCCGCATGGATCACGCGGTCGCGTCACCTATCGTCAGGGGAACTATAGAATATTATATATCAAATCGAAACCCCAGACGTTAGCTTTCCAACGCAACTGGAACCGCGTCGTTTGGACCTCTGTAGCTAAAGTTATAGCCGTTTGAGTTCAGAGAGGTCAGGCTGGACAGCTTAGCAATTTCTCCAACTTCTTGCATTCCTTCCACTTTTGCATGCTTTCTTCCCATCCTCCAAGCCATTCCTGCCTTATAATATCTGAAAACACTTAACACACATATCAAGGCATCTAATGGTAATAAGAGAGGATTAATAATAAGCAAATATAAGATCAAAGAAGCATGTTTTCAATCAAAGCACATAATTAGGAAGGCAAATGTAAAACCATGCAAATAGTATGAATAAGTGGGTAAAGAGTAGATAAAAACCACTCAATTAAGCACAAGATAAACCATGAAATAGTGGTTTATCAACCTCCTCACACTTAAACATTAGCATGCCCTCATGCTAAGCTCAAGAGAAACTATAAAGATGAAGAGGAATGGTAGGATGTATGAAATGCAACCTATCTATATGAATGCAACTATATGCAAAAAAAAAGTTTCTACCTACTTGGTTAAAAGTAAATAAATTCTCCAAGACAAATATGAATCAAATTCCACTAATTCAAATCATACAGTGAAAACAAATAAACTTGTAAGAAGATAGCTCATGAAAGTAGGGAACATAGAATTAAGCACTGAACCCTCACTGGTAGTGTATATCACTCTAATCTCTCAAGTGTATAGGGTAATTCACTCTACTCTTCCCTAATCATGCTTTCTAACCTTGTTCTTCATCTAACCAATCAACAAAAATTTAGTGTACCAATGCAAACATCATGAGGTCTTTTTCAAGGTTGTAATGGGGCTAAGTTAAGGGTAAAGGTATATATATGGCTAAGTGAGCTATAAATTGAATCTTTGACTAGCCAAGCTCTCACCTAACATACATACACTCTATATAACTTTAAAATCATACCTAGCTACCCATAATTCCCACTTTTGTATGATTCCCATACTCATGTACCAAATTTTTCTTTTTAATTTATCACATGTGCATTGATTTTTTATTAACTTAACATTGGGGTAATTTTGTCCCCTTTATTTATTTATTTATATTATATATTTTTTTCTTCTTTTTCTCTTTTTCTCTTTTTTTTTTTGTAGAGAAATAAACATAACTTATCAATGCACATGGATTTTCTATTATTTTTCTATTTTGGTTTTTCATGAGTAGGTTCCCAAATTCCCAATATTCAAATAAGTTATAAACATGACACATTCCCTTATTAACCCAAGTTCCCACAATTTTCCCACACTTAGTTGATGTACAATCCCTATCTTAAGCTAACCAAAGATTCAATTTGGATATTTAATTGTTTTTCTGCTTTAAGGCTAGTGATGTGGTAAAATACAGAACAAGAGGGGATTAAAAGGCTCAAATTGGCTGACAAGGGTGATTTAAAGGGTAGGCTTATTTGGGATAAGTGAGCTTAAAACAAGTAATGGCCTCAATCATACGCAAGCATGTAAATATACTAAACAAAGGACATATAGACTGGAACAAAATACAGATTACAATCATAGAGAAGGAAACACACAGGAATAAAATATTTATGGTTAAATAATGTAACCATGTAAATAAGCTCAAAGTCTCACAGGTTGTGTGTTCTTTAGCTCAAAAACCATGTTCCAAATACAACTTCAAACAAGTTTTAACATAATTTTTTTTTAAATTAGTGAAATGCTATAAAATTTCTTGAAAAAGAAAATATTACTTCAACCAAGTAGTAACTAAATGCATAAAATCAAATAAATATGCAATTAAATATGCAAATGCAACAACTAACAAGGAAAAATAAAACATTGGTGTTTGAGATAGGAAGGTACTAACCCACGGAGATCGGTATCGACCTCCCCACACTTAAAGATTGCACCGTCCTTGGTGCATGCTGAGATTTGCAGGTGGATGAGTTGTTTCAACTGTTGCTTTTCTTCTAAGGATTGTGCGGATGGACTTGTCTGTCTCCCCTATGTAAAATGTCTTCCGGTTCTCTTCCTGGTGGCCATCCTGAAAGAAAAAGGGAAGGAAAGTAACCCAAAGCAAAGATAGAAAACAAATAAAACATGGGTCGGTTAATTCCAAAAGTGAGGGTCTCAATTACATGGTAGATACAACATGCAAGTGAGAAAACAATAGAAGCACATGGCATACTAGTGGTGTAAAATATTGCAACAATGAGGGAGAGAGTGTGGGTAAGGAGAGATAATATAAATTCATATCAATGTAAAAGTAATACAGGTATAAAAGATTGGCATTGATATAAATAATATTACCTATTCAAAATAAAACAAGTCACTAAGCATCAAGAAAATACCAGAAAAGATGTAATAGTTGAATAAGAATATTTGAACACCAATAATAATTTTATAAAAATATGCAATGAATGAAAGTATGCAAATAAATTAAATAAAATAGAATGGAAGTGAGAGAAAATAAGAAAGGAAGAAGAAAGAGATAAGAAAAGATAAGAAAATAAGGATTAGAGAAGAAGAGATAAGAAAATTGGCTGATCTGGATATGTTGTGCGGCGCAGGCGACGCGGTCGCATGGGTGACGCGGTCGCGTGGTGCGCGATAAGGTTGGGTGACGCGGACGCGTGAGGTATGCGATCGCGTGACTTGATTTGTGCTAGTGGTGCGAGTGCAGCCTCGCGGTCGCACAACTCTCTGTTCAAAACTCTTTTTGCCAAAATTCTGGGTGACGCGATCGCGTGGGGCATGCGATCGCGTGAGTGGCCATCTTTTAAAAATGACGCGGACGCGTGGGGCACGCGTTCGCGTGGGAGGGCTTGGGCTACCAGCATGAGTCCAGCCCAACTCCAGCTCAACTTTCGGCCAAGCACCCTTTTTACGTCGATTTTCAGCGCACGCGGCCGCGTGGGTGACGCGGTTGCGTGGGAGGCCAAAGTTCCCATGTGACGCGGATGCGTCGGCGACGCGGTCGCGTGGGTCAATTTGTGCTAATGGCGCGCCTCCAGCCCTGCTCCTGCGAAACTCTCTGTTCATATTAATATTATCTCCCATCTCCTTGCGACGCGGACGCGTCGCTGATGCGGCCGCATCGCGTGCTCGTTTTTTTTTTATAATCTGAAAAATGCATAATACAGTGTCAATATGAATGTGATGCAAAACTCCAGGTTCAATAAAATAAAACTTAAAAATAAATAAAACTAAATAAAAATAAAAAAGGAACGATTATACCATGGTGGGTTGTCTCCCACCTAGCACTTTTAGTTAGAGTCCTTAAGTTGGACATTTGATGAGCTTCCTATTATGGTGGCTTATGCTTGTATTCATCCAGGAATCTCCACCAATGTTTGTGATTCCAATGGCCTCCGGGATCCCAAACCAGGCGCAGAAAGCCTTCGAGTAAGTTAAAGCAAGTGACAAGGCCCCAAGAATGTTAATTTCTAGACTGGATTCCGGGGTCCCAAATCTTGATTTTACACCCATTTTTTTGTTGATCATCATGATTCTATCTGGGTGGCAAGCAATCTGAATTCTCACTGAAGTGTCCAAACAACTTCCTAGACCCATTCAATTGATCTTTATACCAACCTTTGCGTTTAAACTTAAAGCTTCCAACCATGATGAACCTTGCAGGATAATTCTTACCACTGGCCATCTTCCTCTTACTCTTAATGCCACAAAGAGCTCTAAGTTGACCATCCGTCTCCAGTAGCCCATATTCAAGTGGGATTAGAAAGCTATGGGATATGAATTTTACCCACTTGAATGTTGTGAAGGATGATGGCAACTTAGGGGGAGGTGTTTCCAACAATTTTGGCAAGGTAATTTCAAGCTCCACTCCCTTGTGCTCTTCTTTGACATCTTCTACCTCTTGATCAACCTCTACAAAATCTTCAACCATGATCTGCCTTGGAGGTTGTACGCTCTTCTCGACATCAACATCAAACACCGTGGAAGGAGGCTCTGTGACTGGACTTTCCAATGGAGGTACAGCATCTCTTAAGTCTGCAACCACTTCTTCCTTTTTAATAATTGATGCTTTGTCCAGTTGTTTAAGGATAAAATCGTACTCATCCTCGATATTTTTCTTTCTATGACAACTCCTTTCAACTATTCTTTCATCTTCAAGGGTCTCTCCTACCCTTACCCGTAGGGCCTCCTCTAGCTCTTTATGAAGTATGGATTCGCGAAGATGATTCCTTCTTTCCTGTTCCATATCAATAGCATAATTAGGATCATCTTGCTCTTGGATTGATGGATGTGGGTGCTCTTCCATGGATGGTGGTGATGGGATGGAGAGATTATTCTGTGGTTGCAAAGGAAGTGCACTAGAGCTTGAGGGTTGATTGTTGAAGGTATTTGGTGGTCTGATTTGGGCGACGAGAGCTTGTATAGTGGAGTTTAGATCGGCAAGTGCTTTCTCGATGGAGGTTTGGGGTGGATAGGAGGGTTCATTTGGTTCATAAGGTGGTTGGTATGGTGGATGTGGGTTAGGGTTGTATGGAGGTGAATGGCGGTAGTTGGCTTGTGAGTGTGGTGGTTCAAAGTTGTGTTGAGGAAAGGGTTCATAGGCATATGGTGGTGGTTGTTGATAGTCCATTGGAGGTGGTTGTTGCCATAAGGGTTGATCAAATCCTTGTGGCTCCTCCCATCTTTGATTGTTCCAACCTTAATGCCTGTTCTCATTGTAATTTCTTCTTCCTGCAACATAATTGTAACCAGACTTATAGCCAAAGGGGTGAGAGTTCATAGTAGTAAATAAAAATAAAAAATTAAAAATAAAAATAAAAAATAAATTTAAATTAAAAGGTTATTTAAATTTTGAATTTGAAAATTAAATTTTTGAAATTTGAAATTTGAAATTTTGAAATTCGAAATTTGAAATTTGAAAATTTTTAAATTTAAATTTTGAAAATTTTTAAATTTGAATTTTGAAATTTGATTTTTGAAACAAGATAAGATAAGATAAAAATTTTAAAAATAAAAATCTGAATTTTTTTTTTCGAAAAAAATTAATTAAAAAAATATTTTTAAAGAGAAAAACAATAAAATGACACCAAATTTCAAATTTTTTAGATCAAAACGAAGAAAACAACTAAGAACAGCTTGAAGGTCAAGATGAATGCGAAGAACAACTCAAAGATCAAGATGAACACTAAGAACAAATTTTTGAAAAATTTTGTAATAAAAACCAATAACCTCTTAATTTATGAAAAAGCAACAATAAAAACAAAAATAAAAACAAATAAACAAGCAAAAATAAAATATTTACAATAACCAATAATAAGGCACACGTTTGCAATTTCCCGGCAACGGCGCCATTTTGATGTTAGGATTTTTGCCAGTAAATAATGTCATAAAAATAGTCGCGTTGTAGATATAGTCTCTAAACCGACAAAAATCCCTTCGTACAAACGTTTTGGTTGTCACAAGTAACAAACCCCTTTGAAATTGATAACTGAGTATTCAAACCTCGGGTCGTCTTCTCAAGGAATTGCAGGGAGGTATGTTCTTATTATTGGTTATGAGTTTTGTAAACTGGGGTTTTGAAAGTGAGGAAGCAGTATGTTGAATGATAATAAAAATAAAATAAATAACTATAAAATAGACTCTTGGCAAGGTATGAAAAACTGGAAGTCCTATCCTTGTCAATTGTGATGAGAATTGGATTTTAATCCCACTTTGTTAACCTTTACTAAACAAAGGAAAGTTAAGTGGACTGATTAGCTTGATTCTCAAGTCCTAGTCAACTCTTGTGGAGAGACTAGCTTTAGAGCAATCCTAGTACAATCAGAATCTGCCAATTTCAACCACTGTTTTATTTGACGGCTCAAGCGTTACCAATAAATCAACCAAAGCCAAAAGGGAAAAATCTAAATTATTTATATAATAAAAAGGAGCAATCATAAGTCTGAAATACCTCAAGATATATTAAATAGAAAATCAATCTAAACATAGAGAGTCATAAACAAAATTGAGAAAAGAAATAAAAATAAAGAACCTGGGATTGAGAGTCACTCCTAAAACTAAGAGAAATCCTAAATCCTAATCCTAAGAGAGAGGAGAGAACCTCTCTCTCTAAAAACTACATCTACTCCTAAAATTGTGAATGTGAAAGCCTCCTTTTGAATGGGTGCAGTCCCCCACTTTATAGCCTCTAATCTGTGTTTTCTAGGCCACAAACTGGGTCAGAAACAATCCAGAATTTGCTGGTTTCGAATTTTGCCACGCTGGATTTCTGTCACTGCGACGCGGCCGCATGGATCACGCGGTCGCGTCGCCTAGCATCAGAGGAACCATAGCATATTATATATCAAATCGAAGCCCCGGACGTTAGCTTTCCAACGCAACTAGAACCGCGTCGTTTGGACCTCTGTAGCTAAAGTTATAGCCGTTTGAGTGCAGAGAGGTCAGGCTGGACAGCTTAGCAATTTCTCCAACTTCTTGCATTCCTTCCACTTTTGCATGCTTTCTTCCCATCCTCCAAGCCATTCCTACCTTATAATATCTGAAAATACTTAACACACATATCAAGGCATCTAATGGTAATAAGAGAGGATTAATAATAAGCAAATATAAGATCAAAGAAGCATGTTTTCAATCAAAGCACATAATTAGGAAGGCAAATGTAAAACCATGCAAATAGTAGGAATAAGTGGGTAAAGAGTAGATAAAAACCACTCAATTGAGCACAAGATAAACCATGAAATAGTGGTTTATCACATATCATGGCTGATGACTTTGAGGAGGTTGATCAAGAGATGGATCCAATAATTGATGAATTTCTATCTACAATTGAATCCTTCCCCATTGGACATGAAATAGAGGCCAAAGAAGAAGATACACAACCTCCCATACCCTTGGTACGTAATGAAGAAGAAATTGAATTGGAAGAAAGCTACCAAGAGGAAGAGGTTGAAGTTGAAGAAGTTTGCTAAGAGGTGGAAGTAGTCAAGGAAGAACATAAGGGAGTGAAGCATACATTGTTAAAGCCGCTGGAAACACCTCTCCCCAAGCCATTATCATCCAACACAACATTCAAGTGGGTAAAATTCTTATCCTTAAACTTTACTTTCCCAGTTTAGTATGGTTTGCTTGAGATGGATGGTCAACTTAGAGCTCCTTGTAGCTTTAAGAGTAAAAGGGAGATGGTAAGTGGTTGGAAACATAAATTTTGGTTCATATGGTTACAAGCTCAAAGTTAAAGTGCAAATATTGGTGTAGAGCTAGATTGAATGGGTCTAGAAAGTTGTTTAGATGCTTCAGTGAGAATTCGGATTGCTTGCCACCCAGTTGGAACAATGATGATCAACTTGAAGACCGGTGTAAAAACAAGATTTGGGATCCGGGAATATATGAGGATCAATTTTGGGAGCCCTTAGATTGTGTCGAACTTCATCAAAGCTTGTTGCTATTAATTTTGAACTTTGGAGCTTATTGAAAGTCCAAACATTGGTGGAAGTTTCAAGATGAATTCAAGCACAAGCCACTATGACAAGGACTTCACCAAATGTCCAACTTAAGGACAATGACTAAAAGTGCTAGGTGGGAGACAACCCACCATGGTATAATCTTCCTTTTCTATAGTTTTTTTTATTTATTTACTTATCTTTGCTTCATTAGATGTGTGTGATCCTTTTCAATTATGCGTATTTGCCTCTATTCTGATTTCTATAAAAAAAAAAGTCTGTCTCATGCGTGTGCATGGCCGATGTGCACATGTCATATTTGATACTGCTGCTCCCTGGTATAAAAATCAGAGAGTTGTGCTGGAACAATGCGAGTGGGGTGCTAGGTGAACAACCCAACCCATGCATGCGACTCGCTGACGCGCACGTGTCATTTGAATTTTTAGCCTTGCACGCGTGGGCGTGACCGTCGCACACGCTTCGTATCTAAATGTCGCCTCTGGTACTGACGAGCAGCGAAAGTTAGACTAATTAAGAGATTATAATATAATAGAATAGCGTTGCGAGTATAGCTCTTAACCAGCAAAAATCTGCCCCATCAATTTAGAAAGGTTGTCACAAAAAGTTAAAATAAAAATAGTGGGAGTATGAGTCCCAGGTCGTCTCCCAACGAGTTGCTAGAAAGGGTGCTAATTTATTAATCAGGAGTTTACAAGAAAATTTGAGAGTTGAATAATGAGCAATTACATAATTGTAAATTAAAGCAATAAAAATTAAAGGAGATTTGTAATGTTCTAAATAAAAAGCCTTGACTGGGGGAATGATTAATCGGAAGTTCTATCCTTGTTGGGATCCTTTAAGTGTAGTTTCAAAAAGGTTGTTGTTTTTACTTAGTTAACCCTTACTAAATAAAGGAAAGTCAAGTGATTGAGCTAACTCTTATTCGCAAATCCTAGTTCTCTCCCTTGGGAAGGTCTAGCTTTAGTAAATACAGAACTAGCCAACGACTTCCAATTTGACCATCACTTAAGCCTTCCAACTCAAGTGTCTCCTTTTAATCAGCACCCATGTCAAGTAGGAAATTTACTCCATTGACATGAATATAACGCTTGTAGAAATATAAAGAGAAGGCATGATAAATTGAATAAAATAAAGCTTTGAAAATTAATTAAAGATTAATGTAATCCTTTTCACTAACAATCCATGAAAATAATCAAACTACCACTTTAAACAAGAATTAAGGATATGGAATAAATAAAAGAGTAAGTAAGGAAACAAACTAGAATAGTATCTTCAACGGAGGTAATGACTCTTCAGTGTCCAGAAGCAAAAGCAATAAACTAGGAATGTAAAGAGAAACTAGAGGAAGAGTAATTCTCTCTCTCTAGATTCAGATCTAAAAACCTAAAAACTATCCTAATAAGAATATGTGAATGTGTATCTCCGTATATCGAGTCTCTGCATGTTCCTTGGCTTTATTCTGTGTTTCTGGGCCGAAAATTGGGTCAAAACGCGGCCCAAAATTGCCCCCAGTATTTTCTGTTAATTTTGCAGATCGCGTAGGTCACACATACGCGTCAGTCTCGTGTGCGCATAATTTGGCGTTTTTCCTTATCACGCGTACGCGTCGTCCATGTGTGCGCGTCATCTTGCAGAATTCCATTCCACGCGTACGCGTCAGGCGCACGCACGCGTCGCTGCAATTTCCTCCATTCTGTGCGCTCGCGTAAGGCATGCGCACGCGTGGGTGCTCGCTGGTCATCTCCTTAGTTCCTTGTGTTCCTTCCATTTTTTGCAAGCTTCCTCTCCATTTTCTAATCCATTCCTGTCCTATAAATCTTGAAACACTTAACACACGGATAACGGCATCGAATGGTATAAAGGGGAATTAAAATATACTAATTAAAGATCTCTAGGAAGCAAGTTTTCAATCATAAAACAATACTAGGAAGGGATTATAAAATCATGCAAATCATATGAATAAGTTGGTGAAGACTTGATAAAAACCACTCAATTAAACACAAGATAATCCATAAAATAGTGGTTTATCAACCTCCCCACACTTAAACATTAGCATGTCCTCATGCTTAGCTTAAGGAGATAAAGTAAATGAGTAGGGAAAAGTAAGACTCATGCAATGCAATGCAACCAATGTATATGAATGCAACTATATGCTAAAATGATTTTTCCTACTTGGTTAAAAATTAAATAAGTTCTTCAAGACAAATTTAAATCAAATATCACTAATTAAAACTATACAGCAAAAACAAGCAAACTTGTAAGAAGACAGCTCATGAAAGCAGGGAACATAGAATTAAGCATTGAATCCTCACTGATGGTGTATATGCACTCTAGTCACTCTAGTGTATAGGGTAATCACTCTGTTCTTCTCTAATCATTCTTTCTAAACCTTGTTCTTCACCTAACCAATCAACAAGTATTTAATGTACCAATGCAAACATCATGAGGTCTTTTCAAGGTTGTAATGGGGCCAAGGTAAAGGTGAGGGTATATATATGGCTAAGTGAGCTATAAATTGAATCTTTAATTAACCTAAGCTCTTACCTATACATATACTCCTTATATTTTTAGATTCATGCCTAGCTACCCAAAGTTTTCCCACTTTTGTATTACATACTCATGCATCAACTTTTCTCTTAACTTTGTATCACACATGCATTGATTTTTCATTAAACTTAACATTGGGGTAATTTTGTCCCCTTATTCATTTATTTAATCACTTAATTACTTGAATATTTTTGGATTATTTTTTGAAGCATAAAAATAAACATAACATTGCCAATGCACATGAATTTTTAATTTTTCTAGTTTCATATGAGTAGGTACCCAAATTCCCTTATTAACCCATGTTCCCACAATTTTCCCACACTTAATTGACACACAATTTCTATCTTAAGCTAACCAAAGATTCAATTTGGGGGTATTACTTATTTTTCCGCTTAAGGCTAGTAACGTGGTAAAATATAGAACAAAGGGGATTTAAAAAGGCTCAAAGTGGCTAACAAAGGTAAATAGAAGGGTAGGCTATTTGGGTTAAGTGAGTTAATAATCAATTAATGGCCTCAATCATATGCATGCATATAACACATTAAACATTGGACATATAGGATGGAACAAAATATAGATTACAATCATAGAGAAGAAAACACACAAGAATAAAATTTTTATGGTTAAATAATGTAACCATGTAATTAAGCTCAAATCTCACAAGTCTAGCTTTAAACTATGTTCCAATTTACAGTCTTCAAACAAATTTAACACGAATTTTTTTTATTTAAATTAGTAAAATTTTTCAAAATAAAGTCTTGAGAAGAAACATATTATTTTTCAACCAAATAGAACATGCATGCAATTACCTATTACTATGCTATCTATCCTATCATAATAAAAGGAAAATAAATAAATATCCCATTTTATTGGTATTAAGAAAGAGAAATTACCTCCGGAAGTCAGGTACTGACCGACCTCCCCATACTTAAAGCTTGGCACCATCCTCCGTGCCATCAGTCAGGAACAAAGGGGGGCTGGTAGCAGCATCTCCACAATCGGGACCGTCATGGCTCCCTATGCTGGTAAATGAAGTGGAGTCCGGGGTGTCTGGATTTTCTTCAGGTGGATGGTTACCAACAAGTAGCTCCTTGAGGTATGTAAATCGGCGCTTGTTACGGCGCTCCCTTTGCTTTCCTTTCCGGTCGAGCTGGTCCAATTTCTCAAGTATCTGATAGAGCAATTGGTTTGTTGAAGGTGCTTGTGATGCGGTAGGAGAAGGGATATCTTCTGCTGGTTCTGTGCTCCGGTTGATAGTGGCTGTTGGAGGTCTGATATACTTCCCGTTAGGGACGTACTGATCATCCCGTGGAATCATGGCCTTGGTGTCCCCAGCTCTATAAGAGACTCCAGCTGCTGAGACTAGATCTGAAACCAAGGCGGGAAAAGGTATGTTACCTGCAATCTGTACGTGTCCCATAGCATGCCGAATGTGTCTTGGTAAATTGAGGTGCTGGTCTGTAAGGATACACCAGAGTAAAACAGCCATGTCCGCAGTGAAGAAGGACTTGTGAGTGCTCAAAAAGACGTAATGGGACATGATCTGTGCCCATACTCGAGCCTCCAAGGTGAGTCCTGAAGCCAATATGCTCTTAGGTCGAGATCAATGGTATCCATAGATCCATCTACTGCCAGGTTGTGCTATAACTCTGAGAACTGCGTTCCAGTCAAATTGGTATGTCTGGCACTTGAAAGAGGCTTTTTGGAATGCGTCCAATCCTTCTGGAGCAAGGGGAAGATCTAAAACTCGTTGAATGGCCTCTTCAGTTATAGGGACTTGCTTCTGACGGACATAGACAGACTGCATAGTTGGAATGTGAAAATTGGAGTAGAATTCAACTACCCATGAAAGGTTTACCTGCCGTGGCTGTCTCCGTAGGAATCCCCATTGTCTTTGTTCAATTCGGGGCTCATTATAGTTCCTTTTAGCCAGGATGGGGAACATCTGCTCACAGTAGCGGTTAGTGAACCGCGCAGTGTCCTTTGCTGGAAAGGCTTTCTCTTTTTCATTGACCTTGATGATCCTCTTAATTCTTTTTGTTGAGGGTTTTACTACTGTTGAAGATGGCTCTACAGCTAGTGCTCTTTTTGTTCCTTTCCTTACTGGTTGTTTGGGAGTAGCTTTCTCTTTACCTTTCTTGGTGGCCATCCTAAAAAGGGAAAAAATAAGTACCTTTAAAACTAAGGGTTAGAACAAGGAAGAGGATGGTACAAGTGATAATCAATGCACGGTAAAGAAGGATGTCGTTAACACATGGTCGTGAATCCATGTGAAAAGTTCATCAATGGAAATATAGCAAGTGCATTTTGTGGCAAGTAGATGCAAGATGTTTATTGGCATGTTGGCAAAGGCATGAGTAGCATAGATCAAGCATTAAATGTCCAAGTTTGATTATCAACTCTTTCAAACTAACAATCTGTTTGTATTGACAATTATATTTAATCAATAAAATATAAAGAGGGGTTTTGTAAAAAAAAAAACAGGCATTAGAGTAGTAGAATAACATAAAAGTAATGTATAATGCCATACGGGCTTTTTCACAAACACATAGCATGCATGGTAAATATGTTATCGAAAGTATTAAATTGAACTTGCAAGCAACCCTTCAAGAAGTAATATTAATTGTCAAACAATTCCTTAATATACTCACAAGCAAAAAATATAGAAGAAAATAATCACCCAATTAAATTTTTAACACCAATTAAAGGAATAAAGAACGAAAAAGAAAATATAGATAATGAAAGTAAAAAGAAAAGAAGAAGAAAACATAAATAAAAATAAGAATAATAATAGAAAAGTAAAAAGGGAAGAAGAAAAGAAAAGAACCTTGATAATGGATGTGAAAAAGAAGGGGGAAAAAGGGAAAAAGTAAGAAGGAATAAAGAAGAAAGAAGGAAGAAGAAATAAATAAGAAGTGAGAAGGAAAAATTAAGATTTGGGGAAGAAAAGATAAGATATCTGGCGGTGATTTGGATAAACTGTGCAACGCATGTGACGCGAACGCATGGAGCACGCTTTCTCCTGGGTGGTGCGATTTTTAAGTGATGCGAACGCGTGGGACACGCGTTCGCGTGGGTCACGCGTTCGCGTGGAATGAACTGTGCCATTGACGCGAGTGCAGCCTTGCGCACGCTCAACTTTCTGCTTCGTTCGCATATTGTAAAAATTCTGGGTGACGCGTGCGCGTGGGTGACACGCACGGGTGAATGATCTCTTTTTGGAAAATGATGCGGCCGCGTGGGACACGCGTTCGCGTGATAGGGCTTGTGCTTCTGGTGCGCAGAAATCGTGACGGTTCCATTCCTTGGTAACGGCGCTAAAAACTCAATACGCACGTTCACAATCTTAGTTCTTTGTCACAACTTCGCACAACTAACCAGCAAGTGTACTGGGTCGTCCAAGTAATAAACCTTACGTGAGTAAGGGTCGATCCCACGGAGATTGTCGGCTTGAAGCAAGCTATGGTCACCTTGTAAATCTCAGTCAGGCGGATTCAATGGATTGTGGATATTTAATAATGAAAAGATAAATAAAATGTAAAATAAAGATAGTGATACTTATGTAATTCATAGGTGAGAATTTCAGATAAGCGTATAGAGATGCGTTCGTTCCTCCTGAACCTCTGCTTTCCTATTATCTTCATCCAATTATTCATACTCCTTTCTATGGCAAGCTGTATGTTAGGCGTCACCGTTGTCGATGGCTACATCCTGTCCTCTCAGTGAAAATGGTCCAATGCGCTGTCACTGCATGGCTAATCATCTGTCGGTTCTCGATCATACTGGAATAGGATCCATTGATCCTTTTGCGTCTGTCACTACGCCCAGCACTCGCGAGTTTGAAGCTCGTCGCAGCCATCCCTTCCCAGATCCTACTCAGAATACCACAGATAAGGTTTAGACTTTCCGGATCTCAAGAATGGCCGTCCATGGATTCTAACTTATACCACGAACACTCTGATTAAGGAATCCCAGAGATACTCATTCAATCTAAGATAGAACGGAAGTGGTTGTCAGGCACGTGTTCATAGGTTGGGAATGATGATGATTGTCACGATCATCACATTCATATTGAGGTGCGAATGAATATCTTAGAATCGGAATAAGCTTGAATTGAATAGAAAAATAATAGTACTTTGTATTAATTCGTGAGGAACAGCAGAGCTCCACACCTTAATCTATGGTGTGTAGAAACTCTACCATTGAAAATACATAAGTGATGAAGGTTCAGGCATGGCCGAATGGCCAGCCCCCAAACATGATCAAAGGATCAAAAGACAATCCAAAGATATCCAAAGATATTCCAAAGATATCCAAAGATGTTCCAAAGATATCCAAAGATGTAAATATAATAGTAAAAAGTCCTATTTATACTAAACTAGTTACTAGGGTTTACAGAAATGAGTAATTGATGCAGAAATCCACTTCCGGGGCCCACTTGGTGTGTGCTTGGACTGAGCATTGAGCTTTACATGTGTAGAGGCTTCTCTTGGAGTTGAACGCCAGTTTGTAACCTGTTTCTGGCGTTTAACTCCACTTTGCAACCTGTTTCTGGCGTTTAACTCCAGAATGCAGCATGGAACTGGTGTTGAACGCTAGTTTACGTCATCTAAACTCAGGAAAAGTATAGACTATTATATATTTCTGGAAAGCCCTGGATGTCTACTTTCCAACGCAATTGGAAGCGCGCCAGTTTGAGTTCTCTAGCTTCAGAAAATACACTTTGAGTGCAGAGAGGTCAGAATCCAACAGCATCTGCAGTCCTTCTTCAACCTCTGAATCTGATTTTTGCTCAAGTCCCTCAATTTTAGCCAGAAATTACCTGAAATCACAGAAAAATACACAAACTCATAGTAAAGTCTAGAAATGTGATTTTTATTTAAAAACTAATAAAAATATACTAAAAACTAACTAAATTATACTAAAAACTACGTAAAAACAATGCCAAAAAGCATATAAATTATCCGATCATCACAACACCAAACTTAAATTGTTGCTTGTCCCCAAGCAACTAAAAATCAAATAGGATAAAAAGAATAGAATATACTATAAATTCTAAAATATCAATGAAGCTTAGCTCCAATCAGATGAGCGGGACTTGTAGCTTTTTGCCTCTTGAATAGTTTTGGCATCTCACTTTATCCATTGAAGTTCAGAATGATTGGCATCTATAGGAACTCAGAGTTTAGATAGTGTTATTAATTCTCCTAGTTTAGTATGATGATTCTTGAACACAGCTACTTTATGAGTCTTGGCAGTGGCCCTAAGCACTTTGTTTTCCAGTATTACCACCAGATACATAAATGCCACAGACACATAACTGGGTCAACCTTTTCAGATTGTGACTCAGCTTTGCTAAAGTCCCCAATTAGAGGTGTCCAGGGTTCTTAAGCACACTCTTCTTTTGCTTTGGACCTTGACTTTAACCGCTCAGTCTCAAGTTTTCACTTGACACCTTCACGCCACAAGCACATGGTTAGGGACAGCTTGGTTTAGCCGCTTAGGCCAGGATTTTATTCCTTTAGGCCCTCCTATCCACTGATGCTCAAAGCCTTGGGATCCTTTTTATTACCCTTGCCTTTTGGTTTTAAGGGTTACTGGCTTTTTGCTCTTGACTCTTGGTTTTAAGAGCTTTTGGCTTTTTCTGCTTGCTTTTTCTCTTTTTTTTTCGTTATTTTTTTCTGCAAGCTTTGTTCTTTGCTGCTTTTTCTTGCTTCAAGAATCATTTTTATGATTTTTCAGATTATCAACTAACATGTCTCCTTGTCATCATTCTTTCAAGAGCCAACATATTTAACATTCTTAAACAACAACTTCAAAAGACATATGCACTGTTCAAGCATTCATTCAGAAAACAAGAAGCAATGTCACCACATCAATATAATTAAACTAAGTTCAAGGATAAATTCGAAACTCATGTATTTCTTGTTCTTTTGAATTAAAATATTTTTCATTTAAGAGAGGTGATGGATTCATAGGACATTCATAACTTTAGGACATAGTTACTAAATACTAATGATCATGTAATGAAGACACAAACATAGATAAGCACTTAATTATAGAAAACGAAAAACAGAGAATGTAAGAACAAGGAATGAGTCCACCTTAGTGATGGTGGCGTTTCCTTCTTGAGGAACCAATGATGTCCTTGAGCTCTTCTATGTCTCTTCCTTGTCTTTGTTGCTCCTCCCTCATTGCTTTTTGATCTTCTCTAATTTCATGAAGGATGATGGAGTGCTCTTGATGTTCCACCCTTAGTTGTCCCATGTTGGAACTTAATTCTCCTAGGGAGGTGTTGATTTTCTCCCAATAGTTTTGTGGAGGAAAATGCATTTGAGGCATCTCCGGGATCTCATGGTGATGAGCTTCATACGTCTCTTGAGATCCATGAATGGGCTCTCTTGCTTGCTCCATCCTTTTCTTAGTGATGGGCTTCTCTTCCTCAATGGGAATGTCTCCTTCTATGAAAGCTCCAGCTGAGTAACATAGATGGCAAATAAGATGAGGAAAAGCTAGCCTTGCCCCAGGAGATGGCTTTTCGGCTATTTTGTAGAGTTCAAGGGAGATGACTTCATGAACTTCTACTTCCTCTCCAATCATGATGCTATGAATCATGATGGCCCGATCCACAGTAACTTCAGATCGGTTGCTAGTGGGGATGATGGAGCGTTGGATGAACTCCAACCATCCTCTAGCTATAGGCTTGAGGTCCAGTCTTCTTAGTTGAACCGGCTTGCCTTTGGAGTCAATCTTCCATTGAGCTCCTTCCATACATATGTCCATGAGGACTTGGTCCAACCTTTGATTAAAGTTGACCCTTCTAGTGTAGGGGCGTGCATCTCCTTGCATCATAGGCAAGTTAAACTCCAATCTCACATTCTCCGGACTAAAATCTAAGTATTTCCCCCGAACCATTGTAATATAATTCTTTGGGTTTGGGTTCTTACTTTGATCATGGTTCCTAGTGATCCATGCATTGGCATAGAATTCTTGAACCATTAGGATGTCGACTTGTTGGATGGGTTTTGTTAGAACTTCCCAACCTCTTCTTTGGATTTCATGTAGGATCTCCGGATACTCATTTCTTTTGAGCTTGAAAGGGACCTCGGGGATCACCTTCTTCTTGACCACAACATCATAGAAGTGGTCTTGATGAGCTTTGGAGATGAATCTTTCCATCTCCCATGACTTGGAGGTGGAAGCTTTTGTCTTCCCTTTCCCTTTTATAGAGGATTCTCCGGTCTTAGGTGCTATCAATGGTAATGGAAAAACAAAAAGCTTATGCTTTTACCACACCAAACTTAGAATATTGCTCGTCCTCGAGCAAGAAAATAAAGAATAGATGAAGAAGAAGAAGAAATGGAGGAGAGGGAGAGAGAGGTGTGTTTCGGCTAAGAAGGGGAAGAGAGGGTTGTGTTGTGTGAAAATGAGGAAGAATGGAGGGCTATATATGTAGGGAAGGGAGGGGGTAAGGTTCGGCCATTAGCGTGGGTTTTGGGTAGGAAATTGGTTTTGAATTTTGAAGGTAGGTGGGGTTTATGAGGTAGGTTTATGGGGAAGAGTGGATGGATGTGAGTGGTGAAGTGGTGATAGGGAAGGAAGATTGAGGTGATTGGTGAAGAGTTTTGGGGAAGAGTGTTTATGGGATTGTGTGAAAGAGGGGTGAGAAGAAGTGAGTGGAGGTAGGTGGGGATCCTGTGGGGTCCACAGATCCTGAGGTGTTCAAGGATTTACAACCTTGCACCAATTAGGCATGTAAAATGCCCTTGCACACTAATCTGGGCGTTCAGTGCCAGATTGGTGCTTGTTCTGGGTGTTGAACTCCCATTTGTTGCCCATTTCCGGCGTTGAACGCCAGAACCATGCTTGTTCTGGGCGTTCAGCGCCAGCTCTTCTCCAAGGTGCAATTCTGGCATTCAAACGCCCAGATGCTGCCCATTTTGGGCGTTCAGCGCCAGAACCATGCTCTGTTCTGGCGTTGAACGCCAGCCAGATGCTTCTTACTGGCGTTTAAACGCCAGTGAGATCCTCCTCCAGGGTGTGATTTTTCTTCTGCTATTTTTGATTCCGTTTTCAATTTTTATATTTATTTTGTGACTCCACATGATCATGAACCTAATAAAACATGAAAAACAATGAAAATAAAAATTAGATAAATTAAAATTGGGTTGCCTCCCAACAAGCGCTTCTTTAATGTCAATAGCTTGACAGTGGGCTCTCATGGAGCCTCACAGATGTTCAGAGCATTGTTGAAACTCCCCAACACCAAACTTAGAGTTTGGATATGGGAGTTCAACACCAAACTTAGAGTTTGGTTCTGGCCTCCCAACACCAAACTTAGAGTTTGACTGTGGGGGCTCTGGTTGACTCTGTTTTGAGAGAAGCTTTTTATGCTTCCTCTCCATGTTTACAGAAGGATGACCTTGAGTTTTAAACACAAGGGAGTCCTAATTCAATTGAAGGACTAGTTCACCTCTGTCAACATCAATTACAGCTCTTGCTGTGGCTAGGAAGGGTCTTCCAAGGATGATGGATTCATCCTCATCCCTCCTAGTATCTAGGACTTATGAAATCAGCAGGGATGTAAAGGCCTTCAACCTTTACTAACACGTCCTCTACTTGTCCATAAGCCTATTTTCTTGAGTTGTCTGCCATCTCTAATGAGATTTTAGCAGCTTGCGCCCCAAATATTCCCATTTTCTCTATTACAGAGAGGGGCATGAGGTTTATCCCTGAACCAAGGTCACACAGAGCCTTTTCAAAGATCATGTTGCCTATGGTACAAGGTATTACGAACTTTCCAGGATCCTGTTTCTTCTGAGACAATGTCAGTTAATCCAGATCACTTAGTTCATTGGTGAACAAGGGAGGTTCATCTTCCCAAGTCTCAATACCAAATAAATTGGCATTCAGCTTCATGATTGCACCAAGGTACTTGGTGATTTGCTCCTCAGTAACATCCTCATTCTCTTCAGAAGAGGAATACTCGTCAGAGCTCATGAAGGGCATAAGGAGGTTTAATGGAATCTCTATTGTCTCTAGTTGAGCCTCAGATTCCTTTGGTTCCTCAGAGGGAAGCTCCTTATTGATCACTGGACGTCCCAGGAGGTCTTCCTCCTTGGGATTCACGTCCTCTCCTTCCCTAACAGGTTCGGCCATGGTGATCAATTCAATGGCCTTGCACTCTCCTTTTGGATTTTCTTCTGTATTGCTTGGGAGAGTACTAGGAGGGATTTCAATGATCCTTTTGCTTGATGAGTATTTTGGAGGAAAAATAATTTTCTCCCAAAACACACAAATCTAACCGGCAAGTGCACCGGGTCGCATCAAGTAATAAAAACTCACGGGAGTGAGGTCGATCCCACAGGGATTGATGGATCAAGCAATTTTAGTGGGTGATTAGTTTAGTCAAGCTGACATTTAGTGAATTGTGTGAAATGTAGCCAACGGAAAGTAAATTGCAATGAATCTTAAAGATGCGGAAAGTAAAATTGCAAGTAAGTTAAAGAACAAGAAAGTAAAATAGCTGAAACTTAAATTGCAAGAAAAGTAAATTGCATGAAAAGTAAAGGGGCTGGGGTGTTGGAAATTAAAAAGAGCAATAGATCACGCAACTGGAAATTTAAATTGCAGGAAGAATAAAGGAAATTGGATGCTGGGAATCAAAACAGAATTGAAATTTTGAAGTGCAGTGGATTAAAAGCAGCAAGAAAAACAAAGAGAAATCTCAGAGGGAGAATGAAACAGAACACCTTCAATTCTCCACCCAAGATTCAAAAACAAAGAAAAGAAACTTAAAGAGAGAGAGCTCTCAAATCCTAATGCTCCCTAGTGGAGCCAGCCTCCTTTTACAAATATGAAACAGATGCCTATTTATAGGCATTTCTACAAAATGAAAATGAAATTAAAAACAAATTACAATTAAATAAAATTCCTATTTTATCTATTTCTTGTGCCTTTGAGTGATGATCATTTGGGCCCTTGCTCTTGATGGAATTGGGTTGATAAAGGTCTTGATTGATTGCTCTTGGAGTTTGAAGAGGAACCGAATTGAACCGGGTTGAGTTTGCAAAAGTTGGACCAAAAGTTGGAGCTAAAGTTAGGGGTCTAACTTTGGCTCCAACTTTTCATAGCAGCCCACAAAACTTGCTGGTATGAACGTTGGTACCAACGTTAGGGGTCTAACTTTGACCCTAACGTTGGCCTCCCTTATGCACATTTATGGCGCCAACTTTGTCCCCTTGTCATGTTGCCAATTTTATGCCCAATATAGACTATCATATATGGTTGGAAAGCTCTGAATCTCAGCTTTCTAACCCACTTGGAATCACTTCAATTGGACATCTACAACTCAAGTTATGATCATTTGAAGAGGGCATGGTCGCTGGCTTTGGTGTGCGGCGTTTGAGGTAACGTTTGCCTCAAAAGTTGGCGAAAACGCCAGTTCTGGAGGCTCAAACGTATTGTCCACCCCATACTATTATACATTGTTGGAAAGCCCTGGATGTCTACTTTCCAATGCCGTTGGGAGCACATTATTTGGAGCTCTATAGCTCGAGTTATACTCCGTTGAAGGTGCAGAGGTCAGTTGGCCTCACTGCAGGTTGCCACCATGTTCGTTTATGCACATTGCGGGGCAGTTTTCTCCCTCAATTTTAGTGTCCACCATGCAGTGCTATATATGCTTGGAAAGCTCTTGATTCCTACTTTCCAATGCTTCTTGAATCACCTCATTTGGAGCTCTGTAGCTCAAGTTATTCTTGCTGGAAGTATACCCCTTCAAGCTGTTGTGGTGTGTGGCGCCAACGTTAGCCTCAAAGTTAGGGGGCTAACGTTGGCGCAAACTTTTGCTCCTCTCCCTTGTAATTCATGTGCCAACGTTAGCCTCCAAGTTAGGGGGCTAACGTTGGCGCAAAATTTTGGTGCCCAGGGGAGAAATTCATGTGCCAACGTTAGCCTCAAAGTTAGGGGGCTAACGTTGGCGCAAACTTTTGGTGCCCAGGGGAGGAATTCATGTGCCAACGTTAGCCTCAAAGTTAGGGGGCTAACGTTGGCGCAAACTTTTGGTGCCCAGGGGAGAAATTCATGTGCCAACGTTAGCCTCCAAGTTAGGGGTCTAACTTTAAGGCTAACTTTTCACCCAAAAGTTTTTGCTTCCTGGTTCAACTTATTCCATTGTTCTCTCTTTACTCCTAGCCATTCCTTCTTGCTTCACCCTTTCTCCAAGCCTTCTTCACCTATCATTAATCAACCAAACACATCAAAGCTATGCTCAAAATCATGAGATATTCATTCTTTCATAATATGTGACAATTTTAGCATAAAACCTCATGAAATAGCATGAATTCATACATGGTTGATTAAATCAAAGGAAGCATGAAAATCTACCCACTTGGCTTGCTTATGGCTCAAGAAAGTGCATAAAACCTATTGAAAACAAAGGAAAAAGGCATAGAAAAACATGACATGGTGACATGTCATCACAACACCAAACTTAAACCTTGCTTGTCCCCAACCAAGAAAAGAATCATGCAATAAAGATTGACAATCCAAGGCAAGAAGGATAGCAACTCAATGTTCATGGTAAGCTAGTTTTCTAAGCATGCTACAATCACAAAAGAAATGTAAATGATTGATGCTTCTATCTAGCTCATTTTATGAAATCTTTTCCTTATATTTCTTCCTTGAAACAAGCTTTTGATTTTTTATTTAGCTTCTCCTTTTGGGTGCTTTGCCCCATGAGTTGATAACAAAGCTACGACTTCTAAATGCTTTGTTTTCAAGTATTAACACTTGATACATAAGCACCACAAGCATTTGATTAGAGGACTTCATTAAGCTCATTTTTCTTTTCTTTTCTTAACTCTCTAATCATTGATGCTCAGAGCCTTGAGCTTTGAGGGAGTGCTTTTGCACTTTGAGCCTAGCCTTGACTTCTAAGTGTTTTGTTTTCAAGAATTTGGCTTGATACATAAACACCACAAGCACTTAACAAATAAATTGCCATTGGTACTCAGAGCCTTCAGCTTTCTCATTCTTTCCCTTTTTCTTTTCTTGCTTTATTTTGCATTTGCTTTCAAGGTTTTCATGCTTTTAAAAGATCTCACAAAACGTGCTAGATGAAAACTTCAATTAAATAAAATCTAATGCAATTAAGCAACAATCAAACATACTAGCTTCCCAATACTTTTATGCACATGCTAAAATCTTCTTTAATGCCTTGTTTGTTTATGATCATGATACTTTGTTGCTTTTGAATTCACAAAACTCAAGTTGGTAATCATAATGACATAGCACCATGTTGCAATTTAGAAATCAAACTGTGCCTTTTCATACACACATGCATACAGAGAAGGTGCAGACAATCATGCAGTTTATGGTGCTTGAAACAAATGAGAGGAAAAGGAACTTTACAACCTTGTAGTTCATCTTCTCTATTGTTGTCATTTTCCTCCCATTCTCTTCCTTCCCATACCAAACTCAGAATGCTTGCTCATCCTCAAGCAACTATTAGAACCGTGGCTATGGGGCTAAGATGGATCATGAATGTCTTACACAAGGAATGTTAGTAGTACATGTGTTTCAAGCAAGCAAAATTAAAGATAATAATCAAGGCACAAGAGACAGAGACATTGTGATTGCATAATTAAGAAGGTGAGCATAATACTTTGCATAGAAGATAAGTGGCACACCAAACTTAGTGTGACACTTTCACTTGGAATTAATGCAAGTATCTTGTAAGAATTGGAACTAAATTTTGTTGCATAGCAACACCAAACTTAGAATGCAACCATATGTCAATTTATTTGAACTAAAACTAAACAAAAGAAACTGTTATATGTTAAATACAATCACCAAATGAAGAGTCTGTTATGAATAAGGATGTCTTGGTGATGTATTAACAAAAACAGTTAATGAAGGAAAGCATTAAAAACAAGTAAATAGATGAAACAAAGAGAAAACAAAAATTATCCAACTAAGAAGAAAAATAACACTGTAAAA
The DNA here is from genome assembly GCF_059453495.1 of Arachis ipaensis. Classification (NCBI taxonomy): domain Eukaryota; kingdom Viridiplantae; phylum Streptophyta; class Magnoliopsida; order Fabales; family Fabaceae; genus Arachis; species Arachis ipaensis. The sequence goes on along the minus strand of NC_142442.1, from coordinate 62,048,202 downwards.
GGCAATATGATTATACAGACAAGTGATGTTGCTGGATTGATTTGCATAGAAAAATAGGTGGCACACCAAACTTAGAATCTTGGTGTGTCACTTTCATGTAAAATTGATGCAATCATCTATGAAGATGGAAAACAGTTTGTTGCAGGGCAACACCAAACTTATAATGTGATCATATGCCAATTTATTGAAATTTAAACAAAGCAAGGAGAAGAAATGTACCTACTGTCTACCTGTTCTTTACTTTCTTCCTCTTCTTCCAATTTGTTAAGAGAAATGACTTCAAAGGAGAAGAAGTTTCAGCTATTACCCCCTGTCTTGGTCTCTCCTCAGCAAGCTTTCTTTTGTACATGGCTTGATTGAGCTTGCTTGCTATTGGTCCAGGGGTTGGATTGCTTGTGGTTGACCTCCTCTTGAATGTTGTCCTTGGTAGTTTGGTCACAATCCTCTTCTTGGTGCTTTTGTTAATTGCCTTCACTTCTTTGAATCCATGTTTTGGTGGTTGTGTGATTGTTGGAGTTTTGTCTTCATCAAGAGTCTCTTGCAATGGTGGTTCTGTGAATTCTTCCTTCATGTACTTCTTTGCCTCACTTGAGTTTGGAATGACTTCTTCACTTTCTTGCTCCTCCACTTCCTCTTTTACACCCAACATTTGTTTCAATCGCTCTATCATGGGGGAGGTTTGTCGATCTTCCCAACATTTCTTCATCTCCTCGTCATACCTTTCAATCATGGATTCAGATGTTGAGGCATTTTGGTCCAGGGAGGTTTGTGAGAGTTGTGAGTTTTCATGTTCTCTTGTCATCTCAAGTGAAGTTTCAGGTTCAACCACCTTATTCTTCATTGAAAGTTCACTTGATGCAGTGGCCTCCTTATCTTGCTCTTCCACTTTCTCCTTCATATCCATCAATTGGCCTTCATTTTTCTTGCTCAGTGGTTCTAAGTGTTTCCTTATTTTCTCTAAATCTTCATTCATATTTTTTAAGAGACTTTCTTCCCTTTTCCAGGCTTGTTGTTGTTCCTTCATGAATTGTTCTTGTCTTTTCAACAATTCTCTGGATTTTTGAAGTGGATCTTCATTTTGCTCTTCCACCTCCTCCTTTTTTGCAATTTCACTTAACACAGGGACCTTGCATTCTTGTTTTTCCATTTTCTCCTTCCTTGCATTCAACAATTGGCCTGCCATCACTTCCATGTTTTTGAATGAATTCTCTTGCTCGTTCCAAGATCTTTGCACCTCCCTCTCATATTTTTCAAACATGATCTCTAGCTTTGAGAGGCCTAGGTTCGTGGAAGTTTGTGTTGAGGCATATTTAGGTGATGAAGAATTTTCAAATGTAGAAGTGGGAGGTGAGGTTGGACAATCTCTCATGTGAGTTGACTGCTCAGAATTTGCAGTTTCTTGGTAATACTCCCAGCCACCAGTGGAATAATGACTTGAATCATTTTGTGGTGGAGGGAAATGTCCAATATGATTTTCTTTCTCATCTTGTGGTTCTGAAGCATGGCTCCATGAATTGGAGAGCCCAGAATTTGAAGTTTCTTGGTGATATTCCCATCCATCATTAGAAATTGGTGATGGTGGGTGATATCCCATAGAATTTGTTTGATCATAAGATGAGTTGAACTCCATTTGAGTTTTGTAAAACACACAACCAAGGAAAATTGAAATTACTCATATCAGAGATGAGAATTTCTTAGTGAGGCAAAAACTCAAACACCTTGGTTTCACTTTGAAACAGAAAACAAAAATAAAGAAAATGCTTGATCTAGACTTCTCACCCACTTAATCATTGTTGATCTAATCAATCCCCGGCAACGGCGCCAAAAAATTGATGAGTATTTTGGAGGAAAAATAATTTTCTCCCAAAACACACAAATCTAACCGGCAAGTGCACCGGGTCGCATCAAGTAATAAAAACTCACGGGAGTGAGGTCGATCCCACAGGGATTGATGGATCAAGCAATTTTAGTGGGTGATTAGTTTAGTCAAGCTGACATTTAGTGAATTGTGTGAAATGTAGCCAACAGAAAGTAAATTGCAATGAATCTTAAAGATGCGGAAAGTAAAATTGCAAGTAAGTTAAAGAACAAGAAAGTAAAATAGCTAAAACTTAAATTGCAAGAAAAGTAAATTGCATGAAAAGTAAAGGGGCTGGGGTGTTGGAAATTAAAAAAGAGCAATAGATCACGCAACTGGAAATTTAAATTGCAGGAAGAATAAAGGAAATTGGATGCTGGGAATCAAAACAGAATTGAAATTTTGAAGTGCAGTGGATTAAAAGCAGCAAGAAAAACAAAGAGAAATCTCAGAGGGAGAATGAAACAGAACACCTTCAATTCTCCACCCAAGATTCAAAAACAAAGAAAAGAAACTTAAAGAGAGAGAGCTCTCAAATCCTAATGCTCCCTAGCGGAGCTAGCCTCCTTTTACAAATATGAAACAGATGCCTATTTATAGGCATTTCTACAAAATGAAAATGAAATTAAAAACAAATTACAATTAAATGAAATTCTTATTTTATCTATTTCTTGTGCCTTTGAGTGATGATCATTTGGGCCCTTGCTCTTGATGGAATTGGGTTGATAAAGGCCTTGGTTGATTGCTCTTGGAGTTTGAAGAGGAACCGAATTGAACCGGGTTGAGTTTGCAAAAGTTGGACCAAAAGTTGGAGCTAAAGTTAGGGGTCTAACTTTGGCTCCAAATTTTCATAGCAGCCCACAAAACTTGCTGGTATGAACGTTGGTGCCAACGTTAGGGTTCTAACTTTGACCCTAACGTTGGCCTCCCTTATGCACATTTATGGCGCCAAATTTGTCCCCTTGTCATGTTGCCAATTTTATGCCCAATATAGACTATCATATATGGTTGGAAATCTCTGAATGTCAGCTTTCTAACCCACTTGGAATCACTTCAATTGGACATCTAAAACTCAGGTTATGATCATTTGAAGAGGGCATGGTCGCTGGCTTTGGTGTGCAGCGTTTGAGGTAACGTTTGCCTCAAACGTTGGCGAAAACGCCAGTTCTGGAGGCTCAAACGTATTGTCCACCCCATACTATTATATATTGTTGGAAAGCCCTGGATGTCTACTTTCCAATGCCGTTGGGAGCACATTATTTGGAGCTCTACAGCTCGAGTTATACTCCATTGAATGTGCAGAGGTCAGTTGGCCTCACTGCAGGTTGCCACCATGTTCGTTTATGCACATTGCGGGGCAGTTTTCTCCCTCAATTTTAGTGTCCACCATGCAGTGCCATATATGCTTGGAAAGCTCTTGATTCCTACTTTCCAATGCTTCTTGAATCACCTCATTTGGAGCTCTGTAGCTCACGTTATTCTTGTTGGAAGTATACCCCTTCAAGCTGTTGTGGTGTGTGGCGCCAACGTTAGCCTCAAAGTTAGGGGGCTAACGTTGGCGCAAACTTTTGCTCCTCTCCCTTGTAATTCATGTGCCAACGTTAGCCTCCAAGTTAGGGGGCTAACGTTGGCGCAAACTTTTGGTGCCCAGGGGAGAAATTCATGTGCCAACGTTAGCCTCAAAGTTAGGGGGCTAACGTTGGCGCAAACTTTTGGTGCCCAGGGGAGGAATTCATGTGCCAACGTTAGCCTCAAAGTTAGGGGGCTAACGTTGGCGCAAACCTTTGGTGCCCAGGGGAGAAATTCATGTGCCAACGTTAGCCTCCAAGTTAGGGGTCTAACTTTGAGGCTAACTTTTCACCCAAAAGTTTTTGCTTCCTGGTTCAACTTATTCCATTGTCCTCTCTTTACTCCTAGCCATTCCTTCTTGTTTCACCCTTTCTCCAAGCCTTCTTCACCTATCATTAATCAACCAAACACATCAAAGCTATGTTCAAAATCATGAGATATTCATTCTTTCATAATATGTGACAATTTTAGCATAAAACCTCATGAAATAGCATGAATTCATACATGGTTGATTAAATCAAAGGAAGTATGAAAATCTACCCACTTGGCTTGCTTATGGCTCAAGAAAGTGCATAAAACCTATTGAAAACAAAGGAAAAAGGCATAGAAAAACATGACATGGTGACATGTCATCACAACACCAAACTTAAACCTTGCTTGTCCCCAAGCAAGAAAAGAATCATGCAATAAAGATTGACAATCCAAGGTAAGAAGGATAGCAACTCAATGTTCATGGTAAGCTAGTTTTCTAAGCATGCTACAATCACAAAAGAAATGTAAATGATTGATGCTTCTATCTAGCTCATTTTATGAAATCTTTTCCTTATATTTCTTCCTTGAAACAAGCTTTTGATTTTTTATTTAGCTTCTCCTTTTGGGTGCTTTGCCCCATGAGTTGATAACAAAGCTACGACTTCTAAATGTTTTGTTTTCAAGTATTACCACTTGATACATAAGCACCACAAGCATTTGATTAGAGGACTTCATTAAGCTCATTTTTCTTTTCTTTTCTTAACTCTCTAATCATTGATGCTCAGAGCCTTGAGCTTTGAGGGAGTGCTTTTGCACTTTGAGCCTAGCCTTGACTTCTAAGTGTTTTGTTTTCAAGAATTTGGCTTGATACATAAACACCACAAGCACTTAACAAATAAATTGTCATTGGTACTCAGAGCCTTCAGCTTTCTCATTCTTTCCCTTTTTCTTTTCTTGCTTTATTTTGCATTTGCTTTCAAGGTTTTCATGCTTTTAAAAGATCTCACAAAACGTGCTAGATGAAAACTTCAATTAAATAAAATCTAATGCAATTAAGCAACAATCAAACATACTAGCTTCCCAATACTTTTATGCACATGCTAAAATCTTCTTTAATGCCTTGTTTGTTTATGATCATGATACTTTGTTGCTTTTGAATTCACAAAACTCAAGTTGGTAATCATAATGACATAGCACCATGTTGCAATTTAGAAATCAAACTATGCCTTTTCATACACACATGCATACAGAGAAGGTGCAGACAATCATGCAGTTTATGGTGCTTGAAACAAATGAGAGGAAAAGGAACTTTACAACCTTGTAGTTCATCTTCTCTATTGTTGTCATTTTCCTCCCATTCTCTTCCTTCCCATACCAAACTCAGAATGCTTGCTCATCCTCAAGCAACTATTAGAACCGTGGCTATGGGGCTAAGATGGATCATGAATGTCTTACACAAGGAATGTTAGTAGTACATGTGTTTCAAGCAAGCAAAATTAAAGATAATAATCAAGGCACAAGAGACAGAGACATTGTGATTGCATACTTAAGAAGGTGAGCATAATACTTTGCATAGAAGATAAGTGGCACACCAAACTTCGTGTGACACTTTCACTTGGAATTAATGCAAGTATCTTGTAAGAATTGGAACTAAATTTTGTTGCATAGCAACACCAAACTTAGAATGCAACCATATGTCAATTTATTTGAACTAAAACTAAACAAAAGAAACTGTTATATGTTAAATACAATCACCAAATGAAGAGTCTGTTATGAATAAGGATGTCTTGGTGATGTATTAACAAAAACAGTTAATGAAGGAAAGCATTAAAAACAAGTAAATAAATGAAACAAAGAGAAAACAAAAATTATCCAACTAAGAAGAAAAATAACACTGTAAAAGGCAATATGATTATACAGACAAGTGATGTTGCTGGATTGATTTGCATAGAAAAATAGGTGGCACACCAAACTTAGAATCTTGGTGTGTCACTTTCATGTAAAATTGATGCAATCATCCATGAAGATGGAAAACAGTTTGTTGCAGGGCAACACCAAACTTATAATGTGATCATATGCCAATTTATTGAAATTTAAACAAAGCAAGGAGAAGAAATGTACCTACTGTCTACCTGTTCTTTACTTTCTTCCTCTTCTTCCAATTTGTTAAGAGAAATGACTTCAAAGGAGGAGAAGTTTCAGCTATTACCCCCTGTCTTGGTCTCTCCTCATCAAGCTTTCTTTTGTACATGGCTTGATTGAGCTTGCTTGCTATTGGTCCAGGGGTTGGATTGCTTGTGGTTGACCTCCTCTTGAATGTTGTCCTTGGTAGTTTGGTCACAATCCTCTTCTTGGTGCTTTTGTTAATTGCCTTCACTTCTTTGAATCCATGTTTTGGTGGTTGTGTGATTGTTGGAGTTTTGTCTTCATCAAGAGTCGCTTGCAATGGTGGTTCTGTGAATTCTTCCTTCATGTACTTCTTTGCCTCACTTGAGTTTGGAATGACTTCTTCACTTTCTTGCTCCTCCACTTCCTCTTTTACACCCAACATTTGTTTCAATCGCTCTATCATGGGGGAGGTTTGTCGATCTTCCCAACATTTCTTTATCTCCTCGTCATACCTTTCAATCATGGATTCAGATGTTGAGGCATTTTGGTCTAGGGAGGTTTGTGAGAGTTGTGAGTTTTCATGTTCTCTTGTCATCTCAAGTGAAGTTTCAGGTTCAACCACCTCATTCTTCATTGAAAGTTCACTTGATGCAGTGGCCTCCTTATCTTGCTCTTCCACTTTCTCCTTCATATCCATCAATTGGCCTTCATTTTTCTTGCTCAGTGGTTCTAAGTGTTTCCTTATTTTCTCTAAATCTTCATTCATATTTTTTAAGAGACTTTCTTCCCTTTTCCAGGCTTGTTGTTGTTCCTTCATGAATTGTTCTTGTCTTTTCAACAATTCTCTGGATTTTTGAAGTGGATCTTCATTTTGCTCTTCCACCTCCTCCTTTTTTGCAATTTCACTTAACACAGGGACCTTGCATTCTTGTTTTTCCATTTTCTCCTTCCTTGCATTCAACAATTGGCCTGCCATCACTTCCATGTTTTTGAATGAATTCTCTTGCTCGTTCCAAGATCTTTGCACCTCCCTCTCATATTTTTCAAACATGATCTCTAGCTTTGAGAGGCCTAGGTTCGTGGAAGTTTGTGTTGAGGCATATTTAGGTGATGAAGAATTTTCAAATGTAGAAGTGGGAGGTGAGGTTGGACAATCTCTCATGTGAGTTGACTGCTCAGAATTTGCAGTTTCTTGGTAATACTCCCAGCCACCAGTGGAATAATGACTTGAATCATTTTGTGGTGGAGGGAAATGTCCAATATGATTTTCTTTCTCATCTTGTGGTTCTGAAGCATGGCTCCATGAATTGGAGAGCCCAGAATTTGAAGTTTCTTGGTGATATTCCCATCCATCATTAGAAATTGGTGATGGTGGGTGATATCCCATAGAATTTGTTTGATCATAAGATGAGTTGAACTCCATTTGAGTTTTGTAAAACACACGACCAAGGAAAATTGAAATTACTCATATCAGAGATGAGAATTTCTTAGTGAGGCAAAAACTCAAACACCTTGGTTTCACTTTGAAACAGAAAACAAAAATAAATAAAATGCTTGATCTAGACTTCTCACCCACTTAATCATTGTTGATCTAATCAATCCCCGGCAACGGCGCCAAAAACTTGATGAGTATTTTGGAGGAAAAATAATTTTCTCCCAAAACACACAAATCTAACCGGCAAGTGCACCGGGTCGCATCAAGTAATAAAAACTCACGGGAGTGAGGTCGATCCCATAGGGATTGATGGATCAAGCAATTTTAGTGGGTGATTAGTTTAGTCAAGCTGACATTTAGTGAATTGTGTGAAATGTAGCCAACAGAAAGTAAATTGCAATGAATCTTAAAGATGCGGAAAGTAAAATTGCAAGTAAGCTAAAGAACAAGAAAGTAAAATAGCTGAAACTTAAATTGCAAGAAAAATAAATTGCATGAAAAGTAAAGGGGCTGGGGTGTTGGAAATTAAAAAGAGCAATAGATCACGCAACTGGAAATTTAAATTGCAGGAAGAATAAAGGAAATTGGATGCTGGGAATCAAAACAGAATTGAAATTTTGAAGTGCAGTGGATTAAAAGCAGCAAGAAAAACAAAGAGAAATCTCAGAGGGAGAATGAAACAGAACACCTTCAATTCTCCACCCAAGATTCAAAAACAAAGAAAAGAAACTTAAAGAGAGAGAGCTCTCAAATCCTAATGCTCCCTAGTGGAGCCAGCCTCCTTTTACAAATATGAAACAGATGCCTATTTATAGGCATTTCTACAAAATGAAAATGAAATTAAAAACAAATTACAATTAAATGAAATTCCTATTTTATCTATTTCTTGTGCCTTTGAGTGATGATCATTTGGGCCCTTGCTCTTGATGGAATTGGGTTGATAAAGGCCTTGGTTGATTGCTCTTGGAGTTTGAAGAGGAACCGAATTGAACCGGGTTGAGTTTGCAAAAGTTGGACCAAAAGTTGGAGCTAAAGTTAGGGGTCTAACTTTGGCTCCAACTTTTCATAGCAGCCCACAAAACTTGCTGGTATGAACGTTGGTGCCAACGTTAGGGGTCTAACTTTGACCCTAACGTTGGCCTCCCTTATGCACATTTATGGCGCCAACTTTGTCCCCTTGTCATGTTGCCAATTTTATGCCCAATATAGACTATCATATATGGTTGGAAATCTCTGAATGTCAGCTTTCTAACCCACTTGGAATCACTTCAATTGGACATCTACAACTCAAGTTATGATCATTTGAAGAGGGCATGGTCGCTGGCTTTGGTGTGCAGCGTTTGAGGTAACGTTTGCCTCAAACGTTGGAGAAAACGCCAGTTCTGGAGGCTCAAACGTATTGTCCACCCCATACTATTATACATTGTTGGAAAGCCCTGGATGTCTACTTTCCAATGCCGTTGGGAGCACATTATTTGGAGCTCTACAGCTCGAGTTATACTCCGTTGAAGGTGCAGAGGTCAGTTGGCCTCACTGCAGGTTGCCACCATGTTCGTTTATGCACATTGCGGGGCAGTTTTCTCCCTCAATTTTAGTGTCCACCATGCAGTGCCATATATGCTTGGAAAGCTCTTGATTCCTACTTTCCAATGCTTCTTGAATCACCTCATTTGGAGCTCTGTAGCTCAAGTTATTCTTGTTGGAAGTATACCTCTTCAAGCTGTTGTGGTGTGTGGCGCCAACGTTAGCCTCAAAGTTAGGGGGCTAACGTTGGCGCAAACTTTTGCTCCTCTCCCTTGTAATTCATGTGCCAACGTTAGCCTCCAAGTTAGGGGGCTAACGTTGGCGCAAACTTTTGGTGCCCAGGGGAGAAATTCATGTGCCAACGTTAGCCTCAAAGTTAGGGGGCTAACGTTGGCGCAAACTTTTGGTGCCCAGGGGAGGAATTCATGTGCCAACGTTAGCCTCAAAGTTAGGGGGCTAACGTTGGCGCAAACTTTTGGTGCCCAGGGGAGAAATTCATGTGCCAACGTTAGCCTCCAAGTTAGGGGTCTAACTTTGAGGCTAACTTTTCACCCAAAAGTTTTTGCTTCCTGGTTCAACTTATTCCATTGTCCTCTCTTTACTCCTAGCCATTCCTTCTTGCTTCACCCTTTCTCCAAGCCTTCTTCACCTATCATTAATCAACCAAACATATCAAAGCTATGCTCAAAATCATGAGATATTCATTCTTTCATAATATGTGACAATTTTAGCATAAAACCTCATGAAATAGCATGAATTCATACATGGTTGATTAAATCAAAGGAAGCATGAAAATCTACCCACTTGGCTTGCTTATGGCTCAAGAAAGTGCATAAAACCTATTGAAAACAAAGGAAAAAGGCATAGAAAAACATGACATGGTGACATGTCATCAGCCCACTTGTGCTTCCAAATTTCTAATGGAAGACCTTGTTTCATTCATGAAACTTACAGTTGCCTTGGACAAATCAGAGACTAAGTTTGCTAAATTAGATGTATTTTGTTCAGAGTTCTCTTTCTGTTGCTGAGTGGATGATGGAAAAGGTTTACTATTGTTAAACCTATTTCTTCCACCATTATTAAAGCCTTGTTGAGGCCTTTGTTGATCCTTCCATGAGAGATTTGGGTGATTTCTCCGTGAGGGGTTATAGGTGTTTCCATAAGATTCACCATTGTAATTCACCTCTGCTATTGCAGGGTTTTCAGGATCATAAGCTTCTTCTTCAGAAGATGCCTCTTGAGTACTGTTGGATGCAGCTTGCAATCCATTCAGACTCTGAAAAATCATATTGACTTGCTGAGTCAATATTTTATTCTGAGCCAATATGGCATTCAGAGTATCAATTTCAAGAACTCCCTTCTTCATAGGCGTCCCATTACTCACAGGATTCCTCTCAGAAGTGTACATGAACTAGTTATTAGCAACCATGTCAATGAGTTCTTGAGCTTCCGCAGGCATTTTCTTTAGGTGAATGGATCCACCTGCAGAAGTATCCAATGACATCTTAGCTAATTCAGACAGATCATCATAGAATATATCCAGAATGGTCCATTCTGAAAGCATGTCAGAAGGACACTTTTTGGTCAATTCTTTGTATCTCTCCCAAGCTTCATAGAGGGATTCACCTTCTTTCTGTCTGAAGGTTTGAACATCCACTCTAAGCTTACTCAGCTTTTGAGGAGGAAAGAACTTGGCTAAGAAAGCCTTGACCAGCTTATCCCAAGAGTTCAGGCTATCCTTAGGTTGAGAGTCCAACCATACTCTAGCTCTGTCTCTTACAGCAAAAGGGAAAAGCATGAGCCTGTAGACTTCAGGATCTACTCCAATAGTCTTAACAGTATCACATATCTGCAAGAATTAAGTTAAGAACTAAAAAGGATCTTCAGATGGAAGTCCATGAAACTTGCAGTTTTGCTGCATCAGAGAAACTAATTGAGGTTTCAGCTCAAAATTGTTTGCTCCAATGGTAGGGATGGAGATGCTTCTTCCATGTAAATTGGAATTAGGTGCAGTAGAGTCACCAAGCATCCTCCTTGCATTATTATTATTTTCGGCTGCCATCTCCTCTTCCTGTTCAAAAATTTCTGAAAGGTGCTTGCTGGATTGTTGTAATTTAGCTTCTCTTAGTTTCCTCTTCAGAGTCCTTTCAGGTTCTGGATCTGCTTCAACAAGAATATTCTTGTTTTTGCTCCTGCTCATATGAAAAAGAGGAAACAGAAAAATAATAATAATAGTAGGGATCCTTTTTACCTAAATATAGAGGTTCCCTTATGTGAGTAGAAGAAAAGAAGAAGAGAAAATTCAAACACAGATGGAAGAGGGGGTTCGAATTTTGGTGAGATGAAGTGTTAGTAGATGAATAAATAAATAGAAGGATGTGAGAGAGAAGGAGAATTTTCGAAAATTATTTTTGAAAAAGAGTTAGTGATTTTCGAAAATAGTTTTTGAAAAAAGGTTAGTAATTTTTCGAAAATTAAAATCAAAAATTAAAATAATTAGTTAATTAAAAAGAAATTTTGAAAAAGAGGAAAGATATTTTCGAAAATTAGAGAGAGAGAGAGTTAGTTAGGTAGTTTTGAAAAAGATAAGAAACCAACAAAAAGTTAGTTAGTTAGTTGAAATAAATTTGAAAATCAATTTTGAAAAGATAAGAAGATGAGAAGTTAGAAAAGATATTTTAAAATCAAATTTTTGAAAAAGATATGATTTTGAAAAAGATAGGATAAAAAGATATTTTTGAAAAGATATGATTGAAATTAGTTTTGAAAAAGATTTAATTTTTAAAATCACAATTAATGACTTGATTCACAAGAATTCACAAAATATGATTCTAGAACTTAAAGTTTGAATCTTTCTTAACAAGTAAGTAACAAACTTGAAATTTTTGAATCAAAACATTAATTGATGATGTTATTTTCGAAAATTATATGATAAAGATAAGAAAAAGATTTTTGAAAAATATTTTTATAATTTTCGAAAATAAATAAGAAAAATGAAAAAGATTTGATTTTTGAAAGAGATTTTGAAAAAGATAAAATTTGAAAATTTGATTTGACTCATAGAAAACAACTAGATTTTAAAAATTTTTGAAAAAGTCAAATCTAATTTTCGAAATTTTAAGAGAGAAAAAGGAAAAGATATTTTTTTGATTTTTGAATTTTTAATGATGAGAGAGAAAAACATGAAAATGATGCAATGCATGAAGATTTTGGATCAAAACAATGAATGCATGCAAGAATGCTATGAATGTCAAGATGAACACCAAGAACACTTTGAATGTCAAGATGAACATCAAGAACTTATTTTTGAAAAATTTTTAATGCAAAGAAAACATGCAAGACACCAAACTTAAAAATTTTTCATGTATAGACTCTATGAATGCAAGAATGCACATGAAAAACAAGAAAAGACACAAAACAAGAAAACATCAAGATCAAACAAGAAGACTTACCAAGAGCAACTTGAAGATCATGAAGAACACCACGAATGCATGAATTTTTCGAAAAATGCAAGATGAATATGCAATTGACACCAAACTTAAAATCTGACTCAAGACTCAAACAAGAAACATGAAAAATATTTTTGATTTCTATGATTTTCCAATTTTTTTGGATTTTTGTATATTATAATTTTTTTAAAATTTTTTTTTTCGAAAACATATGAGGAATTTTTGAAAGATTTTTGAAAAATTTTTGAAAAGAAAACAAAAAGAAAATTACCTAATCTGAGCAACAAGATGAACCGTCAGTTGTCCAAACTCGAACAATCCCCGGCAACGGTGCCAAAAACTTGGTGCACAAAATTGTGATCTCAGGCAACGGCATCAAAAACTCTGTACGCACGTCTTAATAAATCATTTTTCATTCACAACTTCGATACAACTAACTAGCAAGTGCACTGGGTCGTCCAAGTAATAAACCTTACGTGAGTAAGGGTCGATCCCACGGAGATTGTTGGTATGAAGCAAGCTATGGTCACCTTGTAGATCTCAGTCAGGCGGATATAAAATAGTTATGGAGTTTTCGAAAATAAATAATAAAATAAGGATAGAAATACTTATGTAAATCATTGGTGAGAATTTCAGATAAGTGCATAGAGATGCTTTCGTTCCTCTGAACCTCTGCTTTCCTGCTGTCTTCATCCAATCAATCCTACTTCTTTCCATGGATGGCTTTATGTAAGGACATCACCGTTGTCAATGGCTACTTTTTATCCTCTCTGGAAAATGGTCCAATGCGCTGTCACTGCATGGCTAATCGTCTAGAGGCATCATCCTTGTCAATGGCTGCGTCCCATCCTTTTGTGAAAATGGTCCAAATGCTCTGTCACAGCACGGCTAATCATCTGAGGTTCTCGATCATGCTGGAATAGGATTCACCCTCCTTTTGCGTCTATCACTACGCCCAGCACTCGCGAGTTTGAAGTTCGTCACAGTCATTCAATCCCAGAGTCCTACTCGGAATACCACAGACAAGGTTTAGACTTTCCGGACTCTGATCTCATGAATGCCGCCATCAATCTAGCTTATACGACGAAGATTCTGATTAAGAGATCCAAGAGATACTCATTCAATCTAAAGTGGAACGAAAGTGGTTGTCAGGCACGCGTTCGTGGGGAATGATGATGATTGTCACGTTCATCACATTCATGTTGAAGTGCGAATGAATATCTTAGAAGCGGAATAAGTTGAGTTGAATAGAAAAATAGTAGTACTTTGCATTAATCTTTGAGGAACAGCAGAGCTCCACACCTTAATCTATGGAGTGCAGAAACTCTACCATTTGAAAATACACAAGTGAAAGGTTTAGGCATGGCCGAATGGCCAGCCCCTCTGATCTAAGAACCAGGCGTCCAAAGATGATCCGAAGATGTCTAATACAATAGTAAAAAGTCCTATTTATAATAAACTAGCTACTAGGGTTTACAGGAGTAAGTAATTGATGCATAAATCCACTTTCGGGGCCCACTGGGTGTGTGCTTGGGCTGAGCTTGAATGTTACACGTGCAGAGGCTCTTTCTGGAGTTAAACGCTAGGTTGTAACGTATTTCTGGCGTTCAACTCTGGTTTGTGACGTGTTTCTAGCGTTTAACTCTAGACAGCAGCATAGAACTGGCGTTCAACGCCCTTTTACGTCATCTAAACTCGGCCAAAGTATGGACTATTATATAGTGCTGGAAAGCCCTGGATGTCTACTTTCCAACGCAATTGGAAGAGCGCCATTTTGAGTTCTGTAGCTCCAGAAAATCCACTTTGAGTATAGGGAGGTCAGAATCCAACAGCATCAGCAGTCCTTCTTCAACCTCTGAATCTAATTTTTGCTCAAGTCCCTCAATTTCAGCCAGAAAATACCTGAAATCATAGAAAAGCACAAAAACTCATAGTAAAGTCCAGAAATGTGAATTTAACATAAAAACTAATGAAAACATCCCTAAAAGTAACTAGATTCTACTAAAAACATACTAAAAACAATGCCAAAAAGCGTATAAATTATCCGCTCATCAATCTCCTACATGCTAGTTCACATGAATCTTCTGTAAGTACTAGCTAATTTCATATATGTGTATATAAATTGAGTTAAGCTATATTCTTATGCTGATATATATCTATACATATATTTCCTTGAGTCTCCTTGGGGCGTTGAACGCCAGAAAGGGGGTAGTTCATTGGCATTCAATGCCCAATATGGGCAGCTCCTTCGAAGGAGAGTATAGACCATTATATATTGCTGGAAAGCTCTAGAAGTTAGCTTTTCAATGCCGTTAAGAACGCGCCATTTAGACTTCGGTAGCTCCGATAATGCTCGTTTGAATGCATAGATGTCAGAATCTGACTGCATCTGCTACGCTTTCCTTGCCTCTGAATCGGACTTTGCCAAAACTCCTCAATTTTAGCCATAAATTGTCTGAAATCATCAGAAAACACAACAACTCAAAGTACAATCCAAAAATGTAAATTTTGCACTAAAACCTATGAAAATGTAATGAAACTTAAATAAAACATAACTAAAACATTATGAAAATGATGCCAAAAAGTATATAAAATATCCGCTCATCAGAACACCAAACTTAAACTGTTGCTTGTCCCCAAGCAACCAAAAACAAAGTAGGATCAGAAAGAAGAGAAGGATACAATAAATCTCAGAGTCTTCAATGAAGCTCAGTTCCAATTGATGAGCGGGGCTGGTAACGATTTACTTCTGAACAGTTTTGGCATCTCACTATCCTTTGAAGCTCAGAAGTGTTGGTGTCTTTAGGAATTCAGAATCCGGATGATATTATTGACTCTCTTAGTTTAGTTCTTTTTTTTATTCTTGAACATAGCTTCTTTTAAAGCCTGGCCGTGACCCTAAGCATTTTATTTTCCCGTATTACCACCGGATACAAAAATGCCACATGCTCTTAACTGGCTGAACCCAATTGGATTGTGATTCATCTTTGCTAGAATCTCCAGATAGTGGTACCCAGAGTTCTTAGGCACACTCTTTTGCTTTTGGGATCACGACTTTAACTGCTCAGTCTCAAGCTTTTCACTTGACACCTTCACACCACAAGCATTTAGTTAGGTCAAGAGTTTGTTTCTTTAGACCCTTCTAACCATTGATGCTCAAAACCTTGGATCCTTGCTCTAGCCTTTTGGTTTAAAGAGCTATTGGCTTTTTCTTTTTCTCCTTTTATTTTGCTACTTTTTCTTGCTTCAAGAATCAATTTTAGTGATTTTTCAGATTATCAATAATACTTCACCTTTTCCATCATTCTTTCAAGCGCCAACACACTTAACTTCAACATTAAATATGCACTGTTGATTCATGCATTCAGAAAGTAAAAGTAATGGCACCACAAAGATGATCATGCACTAGAAACAGGAAACAAATAATAAAACACAATGGAAAACAAAAAAATAACATAGGCAAGGGAATAGAACGTGACTACCTTAGTGACGGCGGCTACTGCTTCCTCTAGTGGATCCAATGGAGCGTTTAAGCTCCTCTATGTCTCGTCCTTGCCACTGTTGCTCCTCCCTCATAGCTCTTTGGTCTTCTCGTATTTCGTGGAGGATGGTGGACTGCTCTTGGTATTCCATCCTTAGCTGATCCATGTTGGAGCTATATTCTCCTACAGAAGTATTCAGTCGGTCCCAATAGTCTCTAGGAGGAAAATGCATCCCTTGAGGCATCTCAGGAATTTCTAGAGGTGACTGCACAGGCTCTTGTGCAAGCTCTCTTACATGCTCCATCCTTCTTTTAGTAATGGGCTTGTCCTTCTCAATGGAGATGTCTCCTTCTCTGACAATTGCTGCTGAATTGCATAAGGAATATATGAGGTGAGGGAATGCCAACCTTGCTTGAGATATTCTGTTTAAGTAGTATAGTTTGCTTTGTTTAATTTTTGTTTAATTATATTAGCTAGAAATGCATGTTTAGTTGATTCTAGGTGGTTAGGTAGTTTTAGGATTTTGGTTAGTGGATTTAGGTCTGATTTGTGCTGCTGATGCTGTCTGGAATGGCTGATTCTCATTTGTTTTGTTGAGTGATGATGATGTTGATATTCTATGATATTTTACATGTTGCTGTTGTTGCTAATTTTGGATGCTACTGCTGTTCGATGCTGTTCTACTTAATAATGCGAATTCATACGAGTTTATTGTGTTTAGCTCTTGTTTAAATCTATCCTAAGTTCATATAGATTGAAATTGCTGCTCATGTTTGAATATGCACCTTAGTTCATATGAAATTATGGTGGCTGATTTTGTCTGAATTGTTTTGAATTCTTATGGGCTGAGTTTTGCTGCTTGTTTATATCCGGGAACGTCCAATTTACTGCCGAGATGCTGCCAAAATTTCCAAAATTTTTATGCTATTAAGTTACAAATTTTGAATTGAATTTGGTGCTATTTTACCTTGGTACGTTTTATTATGACCAAGTTCAATTCATGATTCATTCGGTCAACATTTTCGCCTTTCTTTTGGTTCCCTTTCGTGTGTATTTGTGATTGAAAGAATCAAGGAACTATTTGATGGATTTCTATGTCAAATAGGACCTTGATTAACCAAGTCAATGCGAATCTCTTTTGTGCTTTCAATCTTTCAAATTTAAGTCAAAACCTTTTCAGCTTCTTGGTTCAAGTTCAATTTCCACCTTCTTTAACCGATGAAGCTATTTTTGTAATTTTACCGTTTGACTTGAACTTGTCTCCTTTTAATTGAGGTTCTTATGTTTGTAATAATTGGTGCTTTCCACTGGTGTAAACCTTTTAAAATAGAAATTATTTTCAGCCCTCTTTTGGTTACACCAAGTCCATATGTCAATTCCTTTACACCAATCTTTACAAATTTAGTGACCAACCTCATTGATGATGTTCTAACCCCTTTTTGCGTTTATAGTGCATAACATATTTCATCATCAATGACTTGCATCATCTTCATGAATGTGAGCATGCTTGTTTTGAAAATTTTTTGTTGATCCTGTTTTTGGTTAAGTTCAATAATTATCATGCCACTGATTTTTAACCCACTTTTCTAACTTTTGACTTAATTGACTTTCTAACTTTTCTTTTAGTTTTTCAAACTAACTCTTTTATATTCTTTTGGGCATGATAATTGTTGTTTCTTAACAAACAAGCATCTTTACTATCATTGCACGAATTCTTGGATTATGTTTCTGATTTATATCTGAATTCTATTTTTCCTTGCATTCCAAGAATTTATTTCTTTGGCTCACTTCATGTATGTACCTCGATACCCTTCTGTCTCCTGTTTTCTGTCTGTTGTTTATATAATTGCTTCCCGTTCTTCTGCTTTGCTTAATATTCTGTATCCTGTGATTTTTGTTTTTCAGGATGTCCGACAAAGCTAAAGGGAATGCCAAGGCCACCTCCAGCAAAAGGAAGAGGTCACGGCCATCCACTGAGCTAGCAATCTCCGGTCTATCTGAAAAGCGTCTCTCTGAGATGGAGAAGGCGGATCAAGCCACGCCTCCTACCAACTCAGAGAAGTTCACCAATCTATATTGCGAGCTCTGATTTCCGCACTTTAAGGAGCGGAAGCTCATTCTGGAGAAGAAGCTAGTTATTCCCCCCAATCTAAGGTAGTATACTGAGCGCCGGATTGAGGAGAGGGGCTGGGCTTTCCTAGACAGAGAGCTAGCGAGAGTGAATGAGTCCTGGGTTCGAGAGTTCTATTGTAATTTCTTCATAGCGACCCTTAACTCAATTCACCTTAGAGACAGGCAGGTCATGGTGACAGAGATGGATATTGAGGAGATCCTCCACTGTCAGCCTAAAATCAGTGATAAGGATGCTTTCCACAGGGCTGAGGAGGAGTTGCACAGCATGACCTTTGATTATGATGCACTACATAGTGTGGTTGCCCAGCTGGGTGCACCTTAGGTAATGGATTCCTCTAAAGTGAATCCCAAGGGCATGAAGTTTGAATATATGACGAATGAGGCTAAGGTGTGGCAGCAGATCTTGTCCCATTATGTCATGCCTAGCACTCACTTCACAGAGATTTCGGTTGATATGCTTGTCCTGATCTGGTGCATCCTTGAGGGGAAGAAGTTGTACCTTCCCTGACTCATCAAACGATTCATGTGGCAGGCCCATATCAGGGGCAACCTTCCATTTCCGTGTTTGGTCACACAGCTCGCTCACCGGGCTGGGATACCTTAGCTACCAGAAGATGAGTCACCACCAGCAGTCCATGGCAAGGAGAAAGTTATTTCTTGGGAGACTTAGGTTGGTGACCGACCAGCAGCCCAGCGTAAAAACCGAGCTTCCATAGCAACAGCATCTGAGCCAGCTTCTTCTTCAGCAGCAACAGGATCCTCGACAGCACCATCTACAGCCACTAGGCCAGCACCATCATCATCGTCCCAGCCGACCTACCAAGCGCATGGACCAGATAGAACATCGCAACAAGAGACGTTATCAATACCTAAGACAGATGATAGCAGCATTGGGCATCGACATTCCCTCCAAGCCCGATACTCCTTCTGACCAGTCTGAGGTGGAGGAGGAGGCTCAACAGGCAAAGGCCCCTACACAGACTCAGGCCTCCATAGAGACTCAGGCTTCTGCTGAATAGTAGACTCCTGTAGAGCCACAGCCTCAGCCAGCTATAGACGTTGACCCCTCTCACCCGACTTGATTGAGGAAGCATCGAGGACGATGCTGACATTTTAGTGTGGAGAGGTCGCCGTCATCGGCGGATTCCATTTGGTGACCCATTTCAGATTCTTGTTTTATTTTGCTTTATTTTGTTTTATTTTCTGTACATGCACATTTTTACTTTATTACATTTTTGGATTCTTGTATATATTAGTTATTTTGGATACTTTTTAGTATATCGCATTCTTCACTTTTATTTGTATATATCTTAGATTTTTAGTTTGATTTGCACTTTTAGTTTGATAGTATATATATATATAGTTATTTTAGTTTATTAGTTGTGATTAGAAAAATATGCATAATTAAGCTTAGTTTATTCCATTGCATATGAGAATTGATTTGGTTGAAAATAGGGAATAAACTAAGGATTTTTAACTTTTCACAACCACACCATATCATTTAGGATAAATATAATAAGCTTAGTCAAAATAATAAAATTTTCCAAGAAATTTATCTATAGGGCATCCCAATTGATTTGTATAAAAAAAATTTAGAACTTGCTTGAACTATACATTGCGGAACATGATTTTTGAGCTAAGAACACAAGCATGTGAGTTTTGAGCCTAATTGTGTGGTTACATCATATAACCACTATTTTCATTCTTGTGTGTATTATTCTCTTTCTATGATTGTAATCTTTGATTTGTTTGATTCTTTATGTCCATTATTTTGTGTATGAATGTACTTATATGATTGAGGCCATTGTTTCATTGAGCTCACTTACCCAAATAGCCTTACCTTTTATCTTCCATTGTTAGCCAACTTTGAGCCTATGCTAAACCCATTTGTTCTTAATTTTAGCACATTACAAGCCTTAAAGCGAAAAATAATAAATGTCCCTTGTTTGGATCTTTGATTAGCTTAGGCTAGTGAGAGTGTTTTTCATTTAATTGTGGGAGAGTTGGGAACATTGGGTAGAGATAAAAGTGTGTTTTTATATTTTTGTCAAAATTTTAGGAATTGAGTATATACTCATGTATTAAATGTTTAAACCATATGTGTTGGTACCTTTGTATATAATTCATCAAAAAGAAAAAAAAAGAGAAAAACAAAAGAAAAAATAAAAGGAAAAAATATCAAAAAGAAAAAGAAAAAAAAGAAAAGCAATAATAAGGAGACAAAATACCCCAAAGTAAAGTTCAATAAAAAAAATCAATGCATATGTGTGGTGATCAAAAAGAGAATGCATGAGTGTGTGAAAAAGTAAAAAATGGGTAGTTAGGTTTGCTCTAAATAGTATAGGTTTTTCATAGGTTAGGTGGGAAGTTTAAGTTAATCAAAGATTTAAATTTCAAGCTCACTTGACCATATGCATCCTTACCTTACCCTAATCCCATTACAACCTATGGATAAGTCCTCATGATATTTGTATGCATTCATGAAATAATTGTTAATTGTTAGATGAAAAACAAATCTTGGAAAGCATGATTAGAGGAGAATTGAGTGAATCAACCCTATACACTTGAGCGACTAAAGCGGATACACATCCGGTGAGGGTTTGATTGCTCAAATACATGTTTTCACCTATGATAATCTCTTTTCTTGCAAGTTTGTAAAATCTTTTTAATAACTCAATTCAATTGTGAGTTTGATTTGATTGCTATTGCTTTAGCCCTTGAATTCATATATGTAATTTTGGAGGTTAATTTATTTTGACTAAGTAGTTGCATTCATTTAGATAGATTACATGTAGGTAGACTGCATATAGGTAGTTTGCATTGAATAAATGTTAATACCATTTGTCTCTTTCTTGAATTTAGCATGAGGACATGCTTAGTTTAAGTGTGGGAAGATTTGATAAACCCCAATTTTGTGGTTTATCTTATTCTTAATTTAGGGGATTTTATCAACTTATCTAACATTTACTCAATGAAATAGCATAGTTTGTGGTTTATCTTGTTCTTAAATTTGCCAATTTTAATTCACCTTTAATTCCACTCGATGTCTTGATGTGTTTGCTAGTGAATTTAGGATTAAAAAGGCAAGGAATGGATCAAAGAGGTGAAGAGAAAAGCATGCAAGATGGAGAATTCATGGAAAAACAAGGATTTTGAGTGCTTAGAGCGACGCACATGCGTGACAGATGCGCACGTGTGAAGAGGAGGTCATCCAGGCGACGCGTATGCGTGACATGATGCATACGCGTGACAAAAGAAAGCCAGACGACGCATATGCATGACCCATACGTACGCGTCATAATCAGCACATGACCTCATTGAAGGCAAAACGCTGGGGGTGATTTCTGAGCTTTCCAGGCCCAAATCCAACTCATTTATGAGGCTATTTCATGCAGAATTCAAGATGGGTCAAAGGGGCAGCAATTAGATTAGATTAGGACCATACTTTTGGTAGTTTCTAGAGAGAGAAGCTCCTCCTTCTCTCTAGAATTAGGTTAGGATTAGGTTAATTTCTCTTAATTCTAGGTTAATTTCTTGTTTCCATCTTGTTTCCTTTACAATTTCTTGTTTTATTGTCTTGATTTTCCTATTTCTTCTTGTTAATTTCTTATTCTGGTTACTTTTATGTTCATGCACTCTTGTTAATTTTCATTCTCTTTAGTACAATTTTGAGGTATTTCATGTTTAATGTGCTTTCCTTAGTTGTTGTTGTTTATTTCTTGCATTGGGTAGTTATAGATTTTATTATTCTTGCAATTTAACATGCTTTCCTTTTATGCCTTCCAAGTGTTTGACAAAATGCTTGGTTGGATGTTAAAGTAGCTTTTTGAGCATTCTTGACTTGGAAAGAGAAATTAGGTAATCTTGAGTCATCAATACCCAACTCATGTTGGTAATCTAGAGTTGTTAGTTAATATTGTTTCCATTGACTCTAATCTCTTGCTAATTCAACTAGTAAGTTGATTAGGACTTTTGGATTGAGATTAACTAGTCTTATTTGACTTTCTCTCGTGTGAAGATAACATTATACCTTCTTCCAATGTTGGAAATGACTAAATAGGATTAGCTCTTGTTAATTATTGTATTATGATTGATGACTAGGATAGAAAGCCTTGATTTTCAATCCTTGCCATGAATGTCCTTTTTATTATTTACTCTTTTAGTTGTTTGCTTTAATTTCTTGCCATTTAATTTCTTGCACTTTTACCAACCCATCCCTTGGATACCATAACCAATAATACACATACCTCATTGCAATTCCTTTGAGAGATGACCCGAGACTAATGCTCTCAGTTATTTTTATTGGGTTGGACTTGTGACAACCAAAAATTAAACTTTGATTGTGCATTACTTGTCGGTTTGGAACTATACTTGCAACTAAGTTATTTCTCTTTTACCGAGAAGAACTTCTAAGCCGACGGTTTTGCTCTTTCAAGTTTTTGGCACTGTTGCCGAGGAATTGCAATGTGTGCTTGTTATTGGTTATTGTTCATATCTGAATATTGTGAATATGGTGCTAATGGGGCTGCTGATGCTGAGGGTCCTACCTCTTAAGCGGATATTGCAATGTGTGCTTGTTATTGGTTATTGTTCATATGTGAATATTGTGAATATGGTGCTAATGAGGCCTGTACTAGTCGCCGTGTGGTATCACCTTCTTGCTTCCTGCGATAGTCAGCCTCTCATTAGTCTGTAGCTAGCTCAGTAATCAAACATTGGAAGGCCAAGTTGCCAATGAAGTGAGTCTTCCCCATGTTCTTTCTGATGAGCCTTGGAAGGTACAGTTGCTTACTTTCAAGGACATGCTAGATCAAGACCACCATGTCAGCAATAATGTGGGTTTCATGGGTGCTTAGCATAACGTAATTGGCTAAGATCTGCTGCTAAATCTGAGCCTCAATGGTCAGACCATGGACTGAGATAGCTCTGGGAGTCGTCTTGTCTGCTCTATAAATCCATGAACTCCCAGGCCTGGAAATGACTGCCATCACCTTATCCCAGTCAAACGTAATCATCTTCTTCTCACCAGCTGCCTCTTCAAAAATATCTTTTTCACTAGGCCTAGGCAGAAAGTGGAGGGTATGCTCTATCACCTCCTGAGTGACTGAGACCTGCTTGCCTTGTAGGTTAACTGCATTGAGGGCCCCTGCGTAGTAATTAGCATAAACTCCCAGACCCATGATGCATTCATAGTCACAAATTCCCTATATAGGAACTCCCATCCCCTGCTGAGTAATCTGATCCTCAGTAAACTCTTACAACTCAGCGGGTATCTAGAGTTTTCTTTCCACATGCAAGTTCCTACTTTGAAAATCTGGGAACTTCAGCTCCGAGTAAGGGATGATGATTAACTTTGTCTCTCTCACAGATCTGTCTTTCAAAGAGCGGCTCATCCGCTATTTGAATGGTCTGTTGTGTTCTCTTTCTTTTACCGGACCCTGTGGCCTGGCCCTTTCCTTTTTTGGTAGACATCCTGAAAAAAAAAACAAAGGAAATGGCATATAAAATGTATTTTAAAGGAACACAGACCAAATGATGTAACAAGCAGGTAAGAAGTAGGAAACTGAGGTAAATAACAACATAAATATGAAGTGAACGGAATGTAAAATTGATTGGAAGCATACGTGAAAGTCAAAGTAAAATCAAACAGAAATACATTCCAATCAATCAAATTAATCAAAGTCAGTTAACTTACCTGTTTATCAAAAAGAAAGGAAGGAAACATTGTTACTATGCACGAAGAAAAGCAAAATAGTTAGTTGAAAAAGAAAAGAAAAGTTAATAGATGTGTGCATAGTAAGAATGATCCTTAACCCTGAAAGGTTTCAAAAAGTTCAAAACAAGCAAGCTCACATTCAACTTTACAACAATGCATTATGACAAAATGAGTAATGCTATGCAGGTGTAGAGCACATATTCAATCAAATAAGATTCCCGTGTCCTTAGGCATAAGCTTAAGCGGTTGGTGATGAAATAATCAAAAGTGATGTTGAACAAAGCAAGTGTAGCAATTCAAACACCAAAATGCCTTCCAAAACAAAATTTGGTAAAGGAAACCTCAATCAATCAGATTTTACAAATTTTAGCCAATTTTGAAATCAAGTCAATCTAGTCAATGCATATGAATAAATCAAAATGAAAACAAGCAAAGAACTATAAGGTATTGACCAAGAATGGGAATAAAACTCAGTGAGGTAATTTTTAAAATTGTTTGGTAAGAAAGGTTCTATTGACACAGAAAATTATCAATAAGAACCATGTTGTACCAAATCATGGAACGCAGCTCAGCAAAATAAAATCACAGGAAGTCTCAGCTCTCAACAACAAAACGGTAAATCAAACAACCGGATAATTGACTAATTGAGCTTAGTAAAATTTCAAAGCAAAAGTAGCATAATGGCAAACTCAATTAATCAACCGTATCAAGAATGAACAGTTTAAACCAATTCAAACCAAGGTTGCGAGAACCGGACCAGTCAATAAACCAGTGAGGTTACTGGTTCAATGGTTCACTGGTTCGACCGGAGTTCAACCGGTTTAATTAAATATTAAATACAATTATTGAAAAACCTAAAAATAATTTTAAATATATAAATTCAATAATTTCTAACTTAATAAAATTTAAAATTTCACATAATAAATTATCCATAACTTAATATTAGAGGTTCACAACCAACTTCAAACATCAAAGTTTATAACTAAACAACTTCATAGATCATTAAGGAAGAGAAATATAGTGATACTAAGAAACCCAAAAGAATTTAAATTGGCATGGCTTGTGTACATATCATCTAGCAACACTTAAATTGTGGCTGTAAAGTATAAATAGATTGAATGATACTATTCAAAACAAAGGTATATTAGTACAGACAAGCATAGTTTGTGGATACATAACAACCAGTTTACCATATGCAGGACTTTGAAATACACTGATTCAGATATATAGAAGCGCATTGACATTGTTTTTGGCTCATGCTTTACAAGAAGACTGTTAGTCTACCATAAGGCTTTTCACCTTCAACCCTAGAAGGTTGAATGTGACATGAAAACTGAACAGAAGCATACAATAAAGAGAGACAGGGTTCCAACAATTCCATGCTTCACTCAGAAGCAAGCATTTAAGGACTAGCCGAGCCAAATACTTCTACTTATCATGAACTGAATCGACCTGTTATCCCAGCTCAACAATGAATTATCGACAAATACTAAAATACTATGTTGCTAGATCAAACCCAGGTTGTAATCTTTCCTTGAACCTGTATGACTCTAGAGATGATAATACATAAAACATGAAAGACAAGCAAAACAACTTCAAGTTCATTCCCAATGTTCCCAAGCCAAAAACATTACATCAAGCCAGAAATTCATAACAACATACTTCCACAGAATACCCTTTCAAAATGGAACAAGTGCTGCAAGTTGCAAAACACATCACAAACATTTCAATTGAATAGTGATTGTAGATGAAACAAACCTTATCTTTGACACCAACAATGTGATTGAAGACGATAGCTCGGTGCCCTCCCTCAACATTGTACAAGCTGTTTGCAACTCCATACACAGCAAGACCACCAAAGATGCTAACTTTGAGCAGAGCAGAAAGCCCTCCACCAGGAACATTTGGAACTTTCATGTTATTCATATTGATCTACCCTAACACACAAACACCAATTAGCTAAGAAATTAACCAATAAACAGAACTACATCAATCAAAAATAAATCCACTGATGAGGCGAGCTTAAAAATCATGAAGCAATCAAAATAAAAAATCAGAAGCAGCAACCAAATTCACAGAAGGAGGCGAGCTCATAAATCATAAACAGACGGCAGCAAATAAATCAAGAACAGAGTATTACCGGTGGCGAGTAACGGCGACGAAAGAGTAACGGCAACGCCCCAACGAGTAGGCGAGCTCGGCGACAACGACAGAGGAGGCGGGCTCGTCAAGAAGCAAGACGCGGTGGTGGTTGCGGTGGTGAACGTCGTCGCTGCTGTGGATGGCTGGCTGCTGGATTTGGTGGCAATGGCGATGGCGGTGGGCTTCACTGATGGCTGTCGGTGGCGATGGTGATTTCTGGAGCTTGGGTGAATGGTGGTGATTTCTGGAATCTGGAGAGGGGAAGGGAAACTGATTAGGGCTTCGACGCTTCGTTGGTTTTTTACGCATTTTCTCTTTTCTTTTCTTTTTTTTAAAGCCAAAACGACATCGTTTAGCATCTTAGTTTCCAAACCAAAAACCGCTAAAAAATTGGACGGTTCTCCCGGTTCACCGGTTAACTACCGGTTCGACCGGTTTTTTCACCAGTTTTTTGCCAGGCGATTTTTGATGTTACCCGGACCGGCTAGGTGACTGGTTCCCGGTTATTCCGGTTGAACTGGCCGGTCCAGTTCGGTTTTCAGAACCATGATTCAAACTATTTTCGGAAGCAATTCAGCAGTTAACCATCACATTTCATAAATTCACTCAATCAGAAAGGTTTCCATATGAATGCAATAGTAAATCAGATATTAATTCATATGAACTAAACAAACAAATGTAATTGAGTAAAGCAGTAAATTCACCATTCAATCAAGAAAATATTAAAACCATCATTATATAACACATTCACAGCAGTAAAATTTCAGACCTAGAATCCTATACATACTATGTTCAATCTACCTGACCACCTAAAAATCCACTAAAGCACATAATCTAACTAATGCTAACTAATCAAAACAAACTAACAAAATGAAATTAAACTTACAGAAGCTAGGAGGGAAAAATAAACAAACTAGGAAATAGGGGAATAAGAAACAGAGAAAATGGGAAGGAAGGTGTGGTGTAGCCGCAGTGATGGTTGGCCAAGGAAGGCAGCATCAGCGGCAAAAAGCAGAAGTGACGGCAGAAATGGAAATAGGGGCTTGCCCTATTCGTAGAGAGGAAGAAGAAAGAGAGATGGAAGAAGGGTAAAGAAGGGTGGTGAACTGCGGCGAGCAAAGTAATGGCAGCCACTAGTGTGGTGTCGCCAGCGGCATGGCTCACGGACAGGGAAAATGGAAGAAGGAGAGAAAGAGAAGAGAAAGAAGAAGAGGAAATGAGAGAATAGAAGGAAAAGAGAGGGTTGACGGTGATGTTGGTGGTGGCTATAGTGGTCGGCGGTGGTGAACGACGGTGAGTGGTGATGAGTGGTAGTAGAATGGTGAGAAGAGAAAGACGTTAAAGAAGAAGAATGGTTGGGGGTTTTGTGTGTGTGCGGGTAGGAATTCGCACAAAAGGGGTGTGATGTTTTGAATCCATGCATATGCAAAAGGCATGCGTACGCACGAGGTGATGTGCAAAAAGGGGTTGTGCGTTTGCATTGTGTATGCACAGCACCATTTTAATCCCTATGATGAGTGGAATTTTCTTTTAAAAAAACATATATGGTTGGGCGTGCACACGACGTATGCATAGTACTCACACAAGATGGTTTTGGTCCTGTTTGGGTGTCATGCATACGCCTAAGGCATGCGTATGCATTATTTTGCTAAAACTTGTGGGTTGTGTGTATGCATGAGACATGCGTACGCACAACTGGTGCTCTATTTTTCAAAACTTTTCAACTTCTTGTACCAATCTAAGCATTCTTAACACCCAAAAAGATACCAAAACAATACCAAACCTTATTTAAACATGCTAAACTATCAAGAAAACCTAGTAAAACTATCTAAAAAGGAAATTCAAATTATTAACCAACTATTTACAAAAGAGAAAAAAAATTGAAAGATCATACCATGGTGGGGTGTCTCCCACCTAACACTTTTAGTTAAAGTCCTTAACTTGGATATTTTGGCGAGCTCCTTGTCATGGTGACTTATGCTTGAACTCATCCTGAAACTTCCGCCAACTCTTGAACTTCTAGTATGCCCTAGAATCTTTAGTTAAGCGCTCCAAGCTTTGATGAAGTTCCGAACAAGCTAAGAGCTCCAAAAATTGATCCTCTTGTATGTCGGGATCCCATCTTTGAATTGATCATCATGATTCTATCCAGCTGGTAAGAATTCAGAATTCTTGTTCAAACACCAAATCAACCTCCTAGACCGATTGCATTGAGCTCTTCGCTAACCATTGAAGTTAAACTTTGACAATTTAACCATAATGAACCTAGAATGGTGTTTCCAATCACTAACCATCTCTATTTTTCTCTTGAATCCACAAAGAGCCCTAAGTTAACCATCCGTCTCTAGCAAACCGTATTCAAGCGGAATAAGAAAGCTAAGTGATATGAGTTTTACCCACTTGAATGATATAATGGATGATGGTGACTTAGAAAGAGATGTTTCCAACGGTCTTGACAAAGTAATTTCCACTCCCTTTCTACCCTCTTATAGGACTTCCATCTCTCGACAAGATCTCTCATAATCAGTTTCTTCCTCACCAACTGCTTCCAACTCTTCCCCATTACTCAAGTTATATCTCATAGGTTGCATAAATTCCATGTCAACATCCATTTCAAATTCAATGGAGGAAGTGATAAACCATAATTTTATAGTTTTGAATTAAGTGGATTTTATCAACTTATCTCACATTTATTCACTGAAATAACATGGTTTTGTGAATCTCTCCTAAAATGTATTTAAGATTGAAAACATGCTTTCTAGGCCTTTAATTTGCTAAATTTAATTTACTTTAACTCCATTTGATGTCTTGATGTGTGATGAGCAGATATTTTATACACTTTTAGGCACTATTTTCTCAGTGTTTTTAGTATATTTTGTTAAGTTTTATTATGTTTTAGTGCAAAATCACTTTTTGGATGCTACTTTGATCTTTTGTATTTTTCCTATGATTTTAGGTGAATTTTGGGTGAATTTAGCATATTTTGGCAAAGTCTGATTCAGAGGCAAAGAAAGCATAGCAAATGTTGTCAGATTCTGACCTCCGTTTATTCAAATGAATATTTCTGGAGATACAAAGGTCCAAATGATGCGTTCTCAATGGCGTTGGAAATCTAACGTCTAGAGATTTCCAGAATATATAATAGTGTTCCAAGGGTTACCTGAAACTGAAGGCTTATCTCGGAGGAGATCTGCTTACGGTGGACGGAGCTGTTGTGTCCGACTTGTTGAATCTTGGTGGTGCTGCTGCTCCTTGATCACCAGAGGGTGGTGGTTCCTGCAAGAGACTCCGATGCTTAAGTTAGCACGTGCTTTAGGCTGTTTTTTTGTGTGTAGAATCAGAGTATGAGTTATACATAGGTGCTCCAGTGTATTTATAGTAGCGTGGAGTGAACTATAAGATAAGTTAGTTATCTTATTTTATCTTTGAGGAAAACCGCCTTATCTTTTTAGGCTAGCCGCCTTTAGAGTGGGCTGCGTCCCTTTGTTTGGGCCTACTTCGGCCTCTATGACGACATGGGCAAGCTCTATAAGGAGAGGTCGGTGGCGACCCAACCTTAAGAGGTCGGTCGCTCTTGTCTTCAGTCAACTCGGGACGTGTAGCTCGACCTAGGGTATGAACAAATAGTCTATACCTTTCTTTGGAAATGATGGCCCAAAATGGGCGTCGAACACCTAAACTATCCCCTTTCTGTCGTTTAATGCCCCAAAAGGACTGAAGCCAGCGTTGAACACCCAAGACTGGCGTTCAACGCCACAAGGAGAGCAAGAAAGCAGCATATCTATCCCCTAGTGGGCGTTCAACGCCCACCCTTTTTAGTTGGATGCCCACCCTTTCAAGTTGGACGCCAAGCTCAATCCAAAACACTCACCAAGTGGGCCCAGAAGTGGATTTTTGCACCTTTAGCCTAGTTTAGTTTATTTTTGTAATTTCTAATTATCATTAATGTCTTTTTAGGATTAGTATTAGTATATATAAGGGGAGATCACCATTGTTTAGGATACTCGCCACCACATTCGAACCTTACACATTATTCTTTGTACAGTATGAGCAACTAAACCTTCTAGGTAAAGGTTAGGAGTTTTGTTGATTCCTATGGATTAATAACATTACTGATCTATTTCAATACATGTTTAATTCTATTTGGTGCACGGATCCCCACACTTTTGTATAGCTGTACCAGCAAGTGCACTATGTTGTCCAATTAATACCTGAGCGAGTCAGGGTCGATCCCACGAGGATTCTTGGTTTGAAGGAAGCTATGGTTATCTTACAGGTCTTAGTCAGGTTAAATCAGAAGGTTATAGGATTACGGAGTTTAGGATTTATTAAAATCAGTAATAGGAATATAGTTGAAGATTGGAGTTGCTTTGTCTTTCTGAATTAACTCTGGTATCACTGTCTTTTCAGATTATGAATGAGTTCTTCTATGGCAGGCTGTATGTGATCAACGCCATGGGCCGTGGTCATTGATCTCCTCTACTACAGATTGAACGCCATTGGCCGTGGTCATCCAATCTGACGAAGGGTGAATCTCTAGCAGTTCATTCTCCTGGTAATCCTACTCAAAACGCCACAGACAAAGTCGAATCTTCCGGATCAGAGGAAGCTGCTTCTTTGGATTCTAGCCTATACCATGGAGACCCTAATCTCTCTGAAAATCGGCTGAACTGATGTCTCGAGAAGTCCCCAACGAAGTCGTGGATTAGCCGTCTGAGAGATGTATAAACATAGCTGTTGGTTCGTACTTTTCAATCACGTATTCACACGAACCCAAGTAGACACAGGTGTTTGTTAGGCACGGTCATCTTAGTATGATGAATAGAGCTGATTGTCACTGATCATCCTATTCACCATGTTGAGGAGCAAGTATACATCTTAGAAATACATCAAACAAGGATCGAAGAAGAAATAGTAATACTTTTATTAATTCATAGGACTCAGCAGCGCACCTCCCTTCCTAGGTTTAGAAACTCATACTGAAAGAAAAATACAATGTAAAGTGGTAAATGATATGCGTCTCCCTTAAGAGAGATGTAAAATACACTTTAAATACTAAACAGATGGCTAGTAAGGGTAAAACAGTCTATCTAGTGCTAAAATTCACTTCTGGGGCACACTTGGTGAGTGTTTGGGCTGAGCTAAGATGAGATCCACGTGCTATGAGGCTCCTAGAGCATTGAACGCTGGTTAAGGGGTCCTCTCTGGGTGTTTGGACGCTGGACTCTGCTCTGTGGGCGCTGGACGCTTGGAAGGGGGCAGGTAGCTGGTGTTGGACGCTAGTTTTGGGCATTCTAATCCGAAGCAAAGTATGGACTATTATATATTGCTGGAAAGATCTGGAAGTCCGCTTTCCATAGCCGTTAAGAACGCTATATTTAGATATCTCTAGGTCCAAAAAAGCTCTTCCGAGTGCAAGGAGGTCAGATCCAGACAGCATCTGCAGTGCTTTCTCTGTCTCCGAATCAGACTTCTGCTCCAGTTCAGCTTGTTTAAGCCCCTTAGGCTAGGATTTTATTTCTTTAGGCCCTCCTATCCATTAATGCTCAAAGTCTTGGATCCTTTTACCTTTGCCTTATGGTTTAAAGGGTTATTGGCTTTTTGTTCTTGCCTTTTGGTTTAAAGAGCTACTGACTTTTTTTGCTTGCTTTTTCCTTTTTTCTTTTCTCATTTTTTTCGCCATTTTTTTTCGCATGCAAGGTTTTTCTTTTTATTTTTTCTGCTTTTTCTTGCTTCAAGAGTCAATTTTATTGATTTTTCAGATTACCATTAATACTATTCCTTTTTTCTTATTCTTTCAAGAGCCAACATTCTAAAATTTCAACTTCAAAAATGCACTGTTTAATCATACATTCAAAAAACAAAAGCAATGCCACCACATCAACATAATTAAACCATTCTTATTTTAAAATTGAAATTCATGTGTCTCTCAATTCTTATCAAATAAAATTTTCTTTTAAGCAAGGTAGAGATATATGGAACACTTTACAACTTTAAGACATCAATGCAAATGATCATGCAACAAGAACATTAAAATAGATAAAACATAACAGAAAATAGAAAAGGAAAGGAAGTAAAAGAGAACGAGTCCACCTTTAATGGTGGCGGCTAGTGCTCCTCCCTTTTCCACTGTACTCCTTCCAGATAGATATCTGAGAGCACTTGATCCAATCTCTGATCAAAGTTGACTCTCCTAGTGTAAGGATGAAGATCTCCTTGCATTAGAGGTAAGTTGAACGCTAACCTTACACTTTCCGAGCTGAAATCTAAGATTCTTCCTCGGACCATGGTGATCCGATTCCTTGGATTCGGGTTCACACTTTTGCACTTTAGTAACCCATGCATTAACATAGAACTTTTGCACCATGAGAATCCCAACATCCTGAATGGGATTGGTTAGGACTTCCCAACCTCTTCTCCGGATCTCTCTTCGGATTTATGGATACTCATTCTTCTTGAGCATGAAAGGGACCTCCGGGATCACTTTCTTCTCTGCCACTACTTCATAGAAGTGGTCTTGATGAGCTTTGGTGGTGAATCTCTCCATCTCCCATGATTTAGAAGAGGCTAGTGCCTTTCCTTTCCTCTTTTTATAGGAGTCTCCAACCTTGGGTGCCATGGATGGTAATGGAAAGAAAAAAAAAGCTATGCTTTTCCAATACCAAAATTAAAACTTTGCTTGTCGTCGAGAAAAAATAAAAGGGAGTAGAAGAAGAAGAAAATAGAGGAAGAAAGAGGGAGAAAGAGGGCTCAGCCTTGTGGGTTGTATAAAGGGAAGAGAGGTGTGTGTATGAAGGGTTATGAAGAGGGGTATTTATAGGAGTGGGGAGTGGTATGGTTCGGCCATAGGTGGGTTTTGGGTGGGAAATTTGATTCTGAAATGGGTGGGGATTGGTAGGAGTTATGATGGTGTGGAAAAGTGAAATGAATGTGATTGGGCTAGGGTTTATAGGGCAGTGTGTATGGGGAAGTGTGAAAGTAAGTGGGGATAAGTGAAGATGCTATGGGACCCACTGGTCCTGAGAGGCTAGGAAATCCAGATTCCCTACTTCTCTGCATTGGCATTTAAACGCCCAGGGGCTGCTCCCTGGCTGGCGTTCAACGCTAGCAATGCTGCCCATGAGGGGCGTTGAACGCCCAGCAGGAATACCCTGGCTGGCGTTCAACTTTAACACTCCATCTAGAGTGTTCTGTTTTTACTGCTATGAAAGTCTGTCTCTGTTTTGACTGCTGCATATGATCATGACCCAAAAAGAAAAACAAAACAAAATAAAAGGAAAGAAATAATTAAGGTTGGGTTGCCTCCCAACAAGCGCTCTTTTAACGTCACTAGCTTGACGGTTAGCTCCTTACGGAGGTGAGTATAGGCTCAAATTTTTGCCTCTTACAGTGAATTTTCTTCCTGTCTTCTCATGAATGAGCTCCACATGCTCTAGAGACAGGATACGACTCACTGTATGTGGTAAGGCTGGCTTATTAGTGAAGACAACTCTCATGCCAGGTGAGAGGACTTCAGTTGGGACTTTCTTGTCCCTCCAGCCTTTAGGTACGTTCTTCTTAGTACCTTTGTGCTTAGAACTTGTTGGTGGCTGCCCAACACCAAACTTAGAATTGATGTTTGCGGGCTCTACAAAGCTCTTCATAGAAAGAGAGGGTTGGAACACTAGATGTTGCATAGTTATCTCTCTTTTAGACGGAGAATTGGGATGAGGCATCTTGAATAACATGTGATCCTCCCCTAATTGTAGGGTCAATTCTCCCTTAGCCACATCAATGATAGCATTGGCAGTGGCTAGGAAAGGTCTTCCAAGGATGACAGAGTCATCCTCATCCTCTTCAATATCCAAGACTATGAAGTTTGCAGGGATGTAGCGGTTTTCAATTTTTACCAAAACATCCTCCACTAAACCATATGGCTTCTTCATTGTCTTGTCTGCCATCTCTAATGAGATGTTTGCAGCTTGTACCTCAAGGATTCCTAGCTTCTCCATTACAGAGAGTGGCATGAGGTTTATACTTGACCCTAGATCACACAGAGCCTTGTCAAAGGTCATAGTGCCTATGGTGCAACGGATCAGAAAGCGTCCAGGATCTGAAAGCTTTTGAGGTAGCCTCTGCTGAACCAAAGCATGGAGTTCTTTGGTAAGCAGTGGAGGTTCCTCCTCCAATGGCCTTGGATCAAATAACTTGGCATTCAGCTTCATAAGATCTCCTAGGTACCAAGCAACTTGCTCTTCCTTAGTGTCCTCATCCTCATTCGAGGATGAGTAGTCACTAGAACTCATGCACTACAGAAGTTCATTCAAAGGAACCTCAATGGTCTTTATGGTTTCCTTTGGTTCTGGGCTAGAGGGTTCTTAAGTGGGATTTAAGCACTCAGAGGGTGTGCTTTGGCTGGCATTTAACGCCAGCTCTGTGAGCCCTTTGGACGTTAAACGTCCTTGCTGTCCACCATTACTGGCATTAAACGCTAGTCCCTCAAGTGTTTTGGGCGTTGAACGCCTAGCAGGAGTGTCCTTGGTGGCGTTCAACGCCAGCTTCCCTGGGTGTTTGGGCGTTGAATGCACAGTGAGGTGTTCCTCAATGGCGTTCAGCGCCAGGATGCTGCATGCTTGGGCGTTAAACATCCAGTGAGGGGTTCCTCACTGGCGTTCAATGCCAGAAAGCCTACCTGGTTGGGCATTGAACGCCTAGTGAGGGGTTCCTCACTGGCGTTCAACGCCAGAAAGCCTGGATGTTTGGGTGTTGAACGATAAGCCAGTGCTCCCTGGCTGGCGTTCAATGCCAGCTCTGCTGCCAGGATGGGCGTTGAACGCCCAGTAAGGGGTTCCTCACTGACATTCAGCGCCAGGCTTGCTGCCATTAAAGGCGTTGAACACCCGGTGAAGGCTTCCCCGTTGGCATTCAATGCCTTCCAAATCTTCTCAGATTTGGCCTCTACCTCTATCGTTATGGCATTGCACTCTTCTCTAGGATTTATCTCAGTATTATTGGGAAGAGTTTTAGGAGGAATCTTAGGGATCCTCTTGCTCAGTTGACCAACTTGCACCTCCAAATTTCTAATGGAGGACCTTGTTTCATTAATGAAACTATGAGTAGTCTTAGAGAGGATAGAAACCAGAGTTACTAAGTAAGAGAGACTCTGCTTGGAGGTTTCCATGTTCCCTTGAGAAAATGGGAATGTGGGTCTGTTATTGAACCTATTCTAGTTCCTACCACCTTGATTGTTGTTGAAACCTTGCTGATGTTCCTGCTAATCCTTCCATGAGAGGTTAGGATGGTTCCTCCATAAAGGGTTGTAGGTATTTCCATAGGGTTCTCCCACGTAATTCACCTCTTCCATGGTGGGTTGATCAGGATTATATGCTTCTATTTCAGAAGAAGCTTCCTCATTACTACAAGCTACAGTTTGAATTCCAGTCAGATGTTGGGAGATTATGTTGACCTGTTGGGTCAGGATCTTGTTCTGATGGATATTGTTATTTTGTAAACCCTTAGGCATATTCCTTTTGGGGCCTTCCTCCTTGGTGGATGGAGTACATCCAACACCAAACTTATGTTTATTCTTAGGAGGGATTTAGTTGATTTCAGTCAAGGGGTTTTTCTTCTCCAATACCTCTACAAAAGAGATATGGAGTTGCAGCTTCTTGGAGGCTGCTAAGAAATGAGTCAGTTGCTCATCTTCAAGCTTTCTCTGCATGCCAATGAGAAGTGGCTCTTGAGTCCCTTTCGCCTCTGTGAGGGCGTGCTCAATGGCATTCTCAGGATCCTCCTGATTCTTAGTTGCCTTCAGTCCCTCAGTAGCAAGCTCCTAAGGTTCGGCCTCCTTGGTGAAGACTACTGTCTCACCTTCGTATAAGGTCTTCTTCTCAGAGAGCATTAGGCTTTCTGTGAAGACCCTACAGGGGTGCACCTCCTCAAACAACTCAGTGGGAGAAGTATTAACATGCTCAGGTGTCCACTGGTCGTAGGTGTGAGTGTCTCCTTGAGGGTGGTCACCACCCATAGCACTAGGAGCACTATAACTCTCAGTAGGAAGTGCGGCTACAGTCTCCTTGTCTAGAACTTCTGTCCTGACTAGGGTCTGAACACTTGTTGCTAACTTAGCCAATCTCTGCAAAGGAGAGAACCTGTTCAGAAATTTGTTAACAACCTTATCCTAGTTGTTCACAATTCCCTTGGGTACATCATACCACCAATCTTTTGCTCGATCTCTCAGAGCAAATGGGAACAATTTCAGCTTGTGGAATTCAGGGTCCACTCCATTGGTGTCTGTAGTGTCACAGAACTGTAGGAAGCCAGAGATGAATTTACTGGGGTCTTCTTGTGGGTGTCCGTGAAATTGGAACTTCTGAAACACTAGGGTGATCAGTTGTGGGTAGATCTAAAAGTTGTTAATTCCAGTGGCAGGTCTAGAGATACTTCTGCCATAGTGGTCAAAGGAATAGCCACCAAGACCCTTACTTGCCTCTCCTTCATGTTCGACCATGTCTTCAGCTTCTTGTTCAAAATTTTCTAAAAGATTTCTTCCGGAGTGTTGTGCTTTAATTTGTTGTTAGAAGCTCCTCCATAAAGTCTTTTCAGGTTCAGGATCAAGATTAAAGGGAGGCTCTCTATCCTTCTTCATGGTCATAAACAAGAAATGAAGAAAGAAGACAAAAAAGAAGTCAAATAGGAGTTCTATGTTCAAGAACAATGGACTCCCTGTGAGATGTGAAGAAGGAAGAGGAAGATAGAAAAATGAAGATGGAAGATGAGAGAGGGAGAGTAATTCAAATAAATAGAAGTAAATAGAAGAAGAGGTGTAAATAAATAAGATAAATAAGAATCAAAATATTTTTGTTTTTATTTTATTTATTTATTATTTTCGAAAAAATTAAGTTAATAATTTAAAAAGGAATTGAAAATTAGTTAGTGATTTTTGAAAATAGAAGAGAGAGAAAAACCAGAAGTTTTCGAAAATTGAGAGAGAGAAGAGTCAGTTAGGAAGTTTTGAAAAAGAAGAGAGAGAGAGAGAGAGAGAGGGAGAGAGAGAGAGAAAGAGAAGAAGTGGTTAAGAAAATATTTGAATTTAAAATTAGATAGAAGATAAGATAAGAAAAGATTTGAAATTGAAATTTGAAATTGAAATTTGAAATTAGAAAAAGACAAGATAAGAAACTAAAAAAGATTTGAAAAGATTTGAAAAAGATAAGATTTTAAAATTTGATTTTGAAAAAGATATGATTTTAAAGTTTGAAATTTGAATTCTTAAATTTTAAAATTTGAAAAAGATAAGATAAGATAAAAATTTTGAATTGAAATCTGAATTTTTATTTAAAAATTTTGAAAATTACTTAAAAGATAAGATGGAAAAGATATTTTTTTATTTTTGAATTTAATAATGAAAGAGAAAAACAAGTAAAAGATACAAGACTTCAAATTTTTAGATCTAGCACCCCTAATTTTCGAAAATTTTGGAGGGAAACACAAAGGGACACCAAACTTAATAATTTTAAGATCAAAACACAAAGAAAACTCAAGAACACTTTGAAGACTACCAAGAACACAAAGTACAAAACTCAAAGACTCAAAGAACATAAGAACATAAAAGAAACACCAAACCTAAAATTTTTAGAAAACTTCTACAAGTGCACTAGGTCGTCCAGGTAATAACTGAGCGAGTCAGGGTCGATCCCACGAGGATTGTTGGTTTGATGTAAGCTATGGTTATCTTGCAAGTCTTAGTCAGGCGAAATCAGAAGCTTGTAGGATTATGGAGTTTAGGATTTATCGAAATCAGTAATAGGAATATAGTTGATGATTGGAGTTGCTTTGTCTTTCTAAAATAACTCTGGTATCACTGTCTTCTCTGCTTATGAATGATTTCTTCTATGGCAGGTTGTATGTGATCAATGCCATGAGTCGTGGTCATTGATCTCCTCTGCTACAGATTGAACGCCATTGGCCGTGGTCATCCAATCTAATGAAGGGTGAAGCTCTAGCAGTTCATTCTCCTAGCGATCCTACTCAATATGCCACAGACAAGGTCGAATCTTCCGGATCAGAGGATGCTACTTCTTTTGATTCTAGCCTATACCACAGAGACCCTAATCTCCCCAGAAATTGGCTGAACTGATGTCTTGAAAAGTCCCCAACGAAGTCGTGGATTAGCCGTTTGAGAGATGTATAAACAAAGATGTTGGTTCATACTTTCCAGTCACGTATTCACACGAACCCATGTAGACACAGGTGTTTGTTAAGCACGTTCATCTTAGTATGATGAACAGAGCTGATTGTCACTGATCATCCTGTTCACCATGTTGAGGAGCGAGTATACATCTTAGAAATAAATCAAACACAGATTGGAGAAGAAACAGTAATACTTTTATTAATTCATAGGACTCAGCAGGGATCCTCCCCTCAACCTAGGAGGTTTAGAAACTCATACTGAATGGAAAATACAATGTAAAGTAGTAAATGATATGCGTATCCCTTAAGAGAGATGTAAAATACACTTTAAATACTAAACAAATGACTAGTAAGGGTAAAACAGTCTATCTACTGCTAAAATTCACTTTTGGGGCCCACTTGGTGAGTGTTTGGGCTGAGCTAAGATGAGATCCACGTGCTATGAGGCTCCTAGGGAGTTGAACGCTGGCTAGGGGGTTCTCTCTGGGCATTTGGATGCTGGACTCTGCTCTGTGGGCGCTGGACACCTAGAAGGGGGCAGGTAGCTGCCGTTGGATGCTAGTTTTGGGCCTTCTAATCCGAAGCAAAGTTTGGACTATTATATATTGCTGGAAAGCTCTGGAAGTCAGCTTTCCATAGCCGTTGAGAATGCTCCTTTGGATTTCTGTAGCTCCAGAAAAGCTCTTCCGAGTGCAAGGAGGTCAGATCCGGACAGCATCTGCAGTGCTTTCTCTGTCTCTGAATCAGACTTCTGCTCTAGTTCCTCAATTTCATCCAGAAAATACCTGAAATCGCACAAAAACACAAAAACTCATAGTAGAATCTAAAAATGTGAATTTAACACTAAAACATATAAAAACTTAATAAAAACAAAACAAAACATACTAAAAACTATATGAAAATGATGCCAAAAAGCGTATAAAATATTCGCTCATCACTATTCTATGATGAATTTTCGTCCTTCATCCTTATGAATCTGGGTTGGAATGGAAGTATGGCCCCTTATTCTACATGAGTTCATGTGAGTCCTGACCCGGATAGTATTGAGCTACAGCTTGAGAGTGCATCACAGGTTCCAAGAGAGTATCTGGACTAATTGAGATATGTAACATAAAATCTCGTAGTCATGGGTAAATGAGGTCTCTGTGGCGTTAAGGCTAGAATCGTAAAGCATCATTCTCTGATCCAGAAGACCTGACCTTGTCTATGGTTTTTTTAGTAGGATCAACAAAAGGAGAATAGTTTGCACGGGCTTTATCTTCGGATATAGTGAAGCACTATAAGCTAACTTGATGAGAGGGCATGAGTTACTCAAATACGGTGTGTAGCTATGGTTTAGGGGAGATTAACTTGATGAGAGGACATGAATTAATCACTTACAGCTTTGCCATTGAATGAATCATTCATTATTGAAGTAATCAGTAAGATAAAGCATCTCCGAAGCCTTAACCGATTTCTCATTATTGTTTCTCTACTATTTCTTTATTGCGTCCTTTGTTTATTTTATGCGCACTCAACAACAACCATATTTTCTATTCGCCTGACTAAGATCTATAAGATAACCACAGCTTGTTCAATCCGACAATCCTCGTGGGATTCGACCCTCACTAACCTGAGGTATTACTTGGACGACACGGTACACTTGCCAGTTCAATTGTGCGAGTTCTAATTTTGTGCACCAAGCTTTTGGCGCCGTTGCCGGGGATTGTTCGAGATTGACAACTTACCGTTTATCTTGCTGCTTAGATCAGGTATTTTTATTTGCTTTTGTTTAATTATTTTTCTCTTGATTTTCGAAAATTATTCTTGTTTTCTTTCTCCTTGTTCGAATTTTTTTAGGTGTTTTCTATTATTTGATTTCAAAAATTTTTAAGTTTGGTGTCTTGTAGTGTTTTTCCCTATCCTCTTTTTCGAAATTAGTAGTAGTCTGATTTCAAAAGTTCTAAGTTTGGTATCCCTTTAGCTTGTTTCCTTTTAAAATTTCAAAAATATTTTGAAACTCCTTTTCTTTTTAAGTCTAAAAATTTGAAAATTTAGATTGATTTGGGTATTTCTATTTTGAATCTTTCGTCTTTATTGTTAGCAATATCACTTTAATTTATTTTATATTTCTTTAGGACCTTCCACTGGGAGCTCTCTATATCTTGACATAGAGGTCCCCGCATTTTCTTTGCTTTACTACTTATTTATGTAAGCAGGAACAGGGAAAATTTTCATTATGAATCCACTTGGGAAAGCACGACCAAGAAAAACCATGGGGTCATATACAGCCTCCACTCTTGACTTCTATTAAAGAAGTATTTGTATACCCCCTATTCGAGCAGCAGACTTTGAGCTCAACCCACAGCTCATCACTTTAGTGCAGCAAAACTGCCAGTTTCAGGGATTCCCATAATAGGAGCCCATGAAATTCCTTGCAGACTTCCTATGGATTTCTGACACAGTACAAGCCGAAGGAGTAGACCAGGATGTCTATAGGCTGCTACTCTTTCCATTTGTTGTAAAAGGCCAAGAAATGAAGTGGCTGAATACTCAGCCCAAATCAAGCTTGAAAACGTGGAATAAGCTGATGGACAAGCTTTTGAACCAATACTTCCCCCCAAAGAAGCTAACCCAGCTAAGACTGGACATACAAGGTTTCAAGCAAGAAGAGAGTGAGTCTCTTTATGATGCTTGGAGGAGGTACAGAATGATGCTACGAAAATGTCCCACGGAAATGTTTTCGAAATGGCTCAAGCTAGACATCTTCTATTACGGACTTACAGATATAGCTAAGATGTCTCTAGATCATTCTGTAGGTGGTTCAATTCACATGAGAAAGACAATTGAAGAAGCTCAAAAACTCACTGAGACAGTTGCCAGTAACCAGCATCTATACTCATCTGGTGAGATTGCAATGAGTGCAGAGGTCAAGGTAGTGTACACTGAATCAGACCCTCCAAAATAGAGTAAATCGTTGACCCGGCAGCTACATTCTCTTTCACAACAATTGCTAAGTTTGCAAGAAGTGTTGCAAGAAACCCGTGCCTCCAACAAGAATATTGAGGCACGATTTAACCATGCTGAACAACACTTATCTAAACAGATAAGAGAAGAGTGCCAAGCCATCCAATTGAGGAGTGGAAGGACACTAAACAGCTAGTCTCAGAACAATAAGAAGCAAGGAGGAGAGGAAACGTTAGAAAGTGAACACACGGCAACCCAGGGCATGACCAAGGGCACTGAATGCCCTAAAGGGAACATCACTAGCGTTCAATGCCCAGCAGGGGTTACATTGGGCGTCCAACCCCCCAGAAGGGGGCAGAGTTGGCATTCAATGCTAGGAAGGGACCAGCATGGGCGTTGAACCCCCAGATCGGGGAGGCCAGGCACGTGCAAGTTCAGGGAACACCCCTCCTAGGCAAGCTGGTGATCCTCCCTCAGGCACCATAGACACTCAACTTGTACCACTCAGAACACCTAAGTACAGAACCAAGATGCCATTCCCTCAAAAACTTCAGCAAGAAGAAATGGATAAGCAGTTTGCCCGGTTCGCAGATTACCTTAAGACACTGGAGATCAAGATCCCTTCTGCAGAAGCCTTTGAACAAATACCCTCCTATGCCAAGTTCATGAAGGACATATTAAGCCATAAGAAGGACTGGAGAGAAGTAGAGACGGTCTTTCTCATTAAAGAGTGCAGTGCAGTCATCCAGAGAAACCTACTAGAAAAGCTTCAGGACCCTGGAAGCTTCGTGATACCCTGCAACCTTAGAGACGCCTGCCTAAGGAAGGCTCTATGTGATCTTGGGGTGAGCATCAACTTAATACCGTCCTCACTAATAAAGAGATTTGATCTAATCTGATAAGTCAATCCCACCCGTATATGCCTACAACTGGCTGATGGTTCAGCTAAGATTCCATCAAGAGTGATTGAAGACATGATTGTGAGGGTTGGACCATTTGTATTCCCCACAAATTTTGTAGTCCTGGATATGAAAGAACACAAGGATGTGTCCATTATTCTAGGGAGGCCTTTTCTGGCCACAGGAAGAACCATCATTGATGTGGAAAAAGGGAAAGTAACCCTGAAAGTCAATGAGGACGAGTTCGTACTAAATTCCACCAAGACCATGCAATACCCTGATACTCTAGACGAGTGCATGAAGATTGATATCATCGATTCCCTAGTGGAAGAAGTACATACAGTTGAGAGCCTCGAGGAGGAGCTGAATGATATCCTTGAAGATGTCAGCCCAGACAAAGAGGCATCAAGCCACTACCATCATCCATTAAATACGTGTTTCTAGGAGATTGAGACACAAGAGGAAGAAGCACTGATTTAGGTGTGATAGCTCGGTTTTTTTGTATGGTTTAGAATTTCACCAATGAATTCTCGTTGCAAGAATAGTTCTAAACCAACAATGAATCCTCACATACAAAAATTTGAGTTGTCACAAGTACAAACCCCAATGAAAATTAACTGAAGTATTTAAACCTCGGGTCGTCTCACAAAGAATTGCAATGAAGTGGTCAATCATTGGCTATGAAGATGCAAGGGGGGTTGATTGATAAAAGGGTCAATAAAATAAATGACAGGAAAAATAAATCAAGCAAGTAAAGAAAGCAAGTAAAGAAAGCAAGTAATAAAGAGAGACATTCATGGCAAGGGTTGAGAATATAGGCTTTCTATCCTAGTCACTAATAAAAATAATTAACAAGAATTTATCTTATTACATCATCCCCGACGATGGAAGAAGGTAACATATTATCTTTACACTCAGAGAAAGTCTAACAAGACTAGCTAATCTCAATCCAAATGTCCTGACCAACTCACGAATTGAATTAGCAAGAGATTAAAATCAACGGAAACAATACTAGCTAACAACTCTAAATCACCAACATGCGTTGGGTATCCAAGACTCAAGATCACCTAATTTCTCTTTCCAAACCAAGAATGCTCAAAATCTATTCTAACATCCAACCAAGCATTTTGTCAAACACTTGGAAGGCATAAAAGGAAAGCATAATAAATTGCAAGAAATAGTAAAATCTACCAACTACCAATTGCAAGAAAAGTGAGATCACAATTCAAATCAACAATCAAAAGAACATCAAATATTAAATTACATTAAAGGAGATCCAAGTCCAACTTGAGTGCATGAACATAAAAGAGGCATAAAGGGGAAATTAACATGAAAACTAAGAGAATCAAACTACTAGAGCATGAAAATGTAAAGAAAATAAGATGAGAACAATAAATTGAACCTAGATCTAAGATGGAAATAAGCCTAAGAACCCTAATTCTAGAGAGAAGAGGGAGCTTCTCTCTCTAGAAACTAAACTACATGATGCTAAGCTACAACTAATTTTTTCCCCTTTGCTCAAGCTTGAATTCTGCATGAAATACCCTCAGAAACGAGTTGGATTTGGGCCTGGACAGCTCAGAAATCGCCCCAGCGATTTCACTTTAAGTGCGTCACGTGCCGAGCGTCACGCGTACTCGTGTGTGATGCGTGCACGTTGCTGTCCAAAACTCCTACTCACGCGTACGTGTGGGTGACGCGTGCACGTGGCTTGCAAATCTTCAACGCACGCGTACGCGTGGATGACGCGTGCGCGTGGCCCTCAATCCTCCAAAAGCTCATTTCTTCATGAATTCTCCACTTTGCATGCCTTTTTCTTCACTTCTTCCATCCAGTACTTGCCTTATGAACCTGAAATCACTCAACAAACACATCAAGGCATCGAATGGAATTAAAGTAAATTAAAATCACCAATTTAAGGGCCTAAAAAGCATGTTTTTACACTTAAGCACAATTTAAGGGAGTATTACAAAACCATGCTATTTCATTGAATAAATGTGAGAAAAGGTGATAAAATTCCCTAAATTAAGTACAAGATAAACCATAAAATTAGGGTTTATCAAACCTCCCCACACTTAAACTAAGCATGTCCTCATGCTAAAATTAAGAAAGAAATAAAGGGTGTCAACATTTATTCAATGTAAACTACCTAGATGCAATCTATCTGAATGAATGCAATTACTTGGTCAAAATAAATCAATTCCCAAGAATACATATACAGTACAAGGGCCAAAGCAATAGCAATCAAAGCAAACCCACAATTGAATTGAGTTATTAGAAAAATAGTTCTCAAACTTGCAAGAAAAGATGATCATGGGTGGAAGCATGTAATTGAGCAATCGAACCCTCACCGGACGTGTATCCGCTCTAGTCACTCAAGTGTATGGGGTTGATTCACTCAATTCTCCAATAATCATGCTTTCTAAGATTTATTTTTTATCTAACAATCAACAATTATTTCATGCATGCATACAAATATCATGATGTCTTTCCCATAGGTTGTAATGGGGCTAGGGTCAAGGTAAGGATGCATATGGTCAAGTGGACTAGAATTTGAATCTTTGATCAACTTAAACTTCCCACCTAACCTATGACAACCTATATAATTTCAAAGCTAACCTAACTACCCATTCTTCACTTTTTCACATACTCATGTATTCTCTTTTTGATCACCACACATATGCATTGATTTTTGTTGAACTTTACTTTGGGGCATTTTGTCCCTTTTTTATTACTTTTCTTTTTCTCTCTTTTTCTCTTCTATTTTTTTTCTTTTTATATATATATTTTTCCTTTTTATTTTTCTCATTTTTTTGTTCAAACTAAAATATACACAAAAGCATCAATGCATATGGTATAAACATAATTGATACATGAATATGTACCCATTCCCATGATTTTCAACAAAACCACAAAATACACTTTTATCTCTACCCAATGTCCCAAACTTTCCCAAAATCAAATGATAAACACTCTCACTAGCCTAAGCTAATCAAAGATCAAACAAGAGA
Source organism: Arachis ipaensis (assembly GCF_059453495.1). Taxonomy (NCBI): domain Eukaryota; kingdom Viridiplantae; phylum Streptophyta; class Magnoliopsida; order Fabales; family Fabaceae; genus Arachis; species Arachis ipaensis. Next base: position 62,003,506 of record NC_142442.1, on the reverse strand, counting down.
CATTTATTGTTTTTCACTTAGGCTTGTAATGTGCTAAAATTAAGAACAAATGGGTTAAGCATAGGCACAAAATCGGCTAACAAGGGGAGATAAAAGGTAAGCTATTTGGGTAAGTGAGCTATTTAAAACAATGGCCTCAATCATATAAATTCATTCATACACAAAATAATGGACATAAAGAATCAAACAAATCAAATATTACAATCATAGAAAGAGAATAATGCACACAAGAATGAAAATAAATGGTTGTATGATGTAACCACACAATTAGGCTCAAATCTCACATGCTTGTGTTCTTAGCTCAAAAATCATGTTCCACAATATATGTAATTCAAGCAAGTTCTTGAAAAATCTCATTATTTTGACTAAGCTTATTATGTATATATATGCAAAATAATAAAATGCAACTAAAAATCCTAAAAGACCTAAGAATGAAATACAAAAGTGTTGGGATTAGAAACTTGTCACCCAAAAATGCCGACTGGTCGGACGACCTCCCCACACTTAAAAGTTTGCACCGTCCTCTGTGCACTCAAAGATGAGCAAGGGAGTAGGCAACTTTCCGAATTGCCACCTTCAGCTGGTAGATCAACCGGTGCTGTATGTTCTTTCTTTCGCTTCCATTTTTGCTTTATGGTGCATCGGTCATGAAAAATAGAAAGTAACACCGTGAGAAAATCAAAAGCAAGGAAGTGTGAATTATTGGAATGAGGTGAATCAGTAGAATAGAATGAGTGAATTAGTGTGACATTAGTAAAAAATAGGTGTGTGAATTCTAAATTAGGCGCCCTTTAGAACACACACACTATCATAGAGAGCTATGTCACAATTACACAAAGAAAGTATGCACTTCACTCATTCTAGTGTGCTTGAAATACTTTGAAGAGAACTTGTAGGTTAAGGAAATCAAACATGTGAAGAAGCATAAAAGCATTCAAGAAAAATCAAGCAATTGTGAAATTGGATAATGAATGGACATTGATTGATGTGCAAGGCAACTTTAATGAACAAGATGGAATGTGAAACTTACACATCAAACAATGACACATATTGAAGTTTATTATTTGCAATACCTAAGTGACATAGAGGTGGAGCACATGGATGCTATGGAACTTAAGAAAAATAATATAGAAGTGAAAATCAATCACATAGCAAGCATGGTCCACAAAGCTTAGAAAGCTCAAAAAAAAATATGTCACTAGGTAAGCTTCCGATCCAATTTCACAATTCCAAAATCCCAATGCATGAAATAGGTGTTGTGAATACGGATCAAGCATAGCAAGCATCACCTGAAAAAATGCATTGATAATGTACAATTGCCTAACGATGGATGATGAATGCATGGCAGCCAAAACATGCAATTCAAAAGAGTTAAGATACTTGGAGGCAATGTACAAGTACTTGGTATTCAAAATATTAAGTATTAAGAACTCGGAACCAAGTAACAAAATTGTATCCTCAACAAAGAATCCAACAATGAATATCAAAAACAGTTATGCTAAAATAACATTCAGTTAATAATAAGCAGCAATAAACAGTAAACAAGGTTAATAAACCAACACTTATAATAGAACAGAAAAAAATAAACATGAAACAAACTAACTAAATAACTATTTAAAAAAATGGTGTTATATGGTGTTTAGTAGTGTTGGGTGCTGGTTGAAGGGTGGAAAGAAGAGAAGAGAAGAGAAAAGAAGGAAAGAAATGGAAAGAAGAGAAGAAAAGAAGATGGGTGATGCAGGGCGATCCATGCGTACACGTGCATCGACGCGTGCGCGTAGGATGGTGAAATGGACACGCCGCGTACACGTGTATCACGCGTACGCGTGGATGGCTTATTCAGAGAGCGATGCGTACGCGTCCTTCACGCTTACACGTAGGTTGGCCAGCGCGAAAGGCACAGTGTTCGCACAGTGCAGGCACAACTCTTGGGTTTTTGGCTGGAAGGTGGAATTTTGGGATCCATGCGTACGCGTGGGTGACGCATGTGCGTGGATGGTCGAAAATACTTGGGGAACACGTACGCGTGAGCTGGTGCTCTGTTTTTCAAAATTTTTCAAATTTTTTGCACCAAATCAAGCATTCCAAACCTCCAAACAGCTACCAAAACACTATAAAACCGTATTTAACCTATTAGACTCCCAAATAAACTCAACAAACTAAACAAAACATGAAATTAAACTTATTTTACCAATATATACACAAGAGAAAAGGGAAAGATGTTACCATGGTGGGGTGTCTCCCACCTAGCACTTTTGTTTATTGTCCTTAAGTTGGACTTATGGGGAGCTCCTCTTCATCAAGGTGGCTTGTGCTTGAATCCATCCTTGAACATCCACCATTGCTTGGACTTCCAATAAGCTCCATCATTCAAAATTGATATCTCCAAGCTTTGATGGAGTTCTTCACAAACCATTAGCTCCCAAAGTTGATCCACACCTTGTAATCTGGGATCCCACACTTTATTTTCACACCCGTCTTCAAATTGGTCATGGTGATTCCCTCCGGGTGGTAGGAAAGCCGAATTCTCATGAAGGCACCAAGCAATCCTCCTAGACCCATCCAATTGAGAACTACACCAACCCATGCTCCTCAATTTTGATCTTCCAACCATAATGAGCCTAGACTTACACCGCCAATCACCAAACATTCTCCTCTTACGCTTAATTCCACAAAGCGCCCTAAGTTGGCCATCCGTTTCAAGCAAACCAAATTCAAGTGGGATAATAAAGCTAAGAGTTAGGAGTTTTACCCACTCAAATGAAGGATTAGATGGCAACCTAGGTGGAGGAGTTCCCAACGGTCTTCATAAAGCGCATTTGACTCCCGTCCATCCTCTTCTAGAGGCGTCCACCAATTGGCAAGGTTCTTCAAGCTATACCTCTTTCCAAGCTTCCTCAAGTTCACATTCTTCTTCACCAAATTCTTCTATTTCTTCCCCATCACTCAAATCATAAATAGGAGGTTTAGTGAAGTCCACCTCGTCATGAATTTCAAGCATAGTAGGGAAGCACTCATCATGCTCAAAAGGATCATATGTTAATGTGGAATCATCATAGATAGGAGGGCTTGTTGCTTGGAACACTTCTTCCAATTCTTCACTCACAATATGCCTTGGAGGTTGCACATCCTCCTCAACATTGCTTTCTAATCCAATGGAAGAAGGCTCAACAAGATCATCAAGGGGATTGATCAATGTGGACAAAAAATCACTAATGATGGAATCTACTTCTTGATCAATTTCCCTCAACTCTCTATCTATATCCTTAACATCACTCTCCTCCTTAACATCAATTTCATAATCCGTGGAAGAAGGCTCTTCAACTCATGATTATTCTATGTACTCAACATATCCTAGATCTCCAACCACTACTTCCTCTTGTTCAATAATCTCTACCTCCTTCTCTTGTTGCACTTGCTTTAATTCCTCTTCTTGTCCTTGAAGCTTCAAGTTCATTCCCTCACTAAGCCCATTGATTGCTTCTCCACATTCAACAATGGGAGAGTCTTGATCGCGCAGGCGGGATGAGACTATGTTGCTAACAGCTTCTACCATGATAGCCATCTTGGCTTCTAGCTCCTTAAACTCCCTTTCCGTCTCCTCTTATTGCCTTAGGATATAAGATCTAAGATCTCTTTGTTTTAGCATGAGGGCTTCATTGGAGGGCGGTGGTGGAAGAGAGGGTTTATTGTTTGAGGGAAAGGTATTGTAGTTGGAAGGTGGTTCATATTGGTGAAAGTCTTGAGGTGGTGTATGAGAAAATTATAGTTCATGGGAGAATTGGTATTGGAATGGCGGTGGCTCTAGGTATTGTTCATATGGTGGTTGGTATGGTGGATATGGGTTAGGATCATATGGACGTGAATGGTAGTATGGGGCTTGTGAGTATGGTTGTTGATGACTATGTTGAGGGAAGGGGTTATATGTACGTAGTGGTTGTGGTTGACAATCACAATAAGGGTCATCACACACATTATATTAGTATGCATTAGGATTTGGATTGTACCCATAAGAATCCGGAGAGTAATCATGTTGGGGTGGCGCTTGAACGGCTTGGATGGAATAAAATGCCTTTTGTTCCTTGCGCATCTCCGTGAGGAGAGTAGTCATGTCCCCAAGAACTCTTGTCAAACTTGATTCGGGAGGAGATTCTTGCCAAGAAGGTTGTCCATAAGCTTGGGGCTCCTCCCACCTTTGATCTCCAAATCTTTGATGCAAATCCTCATTAAAGCTTCCATTTTCTACAACATAGTTTGAACCACACTTATAGCCAAAGTGATGAGAATTCATGTAACAAGAGAAAACAAGAACAAAACTAACAAGGAACAAAGAAAGCAGAGTCCTACAACTAGCAACAACTAACAAAGAAGCAAAAAGGCAAACATATTCATAATATATACAATAGCCAATAATATAGCACCATTGTAATTTCCCAGCAACGGCGCCATTTTGATAGCTCAGTTTCTTTGTATGGTTTAGAATTTCACAAATGAATTCTCGTTGCAAGTATAGTTCTAAACAAACAATGAATCCTCACATACAAAAATTTGAGTTGTCACAAGTACAAACCCCAATGAAAATTAACCGGAGTATTTAAACCTCGGGTCGTCTCACAAGGTATTGCAATGAAGTGGTCAATCATTGGCTATGAAGATGCAATAGGGTTTGATTGATAAAAGGGGCAATAAAATAAATGACTGGAAAAGTAAATCAAGCAAGTAAAGAAATCAAGTAATAAAGAGAGACATTCATGGCAATGGTTAAGAATATAGGCTTTCTATCCTAGTCACTAATAACAATAATTAACAAGAATTTATCTTATTACGTCATCCCCGACGATGGAAGAAGGTAACATATTATCTTCACACTCGGAGAAAGTCTAACAAGACTAGCTAATCTCACTCTAAATGTGCTGACCAACTCACGAATTGAATTAGCAAGAGATTAGAATCAATGGAAACAATACTAGCTAACAACTCTAAATCACCAACATGGGTTAGATATCCATGACTCAAGATCACCTAATTTCTCTTTCCAAGCCAAGAATGCTCAAAATCTATTCTAACATCCAACCAAGCATTCTGTCAAACACTTGGAAGGCATAAAAAGAAAGCATAATAAATTGTAAGAAATAGTAAAATCTACCAACTACCAATTCCAAGGAAAGTGAGATCACAACTCAAATCAACAATCAAAAGAACATCAAATATTAAATTGCATTAAAGGAGATCCATGTCCAACATGAGTGCATGAACATAAAAGAGGCATAAAGGGGAAATTAACATGAAAACTAAGAGAATCAAACTACTAGAGCATGAAAATGTAAAGAAAATAAAATGAGAACAATAAATGGAACCTAGATCTAAGATGGAAAGCCTAAGAACCCTAATTCTAGAGAGAAGAGGGAGCTTCTCTCTCTAGAAACTAAACTACATGATGCTAAGCTACAACTAATTGCTCCCCCTTTGCTCAAGCCTGAATTCTGCATGAAATACCCTCAGAAATGAATTGGATTTGGGCCTGGGCAGCTCAGAAATCACCCCCAGCAATTTCACTTTAAGTGAGTCACATGCCGAGCATCACGCGTACGCGTGGGTGATGCGTGCGCGTCGCTGGCCAAAACTCCTACTCACGCGTACGCGTGGGTGACGCGTGCGCGTGGCTTGAATCTTCAACGCACGCGTACGCGTGGATGACGTGTGCTTGTGGCCCTCAATTCTCCAAAAGCTCATTTCTTCATTAGTTCTCCACTTTGCATGCCTTTCTCTTCACTTCTTCTATCCAATACTTGCCTTATGAACCTGAAATCACTCAACAAACACATCAAGGCATCAAATGGAATTAAAGTGAATTAAAATCACCAATTTAAGGGCCTAAAAAGCATGTTTTTACACTTAAGCACAATTTAAGGAAGAATTACAAAACCATGCTATTTCATTGAATAAATGTGAGAAAAGGTGAAAAAATCTCCTAAATTAAGTACAAGATAAACCACAAAATTGGGGTTTATCAAGGTGCTGAAGGCACAGAAAACAGCTCTCGGCTGGACCATAAGTGACTTAAAAGGAATTAGTCCAACCCGATGCATGCACAAGATCAGGCTCGAGGATGATGCCAAACCAGTGGTGCAACCACAAAGGCGACTGAATCCAGTCATAAAGGAAGTAGTGTAGAAAGAAGTCACTAAATTGTGGGACGCTGGGATTATCTATCCTATCTCAGATAGCCCTTGGGTGAGTCCTGTCCAAGTCATACCCAAGAAAGGAGGGATGACAGTGATCCACAATGAGAAGAATGAACTGATTTCCACGAGAACCGTTATAGGGTGGCGTATGTGTATTGATTATAGAAGACTTAACAACACCATAAGAAAATATCATTTCCTCTACCATTCATAGACCAGATGCTGGAGAGAGTAGCTGGGCATCCATTCTATTGCTTCTTGGATGGCTACTCAGGCTATAATTAGATTGGGGTAGATCCTCAAGATCAGGAGAAGACATCATTCACATGCCCATATAGCGTTTTTGCGTACAGAAGAATGCCATTCGGCCTCTGTAATGCACCTGCCACCTTTCAAAGATGTATGCTCTCCATTTTCTCAAACATGGTTGAGAAGTTCCTTGAGGTATTCATGCATGATTTCTCTGTCTTAGGCGATTCCTTTGATTCATGCCTCAACCATCTAGCCCAAGTGCTGAATGATGCCAAGAAACTAACCTTGTTTTAAACTGGAAAAAATGCCAATTCATGGTTACTTAAAAAATTGTTCTTGGACATCGGATTTTGAACAAGGGCATAGAGGTTGACAAAGTCAAGGTGGAAGTAATTGAACGATTACCACCACCTACTAATGCTAAAGTAAACAGAAGTTTCTTAGGACATGCCAGTTTCTACAGGAGGTTCATAAAAGACTTCTCCAAAATTGTAAAACTCCTATGCAATCTCTTAGCCACTGACACTCCTTTTTCTTTTTACAAAGAGTGCATGCATGCCTTTGAGACTCTAAAATTAAAGCTTATCTCTGCACCTGTCATTTCTGCACCCAATTGGGACCTCCCGTTCGAACTGATGTATAATGCCAGTGACCATGCAATTAGTGCAGTCCTGGTACAGAGACGTGATAGGCTCTTGCACGTCATTTATTATGCCAGTCGTGTTTTAAATGACGTGCAAAGAAACTACACCACCACAGAGAAGGAGTTACTTGCAGTGGTTTATGCCATTGACAAGTTTAGATCCTATTTAATAGGATCTAAGGTCATTATCTATACTGACCATGCTACTCTCAAGTACCTTCTCTCAAAGCACGATTCTAAACCAAGACTGATAAGATGGGTGTTACTCCTGCAAGAATTTGACATAGAGATCAGAGACAGAAAAAGATCGGAAAACCAGGTGGTTGACCACTTGTCTCGAATTGAACCTGCAGTAGGGATGCCTCCTCCCACTGCTGAGATATCCAAGACCTTTCCAGATGAACAACTCTTTGCAATATGCAAAGCATCTTGGTTTACTGATATCGCAAATTATAAAGCTATAAGGTTCGTTCCTAAGGAATACATTAGATAGCAAGTTCGAAAACTCATCCATGATGCTAAGTACTACTTGTGGGATGAACTATACCTTTACAAAAGGTGCTCAGACCGTATAATCCACCATTGCATATCTGAGAAAGAAACGCAGCAAATCCTATGGCACTGCCATGGCTCAAACTATGGATGTCATTTTGGAAGTGAGCGAACAACCACCAAGGATCTTCAGGCCAACGCTCTTCAAGGACTCCCGTGAGTCTATCCGCAACTGTGACAGTTGTCAACGTGCTGAAAATCTCCCTCATAATCACGAGATGTTACAAGAGATCTTGGAAATTGAGCTGTTTGATGTATGGAACATAGACTTCATTGGGCCTTTTCCACCCTCATATTCGAAGACATACATCCTTGTGGCAGTAGATTACGTGTCTAAATGGGTTGAAGCAATTGCATCACCCACTAATGACACTCGGGTAGTGATGAAGTTCCTCCATAAATACATTTTCAGCGGATTCAGTGTTCCAAGGACACTAATTAGTGATGGAGGGAGTCACTTCTATAACAAACAGCTCGACTCAATTCTGCAATGTTACGTTGCTTGCCACAGAGTAGCAACCCCCTACCATCTGCAGACAAATGGACAAGTCGAGGTCTCCAATAGGGAGCTCAAAAGAATCCTGGAAAGGACAGTAAGCACCTCTAAGAGGGATTGGAAAGGAAGCTTGATGACGCTCTATAGGCATATAGAATAGGTTTCAAGACCCCTAGTGGGATGTCACCTTACCAACTGGTGTATGGCAAGGCATGTCATTTGCCAGTGGAACTGGAGCACAGAGCCTACTGGGCAACCAGATTCCTCAACTTTGATGCTAAGGCTGCAGGAGAAAAAAGGTTGCTCCAGTTAAATGAGTTGGATGAATTCTAACATGTTGCATTTGAGAATGCTAAACTCTACAAGGAAAGGGCTAAGAAATGGCATGATAAGAAGATATCATCCAGAGTCTTCGAGCCTGGGCAGAAGGTTCTGCTCTTCAATTCTAAACTCAAGCTATTCCCTGGAAAGCTCAAATCAAGATGGATGGGACCTTATGTGGTCACTAATGTGTTACCTTATGGTCATATAGAGCTCCAAAGATGCCATTCGGACAAAAGGTTCACAGTTAATGGATAGAGGGTCAAGCATTACCTAGGGGATAATCTTGAACAGGAAAAATTTGTACTATTACTAACATGACACCAGTAAGGTCAAGCTAATGACGGTAAAGTAGCACTCATTGGGAGGCAACCTAACCATAAGTAGGTTATTACTATTTTAGTTCTGTTGTTTATTCTCATTTAAATTTATTTTCAGTTCATTTCCTATTAATTTTCATAGTTTTCCTTTGCTTTTTGACGTTTGTAATCATGCGCAGCACTTAGATTAAGGACAGAGATGTTCATAATTGAAATCAAAACACCATGGGGAGGACTCCTTGCTGGCGTTTAATGCTAGACAAGGAGGAAGCTGGGTGTTCATTGCCCAAGAAGGAGAGGAAGGCTGGCGTCAAATGCCAGAGAAGAGGCAGAATGGGCGTCCAACGCCCATTGGGGAGTAAAGGGGCTGGCATTGAACGCTAGAGAGGGAGCTCCCTGGGGTTCAACGCCCATATAGGGGCAGGCTCAGGATTATTTTATGGTCCCCTATGGGTGTTCAATGCCCATTCTTGGCGTTGAACGCCCAATTAAAAAAAAGAAAGGGATTCCCCCTGGCGTTCAATGCCAGATCTGGGCGTATCTTCACACCATATTTTCTTTTAATTTAAATTGCCTTTCACCAAATCAAATCCACTCAATTCATATCTTTTTCCATAACTTATTCTTTTTTTAATCTTATCTTTTCAAATCAAATATCTTTCACTTCAAATCTTTTTCAAATCTTTTCAATCCATATCTTATTATTTCAACCCTTCTCATGAATATCTTCTCTTTTCACATAATCTTATTCAAATCTTTTCAAAACTTTTATAATTTAAAGAATTATCAATCATATCTTACTTATCTTTAACATTATCTTTTCAATTTAAAATTGGCTATCTTCTCCCATCTCCTTTCACTTTAAAATTTGAAACCATACCCTCACTCCCTCTACTTCAACATTCGAAGATATCTCTCCCTCACACGCCCTTCCTCATTACTTATACGCTTCCCTCTTTCCTTTTCTTTTTGCTTGGGTCGAGCAAATCTTTTAAGTTTGGTGTGAAAAATGCTTTGCTCCTTCACTTATTCACAATCCATGGCTCTAAGGAGTGGAAGATCTACATCAAGAGAAAAGAAAGAAAGTGCTCTACTAACAATTGTCTATAAACCTTACAGATTCTACTCCAAACTTCATGAGGAATATTACTATGATGTAATGTGTAAGAAGACAATGATTCCAGAAGTCAAGTTTGACTTAAAAGAAGATGAATGCCCGAAAATCTAGGAGCAGATTCGAATGAGGGGTTGGAAAATTCTGGCCAACCCTAGAACTAATGTTGGAATAGTAATGGTCCATGAATTCTATGTAAATCTGTGGATGACAGATAAACAAAAGAAAAAAGGACAGGGATTCCATACATGGCGCACCATGGTCTGAGGAAGGACTCTACATTTCAATCTGGATAAGGTGAGGGAGATTCTCAAATTGCCCCTGCAAAAGGATGATCCTGACTCCTTTAATAGGAGGGTACAAGCTATTCCGAGGCTAGATCAAGTCCTTAAGGACTCAGTGGATCAACGACAAGAAAGGTAAACCAAACCAACTGAGGAGAATGGATCTCAAGCCAGTTGCTAGGGTATGGCTGGACTTCATTGGGCGTTCCATACTTCCTACTAGCAACCGTTCTGAACTCATTGTTAGGCGAGCTGTAATGATCCATTTCATCATGATGGTTAATGAGGTGGAAGTTCACCAGCTAATCCCTTGTGAGTTGTATAAATTCGCAAACAAGACCTCAACTCAGGTCAAGCTAACCTTCCCACACCTTATCTCTCGCTTGTGTAGTGAGGTTAGGAGTTCTGATTGACAGAGACACGTGCATCCCAGTAGGCAACCCAATTACCAAAGAAAGTGTGGAGAGCACCAGGGGACCATCTCCAGACAAGATTCAACAGCCAGATGATCATCCTAAAAGGAAGATGCCCGAGCCACCTCAAGAGCAGAGTATCCCTCCAATTGAATATTAGACTCAACTAGCAACATCTGTTGAACAGTTGCAAGCCACTATAGACCAATTGAGAGAGGAGCAAAAGAACCAGTCTTGCACGCTACAGAAGCTGGTTGAAGAACATGAGAAGCAAGGGCGAGCATTAGAAGAGCAGAAGTGCCAGAAGGTAGCTTCTAGAGATAGCAGTGACCACCATGAATAAGGTGGTTGAGTTTCACCCCTATTCTGTTTCTATTCTAATTCTTGTTTTTCATATCCAAGATTACATTATCACTAGTAGGATTTTCTTTATTTTTACAGTAATTAATTTTTATTCTTGTCAAATTAAGTATAAGATGTTCCACTCGTCATTCCACTAAATTTGAATAAAATTTTGTTTTTTTTTAAGAAGCAGTAAAATACAAGAATGCTTGAGTTAATTGTAATGCATTCCTTCTAAAAAGCGGTGGCCTTGTATTTATTTTCTGAATGCATGAATTAACTGTGCATAATTGTCTTGAAGTTTATGGTATTAGCTCTTGGAAGAACAGTGAATTTAGAGAAGTATCATTGGTTTTTAGAAAAAACCAAATTATTTATATTCTTCAAACAAAAGAAACAGCATTCCCCTTCAAAAAAAGAGATCCAAGGCTTTGAGCATCAATGATTAGGAAGGTTAAAAACTAGCCTAAAAAGCTCAATGGTGTTGCTATCCTTAACTAAATGCTTGTGGTGTGAAGGTGTCAAGCAAAAAGCTTGAGACTGAGTAGTTAAAGTCATGATCCAAAAGTTAAAGAGTACGCTTAAGAACTCTGGACACCACTATCTGGGAATTTAAGCAAAGTTAAATTTGAATCCAAAGGGTTCCCCCAGTTAAGTGCCTGTGGCGTTTATGTATCCGGTGGTAATACGGGAAAACAAAACGCTTAGAGTCACGGCTAGGCTCAAAAGGTGAAAAGCACCAATAGAAAAAGCTGTGTTCAAGAATCAAAAAGAGCTAAAAGAAGAGAATCAATAATATCATCCAGATTCTAGTTCCAAGGGATGCCAATACTTTTGAGCTTCAAAGGAAAGTGAGATGCCAAAACTGTTTAGAAGTAAAGAGTTAATAGCCCCATTTAGTATTTGGAACTGAGCTTCATTGACATCTTTGAGACTTATTGTATTTTTCTATTCTCTTTAATCCTACTTTGTTTTTGGTTGCTTGACGACAAGCAACAGTTTAAGTTTGGTGTTCTAATGAGCGGATATTTTATACACTTTTAGGCATTATTTTCTCAGTATTTTTAATATATTTTGTTAAGTTTTATTATGTTTTAGTAGGTGTAAGTGAAAAAATCACTTTTTGGATGCTACTTTGAGCTTTTGTGTTTTTCCTATGATTTTACATGAATTTTGGGTGAATTTGGCAAGTTTTGGCAAAGTTTGATTCAGAGGCAAAGAAAGCATAGCTGATGTTATCAGATTCTGACCTCCGTGCATTCAAACAAGCATTTTTGGAGCTAGAAAAGTCTTAAGGAAGCGTTCTCAACGGAGTTGGAAAGCTAACTTCCAAAGCTTTCCAGCAATATATAATAGTCTATACCATTTTTTGGAAATGATGGCCCAAAATGGGCGTTGAACTCCCAAACTATCCCCTTTCTGACATTCAACGCCCCAAAAGGACTGAAGCCAGCGTTGAACGCCCTAGACTGGTACACCACAAGGGGAGTAATGAAGCAGCATATATACCCCCTAGTGGGCGTTCAACGCCCACCCTTTCAAGTTAGATGCCAAGCTCAACCCAAAACACTCACCAAGTGGGCCTAGAAGTGGATTTTCGCACCTTTAGCCTAGTTTAGTTTATTTTTGTAATTTCTAATTATTATCAATGTCTTTCTAGGTTTAGTATTAGTATATATAAGGGGAGATCACCATTGTTTAGGATACTCTCCACCACATTCGAACCTTACATGTTATTCTCTGTACAATATGAGCAACTAAACCTCCTAGGTTCAGGTTAGGAGTTCTGCTTATTCCTATGGATTAATAATATTACTGCTCTATTTTAATACATGTTTGATTCTATTCTATGATGCATTTTTGTCCTTCATCCTTATGAATCTAGGGTGGAACGGAAGTATGGCCCCTTATTCTACATGAGTTCATGTGAGTCCTGACCCGAATAGTATTGAGCTACAGCTTCAGAGTGCATCACAGGATCCAAGAGAGTATCTGGGCTAATTGGATTATGTGACATAAAATTCTGTTAGTCATGGATAAATGAGGTCTCTGTGGTGTTAAGGCTAGAATCGTAAAGTATCATTCTCCGACCTTGTCTGTGGCATTTTGAGTAGGATCAACAAAGGAGAGTAGATTGAACGGGCTTCATCTTTGGCTATAGTGAACCACTATGAGCTAACTTGATGAGAGGATATGAGTTACTCAAATACGGTGTGTAGCTATGGTTTAGGGGAGATTAACTTGATTAGAGGATATGAGTTAATCACTTATAGCTTTGACATTGAATGAATCATTTATTATTAAAGCAATTAGTAAGAAAAGTTAATCCAGAAAGATAAAGCATCTCCGAAGCCTCAACCAATCTTTTAATTTAGTTTGCTTTACTTCCTTGTTTTTGCATCTTGGTTCTCTTAGTTTTACTTGTTACTTCCTTTATTTTATTGCTTTTAATCTTATGAACTCTTGTTGATTTTGATTTTCATTTAATACAATTTTATGTTTTTATGCCCTTTAACGTATGTCTTGGTGTTTGCTATTGTTATCTTGCATTTGGTAGTTTTAGATTTTATAAATTCATGCAATTTACCATGCTTTCATTTTATGCCTTCAAAGTATTTGTGAAAATGTTTCTTTTAGTTTTAGGGTAGATTTTTATATTCTTGGCTTCGAATTGAGTAATGAAGGTGACCTTGATGTCATTAATGTCCAAATTGAGTGACAATTAGGAGATTTTAATTAATCTCATTTCCATTAATGAGTAAGACCTTTGGATTGAGATGTATTAAGCCCAGTTAACTTATCTCACCATTAGAGGTTGACTAATTAAGATTGCTCTTATAATTGTCATGTCGTGGTTAGTGACGCAAGAGTCGTTGATGTCCAATGTTGATAGGTAATTTAGCGTTGTTAGTTGTTCTTATTTCCATTGATGAGTAAGACCTATGGATTAAGACTGACTATGCATATTTGATTTTCTCCCGATGGCGGAGATGACTAAATGGGATTAACTCTAGGTAATCACCATGTTTGTGGTCAATGACTTAGATAGGAACCCCTTGATTCTCAATCCTAGCTAGGAATGTCTTTTAGCATTTATACTTCTCTAGTTGTTGGTTTTACTTTCTTATTATTTAATCTTTCGCCTCTTTATCCGCAAACCCCCTCTTATACTCATAACGGATAAGACGCACACCTCACTGCGATTCCTTTGAAAGATGACTCGAGGTTTAAATACTCTCGGTTTTTATTGGTTTGCACTTGTGACAAACAAATTAAACTTTAATTGAGGGTTACTCATCGGTCTAGATTATGCTTGTAACAAGATTCATTTATTGAGAAATTCTAGACCGACATTAGACCTCACATTAGGAAGGTTCATCAAACTCAAAGAAATTATTGGTTGGTGTAAAACCATCATCAATAATGGGACTTGTCGCTTAATCATCTTCTTCCAATTATTCACTATTCATAATATGCCTCGCATGTTGCGCATTATCCTCCTCAACATGAATTTCAAGCTCAATGGATGATGACTCGACAACTTCCACAAAATCATCCATGTTACTAGTTGTTGTGGAAGTGTCTTCAACCTTGGAATCCACCTCACTCTCAACTTCTCCTAAATCTTCAACCACTTCTTCATTTTCAATGATCTTAGCTTCCTCCACTTGTTGCAATACATGTGTCTGCTCCCCGTTCTCCACTTGAGATTCTAGCCTCTCTTTAATACTATGTTCTTTGGTTGATTTTCCTTGTTCGTCAATGGGAGTGCCTTGATTACGTGAACATTGTGAGACTAAGTGGGCTATGACTTTAGCAAAAGCAGCCATGATATTTTCTTGCTTTTTTCGAGCTTCACTTTGCTCTTGAAGAAATGAAATAAGAGTGTGATCCATGAGTAGTTGAGGTGGAGAAGAGGGTTCATTGTTCGGGAGAAAGATTTCATAATTGGTAGGTGGTTCATATTGGTAATCATATTGAAGTGGTGTATATAAAATTGGTGGTTATTGGGAGTATTGGTATTGGAATGGTGGTGGTTCTAAGTATGGGTTGTATGGCTCATATGGTGGTTCTTGAGATGTGTATAGTTGGTAATACGGTGGATATGGGTAATAGGAAGGTGTTTGGTAAGATGGGGCTTGTGAATAAGGTTGAGAACAATGTTGAGGAGTTGGTTCATATTGGTGTGCATTACGGGGTAGATTGTAATCATTGTCGGATAGAGAAAATTGATACAGATACCATGAAGTCTGTTCATAAGAGCGTGATTCCTCTCTCAATCGACTTCTAATCCCATAGTGCATACCATCATTGAAGTTCTCATTTCCTGCAACATATTTACAACCCAACTCATAGTCAAAAGGGTGACAATTCATAGTGAAAAGAGAAAATAAAAACAAAAGCTAATAAGAAACAAAGAAGACAAACTCCTAAAAATAACAAAAGCAAACAAACAATAAAAAAGAAGCTATTCACAATATTTACATATGAACAATAACCAATAATATAACATCATTGCAAGTCTCCAGTAACGGTGCAAAAAACTTGACGCACGTCATACATCGGTTCAGAATTTTTCTCAACAAAG
This sequence comes from Arachis ipaensis, assembly GCF_059453495.1. Lineage (NCBI taxonomy): Eukaryota > Viridiplantae > Streptophyta > Magnoliopsida > Fabales > Fabaceae > Arachis > Arachis ipaensis. Next base: position 61,987,996 of record NC_142442.1, on the reverse strand, counting down.
AATTACTTCGGCAGTAGTATAATTCTGAACCAACAATTGACCCGAATCAAAGTTTAATTCGTTTGTCATGAATGCAAAGCAATAAAAATCGAGAGTATTAGATCTCGGATCGTCTCTCAAAAGAATTGTAGTGAGGTGTGCATATCATCGGTTATAGGAATAAGGGCATTTGCAGATAAACAGATAAAAAAATAAATGACAAAAAACTAAAGCAAATAATTAAAGGGAAATAAGTGCTAAAAGGACACTCTTGGCAAGAATTGAGAATCAAAGCTTCTTAATCAAGTCATTACCCACAAACATGGTGATTACCTAGAGTTAATCCTATTTCATCATCCCCAACATTGGGAGAAAGTCAAGTAGGCATAATCAGTCTTAATCCATAGGTCTTACTCGTCAATGGAAACAGGAACTACTAACAACCCTAAATCACCAATCAATATTGGACATCAACGACTCTCGTGTCACTAACCACGACATTACAATTACAAGAGCAAATCCAATTAGTCAACCTCTAATGGTGAGATAAGTCAATTGGGCTTAATCAATCTCAATACATAGGTCTTACTCGTTAATGGAGACGAGATTAATTAAAATCTCTAAATTATCGGTCAATTCAGACATTAGTGACTCAAGGTCATCTCAAATACTCAATTCCAAGCCAAGAGTGTAGAAATCTACTCTAAAACTGAACCAAGCATTTTATCAAATACTTGGAAGGCATAAAAGTAAAACATGGTAAAATTGAAAGAATAATAAGATCTAAAACTACCAAATGTAAGAAATCAATAGCAACGATTAAAAGGAGAAACAATAAGCATGAAAACATAAATTGTATTAAAGGAAATAAAAATTCAACAAGAGTTCATACACATGAAAGTGACAAGATAGAGAAATTAACAAGTAAAACTAAACAAACTAAGATGCTAGAACAATAAAAAGTAAGGAACACTAAATTAAGACAAGATCAAAACCTAAATCTAGGGAGAAATGAAACTAAACCCTAACTTCTAGAGAAAAGAGAGAGCTTATCTCTCTAGAATTCTAACCTAAAACATGGCCTAAAACTATTCTAATGTTCTCCCCTTTGATCGTTCTTGAGTTTGGCTTGAAATATTTCAGAAATGAGTTGGAATTAGGCTTGAAAAGGCCCTAAAATTACCAGCCACATGTTTTCTTAAGTGAACCACGTGCCGTCAGTCATGCGTACGCATGAGGCATGCTACGCAAGTTGGCGAATTTCCAAAACATGCATACGCATAAGGCATGCATACGTGCAACTTGAGATTCATGCGTACGCATGATCCTGAGAATCTCCAAACTCCATTTCTTTATTAATTCTCCACTTTTGCATGCTTTTTCTTCACTTCTTCAAGTCATCCTTGCCTTCTAAGCCTGAAATCACTCAACAAACACATTAAGGCATCGAATGGAATTAAAGTTGAATTAAATTTAGCAATTTAAGAGCCTAAAAGCATATTTTTAATCATTAAATACAATTAGGAAGAATTCATAAAACCATGCTATTTCAGTGAATAAATGCAACATAAGTTGATAAAATTCACCTAATTCGATCCAAAATTTTCCATAAAATTATGGTTTATCAGCGGCTACGACTTGGCTTACCTCTTCGTCGTTGATGTATTCCCTTGTCACGTTTTAGATTTCATGCATCGCTCATACCGGCTTTATTGTGAGGTGCTTGCGAAGGTCCTCATTCATCACCTGTTGGTTAGGCATAAGATGCTACTGAATCTATTAGCTCATCGATTTCTGAGGTATTTCCTGGTGGACTTGTCTAGTCTTTGAGTGATGCCCAGTAGGTTGATCGGGTGCTTTATTTTGGCAATCCAGATGGTGAATTGCATTAAGAACTTTTTCGAGATGTCGATAAAGCATGAGATCGAGCCATTAGGTAGTGCATTGAACCACTTGATGGCTGGGCCTGCTAGGGTTACCAGAAAAGCTTGGCATTAGACAGCATCTACCACCCCATTCTAGGTTCATCTTTGCTTCAAAGGCTGTTAGATGTTCCCGGGGATCTTTGGTACCGTCATATTTCATGCCGGTTGGTTTAAAGAAATCATTTGGCAACCTGACCTTTAGGACCTTCTCGGTAAATGGGGAGATTGATAAACCGCTATTTTACGGTTTATTTTGTCTTGAATTGAGCGGGTTTTATCAATTATCCTCACACTTATGCATACAAATTCCATGTTTTAAATTTTTCTTCCCAATTTTGTTCTATGATTAAAAACATGCTTTTTTGGCCTTAAATTACTAATTTTTAATCCTCTCTTATTACCATTCGATGCCGTAATATGTGTGTTGGCGCACGAAATTGTGATTCACACTTTTCACAATTCCGCACAACTAACCAGCAAGTGCACCGGGTCGTCCAAGTAATACCTTACATGAGTAAGGGTCGATCCCATGTAGATTGTCGGCTTGAAGCAAGTTATGGTCATCTTATAAATCTCAATCAGGTGGATTTAAATGGTTATGAGGTTTTGATAATTAAAGGATAAATAAACATAAAATAAAATAAAGATACTTATGTGATTCATTGGTGGGAATTTCAGATAAGCGTTTGGAGATGCTTTGTTGCTTCTGAACCTCTGCTTTCCTATTGTCTTCTTCCAACCATGCGTACTCCCTTTCATGGCAAGATGTATGATCCTCTCGAATGAAAAATACCAGGTACGATCTCTGCACGGCTAATCAACTGTCAGATTTCTCGTCTCGGATGAAAAATACCAGGCACAGCTACCGCACGGCTAATCATCTGTCGTTCTCACTAGCGTCGGAAAAGGACCCTTATCCTTTTGCACACTGTCACTGCGCCCAACATTCGCAAGTTTGAAGCTCGTCATAGTCATCCCTTCCCAGATCCTACTCGGAATACCACAGACAAGGTTTAGACTTTCCGGATCTCAGGAATGGCTGCCAATGGTTCTAGCCTAAACCACGAAGATCCTAATCTCACGGACTCGGTCCGTGTATTAGAGACCCAAGAGAATGTACTCCAGCTGTCGTCCAATAACTATGTTGAACATCATGTAGACCGCTTTGTGGTTGTCAGGCACGCGGATCTTGGCTAAGCGAGTAAAAAAAATAGGTGATTGTCACGAGTCACCCCTTCGTTCTGACTTAACTAAATTAAGTACGAGAGTATATCTTGGAGAAGAAGTAGGCGTGAATTGAAAGAGAAACAATAGTACTTGTATTAATTCATGAAGAACAGCAAAGCTCCGCACCTTAATCTATGAGGTGTAGAAACTCCACCGTAGAAAATACATAAGAGAAAGTAGTCTAAGCATGGCCATGTGGCCAGCCTCAAATGTCTAAGGACTAAACGTTCAGAGATACGAATACAATAGAAAAAAGTGCTATTTATACTAAACTAGTAACTTAGGTTTACAGATGAGTAACTACGTGCAGATACTGCAGAAATCCACATCCGGGGCCCACTTGGTGTGTGCTTGGACTGAGCATTGAAGCTTTCACATGCATAGGCCATTCTTGGAGTTAAACGCCAGCTTGGGTGCCAGTTTGGGCGTTTAACTCCAGTTCTGGTGCCAGTTCTGGCGTTTTACTCCAGAAAAGGGTCTTTGGTGGGCGTTTGAACACCAGTTTGAGCCATCAAATCTCGGGAAAAGTATGGACTATTATATATTGCTGGAAAGCCCAGGATGTCTACTTTCCAACTCAAATTAGAGCGCGCCAATTGGGCTTTTGTAGCTCCAGAAAATCCACTTCGAGTGCAAGAGGGTCAGAATCCAACAACATCTGCAGTCCTTTTTCAGCCTCTGAATCAGATTTTTGCTCATGTCCCTCAATTTCAGCCAAAAAATACCTGAAATCACAGAAAAATACACAAAATCATAGTAAAGTCTAGAAATGTGACTTTTGAATAAAAAATAATAAAAATATAATAAAAACTAACTAAAACATGCTAAAAACTACCTAAAAACAATGCCAAAAAAGGTATAAATTATCCGCTCATCACAACACCAAACTTAAATTGTTGCTTGTCCCCAAGCAACTAAAAACAAAATAGGATAAAAAGAAGAGAAAATACAATAAATTCAAAAAATATCAATGAAGATTAGTTCCAATTAGATGAGTGTAACTAGTAGCTTTTTGCTTCTGAATAGTTTTGGCATCTCACTTTATCCTTTGAAGTTCAGAATGATTGGCATCCATAGGAACTCAGAATTCAGATAGTGTTATTGATTCTCCTAGTTCAGTATGTTGATTCTTGAACACAGCTACTTTATGAGTTTTGGCCGTGACCCTAAGCATTTTGTTTTCCAGTATTACCACCGGATATATAAATGCCACAGACACATAACTGGGTGAACCTTTTCAGATTATGACTCAGCTTTGCTAGAGTCCCCAGTTAGAGATGCCCAGAGCTCTTAAGCACACTCTTTTTGCTTTGGACCACGACTTTAACCGCTCAGTCTCAAGCTTTTCACTTGACACCTTCACGCCACAAGCACATGGTCAGGGACAGCTTGATTTAGCCGCTTAGGCCAGGATTTTATTCCTTTGGGCCCTCCTATCCATTAATGCTCAAAGCCTTGGATCTTTTTTACCCTTGCCTTTTGGTTTAAAGGGCTATTGGCTTTTTCTGCTTGCTTTTTCTTTTTCTTTCTTTTTTCTTTATTTTTTTTGCTTTTTTTTCTGCAAGCTTTTGCTTTTCACTACTTTTTCTTGCTTCAAGAATCAATTTTATGATTTTTTAGATTATCAATAACGTTTCTCTTTTTTCATTATTCTTTCAAGAGCCAACAATTTTAATATTCATAAACTTCACTATCAAAAATATGCACTATTCAAGCATTCATTCAGAAAACAAAAAGTATTGCCACCACATCAAAATAATTAAGCTAATTTCAAGATAAATTTTGAAATTCATGTATCTCTTTTTCTTTTTCAGAAAACATTTTTCATTTAAGAAAGGTGAAGGATTCATAGGACATTCATAACTTTAAGACATAGACACTAAACACTAATGATCATGTAATAAAGACAAAAAACATAGTCAAAACATAAAGCATGAAAACCAAAAATAGCAAAGAAAATAAATAAGGAGATTAAAGAATGGGTCCACCTTAGTGATGGTGGCTTCTTCTTCCTCTTGAAGAACCAATGGAGTTATTGAGCTCCTCTATGTCTCTTCCTTGCCTTTGTTGCTCCTCTCTCATGGCATTTTAGTCCTCTTTGATTTCATGGAAGATGATGGAATGCTCTTGGTGAGGTCCATGAGTGGGCTCTCTTTGACTCTGTGTTGAGAGAAGCTTTTCATGTTTTCTCTCCATGGTTACAGAAGAAGATCCTTGAGCCTTAAACACAAGGTAGTCCTTATTCAATTGAAGGACTAACTCTCCTTTGTCCACAGCAATCACAGCTCTTGCTGTGGCTAGGAAGGGTCTTCCAAGGATGATGGATTCATCCTCATCCTTCCTAGTGTCTAGGATTATGAAATCAGCAGGGATGTACAGGCCTTCAACCTTCACTAAGACATCCTCTACAAGTCTATAAGCCTGTTTCATTGATTTGTCTGCCATCTCTAGTGAGATTCTTGCAGCTTGTACCTCAAGGATCCCCAGTTTTTCTATTACAGAGAGTGGCATGAGGTTTATTCCTGACCCTAGGTCACACAGAGCCTTCTCAAAGGTCATGGTGCCTATGGTACAGGGTATTAAGAACTTTCTGGGATCCGGTTTCTTCTGAGGTAATTTCAGTTGAACCAAGGTATTCAGTTCATTAATGAGCAATGGAGGTTCATCCTCCCAAGTCTCATTACCAAATAACTTGGCATTTAGCTTCATGATTACTCCTAGATACTGAGCAACTTGCTCTTCAACAATATCTTCATCCTCTTCGGAGGAAAAATACTCATCAGAGCTCATGAATGGCAACAGTAAGTGATGAGCGGATATTTTATACGCTTTTTGGGGATAATTTCATATAGTTTTGAGTATGTTTTAGTTAGTTTTTAGTCTATTTCTATTAGTTTTTAGGAAAAATTCATATTTCTGGACTTTACTATGAGTTGTGTGTTTTTCTGTAATTTCAGGTATTTTTCTGGCTGAAATTGAAGGAGCTGAGCAAAAATCTGATTCAGGCTGAAAAAGGACTGCTGATGCTGTTGGATTCTGACCTCCCTGCACTCAAAGTGGATTTTCTGGAGCTACAGAACTCTAAATGGCGTGCTTCCAATTGCGTTGGAAAGTAGACATCCAGGGCTTTCCAGCAATATATAATAGTCCATACTTTGCACAGGAATAGACGACGTAAACTGGCGTTCAACGCCAGTCCTCTGCCCAATTCTGGCGTCCAGCGCCAGAAAAGGATCAAAAACTGGAGTTGAACGCCCAAACTGGCATAAAAACTGGCGTTCAACTCCACAAATGGCCTCTGCACGTGAATTGCTTAAGTCTCAGCCCCAGCACACACCAAGTGGGCCCCAGCACACACCAAGTGGGCCCCAGAAATGGATCTCTGCATCATCCATCATAGTTTATCCAATTTTTGTAAACCTAGGCTACTAGTTTAGTATTTAAACAACTTTTAGAGACTTATTTTGTATCTCATGACATTTCAGATCAAAACTTTGTATTCTCTGACGGCATGAGTCTCTAAACCCCATTGTTGGGGGTGAGGAGCTCTGCTGTGTCTCGATGAATTAATGCAAGTATTTCTGTTTTCCATTCAAACACGCTTGTTCCTATCTAAGATGTTCATTCGCGCTTAACTGTGATGGAGGTGATGAGCGGTGACACTCATCACCTTCCTCAAATCATGAACGTGTGCCTGACAACCACCTCCGTTCTATATACGATTGAATGAGTATCTCTTAGATTCCTTAATCAGAATCTCCGTGGTATAAGCTAGAACTGATGGCAGCATTCATGAGAATCCGGAAAGTCTAAACCTTGTCTGTGGTATTCCGAGTAGGATTCAAGGATTGAATGACTGTGATGAGCTTCAGACTCTTGAAGGCTGGGCGTTAGTGACAGACGCAAAAGGATAGTAAATCCTATTCCAACCGGATCGAGAACTAACCGGTGATTAGCCGTGCTGTGACAGAGCGCGTGAGCGTAGTTTTCACTGGGAGGACGGAAGGTAGCCATTGACAACGGTGATCCACCAACACACAGCTTGCCATAGGGGGACGTGCGTGTGTGAACAAGAAGACAGAGGAAAGCAGAGATTCAGAAGACAAAGCATCTCCAAAACTCCAACATATTCTCCATTACTGCACAACAAGTAATTTTTAATTTATGCTCTACTGGTTACTCACAATTCAATTGATAAACATAATTGACTTCCTGACTAAGATTTACAAGATAACCATAGATTGCTTCAAACCAACAATCTCCGTGGGATTCGACCCTTACTCACGTAAGGTATTACTTGGACGACCCAGTGCACTTGCTGGTTAGTGGTACGCGTTGTGAAAAGTGTGATTCGCAATTCGTGCACCAAGTTTTTGGCGCCGTTGCCGGGGATTGTTCGTGTTTGAACAACTGACGGATTATTTTGTTGCTTAGATTAGGAAAAATTTTTCTTTTTTTGGTTTAGAGTCTTTTATTATTTATCCCTTGTTAAAATACTTTAAACTTATAGCTCAGTTATTTAGAACGTGGTGTTTATGTTCATGATAATTGGCTATCATATTTTTTAAAAACCTTTTTCAAAAATAATTTTTCTATTAAATCCTGTGCCAAACTTTAAGTTTGGTGTTTTCAAAAATAATCTTTCTTAAAATTTTTGAAGGTCCCATAACTCATTTGGCTAGAGCGTTAATCTGTATTCTTGGTAATTGGGTTAGAATCTTTTATACTCTTTTCAAAACCTTCTTTTTCAAAAATATTTTTTCTATTAAATCTTGTGCCAAACTTTAAGTTTGGTGTTTTCTTGTTGATTTCCCTTTGATTTTCGAAAATTTTGGTTTGGTTTTCTAAAAATTTTAAGTTTGGTGTTCTTCCTTCATGTTCTTGTGTTCTTGTGAGTCTTCAAAGTGTTCTTGAGTTTCCTTGTGTCCTGATCTTAAAATTTTTAAGTTTGGTGTTCCTTGGTGTTTTCCCTCCAAAAAAATTCAAAAATATCTTTTCAAAATATCTCTTCTAACTTCCTAACTTCTTATCTTTTCAAAATTTGTTTCAACTAACTAACTAATTTTTTGTTTGTTTCTTAACTTTTTCAAAACTACCTAACTAACTCTCTCTCTCTAATTTTCGAAAATATCTTCCCTCTTTTTCAAAAATTTCCTTTTTTTTAACTATTTATTTTTTATTTTTTTTACTTTTTTTACGAAAAAAAAAATTTTACTTCAAAATTCAAATTCTTTTTAGTTATTTTATTTTATTTAAGTATTTACTTCTTATAAAATAAAATAAATAAAAAGGTAAATCAGTCCAAGTTATATCCATAGATCCATCATGGACATAAGTGGAAATGAATAGTCCAGGAGGACTCTGGGGTCATATTCTAACCCCTCTACTGCTTCATATGGAAGTAGCATCTGCATACCCTCCATTGGAGTCAGTAGCTTTGAGTTGAATCCTCAGCTCATTATCATGGTGCAGCAAAGTTGCCAGTATTCCGGTCTTCCACAGGAAGAACCTACAGAGTTTCTGGCACAATTTTTACAAATTGCTGACACAGTACATGATAAGGAAATAGATCAGGATGTCTACAGACTATTACTGTTTCCATTTGCTGTAAAAGATCAAGCCAAGAGGTGGTTAAATAACCAACCTAAGGCCAGCATAAGAACATGGAAACAGCTGACAAAAATTCCTGAATCAATATTTCCCTCCAAAAAGGATGACACAGCTAAGGCTGGACATCCAAGGCTTTAAACAAGGAGATAATGAATCTCTTTATGATGCCTGGGAGAGATACAAAGAGATGCTACGAAAATGCGCCTCTGAAATGTTTTCAGAGTGGGTTCAGTTAGACATCTTCTACTATGGGCTTGCAGAAGGAGCTCAGATGTCTTTAGATTACTCAGCTGGTGGATCTATCCATATGAGAAAGACAATTGAAGAAGCTCAAGAGCTCATTGATACAGTTGCCAGGAATCAGCATCTGTATCTAAGCAGCAACCCTTCCATGAATGAAGAGGTTAAAACAGTAACTGCTGAATTCAGTACTGTAAAACAAGCTGCTGAATTCAATCAGCAATTAGATTTTCTAACAAAACAGCTAGCTGAATTCAAAGACAGGTTACAGGAGACAAGGATAGCTAATATACATATGGATGAACAGTTTAAGCAAACAAAGCAGCAGCTATCAAAGCAAATAGCAGAAGAATGCCAAGCAGTTCAATTAAGAAGTGGGAAAACATTAAATACCCCACCTCAAGGCATCAAAAATTCAAGAAATGAGCGACCCACCAAAGATTCCCCTGAGGACAGTAAGAGCCCAGGGAAAAATAATTCTGGCACTAAAACGCCAGAAAATGGGTGGAAGGCTGGCGCTGAACGCCCAGACCATGCCCAAAACTGGCGTTCAGCGCCAGAAACAAGGCAGGATTGGCGTTCAACACCAGAAATGGGCAAGAATCTGGCGTTGAACGCCCAAAGGGGGCATAATCCAGCGTTGAACGCCCAAAATGGGCACATTTCTGGCGTTCAGGCGCCAGGAACAGACAGTGAGTTGGCGTCTAACGTCACTCCAGCTTCTGACTCTGGTACTCAATTGCCAGTGAGGGATCAGACACACACAAGTGCTGATAACAACCCCTCTAAAAAGGCTTCTTTAACCACTAAGGTTGAGGAATATAAAGCCAAGATACCTTATCCTCAAAAACTCCGGAAAGAGGAGCAGGATAAGCAATTTGCTCGCTTTGCAGATTATCTAAGGACTCTTGAAATAAAGATTCCTTTTGCAGAGGCACTTGAGCAAATACCTTCTTATGCCAAGTTCATGAAAGAGATCTTGAGTCATAAAAAGGAGTGGAGAGAAACAGAAAGAGTTCTCCTCACTGAAGAATGCAGTGCAGTCATTCTGAAAAGCTTTCCTGAAAAGCTTAAAGACCCTGGGAGTTTTCTGATACCATGCATATTGGAAGGTGATTGCACCAAGACAGCCTTATGCGATCTTGGGGCAAGCATCAACCTAATACCTGCATCCACTATCAGGAAGCTTGGCTTAACTGAAGAAGTTAAACCAACCCGGATATGTCTCCAACTTGCTGATGGTTCCACTAAATACCCATCAGGCGTGATTGAGGACATGATTGTCAGAGTTGGGCCATTCGCCTTTCCCACTGACTTTGTTGTGCTGGAAATGGAGGAGCACAAGAGTGCCACTCTCATTCTAGGAAGACCCTTCCTAGCAACTGGACGATCCCTCATTGACGTCCAACAGGGGGAAATAACCCTGAGAGTCAACGATGACGAGTTCAAGTTGAACGATGTCAAAGCCATGCAGCATCCAGACACATCAACAGACTGCATGAAAGTTGACCTTATTGACTCTTTAGTAGAAGAGATCAACATGGCTGAGAGTCTCGAATCAGAGTTGGAAGACATCTTTAAAGATGTTCAGCCTGATTTGGAGGATTCAGGGGACATGAAAGAGCCTCTGAACTTTCTTCTGAAAGAGGAAAAACCTCCTAAACCAGAGCTCAAGCCACTGCCACCATCCTTAAAATATGCATTTCTAGGAGAAGGTGACACCTTTCCAGTGATCATAAGCTCTGCTTTAAATTCACAGGAAGAGGAAGCACTTATTCAAGTGCTAAGGACACACAAGACAGCTCTTGGGTGGTCCATAGGTGACCTTAAGGGCATAAGCCCAGCTAGATGCATGCACAAAATCCTACTGGAGGATAATGCCAAACCAGTGGTTCAACCACAGAGGCGGCTAAATCCAGCCATGAAGGAAGTGGTGCAGAAAGAGGTCACCAAATTACTAGAGGCTGGGATTATTTATCCCATTTCTGATAGCCCCTGGGTGAGCCCTGTTCAAGTCGTCCCAAAAAAGGGAGGCATGACAGTGATTCATAATGAAAAAAATGAACTGGTTCCTACAAGAACAGTTACAGGGTGGCGCATGTGTATTGACTACAGAAGGCTCAATACAGCCACCAGAAAGGATCATTTTCCTTTACCATTCATAGACCAGATGCTAGAGAGACTAGCAGGTCATGATTATTACTGCTTTTTGGATGGCTACTCAGGCTATAACCAGATTGCAGTAGATCCCCAGGATCAAGAGAAAACAGCATTCACATGTCCATCCGGAGTGTTTGCTTATAGAAGGATGCCCTTTGGGCTATGCAATGCACCTGCAACCTTCCAGAGATGCATGCTCTCTATTTTCTCTGATATGGTGGAAAAATTTCTGGAAGTCTTCATGGATGACTTCTCAGTATATGGAGACTCATTCAGCTCCTGTCTTGATCACCTGAAACTTGTTCTGAAAAGATGCCAAGAAACCAACCTAGTTTTAAACTGGGAAAAGTGTCACTTCATGGTGACTGAAGGAATTGTTCTTGGGCATAAAATCTCAAACAAGGGAATAGAGGTGGATCAAGCAAAAATAGAGGTAATTGAAAAATTACCACCACCTGCCAGTGTCAAGGCAATCAGAAGCTTTCTGGGGCATGCAGGATTCTATAGGAGGTTTATAAAGGATTTTTCAAAAATCGCAAAACCTCTAAGCAATCTGCTAGCTGCTGACACGCCATTTGTGTTTGACACAGCATGCCTGCAGGCGTTTGAAATGCTGAAAGCTAAGCTGGTCACAGCACCAGTCATTTCTGCACCAGACTGGACATTGCCATTTGAGTTAATGTGTGATGCCAGTGATCATGCCATTGGTGCAGTATTGGGACAGAGGCATGACAAGCTTCTGCATGTCATTTATTATGCCAGTCGCGTTCTAAATGATGCCCAGAAAAATTACACAACCACAGAAAAAGAACTACTTGCAGTAGTTTACGCCATTGACAAGTTCAGATCATACTTAGTAGGATCAAAAGTGATTGTGTATACTGACCATGCTGCTCTTAAATATCTACTCACAAAGCAGGATTCAAAACCCAGGCTCATCAGATGGGTATTGCTTCTGCAAGAGTTTGATATAGAAATAAGAGACAGAAAAGGGACAGAGAACCAAGTGGTTGATCATCTGTCCCGGATAGAGCCAGTGGAAGGGACGTCCTTCCCCTTTCTTGAGATCTCTGAGACGTTCCCTGATGAGCATCTATTTGCCATTCAGGAAGCACCATGGTTTGCCGATATTGCAAACTATAAAGCTGCACGGTTCATACCCAAGGAGTACAATAGAATACAAAAGAAGAAATTAGTCACTGATGCAAAGTACTACTTGTGGGATGAACCCTATCTCTTTAAGAGATGTGCAGACGGAATTATCCGTAGGTGTGTCCCCAGAGAGGAAGCACAGAGAATCCTATGGCATTGCCACGGATCTCAATATGGAGGCCATTTCGGAGGTGAGCGAACAGCCACCAAGGTCCTCCAATGTGGCTTCTATTGGCCCACACTCTATAAAGATTCCCGAGAGTTTGTACGTAATTGTGACAGTTGCCAAAGAGCTGGTAATCTACCTCATGGTTACGCCATGCCTCAACAAGGAATCTTGGAAATTGAGTTGTTTGACGTATGGGGAATTGACTTCATGGGACCTTTCCCATCATCATACTCAAACACTTATATTCTGGTGGCAGTTGACTATGTATCAAAATGGGTTGAGGCTATTGCCACACCCACCAATGATACTAAAACAGTGCTGAAGTTCCTCCAGAAACATATTTTTAGCAGGTTTGGTGTTCCTAGAGTACTAATCAGTGATGGGGGCACTCACTTCTGCAATAAACAGCTTTACTCTGCCATGGTTCGGTATGGAATTCGCCACAAGGTGGCCACTCCATATCATCCACAAACCAATGGGCAGGCTGAAGTCTCTAACAGAGAATTAAAGAGAATCCTGGAACGGACAGTAAATACCCGTAGAAAGGATTGGGCAAGGAGCTTGGATGATGCTCTGTGGGCTTACAGAACAGCATTCAAGACCCCTATAGGGACCTCTCCATACCAACTGGTGTATGGTAAGGCATGTCACCTGCCCGTGGAACTGGAACATAAGGCCTACTGGGCAACCAGATTCCTAAACTTTGATGCCAAATTAGCAGGAGAAAAAAGATTGCTCCAGCTAAATGAGCTAGAGGAGTTCAGATTCACAGCTTTCGAAAATGCCAAGCTATATAAAGAAAAATCAAAAAAGTGGCATGACAGAAAGTTGTCATCTAGAATCTTTGAACCAGGACAGAAGGTTCTCTTGTTTAACTCTAGACTCAGGCTATTCCCCGGGAAACTGAAATCCCGGTGGAGGGGACCATACGTGATTACAAGTGTATCACCATATGGTTACGTGGAGCTTCAAGATATTGATTCTGATAAGAAGTTCATTGTCAATAGACAGAGAATCAAGCATTATCTAGAAGGCAACATTGAGCAAGAATGCTCAAGGCTGAAGCTAGATTAAAAGCTCAGCAAGGTCCAGCTAAGGACATTAAAGAAGCGCTTGTTGGGAGGCAACCCAATGTTTATCTAATTCTTATTTTTATTGTTTTTCATGTTTTCTTAGGTTCATGATCATGTGGAGTCACAAAATAAACAAAAAAAAATCAAAAACGGAATCAAAAACAGCAGAAGAAAAATCACACCCTGGAGGAGCATCTGTCTGGCGTTCAAACGCCAGAACAGAGCATAGTTCTGGCGCTGAACGCCCAGAATGGGAGCATCCTGGCGCTGAACGCCCAGAACAAGCATGGTTCTGGCGTTCAACGCCAGAAATGGCAGCAAAGGGGCGTTGAACGCCCAAAATGGGCACCAACCTGGCGCTGAACGCCCAGAGTTGTGTGCAAGGGCATTTTGCATGCCCAAATTGGTGCAGGGATGTAAATGCCTTGACACCTCAAGATCTGTGGACCTCACAGGATCATTTCAAGATCTGTGGACCCCACAGGATCCCCACCTTCCCTCCTCATAATCCTAGTTTTTTATTTCCACATTTTCTTCTTCATCTATTCCCTCTTCTTTTGCTCGAGGGCGAGCAACATTCTAAGTTTGGTGTGGACATCACAATTATGTGAAGGATCTATAGCTCAGTGGTAGAACATGTGGCTGCAAATCAAGAGATACCTCAGGGGATGCACTTCCGTCCACATAATTATTGGAAGCAACTGAGGATAGAAATACCAAAAATCACTAGGAATCAAGCCACAAAGGCAAGGAAGAGACATAAAAGAGCTCAAGAACATCATTGGTGCCTCAAGAAGGAAATGCCATCATCACTAAGGTGGACTCGTTCCTTGTTCTTACTTTCTCTGTTTTTTGTTTTCTCTATGCTAAGTGCTTATCTATGTTTGTGTCTTCATTACATGATCATTAGTAGTAATTAGTGTCTAGTTTGATTTTATCCCCAATTAAGTTATAGTCTATTTTTCTTATCATCAACAAACATGAATAAAATAGTAGATCTTTTGAATAAGAGGTAATAAAATTTCGAGTTTTTAATAAGAAAAATTCTAATTAGTAACATATGGTGGCAATGCTTTCTGTCTTCTGAATGAATGCTTGAACAGTGCATATGTCTTTTGAATTTGTTGTTTAAGACTGTTAAATATGTTGGCTCTTGAAAGAATGATGAACATGAGACATGTTATTGATAATCTGAAAAATCAAAAAAATGATTCTTGAAGCAAGAAAAAGTAGCAAAGAACAAAGCTTGTAGAAAAAAAAATAATAATAGAAAGAAAAAGAAAAAGCAAGCAGAAAAAGCCAAAAGCTCTTAAAACCAAGAGGCAAGAGCAAACAGCCAATAACCCTTAAAACCAAAAGGCAAGGGCAAATAAAAAGGATCCCAAGGCTTTGAGCATCAGTGGATAGGAGGGACTAAAGGAATAAAATCCTGGTCTAAGCGGCTAAACCAAGCTGTCCCTAACCATGTGCTTGTGGCGTGCAGGTGTCAAGTGAAAACTTGAGACTGAGCGGTTAAAGTCAAGGTCCAAAGCAAAAAGAAGAGTGTGCTTAAGAACTCTGGACACCTCTAATTGGGGACTTTAGCAAAGCTGAGTCACAATCTGAAAAGGTTCACCCAGTTATGTGTCTGTGGCATTTATGTATCCGGTAGTAATACTGGAAAACAAAGTGCTTAGGGCAACGGCCAAGACTCATAAAGAAGCTGTGTTCAAGAATCATCACACTGAACTAAGAGAATCAATAACACTATCTGAATTCTGAGTTCCTATAGATGCCAATCACTCTGAGCTTCAATGGATAAAGTGAGATGCCAAAACTGTTCAGAAGCAAAAAGCTACTAGTCCCGCTCATCTAATTAGGATCTGAGCTTCAATCAAAAACTCTGAGATATTATTGCTTCTCAACCTATTAGTCTTCTATTTTATTTGTCTAGTTGCTTGAGGACAAGAAACAGTTTAAGTTTGGTGTTGTGATGAGCGGATATTTTATACGCTTTTTGGGGATAATTTCATATAGTTTTGAGTATGTTTTAGTTAGTTTTTAGTCTATTTCTATTAGTTTTTAGGAAAAATTCATATTTCTGGACTTTACTATGAGTTGTGTGTTTTTCTATAATTTCAGGTATTTTTCTGGCTGAAATTGAAGGAGCTGAGCAAAAATCTGATTCAGGCTGAAAAAGGACTGCTGATGCTGTTGGATTCTGACCTCCCTGCACTCAAAGTGGATTTTCTGGAGCTACAGAACTCGAAATGGCGTGCTTCCAATTGCGTTGAAAGGTAGACATCCAGGGCTTTCCAGAAATATATAATAGTCCATACTTTGCACAAGAATAAACGACGTAAACTGGCGTTCAACGCCAGTCCTCTGCCCAATTCTGGCGTCCAGCGCCAGAAAAGGATAAAAAACTGGAGTTGAACGCCCAAACTGGCATAAAAACTGGCGTTCAACTCCACAAATGGCCTCTGCACGTGAATTGCTTAAGTCTCAGCCCCAGCACACACCAAGTGGGCCCCAGAAGTGGATCTCTGCATCATCCATCATAGTTTATCCAATTTTTGTAAACCTAGGCTACTAGTTTAGTATTTAAACAACTTTTAGAGACTTATTTTGTATCTCATGACATTTCAGATCAAAACTTTGTATTCTCTGACGGCATGAGTCTCTAAACCCCATTGTTGGGGGTGAGGAGCTCTGCTGTGTCTCGATGAATTAATGCAAGTATTTCTGTTTTCCATTCAAACACGCTTGTTCCTATCTAAGATGTTCATTCGCGCTTAACTGTGATGGAGGTGATGAGCGGT
The DNA here is from genome assembly GCF_059453495.1 of Arachis ipaensis. NCBI lineage: Eukaryota > Viridiplantae > Streptophyta > Magnoliopsida > Fabales > Fabaceae > Arachis > Arachis ipaensis. The sequence goes on along the minus strand of NC_142442.1, from coordinate 61,971,660 downwards.
GACACTCATCACCTTCCTCAAATCATGAACATGTGCCTGACAACCACCTCCGTTCTATATACGATTGAATGAGTATCTCTTAGATTCCTTAATCAGAATCTCCGTGGTATAAGCTAACTGATGGCAGCATTCATGAGAATCCGGAAAGTCTAAACCTTGTCTATGGTATTCCGAGTAGGATTCAAGGATTGAATGACTGTGACGAGCTTCAGACTCTTGAAGGCTGGGCGTTAGTGACAGACGCAAAAGGATAGTAAATCCTATTCCAACCGGATCGAGAACCAACCGGTGATTAGCCGTGCTGTGACAGAGCGCGTGAGCGTAGTTTTCACTGGGAGGACGGAAGGTAGCCATTGACAACGGTGATCCACCAACACACAGCTTGCCATAGGGGGACGTGCATGCGTGAACAAGAAGACAGAGGAAAGCAGAGATTCAGAAGACAAAGCATCTCCAAAACTCCAACATATTCTCCATTACTGCACAACAAGTAATTTTTAATTTATGCTCTACTGGTTACTCACAATTCAATTGATAAACATAATTGACTTCCTGACTAAGATTTACAAGATAACCATAGATTGCTTCAAACCAACAATCTCCGTGGGATTCGACCCTTACTCACGTAAGGTATTACTTGGACGACCCAGTGCACTTGCTGGTTAGTGGTACGCGTTGTGAAAAGTGTGATTCGCAATTCGTGCACCAGTAAGTTTAGTGGAATCTCTATAGTCTCTGTATGAGCCTCATATTCCTTTGGTTCCTCATTAGGGAACTCCTTAGTGGTCAGTGGATGTCTAGCAAGGTCTTCTTCACTGGAAATCACTACCTCTTCCTCCTTTATAGGTTTGGCCATTTTGGTTATATTGATGGCCTTGCACTCTTTCTTTGGATTCTCTTCTGTATTGCTTGGGAGAGTACTAGGAGGGATTTCAGTAACTCTTTTACTCAGCTGACCTACTTGTGCCTCCAAATTTCTGATGGAGGACCTTATTTCAGTCATGAAACTTAGAGTGGTCTTAGATAGATCAGAGACTATGGTTGCTAAGTCAGAGAGGCTCTGCTTAGAATTCTCTGTCTGTTCAAAAGATGATGGAAAAGGCTTGCTATTGCCAAACCTATTTCTCCCACTATTATTATTATTAAAGCCTTGTTGAGGCTTCTGTTGATCCTTCTATGAAAAATTTGGATGATTTCTCCATGAAGAATTATAGGTGTTTCCATAGGATTCTTCCATGTAATTTACCTCTTCCATTGCAGGATTCTCAGGGTCATAAGCTTCTCTTTCAAAGGAAGCTTCTTTAGTACTGCCGGATGCAGCTTGCATTCCAGTCAGATTATGAGAAATCATATTGACTTGCTGAATCAATATTTTATTCTGAGACAATATTGTATTCAAAGTATCAATCTCAAGAACTTCTTTCTTCTGAGTCATCCCATTATTCATAGGATTTCATTCAGAAGTATACATGAACTGGTTATTTGCAACCATTTCAATGAGTTCTTGGGCTTCTACAGGCGTTTTCCTCGAATGAAAAGATCCATCAGCAGAGTGGTCCAATGACATCTTGGACAATTCAAACAGACCATCATAGAATATACATAAGATGCTCTATTCTGAAAGCATGTCAGAAGGACACCTTCTGATCAATTGCTTGTATCTTTCCCAAGCTTCATAGAGGGATTCGCCTTCCTTCTGTCTGAAGGTTTGGACTTCCACTCTGAGCTTGCTCATCTTTTGAGGTGGAAAGAATTTTGCCAAGAAAGCATTGACCAACTTTTCCTAAGAGTTCAGGCTTCCTTTAGGTTGTGAGTCCAACCATATCCTAGCTCTGTCTCTTACAGCAAAAGGGAAAAGCATAAGTCTGTAGACCTCGGGATTAACCCCATTGGTCTTAACAGTGTCACAGATTTGCAAGAACTCAGCTAAGAACTAATGAGGATCTTCTAATGGAAGTCCATGAAACTTGCAATTCTGCTGCATTAGAGAAACTAATTGAGGCTTAAGCTCAAAGTTGTTTGCTCCAATTGCAGGAATTGAGATGCTTCTTCCATAGAAGTCAGAAGTTGGTGCAGTAAAGTCACCAAGCATCTTCCTTGCATCTCCACCATTGTTATTATTTTTGGCTGCCATGTCTTCTTCTTTTTCGAAAATTTCTGTAAGGTCCTCTCTAGAGTGTAGTGCTTTAGCTTCTCTTAGCTTCCTCTTTAGAGTCCTTTCAGGTTCAGGATCAGCTTTAACAAGAATGTTCTTATCCTTATTCGTGCTCATATAAAAAAGAAGAGAACAAAAAAGAAGAGGAATTCTCTATGTCTTAGTATAGAGATTCCTTTATGTGAGCAGAAGAATTGAAGAATAGAAGAATGAGGTAGAGAGGGAATAAGAATAATTTGAACACAGAGAGAGGGAAAGGGTTCGAATTTTAAGAAGAGGGATGTTAGTGAATAAATAAAATAAAATAAAATAAATAAAAAGAGATGAGAGGGAGAGTATTCGAATGTTAATTAAAAGAAAAGAAAAATATTTTTATTTTTATTTAATTAATTAAGTTAGTTTCGAAAATATTAAAAGAAATAAAATAAAATTAGAATTTAAAATAATTAGTTAATTAAAAAGAATTTTGAAAAAGTGGTTAGTGATTTTCGAAAATTAGAGAGAGAGAAAGGTAGTTAGGTGGTTTTGAAAAAGATAAAAAATAGTAAACTTTTTAATTAAAACAAACAAGTCAAGTGGTTAATTGAAAAGGATTTGAAAATAATTTTGAAAAGATAAGAAGTTAGAAAAATATTTTGAAATAAGTTTTGAGAAAGATATGATTGAAATTTATTTTGAAAAAGATTTGAAAAAGAAATTTAAAAAGATTTGATTTTAAAAATTAAAGTTGATGACTTGACTAACAAGAAACTAAAAGATATGATTCTAGAATTTAAAGATTGAACCATTCTTAACAGGAAAGTAACAAAAAGAAATTTAAAAAGATTTGATTTTGAAAATTAAAGTTGATGACTTGACTAACAAGAAACTAAAAGATATGATTCTAGAATTTAAAGATTGAACCTTTCTTAACAAGAAAGTAACAAACTTGAAATTTTTGGATCAAAACATTAATTGTTAGTAAAGTTTTCGAAAATTATGAAATAAAATTAAGAGAAAGATTTTGAAAATTAATTAAAAAAAATTTCGGAAAACATGAAAGGAAAATAAAAAAGATTTGATTTTGAAAAAGATTTGAAAAGATAAGATTTTAAATTAAAATTTTGACTTGACTAACAAGAAACAACCAAATTTTAAAAATTTTGACTAAGTTAATTCAAAATTTCGAAATTTATGAGTAAAATAAGGGAAAGATATTATTTTTTTATTTTTTTGAATTAATGAAGAAATATTATTTTGTTGTTTTTCTCTTTCTTCATTAAACAACAAAATGAAACAAAACAAAAAAATTTAAGATCAAAACAAATAATGCATGCAAGAACACTTTGAATGTCAAGATGAACACCAAGAACATATTTTTTTGAAAATTTTTAAGAAAAGAAAGACATGCAAGATACCAAACTTAGAAATTTTTGTACTAAGGACACTGATAATTCGAAAATGCATATGAAAAACAACAAAGAACACAAAACAAGAAAATCACAAGATTAAACAAAGAAAATCATCAAGAACAACTTGAAGATCAAAGAAGAACACAATGCATATATTTTCGAAAATTCAAGAAAAATTAAAAACATGCAATTGACACCAAACTTAAAATTTGACGCTAGACTCAAACAAGAAACACAAAATTTTTTGGTTTTTATGATTTTATTAAATTTTTTTTTTGTATTTTTTCGAAATTATTTTGGAAAAAGGAAATAGAGAAATTCAAAATTTTTAATAAGAATTCCAGGATTCGTGCAATGTTAGTCTAAAGTTTCGGTCCAAAAGAATTAGACATGGGCAAATGGCCAGCCAAGCTTTAGCATAACAAATACAGACATATCCTTTCTACAATGGAAAGTGGAAGCCTCGGTCCAAAAGATTAGACATGGCTTAACAGCCAGCCAGGCTTCAACATATCTCATGAAACTCTAGAATTCATTCTTAAAAATTCTGAAGAACAATTTTTATTATTATTTTTTTTTTTTGAATTTTTCGAAAACTGAATGAAAATTTTTTTTTTGTTTTTTTTTTCAAAAATAAAAATAAAAAGCTTAAACATAAAGTAAAATTACCTAATCTAAGCAACAAGATGAACCTTCAGTTGTCCAAACTCGAACAATCCCTGGCAACGGCGCCAAAATCTTGGTGCACAAAATTGTGATTCACACTTTTCACAACTTCGCACAACTAACCAGCAAGTGCATTGGGCCGTCCAAGTAATACCTTACGTGAGTAAGGGTCGATCCCATGGAGATTGTTGGCATGAAGCAAGCTATGGTCATCTTGTAAATCTCAGTCAGGCGGATTCAAATGGTTATGATGTTTTGATAATTAAAGGATAAATAAACATAAAATAAAATAAAGATACTTATGTGATTCATTGGTGGGAATTTCAAATAAGCGTTTGGAGATGCTTTGTTGCTTCTGAACCTCTGCTTTCCTATTGTCTTCTTCCAACCATGCGTACTCCCTTCCATGGCAAGCTGTATGATCCTCTCGGATGAAAAATACCAGGTACGATCTCTACACGGCTAATCAACTGTCAGATTTCTCGTCTCGGATGAAAAATACCAGGTACAGCTACCGTACAGCTAATCATCTGTCAGTTCTCACTAGCGTCGAAATAGGACCCTTATCCTTTTGCACACTATCACTGCGCCCAACATTCGCAAGTTTGAAGCTCGTCACAGTCATTCCTTCCCAGATCCTACTCGGAATACCATACACAAGGTTTAGACTTTCCGGATCTCAGGAATGGCTGCCAATGGTTCTAGCCTATACCACGAAGATCCTAATCTTACGGACTCGGTTCGTGTATTAGAGACCCAAGAGAATATTGATAAACCCATATTTTATGATATATTTTATGCCTAATTTAAGTGATTTATTCAATCCTTCACTTACTTATTCATATAAATTGCATGGTTTTACTTTTCCTTCCTTATTATATGATAAATGTGAAAAACATGTTTTCTATGCTTTAAAAGTAATTATTTTAATTACCCTTTATTTCCATTCGATCCCGTGATTCGTGTGTTGAGTAGTTTCAGATCTTCTAAAGCAGAAATGACTTAAAGGATGGAAAGGAAACATACAAAAATGGAAGGAAAGCACAAAATGGAGTTTTTGAAGAAACTGGCAAGTGACACGATCGCATGGACGACGCGGCCGCGTGCCAACGCAAAATAGCAGTGACGCGACCGCGCGCCTTAAGCGAAACGCATATGACGCGGACGCATGACTGAAGCAACTGCGTGGCAAGGAAAACTCCAATTGATGCAACTGCGTGACCCACGTGGACGCGTGACAAAGGCCACGCACCAGAAATTACAGAAAATGCTCCCAGTGATTTCTGAAGCCCTTTTTGGCCCAAATCCAAGTCCAGAAGGCACAGATCAAAGGTTATGAAGTGGGGGAATGCATCCATTCAAAAGGAGAGTCTCCAATTAGTTACTTTTCATGATTTAGAAGTAGTTTTGAGGGAGAGGTTCTCTCTTCTCTCTTTTAGGATTTAGATTTAGGATTTTATTCGCTTTCAGGATTATCTCTTTTTATCAGGTTCAATATTCCCTTTTTATTTATCTTCTCAATTTAATTTATGAATTCTTCTATGTTACAGATTATTCTTTGAATTAATGTTATTTGAGGTATTTCAGTTTATGATTGCTTTCTTTTATTTATGTTACTGTTGCTTCCAATCTGAAGACATTTTTATTCCAGTAGATTTATTTTTCTCCCTTTGGTCTTGGTTACGAAATCAGTAACTCAGGAGTTATCAAACTCAACATGATCGATAATTGCTATCTTTGCTAACTGAATTGAACTTCAATAATCCCAATCTTTCCTTAGGGATTAACTAGGATTTGAAGATCAAACTAATTAGTCACTTGATCTTTCTTTACTTTAAGTAAAGGCCAACTAAGTGGAATTAAGATTCAATCTTCATCATCATTGATAAGGATAACTAAGATAGGACTTCTAATTTCTCATACCTTGCCAAAAGTTTACTTTACAGTTATTTATTTACTTTACAGTCTTTTACTTGTTTCAATTGCAATTTAAATTACTTGTTCGTCATCTTAAAACCCCAATTTACAATCTTCATAACCAATAATAATAACATACTTCCCTGCAGTTCTTTGAGAAGACGACCCGAGGTTTAAATACTTCGGTTATCAATTTTTAAGGGGTTTGTTACTTGTGACAACCAAAACGTTTGTACGAAGGGATTTCTGTTGGTTTAGAAACTATACCTACAACGCAACTATTTTTATAAAATTCTTTACTAGCAAAAATCCTAACGTCAAAATGGCGCCGTTGCCGGGGAACTGCAATCGTGTGCCTTATTATTGGTTATTGTAAATATTTTTCTTTTACTTGTTTATTTGTCTTTATTTTTCCCTTTTTATTTCCATTAGCTACTATAAATTCTCACCCCTCTCACTTTGAGTTTGGTTCTAACATTGTTGAAAGGAGTAAAAGTTATAACAGGAACATGCATCAAGGTCAGAGCAATCAAAGATGGATGGAGCCAAGAGGATCTGATCAACCCTTTAGCCAACAGCCCCTCCAAGATATCATGGACAAAGACCATTCTACAATGCATACCAAGCCAATAGACATGGTGGACAACCTTGTAGCTACCAACAAGTCCCACCCTGTGCTTATAAGCCATCCTTTCAACATAACTTCGAACCACCATACTCACAAGCTCCTTTTCACCATTCACCACCATATGATCCTCATTTACCCCAATTCCAATCCAATTACTCCCAAACACCACCACTTCCCTATGTACCACGTCCAAATCTATCACCCCAAGAATCAGAGGTTCGCCTCAAGGAAACGGTAGATCAACTCCAAACAACCCTTCATCAACTGGAGCAAGCTGTAAGTCAATTATCTTCTAGACGTTCGAACATTCAAGGACCTCCCACAGCCCCATGTGGACAATCTAAAGAAGAACGTAGCATGAAGGAGATACTAGAAACTCCAGTGGACAGAACAGGGCATGACTTCGTACTGGAACAAGTAGAGGAAGCTGTCATTGTAAACGAAGAAGAGTTGGTTGAAGACTTAGGAGACGCTGAACTTCCATGGGAATCCAGAGTTATGGAGAATTCTATCAAAAACATTCCAATTGATGCTAAGGAGGATAGTGCACAACTCCCAAAGCAAGTCTTTTATGAAGAACTAGACGGAATAATCCAAGAAGCAAGTTTCCTTGACGATGATAATCTCAAGTCAAGTTCTCCCAGTAGTGAACTTGCATCAGCAAGTGAATTCTCTGAGATTGAAGACTCTTCCCCAAGTGAATACGAAGATGATGCGGAGGTAGATTTCTCTCAACCTCCCGTTTATGACTTAAGTGACGAGGAAGACATAGAAAGCTTTGATCAGGACATGGATGCAATTGAAGAAGTCTGTGAGGAAGTGAAGAAAGTCACCACAGAGCATAAGGGAGTAGAACTTACAGAACCACTAGAAACACCTATCCCAAGGCCATTACCACCCAATACAAGCTTCAAGTGGGTACAATCCTTAACCTTTAGCTTTATTTTCCCACTTGAATATGGTTTGCTTGAAACAGATGGCCAGCTTAGAGCTCTCTGTGGCATTAAGAGTAAGAGGGAAATGGCTCGTACTCAGAGCTGGTGCACAAGGTTCAATAAGGTTCCACACTTCAACTCGAAGTGCACGGATTGGCATCATGATCAATCGAATGGATCTAGGAAAACGTTTGGTCACCTTGGTGAGAATCTAATTTCTAAACCGCCCGGATGGAAAAATATAGATCAAAACGGAGGCGGATTTAAAAGCAAAGTTTGGGATCCTGGAATCTATTCAAACATTCGTCACCCCGGGAGCCTGAGAATCTGTTTGAAGCTGCTAGGAAGCTTTACATGCCTAGTTTGGGACCCCGGAGGCTGTTGGCATTCTAAACATTGGTGGAGATTTCTGGACGAATTTAAGCGCAAGCCGCCATAACAGGAAGCTCATCCAATGTCCAACTTAAGGACTTTAACTAAAAGTTCTAGGTAGGAGACAACCCACCATGGTATGGTCGTTTCTTTTTCAGTTTTATTTCGTGTTATTTATTTTTGTTTTCCTTTTCAATTGAACCTGAATATTATTCATTCGCATTGCATACTACATAATTGCATACCTGCATAAAAAAAAAGAAGAAAGGGTGCGCGACACGATCGCATCACTCATGCAATCGCGTCAGTTGCGAAAACAACCTCCCCCACGCGTTCGCGTCATTCACGCGGCCGCGTGCCCTGGAAATCGACGTAAGGATCCAACGCCCAGAAAGTTGGGCTGGAATCGTGCGGCTGTTGTGTGTTTCGCACAAAATGACCCACGCGGTCGCGTCCTTGACGCGATCGCATCACTTTCACAACACCAATCCCACGCGACAGCGTGAGCGACGCGATCGCGTCGCGTGGATTGCACACCACCCCAAACGAGACAGAGAGTTGCGCTGAAACGACGCTGGGATTGTGTGTTTCACACGATTTCCAGCGACGCGATTGCCTGTCTCACGCGATCGCATCATCATTATTTACCCATTCCATGCGATCGCATCACTCACGCGATCGCGTCAACTCTCATTCCACCCCAGCCACGCGACCGCGTGCCCCACGCGATCGCGTGGATTCAAATTCGATACCCCCCAGTCACGCGAACCCTACCCATTCGCGCCCCCAGCCCCTTATCCTTCCTCTCCTCTCTGCAACCTTCCACCACTACAACTCCCAGCCACAACCACCGACCACCGCCCCCCGTCGACCACCCAGAACCCTGGTGCACGAAATTGTGATCTCAGGCAACTGCGCCAAAAATTCTGTACGCACGTCTTAATAAATCATTTTTCATTCACAACTTCGATACAACTAACCAGCAAGTGCACTGGGTCGTCCAAGTAATAAAACCTTACGTGAGTAAGGGTCGATCCCACGGAGATTGTTGGTATGAAGCAAGCTATGGTCATCTTGTAAATCTCAGTCAGGCGGATAATAATTGATTATGGAGTTTTCGAAAATACTAATAAATAAATAGAAAATAAAGATAGAAATACTTATGTAAATCATTGGTGAGAATTTCAGATAAAGGTATAGAGATGCTTTCGTCCCTCTAAACTTCTGTTTTCCTGCTGTCTTCATCCAATCAGTCCTACTCCTTTCTATGGCTGGCTTTATGTAAGGACATCACCATTGTCAATGGCTACTTTGCATCCTCTCTGGAAAAATGGTCCGATGCGCTGTCACAGCATGGCTAATCGTCTGGAGGCATCACCGTGGTCAATGGCTGCATCCTATCCTCTTGTGAAAATGGTCCAAATACTCTGTCACAGCACGGCTAATCATCTGAGGTTCTCGATCATACTGGAATAGGATTCACCATCCTTTTGCGTCTGTCACTACGCCCAGCACTCGCGAGTTTGAAGTTCGTCACAGTCATTCAATCCCAGAATCCTACTCGAAATACCACAGACAAGGTTTAGACTTTCCGGATTCTCATGAATGCCGCCATCAATCTAGCTTATACCACGAAGATTCTGATTAAGATATCCAAGAGATAATCATCCAATCTAAGGTAGAACGGAAGTGGTTGTCAGGCACGCGTTCGTGGGGGAATGATGATGATTGTCACGTTCATCACATTCATGTTGAAGTGTGAATGAATATCTTAGAAGCGGAATAAGTTGAGTTGAATAGAAAAACAATAGTACTTTGCATTAATCCATGAGGAACAGCAGAGCTCCACACCTTAATCTATGGAATGTAGAAACTCTACCGTTGAAAATACATAAGTGATGAAGGTCCAAGCATGGCCGAGAGGCCAGCCCCCTAAACGTGATCAATAGTCTCCTAAGATGAATAATAGATTAAAACTGAGACCAAAGATATCTAATACAATAGTAAAAAGTCCTATTTATACTAAACTAGTTACTAGGGTTTACAGAAGTAAGTAATTGATGCATAAATCCACTTCTGAGGCCCACTTGGTGTGTGCTTTGGCTGAGCTTGAAGTTTACACGTGGAGAGGTCATTCTTGGAGTTGAACGCCAGTTTGTAACGTATTTCTAGCGTTCAACTCTGACTTGTAACGTGTTTTTGGCGTTTAACTCCAGCAGCAGCATAGAACTGGCGTTCAACGCCCTTTTACGTCATCTAAACTCGGCCAAAGTATGGACTATTATATATTTCTGGAAAGCCCTGGATGTCTACTTTCCAACGCAATTGGAAGCGCGCCATTTTGAGTTCTGTAGCTCCAGAAAATCCACTTTGAGTGCAGGGAGGTCAGAATCCAACAGCATCAGCAGTCCTTCTTCAACCTCTGAATCTGATTTTTGCTCAAGTCCCTCAATTTCAGCCAGAAAATACCTGAAATCACAGAAAAACACACAAACTCGTAGTGAAGTCCAGAAATGTGAATTTAACATAAAAACTAATAAAAACATCCCTAAAAGTAACTAGATTCTACTAAAAACATACTAAAAACAATGCCAAAAAGCGTATAAATTATCCGCTCATCACAACACCAAACTTAAATTGTTGCTTGTCCCCAAGCAACTGAAAATCAAATAGGATAAAAAGAAGAGAATATACTATAAATTCCAAACTATCAATGAAACATAGCTCCAATCAGATGAGCGGGACTTGTAGCTTTTTGCCTCTTGAATAGTTTTGGCATCTCACTTTATCCATTGAAGTTCAGAATGATTGGATCTATAAGAACTTCAGAGTTTAGATAGTGTTATTGATTCTCCTAGTTCAGTATGTTGATTCTTGAACACAGCTACTTTATGAGTCTTGGCCGTGGCCCTAAGCACCTTGTTTTCCAGTATTACCACCGGATACATAAATGCCACAGACACATAACTGGGTGAACATTTTCAGATTGTGACTCAACTTTGCTAAAGTCCCCAATTAGAGGTGTCCAGGGTTCTTAAGCACACTCTTCTTTTGCTTTGGACTTTGACTTTAACCGCTCAGTCTCAAGTTTTCACTTGACACCTTCATGCCACAAGCACATGGTTAGGGACAGCTTGGTTTAGCCGCTTAGGCCAGGATTTTATTCCTTTAGGCCCTCCTATCCGCTGATGCTCAAAGCCTTGGGATCCTTTTTATTTACCCTTGCCTTTTGGATTTAAGGGTTATTGGCTTTTTGCTCTTGCCTCTTGGTTTTAAGAGCTTTTGGCTTTTTCTGCTTGCTTTTTCTTTTTATTTTTTTTTCGCCTATTTTTTTTTCTGCAAGCTTTGTTCTTTGCTGCTTTTTCTTGCTTCAAGAATCATTTTTATGATTTTTCAGATTATCAAATAACATGTCTCCTTGTCATCATTCTTTCAAGAGCCAACATATTTAACATTCTTAAACAACAACTTCAAAAGACATATGCACTGTTCAAGCATTCATTCAGAAAACAAGAAGCATTGTCACCACATCAATATAATTAAACTAAGTTCAAGGATAAATTCGAAACTCATGTACTTCTTGTTCTTTTGAAATAAAACATTTTTTTTCATTTAAGAGAAGTGATGGATTCATAGGACATTCATAACTTTAAGACAAAGTTACTAAATACTAATGATCATGTAATAAAGACACAAACACAGATGAACACTTAACATAGGGAAAATGAAAAACAGAGAATGTAAGAACAAGGAATGAGTCCACCTTAGTGATGGTGGCGTTTCCTTCTTGAGGAACCAATGATGTCCTTGAGCTCTTCTATGTCTCTTCCTTGTCTTTGTTGCTCCTCCCTCATTGCTTTTTGATCTTCTCTAGTTTCATGAAGGATGATGGAGTGCTCTTGATGTTCCACCCTTAATTGTCCCATGTTGGAACTTAATTCTTCTAGGGAGGTGTTGATTTGCTCCCAATAGTTTTGTGGAGGAAAATGCATTTGAGGCATCTCCGGGATCTCATGGTGATGAGCTTCATGCGTCTCTTGAGATCCATGAATGGGCTCTCTTGTTTACTCCATCCTTTTCTTAGTGATGGGCTTCTCTTCCTCAATGGGAATGTCTCCTTCTATGTCAATCCCAGCCGAATTGCATAGATGGCAAATGAGGTGAGGAAAAGCTAACCTTGCCATAGTGGAGGACTTGTCAGCCACCTTGTAGAGTTCTTAAGGTATAATCTCATGAACCTCCACCTCTTCTCCAATCATGATGCTATGGATCATGATGGCCCGGTCTATAGTAACTTCAGACCGGTTGCTAGTGGGAATGATTGAGCGTTGAATGAACTCCAACCATCCTCTAGCTACAGGCTTAAGGTTCAGTCTTCTCAGTTGAACCGGTTTGCCTTTTGAGTCAATCTTCTATTGAGCTCCTTCCACACATATGTCCATGAGGACTTGGTCCAACCTTTGATCAAAGTTACATTTTCCGGACTAAAATCTAAGTAATTCCCTCGAACCATGGTGAGATAATTCTTTGGGTTCGGGTTCTTACTTTGATCATGGTTCCTTGTGATCCATGCATTAGCATAGAACTCTAGAACCATTAGAGTTCCGACTTGTTGGATGGGGTTTGTTAGAACTTCCCAACCTCTTCTCTGGATCTCATGTCGGATCTCCGGATACTCATTTCTCTTGAGTTTGAAAGGGACCTCGGGGATCACCTTCTTCTTGGCCACAACATCATAGAAGTGGTCTTGATGAGCTTTAGAGATGAATCTTTCCATCTCCCATGACTCGGAGGTGGAAGCTTTTGTCTTCCCTTTCCCTTTTCTAGAGGATTCTCCGGTCTTGGGTGCCATCAATGGTAATGGAAAAACAAAAAACTTATGCTTTTACCACACCAAACTTAGAATTTTGCTCGCCCTCGAGCAAGAGAAGAAAGAATAGATGAAGAAGAAGAAGAAAATATGGAGGAGAGGAGGGAGAGGTGTATTCGGCCAAGAAGAGAAGAGAGGGTTGTGTGGTGTGAAAATGAGGAAGAATGGAGGGCTATATGTAGGGAAGGGAGGGGGGTAAGGTTCGACCATAAGGGTGGGTTTTGGGTGGGAAATTGATTTTGAATTTTGAAGGTAGGTGGAGTTTATGAGGTAGGTTTATGGGGAAGAGTGGATGGTGTGAGTGGTGAAGTGGTGATAGGGAAGAGAGATTGAGGTGATTGGTGAAGAGTTTTGGGGAAGAGTGTTTATTGGGAAGAGAGGATGAACATTGAGAAGAGGGAAGAGACTGAGCGGAAGTAGTGGGGATCCTGTGGGGTCCACAGATGCTGAGTTGATCCTGTGGGGTCCACAGATCCTGAGGTGTCAAGGATTTGCATCCCTGCACCCATTAGGCATGTAAAATGCCTTTGCATGCAATTCTGGCGTTTAAACGCCGAATTGATGCTTGTTCTGGGCGTTCAACGCCCAGATGCATCATATTTCTGGCGTTGAACGCCAGCCAGATGCTTGTTTCTGGCGTTCAGCGCCAACTCTTCTTCACTGTGCATTTCTGGCGTCTGAACACCAGGATGCTGCTTGTTTCTGGCATTCAACGCCAGAAATATGCTCTGTTCTGGCGTTGAACGCCAGACAGATGCTCCTTACTGGCGTTTAAACGCTAGTGAGATCCTTCTCCAGGGTGTGATTTTTTTTTTGCTGTTTTTGATTCCGTTTTCAATTTTTATATTTATTTTGTGACTCCACATGATCATGAACCTAATAAAACATGAAAAACAATAAAAATAAAAATAAAATTAGATAAATAAAAATTGGGTTGCCTCCCAACAAGCGCTTCTTTAATGTCAATAGCTTGACAGTGGGCTCTCATGGAGCCTCACAGATGTTCAGAGCATTGTTGAGACTCTCCAACACCAAACTTAGAGTTTGGATATGGGAGTTCAATACCAAACTTAGAGTTTGGTTGTGGCCTCCCAACACCAAACTTAGCGTTTGACTGTTGGGGCTCTGGTTGACTCTGTTTTGAGAGAAGCTTACTGTGCCTCTTTTCCATGTTCACAGAAGGATAACCTTGAGTTTGAAAAACAAGGGAGTCCTAATTCACTTGAAGGACTAGTTCACCTCTGTCAACATCAATCATAGCTCTTGCTGTGGCTAGGAAGGGTCTTCCAAGGATGATGGATTCATCCTCATCCTTCCCAGTATCTAGGACTATGAAATCAGCAGGGATGTAAAGGCCTTCAACCTTTACTAACACGTCCTCTACTTGTCCATAAGCCTATTTTCTTGAATTATCTGCCATCTCTAATGAGATTTTAGCAGCTTGCACCACAAAGATTCCCAGTTTCTCTATTACAGAGAGGGACATGAGGTTTATCCCTGAACCAAGGTCACACAGAGCCTTTTCAAAGATCATGGTGCCTATGGTACAAGGTATTAGGAACTTTCCAGGATCCTGTTTCTTCTGAGGCAATGTCAGTTGATCCAGATCACTTAGTTCATTGGTGAACAAGGGAGGTTCATCTTCCCAAGTCTCAATACCAAATAATTTGGCATTCAGCTTCATGATTGCACCAAGGTACTTGGTAACTTGCTCCTTAGTAACATCCTCATTCTCTTCAGAAGAGGAATACTCATCAGAGCTCATGAATGGCATAAGGAGGTTTAATGGAATCTCTATGGTCTCTAGTTGAGCCTCAGATTCCTTTGGTTCCTCAAAGGAAAACTCCTTATTGATCACTGGACGTCCCAGGAGGTCTTCCTCCTTGGGATTCACGTCTTCCCCTTCCTCTCTAGGTTCGGCTGTGTTGACTATGTCAATGGCCTTGTACTCTCCTTTTGGATTTTCTTCTGTATTGCTTGGGAGAGTACTAGGAAGGGTTTCAGTGATCCTTTTACTCAGCTAGCCCACTTGTGCCTCCAAATTTCTAATGGAGGACCTTGTTTTATTCATGAAACTCACAGTGGCCTTAGATAGATCAGAGACTAAATTTGCTAAATTAGAGGTATTTTGTTCAGAGTTCCCTGTCTGTTGCTGAGTGGATGATGGAAAAGGCTTGTTATTGCTAAACCTGTTTCTTCCACCATTATTAAAGCCTTGTTGAGGCTTTTGTTGATACTTCCATGAGGGATTTGGATGATTTCTCCATGAGGGATTATAGGGGTTTCCATATGGTTCACCCATGTAATTCACCTCTGCTATTGCAGGGTTCTCATGATCATAAGCTTCTTCTTCAGAAGATGCCTCTTGAGTACTGTTGGATGTAGCTTGCATTCCATTCAGACTTTGAGAAATCATATTGACTTGCTGAGTCAATATTTTATTCTGAGCCAATATGGCATTTAGAGTATCAATTTCAAGAACTCCCTTCTTCTGAGGCGTCCCATTACTCACAGGGTTCCTCTCAGAAGTGTACATAAACTGGTTATTAGCAACCATGTCAATGAGTTCTTGAGCTTCTGCAGGCGTTTTCTTTAGGTGAATGGATCCACCTGTAGAAGTATCCAATGACATCTTAGCTAATTCAGACAGACCATCATAGAATATATCTAGGATGGTCCATTCTGAAAGCATGTCAGAAGGACACTTTTTGGTCAGTTGCTTGTATCTCTCCCAAGCTTTATAGAGGGATTCACCTTCTTTCTGTCTGAAGGTTTGAGCATCCACTCTAAACTTACTAAGCTTTTGAAGAGGAAAGAACTTGGCTAAGAAAGCCGTGACCAGCTTATCCCATGAGTTCAGGCTATCTTTGGGTTGAGAGTCCAACCACACTCTAGCTCTGTCTCTTACAGTAAAGGGGAAAAGCATGAGCCTGTAGACTTCAGGATCTACTCCATTAGTCTTAACAGTATCACAGATCTGCAAGAATTCAGTTAAGAACTGAAAAAGATCTTCAGATGGAAGTCCATGAAACTTGCAGTTCTGCTGCATCAGAGAAACTAATTGAGGTTTCAGCTCAAAATTGTTTGCTCCAATGGTTGGGATGGAGATGCTTCTTCCATGTAAATTAGAATTAGGTGCAGTAAAGTCACCAAGCATCCTCCTTGCATTATTATTATTTTCGGCTGCCATCTCCTCTTGTTGTTCGAAAATTTATGAAAGGTGCTTGCTGGATTGTTGAAATTTAGCTTCTCTTAGTTTCCTCTTCAGAGTCCTTTCAGGTTCTGGATCTGCTTCAACAAGAATATTCTTGTCTTTGCTCCTGCTCATATGAAAAAGAGGGAACAGAAAAATAATAATAGGGATCCTTTTTACCACAGTATAGAGGTCCCTGTGTGAGTAGAAGAAAAGAAGAAGAAAAGAATGTAATGTAAGGAAAGAAACACAAGGGTGAGGAGAACAGAGATGTGAGATGAAGAGAAGTGTTAGTAGATGAATAAATAAATAGAAGGAGATGAGAGAGAAAGAGAATTTTCAAAAATTATTTTTGAAAAATGGTTAGTGATTTTCGAAAATTAAAAGAAGAAATAAATTAAAATTGAATTTTGAAACAATTAGTTAATTAAAAAGAGATTTGAAAAAGAGGGAGATATTTTCGAAAATTAGAGAGAGAGTTAGTTAGGTAGTTTTGAAAAAGATAAGAAACAAACAAGAAGTTAGTTAGTTAGTTGAAACAAATTTGAAAATCAATTTTGAAAAGATAAGAAGATAAGAAGTTAGAAAAGATATTTTAAAATCAAATTTTTGAAAAAGATATGATTTTGAAAAAGATGAGATAAGAAGATATTTTTGAAAAGATATGATTGAAATTAGTTTTTGAAAAAGATTTGATTTTTAGAATCACAATTAATGACTTGATTCACAAGAAATCACAAGATATGATTCTAGAACTTAAAGTTTGAATCTTTCTTAGCAAGCAAGTAACAAACTTGAAATTTTTTAATCAAAATATTAATTGATGATGTTATTTTCGAAAATTAGGAGATAAAGATAAGAAAAAGATTTTTGAAAAATATTTTAAAAATTTTCGAAAATAAATAAGAAAAGTGAAAAAGATATGATTTTTGAAAAAGATTTTGAAAAAGATAAGATTTTTAAATTGAAAATTTGATTTGACTCATAAGAAACAACTGAATTTTAAAAATTTTTGAAAAAGTCAACTCAAATTTTCGAAATTTATGAGTGAAAAAAGGAAAGATATATGTTTTTTGATTTTTGAATTTTTAATGATGAGAGAGAAAAACAATGAAAATGCTCAATGCATGGAAATTTTAGATCAAAATATGTGATGAATGCAAGAATACTATGAATGTCAAGATGAACACTAAGAACACTTTGAATGTCAAGATGAACATCAAGAACTTATTTTTGAAAAATTTTTGATGCAAAGAAAACATGTAAGACACCAAACTTAGAAATCTTTCATGTTCAGACACTATGAATGCAAAAATGCACATGTAAAACAAGAAACCATCAAGATCAAACAAGAAGACTTACCAAGAACAACTTGAAGATCATGAAGAACACTATGAATGCATGAAATTTCGAAAAAAATGCAAGATGAGCATGCAATTGACACCAAACTTAAAATCTGACTCAAGGCTCAAACAAGAAACAAAAATTTTTTTTTATGATTTTTTTTATTTTTTTTTGGATTTTTCGAAAATTAATGTGAAAAACAAAAATAAGGATTCCAAAATTTTTAATATGAATTCCAGGAATCTTGTACTCTTAGTCTAAAGCTCCAATCTGAGGGTTAGGCATGGCTTACTAGCCAGCCAAGCTTTAGAAGATGTTGATACTTTCCATGTATAGAGCAACTAAGTGTGTGAAAATCAACAAGCTCTTGTGATGATAAGTTGAAACCCCAGTCCAAAAGATTAGACATGGCTTATAGCCAGCCAGGATTCAACAAATCATCATGAAACACTAGAATTCATTCTTAAAAATTCTGAAGAACATAATAAAATTTTTGAAAAGAATTTTTTTTTTTCGAAAACAGATGAGAGATTTTTGAAAGATTTTTTTTGAAAATTTTTGAAAATAAAACAAAAAGAAAATTACCTAATCTGAGCAACAAGATGAACCGTCAGTTTTCCAAACTCGAACAATCCCCGGCAACGGCACCAAAAACTTGGTGCACGAAATTGTGATCTCAGGCAACGGCGCCAAAAACTCTGTACGCATGTCTTAATAAATCGTTTTTCATTCACAACTTCGATACAACTAACCAGCAAGTGCACTGGATCGTCCAAGTAATAAAACCTTACGTGAGTAAGGGTCGATCCCACGGAGATTGTTGGTATGAAGCAAGCTATGGTCATCTTGTAAATCTCAGTCAGGCGGATAATAATTGATTATGGAGTTTTCGAAAATACTAATAAATAAATAGAAAATAAAGATAGAAATACTTATGTATATCATTGGTGAGAATTTCAGATAAAGGTATAGAGATGCTTTCGTCCCTCTAAACTTCTGCTTTCCTGCTGTCTTCATCCAATCAGTCCTACTCCTTTCTATGGCTGACTTTATGTAAGGACATCACCATTGTCAATGGCTACTTTGCATCCTCTCTGGAAAATGGTCTGATGCGCTGTCACTGCATGGCTAATCGTCTGGAGGCATCACCGTGGTCAATGGCTGCATCCTATCCTCTTGTGAAAATGGTCCAAATGCTCTGTCATAGCACGGCTAATCATCTGAGGTTCTCGATCATACTGGAATAGGATTCACCATCCTTTTGCGTCTGTCACTACGCCCAGCACTCGCGAGTTTGAAGTTCGTCACAGTCATTCAATCCCAGAATCCTACTCGGAATACCACAGACAAGGTTTAGACTTTCCGGATTCTCATGAATGCCGCCATCAATCTAGCTTATACCACAAAGATTCTAATTAAGATATCCAAGTGATAATCATCCAATCTAAGGTGGAACGGAAGTGGTTGTCAGGCACGCGTTCGTGGGGGAATGATGATAATTGTCACGTTCATCACATTCATGTTGAAGTGCAAATGAATATCTTACAAGCGGAATAAGTTGAGTTGAATAGAAAAACAGTAGTACTTTGCATTAATCCATGAGGAACAGTAGAGCTCTACACCTTAATCTATGGAGTGTAGAAACTCTACCGTTGAAAATACATAAGTAATGAAGGTCTAGGCATGGCCGAGAGGCCAGCCCCCTAAACGTGATCAATAGTCTCCTAAGATGAACAATAGATTAAAACTGAGACCAAAGATATCTAATACAATAGTAAAAAGTCCTATTTATACTAAACTAGTTACTAGGGTTTACAGAAGTAAGTAATTGATGCATAAATCTACTTCCGGTGTCCACTTGGTGTGTGCTTGGGCTGAGCTTGAAGTTTACACATGGAGAGGTCATTCTTGGAGTTGAACGCCAGTTTGTAACGTATTTCTGGCGTTCAACTCTGGCTTGTAACGTGTTTCTGGCGTTTAACTCCAGACAGTAGCGTAGAACTGGCGTTCAACGCCATTTTACATCATCTAAACTCGGCCAAAGTATGGACTATTATATATTTCTGGAAAGTCCTGGATGTCTACTTTCCAACGCAATTGGAAACGCGCCATTTTGAGTTCTGTAGCTCTAGAAAATTTACTTTGAGTGCAGGGAGGTCAGAATCCAACAGCATCAGCAGTCCTTCTTCAACCTCTGAATCTGATTTTTGCTCAAGTCCCTCAATTTCAGCCAGAAAATATCTGAAATCACAGAAAAACACATAAAATCATAGTGAAGTCCAGAAATATGAATTTAACATAAAAACTAATAAAAACATCCCTAAAAGTAACTACATTCTACTAAAAACATACTAAAAACAATGCCAAAAAGCGTATAAATTATCCGCTCATCAAACCCACCACCACGCCACCCCCCTTCCTCCTTCCCCTCTTTCTTCTTCTTCTTTCCTCTTCTCCCTCCACCCCCGCTGCCCCTCTTCCGCGACCACCACCTCACCGCGCCGCCATCACCGCCGCGCCCCCTACCGCCACCAACGCCCCCCTTTCCCTTCCTTTCCTTCTCCCTACCCACATTACCCCCCAAACCCCCCTGCCTCCGACCAGCGCTCACCGCCGCACAACCACCATCAACCACCGCGTCAGCCCCCTACCACCACCATCCCCCGCCACCTCTCTGCCCCACTCTCATTCTTCTGCCTTCCAGGTTCCGCCAAACGCCACCTTTCTTTCAATTCCTAGTTAATTACATATTTTTCTGTTTATGTTCATAATTAGGCTAGTTAGATATGCATGTTGTAGTGGATTCTAGGTTGTTAGGTAGCCTAGGATGTGATTAGTAGATTTAGGCCTGATTAATTGCGCTGTTCTTGCTACCCGTTTCATTAATTTCGTAATTCTGCTGTTACTGTTAGTATTGTTCATATGATGTAATTTCTTATTTCCTGCTGCTCTTTACACTGCTTTTCCATGTTCATATTCCTTATATGTAATTGCAGCTATATTTTTGTTTCATATGAACTGTCCTGCTTACTGTTTAATTTCCAGGAACATCCACTTTTAACTGGAATGCTGCCCAATTTTCTGTAAACTGTTTTGTTTCCATTCATATCTTGTTTTTTGGCACTTTGAACTTTGCTTTACTCTGCTTTTACCAAAACCAATTCATGAATACCAGGGCAAGTTTTCTTATTCTTTTTTATTTCCTGGTTCATAATCTGCATTTTTTATGTTTAGCTTCCAATTTTTGTTTCATCATCAACCTGATTCCCTTGTTTGGATATGAGTTAACTGTAGCTTCTAATTGAGAATGCTTGTTACTTAAAAATTGCTCATTATGCCACTTACTCTAACCCACTTTTTACTAATTCACTAATTTTAACTTCCTAAACTCTTTTTTCATTCCTAACCAACCTAACCTTTCAAAACATCTTTATTGGTTTTTCACTATTCTCTTTCACCTTCTAACTAAAGCATAATGATACATTTTCCTAATTAACATGATTTCTCATACATTTTGGATTGTGAATATTTCTTCTCAATTTTCTAATTCCTATACAATCTTTAATGCACATTTACTTAACTCATTTTCATTACTCCACTGCTCCTTTGCCATTATATGCTTATTTTGTGATTTGCCTACTTGTTTTCCTATTTTTATTATATCCTAGTTTTCTATTTTTCAGGATGTCAGACACCCAAAGAAAGGGAAAGGGAAAGGCAACAACTGGCAAACGAAAAGGAGGAGAATCCTCCATGTCCATCCTGGACATCATGCATGATGACTCCTGGCGGGAGAAACACTTTACCCTGCAGGAGAAGGCTGACCAGCTACTCCCTGCTACTTATCCCATTAAGTTTGCAAACCGATACTGTGAGCTGAAGTATCCGGTGTTTGCAACCTCCAGGAACCTGTACCTGGAGAGGACTCTGAAGATCCCAGAAGAACTCCAGCAATACACCTCTGATCAGATCAAACAAAGAGGCTGGTTCTTCCTGGAGAGAAACCTGACTGAGGTCAATGCGTCTTGGGTAAGGGAATTTTACTGCAATTACTTCAAAACTTCCCCAAATGCAGTACACCTAAGAGGGAAGCAGATACTGGTCACTGAAGAGGCCATAGAGGATGTTCTAAAGCTCCTGCCTAAATCCGATCAGCCAGATGGTTATCAACAGGCTGAGGAGGACATGCGCTTCATGAAGTTTGACTGGGATGCCGTCAAGGCAAGGATAGCCCTTGACCCGACTGTTCCATGGGTCATGGGTCAGAACACCACCATGCCTAAGGGAATCAAGCGGGCATACTTGAACGATGAGGCTCGGCTATGGCATGAGATCCTAAGCAACTTTATTATGCCGAGTACTCACGAGACGGAGCTACCTGCCACTATGATCACCCAACTATGGTGTGTGATGGAGGGTAAGGACTTGTACCTGCAACGCTTTATTCGGTACTACATGGCCAGGGTCCACGTCCGAGGCACTCTCCCCTTTCCCTATCTGATTACACAGCTTGGCCGTCTAGTTGACGTGCCCTGGGAGGATGCTGATGAGAAGCCACCTGCTGCAGAATGCAAGAAAATTATCCCTCACAGCAGGAACTTTCTGGCTTTGGGCTACAGACCTCCAATCCTCACTCCTACTAATGAGACAGCCACACCATCTGATGGCCCCTCTTCCTCTACAGCTACCCCTGCTACCACCACTACACCTCCACCTGCCTCAGAGCCAGTTTATCACTTAGTGCACCGCCTGTTTCAGCAGCTAGACCAGATGGAGCGCCGCAACCGGCATCGATACGAGAGATCTGAGCGTCGCAGCAAGCGACGCTATGAGCACCTGAAGCTGATGATCCGTGTTAGCAGCGACATCTCCTCCGAGCCTGACACCTCATCTGAGCCATCTGAGGAGGAGGCGGATGATCACGAGGCAGAGACCCATCCACAGAGAGAGGCTGCGCAGGCAGGCACAGAGCATGCTGCATCATATCAGGAGGCCCCGCATCAGATTCAGGCTGCAGACCCTGAGGTTCCTATTCAGTCAGCACCTCCTCTGCAGCAGGCGGATCCTCCAACCACCACCACAGAGACCCCAGCTACCCGTCCTTCCAGTGATGACACCCCTTCACACCCTGCTTGAGTGAGCATCAGGGATGATGCTTCATTTTAAGTGTGAGGAGGTTGCCATCTCTGGCATATATTTTTTGGTGAACCACTACAGACTCTTTTTACTTTATTATTTTTCTGTATTTTTCTCTTTATTTCTATTTTTATTCTCTCAGTACTTATACATTGCTATTTTCATGTATTTTTACTATATTTCTGCATGTTGCACTTTAGTTCATGTTTTAGCCATTTAGTTTAGTTGCAATTCTAACTTATTAGTTATAGAAAATGTGGATTGATTAGTATAGTTTACCCTTTTTAGCATAAGATAACTTAGTTTAAATTAAAAATATAAAAAGGAAGTAAACTAGAGACTTGAATAGAATAAAAACAACCCACACCTTGTATATATAGCATTATATGTTAGTTAGTTAACAACATTTCGTCAAGGAGATACACTAGAACTTTAAAGCCACCTTAAGAATTACATTGAGAATAATGGGAACTCTTAATTTTTACTTGCTTGACATATATAACTGATATATGATTTTTGAGTTAGAGAACATACAGCCTGTGAGTTTTGAGCTTAATTGTATGGTTACATTTAAACCATAAAATTTTATTCCTGTGTGTTCCGCCCTTCTTTTTTATTCTGATGTTCTTTACTTTGTTATAATCTATATGTCCGATTATAGAATATAGATACATACCAAGAAAGTGATTGAGGCCATTGTTTGATTCTAGCTCACTATTTCCAAATTAGCCTACCTTTTACATTACCCTTGTTAGCCCCCTTGAGCCTTTAAATCCCCTCTTGTTTTATAACCACATTACTAGCCTTAAGCAGAAAAACAAAATAAAAATTCCAAGTTGAATCCTTGGTTAGCTTAAGATAGAAATTGTGTGTTGTGTAAGTAGGAAAACCTATTGGAAACATGGATGATAAAAACAAAGGGTAGAAAGTTAAAAAGAATAACATAATTCAAAATAAAAATTTTGGGAAGCATGCTCATGTAAAATCAAAATAATTGAATTACCATGTGCTTTTAAAAAAAATTATTATTTTTCAGTATTTGAATAAAGGGGATACAAAAGAATTCCCCAAATGCAAAAAGCAATGCACATGAGATAAAAATAAATAAAAATTAAATATGAGCATGTAACATAAAAAGTGGGAAAAATATGGGAAAATAGGTAAAGAAGCTTTGCTTTACAGAACATGTATGTTAGGTGAGATCTTAGACTAATCAAGGATTCACTTAATTAGCTCACTTAGCCTTATACATATACCCTTACCTTTACCTTGGCCCCATTACAACCTTAATTAACGACCTCATGATTTTTGTTTGCCTATATTCTATAATTGTTGATTGGTTAGATGAAGAACAAAGTTATAGAAAGTAAGGATAAAAAGAAGAATAGAGTGATTAACCCAATAAACACTGAGTGGCTAGAGAGTAAACACAAAATCCAGTGAGAGTTCAATAGCTCATCAACATATATCTGTGCTTAAATTACTAATTGTCTTGCAAGTTTGTAAAATATTCTTCTTTCCCATCTCAATTATAAAAGTGCTTTATCATTATCTAAGGTTTGGCTATGCATATATGATTCCTTGAAAATGTAAATTAATTCAACTACATGTAAGTTTTATATACAAGTGAATAAAAATTAGAATTGCATGATTCATTTAGGTAGTTGCATTTAGAATAGATTGCATTGCAAGAGATTCCACCACTTCAACCTTACCTTACTCTTTATCTTGGATTTAGCATGAGGACATGCTATTGTTTAAGTGTGGGGAGGTTGATAAACCCATATTTTAAGATATATTTTGTGCCTAATTTAAGTGATTTATTCAATCCTTCACTCACTTATTCATATAAATTGCATGGTTTTACTTTTCCTTCCTTATTATGTGATGAATGTGAAAAACATGTTTTCTATGCTTTAAAAGTAATTATTTTAATTACCCTTTATTTCCATTTGATGCTGTGATTCGTGTGTTGAGTAGTTTCAGATCTTCTAAAGCAGAAATGACTTAAAGGATGGAAAGAAAACATACAAAAATGGAAGGAAAGCACAAAATGGAGTTTTTGAAGAAACTGGCAAGTGACGCGATCGCATGGACGACGCGGCCGCGTGCCAACGCGAAATAGCAGTGACGCGACCGCACGCCTTAAGTGAAACGTATATGACGCGGACGCATGACTGAAGCGACTGCGTGGCAAGGAAAACTCCAATTGATGCAACTGCGTGACCCACGTGGACGCGTGACAAAGGCCACGCACCAGAAATTACAGAAAATGCTCCCAGCGATTTCTGAAGCCCTTTTTAGCCCAAATCCAAGTTCAGAAGGCACAGATCAGAGGTTATAAAGTGAGGGAATGCATCCATTCAAAAGGAGAGTCTCCAATTAGTTACTTTTCATGATTTAGAAGTAGTTTTGAGGGAGAGGTTCTCTTTTCTCTCTTTTAGGATTTAGATTTAGGATTTTATTCGCTTTCAGGATTATCTCTTTTTATTAGGTTCAATATTCCCTTTTTATTTATCTTTTCAATTTAATTTATGAATTCTTCTATGTTACAGATTATTCTTTGAATTAATGTTATTTGAGGTATTTCAGTTTATGATTGCTTTCTTTTATTTATGTTACTGTTGCTTCCAATCTGAAGACATTTTTATTCCAGTAGATTTATTTTTTTCCCTTTGGTCTTGGTTACGAAATCAGTAACTCAGGAGTTATCAAACTCAGCATGATCGATAATTGCTATCTTTGCTAATTGAATTGAACTTCAATAATCCCAATCTTTCCTTAGGGATTAACTAGGATTTGAAGATCAAACTAATTAGTCACTTGATCTTTCTTTACTTTAAGTAAAGGCCAACTAAGTGGAATTAAGATTCAATCTTCATCATCATTGATAAGGATAACTAGGATAGGACTTCTAATTTCTCATACCTTGCCAAAAGTTTACTTTACAGTTATTTATTTACTTTATAGTCTTTTACTTATTTCAATTGCAATTTAAATTACTTGTTAATCATCTTAAAAACCCCAATTTACAATCTTCATAACCAATAATAATAACATACTTCCCTGCAGTTCCTTGAGAAGACGACCCGAGGTTTAAATACTTTGGTTATCAATTTTTAAGGGGTTTGTTACTTGTGACAACCAAAACGTTTGTACGAAGGGATTTCTGTTGGTTTAGAAACTATACCTACAACGCGACTGTTTTTACAAAATTCTTTACTGGTAAAAATCCTAACGTCAAATATACTCCGACTATCATCCAATGACTACGTTGAACATCATGTGGACCGCTTTGTGGTTGTCAGGCACGCGGATCTTGGCTAAGCGAGTAACAAAGATAGTGGGTGATTGTCACGGGTCACCCCTTCGTTCTGACTTAACTGAATTAAGTACGACAGTATATCTTGGAGAAGAAGTAGGCGTGAATTGAAAGAGAAACAATAGTACTTGTATTAATTCATGAAGAACAGCAGAGCTCCGCACCTTAATCTATGAGGTGTAGAAACTCCACCGTAGAAAATACATAAGAAAAAGTTGTCTAAGCATGGCCGTGTGGCCAGCCTCAAATGTCTAAGGACTAAACGTCCAGAGATACGAATACAATAGTAAAAAGTACTATTTATACTAAACTAGTAACTTAGGTTTACAGAAAATGAGTAACTAAGTGCAGATAGTGCAGAAATCCACTTCTGGGGCCCACTTGGTGTGTGCTTGGGCTGATCATTGAAGCTTTCACGTGCATAGGTCATTCTTAGAGTTAAACACCAGCTTGGGTGCCAGTTTGGGCTTTTAACTCCAGTTCTGGTGCCAGTTCTGGCGTTTTACTCCAGAAAATAGTCTTTGGTGGGCGTTTAAACGCCAGTTTGGGCCATCAAATCTCGAGCAAAGTATGAACTATTATACATTGATGGAAAGCCCAAGATGTCTACTTTCCAACGCAATTGAGAGCGCTCTAATTGGGCTTCTGTAGCTCCAGAAAATCTACTTCGAGTGTAGGAGAGTTAGAATCCAACAGCATCAGTAGTCCTTTTTCAGCCTCTGAATCAGATTTTTGCTCATGTCCCTCAATTTCAGCCAGAAAATACCTGAAATCATAGAAAAATACACAATCTCATAGTAAAGTCCAGAAATGTGACTTTTGAATAAAAACTAATAAAAGTATAATAAAAAGTAACTAAAACATGCTAAAAACTACCTAAAAATAATGCCAAAAAGGGTATAAATTATCCGCTCATCATGTGTTTAAGTCTTTTTAGGTTTACATGGCATGAATGGCTTGAAGGATGAAGAGAAAGCATCTTAAAGTGGAAGGAACACAAGAAACTAAGGAGCTGAGAAGCGAGGAGCAACGCGCATGCATGGCTGACGCGTGTGCGTGACTTGGAGCATTTTACAGCAACGCGTACGCGTGACTGACGCGTATGCGTGACAAGCGTAGAAAACCAGCGACGCGTACGTGTGACAGAGCGTCACGTGATGCATTAAACAGAAGACGCTGGGGCGATTTCTGGGCTATTTTTGGCCCAGTTCCAAGCCTGAAAATACTGATTAGAGGCTGTAGAGTGGAGCGGGAAGGGGGAATCATTCATTCATCATTCATACACACAATTATTAGGTTTTAGATGTAGTTTTCTAGAGAGAGAGGCTCTCTCCTCTCTCTAGGTTTTAGGTTTCTTAGCATTAGTTCCTCTTAATTTCAGAATTCTATCTTGTTTTAATTTAATTTTCTTCTACTCTTACTTGTTCTAGCACTTAGTTATCTATTACTCTTATTGATTCCTTTGTTTTGTCCATTTAGTTTATAAACTCTTATGCTACTCTCAATCCCCTTTTTAATGCAATTTTATGTTTCATGTTTATGGCTTCTTTATTTAATTGTTGATTGTTGATTTCTTGCAATTGTTAGTCTTTGGTTTTATTATTCCTTGTTAATTTTCTATGTTTTTATTTTGTGCCCACCAAGTATTTCATAAAATGCTTGGTTGGATTTTAAATTAGCTTTTTATGTTCTTAGCATAGATTGAGTAATTTGGAGACTCTTGAATTGTCAAAGTCTCTTGTTGGTTGGTGATTGAAAGTTGCTAGTTGACTTGAGCCTCACTAACTCTAGTCTTTGATTAGGACTTCTGAACTCAAGTTGAATTGCTCACTTGACTTATCTTCAATTGTTAGAGGTTAACTAAGTGAGTGCAAAAGGCAATTACCTTCACAAGTGACTATGATAATGAAGATAGGAATTCCGATTCTCAACCTTTGCTAGGACTTTTCTTAGTTATTAGTTTATTTTACTCGCAATCTATATTTTCTTGTTCCTCATTTCAAAAACCCAAAAATACTTTTCATAACCAATAGTAAAAACACTTCACTCCAATTCCTTGAGAGATGACCCGAGGTTTAAATACTTCGGTTTATTTTTATTTGGGTTTGTACTTGTGACAAACAAAATTTTTGATTGAGGAATTGTTTGTTGGTTTAGAGCTATACTTGCAACGTAACTATTTTTGTGAAATTCTTTACCGATAGACAATTTCCGTTCATCAATGTCTCCCATCATAGTGTATTCATTCCTTCTATGCTTGGAGTCCCTCTGGTATTTCTCACTGTCGTTGTTTTAGCGATGGTTTGAGTCTTGGGATCGGCTGCGATCCCTACATCTTCCACGCCTTCAATTCGAGGACCATGACATGTGCTCTTTCCTAGAAGCAGTTTGGGAAATTGCTTCATTTGAGTGCTCTCGATTTGTACTCGATGACGTAGTTCCTGGATTATACGATTCGTGTTTTCCCCTAAACCGCCAAACGCCCTACTCCCGTTAGATCGCCGATCTTCTTCTACCACTATTTCTTCGATTCATTGTATGTTGGCCCAATATGGACCATGCTGGTGACCCTTCTGTGAGCCGATGGGCTGCTAGGGTTTTGGGGTTCGGGTTGGTTCAGCTGATGATGGTTGGATTATTAGTGATCGAGAGATTGCTCCTCAAGAACGCCTGCCATGTCGTCGGGATCTCAACAGATTTTTCAATAGACGGTGCCAATATACAAGATGGTTACTTGACAGTATTGGTGTGGATAGATCCTTGGAGTGGTAAGTGGTACCTACAAAGGCACTCTAATGCCTAAGTTAGAGAGCTGGAGAGGTAGGGAGTAAGTGTATGAAGTAGAGTTGATCATACTTGAAAGAGCAGTTGAGCTCTGTTTTTATAAGTGGCTTAACTTATTTTATCTTTCATGGGAGAGGTCCCACTTCGCCAAAGATTAGCGAGATTATTGGGATCCTGAGAGTATTAAAGCGGTTTGGATAATAAAGTTAGTTGGGTTGAATTATGACGGGTCAATGAAGACCCGGACGTTGATACATGAACATCTTATACCCATTTTCTGCTTATTTTTTGGTTAAATTTAGTTAGAATTTAGTAAGTTTAATTATATTTTAGAGTTAAAATCCTATTTAGATGAAACTTTGAGTTTTTCTGATGTTTTTATTATTTCAGGTGAAATTCAGATCAATTTGGTAAAGTTTTGAGCAAAAAGGAGAAGAATTAAAATTGCCCCTTTGGGCGCTAAACGCCAAGCTGGCATTTAGCGCTAGCAACTCATAATGGATTGAAGCGTTTCTGCCACTTTGGACTTGGCGTTTAGTGCCAACAATCCGGATCAAAATCACACTCTTGGAGCATCTTTAGTTGGATTTAGCTTTTAGTTATTATCTTATCTTTTATTTTTGTAATTTTTATTTACAAACAAAATCTTTTAGGTTTAAGATATATTATTTTATTTTAATTTCATATCAAATTATGTTAGATATAAAAGGCAAAAGATTCCCCCTTTAGGGGGATCATCTCACTTTCGCACTTTCATACTTTTCGAAACCCTAGTTTTCTCTGTAAGTCAGGAGCCACTAAACCTCCTCGGTTAAGGTTAGGAGCTCTTTTTATTTTCATGGATTAAGACTATTGATTTTCTATTTTAATTTATGTTTTGATTCAGTTTCAAGGGTTGCTTTCGTTCTTCATCTTATGAATCTGGGTAGAACGAAAGTATAACCCTAATTCTACATGTGTTCTTGTGATTCTCGACAGAGTTATCTCACTTGAACAACAGCTTGAAAACAAATTCCTTTTAAATTGCTAATTACTTGAACTAATCTGGATACGTGACATATAATCCCTTTAACTTTGGGTAATTAGGATTTCTGTGGCCATAAACTAGAATTGCTCTTAACCCTCTAATCTAAATTAAGTGACCAAGACCTTGGCGGTTGATTTGGGTTAGAGGAGACTAAATCACTAAGACATTAGGGTTTTGACGTTGGGATTTTTTCCAGTAAAGAATTTCATAAAAACATTCACGTTGTAGATATAGTCTCTAAACTGAAAGAAATCCCTTCGTACAAACGTTTTGATTGTCACAAGTAACAAACCCCTTAAAATTGATAATTGAGTATTTAAACCTCGGGTCGTCTTCTCAAGGAACTGCAGGGAAGTATGTTCTTATTATTGGTTATGGAGATTGTAAATTGGGGTTTCAAGAATGAGGAACAAGTAACTTAATGGCGGGTAAATTAAATGGCAATTAAAATAAATAAATAACTGCAAAGCAAACTTTTGGCAAGGTATGAGAAATTGGAAGTCCAGACTTAGTTATTCTTATCAATAACAATGAAATTTGAATCTTAATTCCACTTAGTCAACCTTTACTAAAGTAAAGGAAAATCAAGGGACTAATTAGTTTGATCTTCGAATCCTATTTATTTCCTAAGAAAAGGTTGGGATTATTGAAGCTCAGTTCAATTAGCAAAGATAACAGTTATCAATTATGTTGAGATAAGATAACTCCTGAGTTACTGCTTTCTTAACCAAGACCAAAAGAGAAAAAAGTAAATTTGCTGGAATAAAAATGCCTTCGGATGTAAAGCAACAATAACATAAATTAAAGAAAGCAATCATGAATTGAAATACCTCAAATAACATTAATAAAAGAGTAATCTGTAACATGAAAGGATTCACAAAATGACTTGCAAAAGTAAATAAAAGGAATATTGAACCTGATCAAAAGAGATAACCCTGAAAGCGAATAAAAATCCTAAATCTAAATCCTAATCCTAAAGAGAGAGGAGAGAGCCTCTCTCAAAACTAAATCTAAATCATGGAAAGTAAAAATTGGCGAGCTCTCCCTGAATGGATGCATTCCCTCACTTCATAACCTCTGGTCTATGCCTTCTGGACTTGGATTTGGGCCAAAAGGACTTCAGAATTCGCTATGAGCGTTTTCTGCAACGCGGTCGCGTCGGTCATGCAGCCGCGTCATATGTGTTCTGCTTAAGGTGCGCGGTCGCGTCAGTCATGCGGCCGCGTCGCTGTTGATTCGTGCTTGGCATGCGTCCCCGTCGCCCATGCGATCGCGTGGATGCCAGTTTCTTCAGAAACTCCGTTTTGTGCTTTCCTTCCATTTTTGTATGTTTCCTTTCCATCCTTTGAGTCATTCCTGCCTTAGAAGATCTGAAACTACTTAACACACTAATCACGGCATCGAATGGAAATAAAGGTAATTCAAATAATTAATTTTAAAGCATAGGAAACATGTTTTTCACATACATCACATAATAAGGAAGGAGAAGTAAAACCATGCAATTAATATGAATAAGTGGGTGAAGGATTGAATAAATCACTCAAACTAAGCACAAAATATATCATAAAATATGGGTTTATCAGGTTTAGTCAATTACAGTTTGCTGTAAAACGAATCTTGCATGATTAAAATGGTTGGTAAAAAAACTTAATCCGGAAGAATAAACAACTCCGAAACCTTAACTGCCTTCCATCATATATTTCACATCGACTTTATTATTTGCTTTCCAATTCTTTGAATTTATTGTTTAATGTGTTTTACAACCATTAAAATACAACTTTCTGCTTGCCTGATTAAATGAGTCATTTGACCATTGTTGCTCAGTCCATTAATTCTCATGGGATCGACCCTCACTCACCTGATATATTACTTAGTACGATTCGGTGTACTTGCCAGTTAGTTTATGGGTATTCAAAATCCTACATGAGACGTCGGATCCAAAACATATAAATATAAAATTAGTTTTATTTTTTAAAATTAATTTTGTTAGTACTTAAATATTTTGGCGGTAAAAAAATTACTTACTCCTAAAATACAAGGATATGAGATTGTCATCCATGACGACATCTAAGAGAAGTGTCTTCACTAAAATTCTTTATTTTTTAAAGAGGGGAACACCACCAATAATCGTACTTAACATGTATGCGTTCAAGGCATTTGTTTTATTATATTTCATTTTTTTCCCTTTCCCTAGCCTCTCTTTCAAAGCGACCTAATTAAGCAGGCCTTAGAACATCCAAAATGTGGAGGGCTTTGCCTTTATACATGCAATTATCAACGTCTTCCGAATTTTATTATTAATTAGATATATAACAAATTATTAGTTTGATATTGATAAAATATTTATAAAAAAAGATAAAAGGTTTTTTTAAATTCAAAATAAAAATATTATTTATATACTAAAATCATCATTAATCAATTGCATATTAAAACACAATATATATTAATATTATTAAAAATAAATTAAATAATATATATATTTAAATACATAATATATAATTTATTTTATTATACATCTAACATGGTTAAATTTAAAATAAGCATTTAAATTAGAAGATCAAGAAACTCATTACACTTGCCAATTTTACATTAGATCAAAATGTGAAAGGTCGCATATATATATATATATATAACTGTAAACACAACATAATTTAAAATTAACAATGACGTCATAATTTATAAAACAGAATCTTAAGTTATTGACCAAGCATCACACGCCCCTTGTATAGTTTTAACTGAAATAAAACTAGCAGCTGCTCCAACCTAGAATTCAGTACGCTTCAAAACCAACGGCATAAATAATTTCTTTCTTCGTCCTTTCGCCTCTAATTCATGCACCTAAATAATTTTCAATTGTCATTCCAAATTTAATATAGTCATATTGTTGGCATCACAAGAACTTGCCTCTCAAGTTTAGTATAACAGTTACTTTTTTTTTTTTGCGATATTGTATTAAAGATATAATTATTCACGTATTTTTTTTGTCCATTTAAATTTTTGAAAAAAATAATATTAAGATATAAATCAAAACTTCTATATCCAAAAATTTTAGAGTTTAATTATTAGTGAATTTTAAAATAAAAATAAACAATATAAAGTAAATAAAAAGATAAACAAAAATTTATGTAAAAAAATTCAAACAAATTTAAAATAGATTCTTATTTAAAAAAATATATTAAAAATTTAACTATTTATATATCTTTTTATTAATTTAAACTTTTAAGAAAAATAATACAATGTGTGTTATGAACCCCACATAACAAGCTTAAAATATTCATCTATATCCTCTTGCTTTTGATAATTTAATTATTACATGTAGTTTTCAAAACTCTTATTTATCTACCATTTCTTTGCTTTAATTTGCATAATAGACACTACACAGAGTACTATAGTTAATATATATGTGATCTAACTAGGGAATAAACTAAACAAACGATTAATGATCTTTAGTTGACTAATTATAGTAAAAAAATATTTTGATATTTAAGATCGAATTTGATTATATAAACACTTAAAATGCAAATATGTTTAGTTATTATTATACAGATTTTTAATAAATTTGGATTAGTTTGATATTTACTAATTTGGGAGCGAAACTTATTTCTTTTTTGTAAGTATTAATTTTGAATTGTACATCATAAATTTTACTTTGAACTGATAACAAAAAAAACTTCGAAATGGAAAGAGAAATTTCAAGAAGGCTAAAAAAAATGAAATAAAAAAAATCAAAGATAATAAAATAAACTAATTTACAAATTAATAAAATGTCTTTGACATAATTAAAGGACTTTGAATTCAAACACAATTTTGCAGAAGAAAGTAAATTTGTATGAAAAATTAAAAAGAATATAAAGAATTTGGAAGGAACCTTACAGAAAAGCAAACTTTGAGCAAGATCAGAAAGTTTCTAGGAATATGAAATTGCAAGAGTATTTTTTGAAGAAGAATTCTAACCTTTATTCCTTCCAAACTTTGTCTATTTATAGCCTCTTTCCACTAATCCAATTTCATCACATGTTCTATATACGAGAAAACTAAGTGTAACTATTCCCGCCATATAAATGATGGAGTAACCGTCTTCAACTACTTCAAATACTTAGCCTTTCCACTCGCTTCGATAATGGGATCGCTGCTTAGATCACGGAATCTTATACTCGACATGCATTTTCGATCAATTTATCTTGTTCGTCGATAACCTTTCTTCGATAAACTCGAAAACCTACTCAATTATTTTTAAACATTCTCGACATGCTCATTATCGATTTGAATTATTCTTTGGGCCAACATTTTGCCCCTTTAAATCGACGACTTCTAATCTTAAAAAGCAGCAAGTCCGTCAATTCAATAAATTCCTTCTTTTTTTTCAATTTTAATAAAACTTGTAAAGAAAAAAGCGTTCAATCCAATTTTAATAAAACTTGTGATGAAAGAACTCTTATTCCAAAACTTTTAAAATTCACATTTGACATCACATTTGAAAACCGTTCCACTCAGCACATCTATTAAATGTGTGTTTTATCATGCACACTTTTCCATTCAATCCCAACGTTTAACTTCTCTCCAATTAAACCCTTTCAATTTCTTTTATAAATACTTTACCTTACTAAATCTTTGAACCTTTTCACAAACTCCTCCATTATAAATTCTTTTTTTCTTGACGTAATATCACTTCACCTTCCTTGCATTATCTCTGTAAGCGAGAATCTCCTCTTCTACAAATCTCTCACCGTTCATAATATTCAACTTTGTCAACTCTTCTTCTTCAAGACATCTTCATGCATTTATTAAATACGTTTATGTTATCATTTAGGTGTATTCATATCTACAAAAAAGTATTCTCATTTCACTCATATTATTACTTTAAATTTTTCATAACTCCCATGGTTACAAATAGCAACCCTTCTCCTTCCAGGAAAACAAAGGAAACAGTAGAAGAAATCCATGTATGAACCTCCAAATCATAGCTTAAAACCACGATATCATTATTGAAGACTCAGTTGATGCTGCCAATGCACAAAAAATCCTCTTCCCATTCGCAGTTGATAACCAAATGTATTGTTTCCTAAGCCCTCTGCTTTCTTTTTCTGAAATTGATCAAGTTCTTCCCTTCTTCCCTTCTTCCCTTCTCTCCCTGACCAGGAATTATTGATAAAGAAGGACATATATATGGCTCCTTTCGATGATCATACCAAAAAGTTTCAAAGTAACCCTAAGAGTTCTACCAAAAGTGTTAACTATATAGCCTGGTTTAAACTAATCGAACTAAAAAAGAAAGATTTCTGAGCTTGGCGTGGTATATATGATTTGCTTTGATTATCCCAACATCATCTCACCACCCATCATTG
This sequence comes from Arachis ipaensis, assembly GCF_059453495.1. NCBI lineage: Eukaryota > Viridiplantae > Streptophyta > Magnoliopsida > Fabales > Fabaceae > Arachis > Arachis ipaensis. The sequence continues at coordinate 61,936,575 of NC_142442.1, read as the reverse complement.
GATGATCGGAGCCACTTTGTACCTTTGAAGTCGATCAACCAACAATCTGCATCTACCATGTGGGATGGTTGGTCCAATTCTTTTCGACGTGGCATCTATCACAGGACTACTTCCTTCTTAGAATGATATTTTCACAAACATAGAACCAACAAAAGAATACAAGATCAATTGGAAAAGCTCATCTTATGAAGGGTTCAAAAACAAACAACATGGATTAAGGTGATGACCCTGTTTTCGATGACGAACATGTGACCTTTTTATGCTTTTGGTTGAATGTTGTAGTCTTCTGCTCTCGAAGTGCCACTATGCTGAGACTCTATCAATCTTTTGCTGCCTTAATTCATGAAAGTACATCAACTTTATGTCCTTCTAAATTTTTCTTAGGCAATTTATATGATGAGCTTGGTCATATGGTCACAAGTCTCCAAAATCGATCTCCCCTTAGAGCAAGAGGACCACTTTGGCCCCTACAATTATAGTTAAATGCAGTCTTTGAGAAATTTATTGAAGTCGATAGCATCCCTATTTCAGCCAAACAACCCATTGAGGGCTTCCGTCTTTTATCCCTGAGACTAACTTTTGCTGGTCCCGAAATTGGGGATATTTTCTGGGCAGTTTTCACCAAATTTTACCATGCAACTTCATGTCAAAACGAAGAACTCAGCTTTGCACCTTTTGTCGAACGAAAGTGTGGTCCAACATGGTTTTGGGCACCAAGAATCTCCAAAGACAACAACAAAAAAGTACAACACTCATCTGACGAAAACTAGAGCAACTACACTGCTATCCAAGTTCTCACTACTTGTATCCCCATGTATAAAAAGGTCCCATATCGAGTTACTTTACATCCTCCCCATTTTATGGCTCAACAAATAGGATTTTCTCAAGCTTTTCTAGCTCCCTTTGGTTCATAATTATTAGGCCAACGTGGCCAAAAATTCTATAACTCAATGTCACTCAGAGCCCGAGAACTAAAACATAACAAAGGTCGTCAATCTGAGTATGAAGTAATATTTCGTTCTGAGCCGATATGTTATCAAATCTTTCCTTGTTTTATGGAAAAAATATTATTCACAATACAACCGCAGTCTTGAAGAAATTTTCGAAGGAATTCTAAAGGTTTGTCCAGCTATGAATGAGAGATCTGGTACTATAGCTACTTCAAAATGAAAAGCATAATCCTCAAAAGCTCCAAAAAAGAAATTGAAAACTTCAAAAACCTCTTCCGTAGCATCAAGTTTGGCAGAAGTATCATAACTATCTAAATATTTCTATACATTATACATATCGAATATTAAAGTTGAAAATTTTTATATATATAGGCCAAACAACAATACTCAAGCAAGTTCGTCGACTGCCCATCGAAAGATTCAAACACCAAAGATTCTCTACCAAATTTTGAAGACTTTGAAGTTGATTTTGAAAATGTCTCCTCCAGCTCCTACAACATAGCAGACTAGGAGGCTACTAAGGTATTTGTATTATATTTTTATTCAAAACAACATAAAAATGATCTCTCTTTATTAAAAGAAATTATATACATGATTCAATTCTATCTTGAAAGAAAACTAGCCCTACCATTCATCAACTGTCCTTTACATCCTCCAGTACCAATTCGATTCCAACAATCAATGTTGGACAAAAAAAAAACAAAGAATGATGAACCCAGTTCTTTGCAAAGTAAAAAAGTTGTTGATCCACCATGAACCACAAATGATATCATTGTGAATACTACTGTCAATGAGGTCAAGCCCATACGTTTTGCACAAGATCCCATTTCTCATTTGCTCCAAACTGGAGTTATAGAAATTAATAACCAAAGAGAAGAAACCATCAATCTTAGTCAAGGTGATGACATTGTGAGTGAGCTTCTTAGAGTTTTCTCAAAAATCTCAAAAGACGAAGAAACTAGGCTATCAAGTTCTGAGAATAAATCAATTCATCTATATTAGAGTCCACAAGCTTCTAATCCTCCTGAAGGCACACATGATCAAAATGTAACAAAAAATCCCACTGATCCAGATATTTTCAATCTTCTTCAAAAACTGAAACTTCTGCTTGTCAACCTTGTTGAAGCATCGTTTTCACAAGATGGTCTTGATGTTGCACTCAACCAGATTTTAAGCTCTAACATTTCCCTTCAAGATCCCTCTGACCATGTCAAACCACTTGTGTCCTTTATTAATCACACTAAAAAAATCTTCTCCTGTCAGAATGAGCTCGAACTTCATCGAAACGGGATGAAAGAAGTCAAGGATCAAAGTATCAAAATTGAAGTTTCTTTGGATGACAACAAAATGAAAGTATTAGATTATGAAGCTCGTCTAACCGATGCCTCTGTCAAAATGAATCAGCTAATCATCAGGGAGAAAGAGCTCGAAAGAGAACTTGCTGAAATCAGATGAAACAAAACTCTTCTACAAAAGCCTTTTGACAAACTTCAAATTATAACACATCTGCTTGACAAAGACATCTTTTCTTTATCAAGGAAAAAAGATGATTTGGGTGGTCGAACTCTCCAACATCAGACTGCAGAAAGCGAGCATCTTCAAGAACTTAAATCACTCGCACAAGATTGCACCAAGATAAAAGAACAATTAGATCAAGTCTTGCAACTTTATGAAGATTGAAGGCTTGGAATGCCAAGTTTCTCTTGAGAAAACATTTTGAATTTACCTCCACTTTAATTTCAAGCTTAATTATCGCTTCCCAGGCATAGATACTGTTTTAAATACTTTCCATTTATCGATTTGATTTCAATTCTAGTGTTAATATGCTTGATTTAATATGCATTCTCTGAATACAAATTGATTACTTGAAAAGGTCCTTCCTAACTAGGGACCATTTTCCATACATCCTTGATTTTTTATCAATCAACAAAATAACCTTTAAAACTAATTCACCAATGTCAAAATTTTTTTCTCTTACTCGTTGATTATATATACGAGCAACATTCTCTTTTTGACGAATAATATGATCAAGTACTAATACTCATTCACTATCCAAGGTATTCAACTCATCGAAAATTGTATTCCAACACTTGCCTCTTAGTGAATTTCGATAACAACACCTTTGACTCAAAGTCTCATGCCAAGTACAAGATTTGCTACCAATATGTTTTTTAATCAAATTAATTAAAGTTTTTTATTTGCAGCCTCAACTTGGCCATTTTCTTGCACATAATATGGGATCAAATTTACCATAGTTATATTTCTTGATGTTGCAAAGTTTTTAATACAGTGGGAAATAAACATGGTACCCTGATCAGTGCTCAAAGTTTGAGGAATTCCAAATCGATGAATTATATGTTCTTCTATGAAATTGATAATCTTATTTTGACCAACTTCTATTAAAGGAATAGCTTCAACCCATTTTGTAAAATAATCAATCGCTACTAAAATAAATTTGTGATTTTTAGATGATGGAGGGTGAATCATTCCAATCAAATCCAAAGCCCATCCTCTAAACGGCCAAGGCTTTATAATCGAATGCAACTCAGAAGAAGAATTTTGTTGTATTAGTCTATGTTTCTGACACTCTTGACATGCTTTTGTATAATCAATGCAATCTTTGACTATAGACAGCCAATACACTTGATCACATCGAAGTACCCACTTTATTCTTTCACCAGCTTCGTGGGCACCACATCTACCCTCATGGACTTCACCAAGAGTAATTATTTTTTTCAGACTAATTCAAACACCTGATGAGACTTCCTTTGATGCCTTTTTTATACAACTCATCACCTATTACCGAAAATTCATTGCTTTTAATTTAACCTTTCAATCAACTATATGTTAGGATCTTTTAGATACTCTGCAATTAGTTTTCTCCAATCATCATCGTCCCACTCATCAATGACTAAGATTTTTCTTTCTTCGATAGGCGTAAGGATTTGTTGAACCTCTATCAATTTTTCTAAGGTATCATGTAGGACTTTACACTTCGGCGCAATTTGAGCTAACTCATTAGCAACTTCATTTCGAATCCTTGGAATGTGAACCAAAGGTACTTTTCAAAAAGATATCAATAATTCCCTGCTATCGATAAATATTTTTGTAATTTTTTATTATTACATTTGAATTCTTTCAACAATTTCTTTAAGACTAACTGAGAATCCCCTAAAATCTGGACATCCAATACCCCCTTGCTACTCAAAATTTCCAAACCCAATATCAAAGCTTCATACTCAAATACATTATTCGAATGAGGATATTTCAATTGAAACCAAAATTTCGATAGAATCCCTTTTGGAGATATAATCATAATGTCAACACCAGTTCCATCTTTATGTTTCGACCCATCAAAATATAGCTTCCAGAGTTCAAAATTAATACCAACAATATTTGTGCCCTGGTCATTAAGATTATTTGGCGATCGACCAGAAAATCTACAATGACCTGACCTTTCACGGCCTTGGCTGGGACATATTGTAAATCAAATTCCGTCAAAACAAGCATCCATGTTCATAATTAATGAGTAGATATTTTATACACTTTTTGGCACTGTTTTCTTAGTGATTTTAGTATATTTTGTTAAGTTTTACTATGTTTTAGTAGGTTTTAGTGCAAAAATCACTTTTTGAATGCTACTTTGAGTTTTTGTGATTTTTCTATGATTTTAGGTGATTTTGGGGTGAATTTGGCAAGTTTTGGCAAAGTCTGATTCAGAGGCACAGAAAGGATAACAGATGCTGTTAGATCCTGACCTCTGTGCATTCAAACGAGCATTTCTGGAGCTACAGAGGTCCAATTGACGCGCTCTCAACAGTGTTGGAAAGCTAAATACCAGATCTTTCGAACAATATATAATGGTCTATACTTTTCTTTTGAAAGGACTACCCAAAATGGGCGTTGAACGCCCAAACTACCCCCTTTCTGGCGTTCAACGCCCAAACAGGACCAACCTCCCAAGTTGAACGCCCAAACTGCCGTTCAACGCCACCAAGAGAGAAAAGAAGCTGCGTGATCACTCCCTAGTGGGCGTTCAACGCCCACTCAACTAAGTTGGATGCCAAGCTCAACCCAAACACTCACCAAGTTGGCCCCAAAGTGGATTTTATCACTTTTTAGCTTATTTTATTTTCTTTTTGTAATTTAAAACAATATCTTTTAAGTTTAGTCTTAGAGTTTTTATTATAAATAAGGGACTACCTTCTTCATGAGGATTATACCTCCCAGGAGGGGAGAAGCATAGACACACTACTTCTGTTATTTCTGTACAGTATGAGCAACTAAACCTCCTAGGTTAAGGTTAGGAGCTCTGCTGATTCCTATGGATTAATGCAATTACTTTTCTACTTCAATCTATGTTTGATTATATTCTATGATGCATTGTCATTCTTCAACCTTATCAATTTGGGGTGGAATGAAAGTATGACCCCCTGTTCTACATGAGTTCTTTACAAGTCCTGACCCGGATAGTATTGAGCTATAGCTTGAGAGTGCATCATGGGTTCCAACAAGTTACTTGGGCTAATTGGGATATGTGACATGAAATCCTGTTAGTCAGGGGTAATTGAGGTTCCTGTGGCTCTAAAGGCTAGAATCATAGAGCGTCAGTCTCTGATCCGGAAGATCCGACCTTGTTTGTGGCGTTTTGAGTAGGATCATCAAGAGATTGAATTACACGCGCTTCACCCTCTCCCAGATTGATCTAGCCTATTCGGGTGTTTGGTTTAGATATGAGGAGATTAATGACCACGACCAATGGCTTAATCACTTACAGCCTTGCCATGGAAGGAATCATTCATCGTTTGAGTAGTTAGTATGACGTGTTAATCCAGAAGAATAAGCATCTCCGAACCCTTAACTGATTTCTCCCTACTGTTTCTACGTTTTATTGTTATTGCTTGTTTATGCACCTAGAACAAACAACAACTATCTTTCTATTCGCCTGACTAAGATCTGCAGGAGAACTACAGCTTGCTCAATTCGGCAATCCTCGTGGGATTCGACCTTCACTCACCTGAGGTATTACTTAGACAACCCGGTGCACTTGCCGGTTCAGTTGTGCGAGTCATAAATTTGCGCACCAATAATTGACCTCGCAATATTGGGTAAGATAATATGTATTTACCAAATCTGTTTGTGCAATGACTTTTATAGTTTTTGCATCCATATATCACTTTAGTTTTGTGCAAGAAAGAGAAAGACACAATTTCTCAATAGGAGAATATCTTGTCTCGATATTTGTCAACACCCAACTTAAGTAATAAACTACTCTTTCAAGTCCCTCCTCATCGTCTTGAGCCAGCATACATCCAATAGTACTTGTTGAGGTTACAATGTACAATTTTAAAGGTTCAAGAGGGCAGACTGTTGCCATTACAGGTGCTTTCTATAGGTAATCTTTAATCGAATTGAACACCTTTTAATGCTCAATCGTCCAAAAATATTGGGATTCATCTTTAAGTTTAATTAAAGACGAGACAATGCGGGTTCGACCAGACAAATTACAAATGAATCGCCGCAAAAAGTCAACTTTTCCTAAAAATGACTGAACTTCCTTCTTCGATGAAGGAGGTGGCAAGTCTATAATTGCCTTGGATTTATTATAACCGATAGCAATTCCTTTCTTTAGACCCACAAATCCTAAAAAAGTTTCTGCCGAAACTCCAAATGCACACTTCAAAGGATTCATTTTCAAATCTTTTTTGTCACATTGTTTGGAATGCTTGACTTAAATAATCAATATGTTGATTCATCAAATTCGATTTTACCATTACATCATCGATATAACCTTTCATAAATTTCCTAATATATTCATGAAAAATAGTATTCATAGCACGTTGGTATGTTACCTTGGCATTCTTCAGACCAAACGGCATCATTATCCATTCATAAGTCCCTAAGGCACCAGGACATCGAAAGGTTGTCTTTGATACATCGTCCTCAGCTATAAAAATCTTACTATAACCAGAATAGCCGTCCATGAAACTTAAAATTTCATTACCAGCTGCCGAATCGATTAACATATCTGCCACAAGCATAAAATATTCATCTTTAGGGGTAGCATTATTTAAATAACAAAAATCAATACACACACGAAGTTTTTCATTCCTTTTCATTACAGGCATAACGTTCGATACCCAATCAACGTAGCGGGCTTTTCTAATAAACTTTGCTTTGATTTTATGATTAATTTCAGGTGCAAAACATTGAGGTGCCTGTTTCACCGGTCAAAAAAATGGTTTTAATGTCAATCTATGTTCAACTAAAGAACGATCAAGACCATGCATTTCATCATAATCTTAGGAAAAACAATCTTTGTATTTAGCCAACAAATCAACCAACTTCATACGAAACTGCTCATTAAGGTTTTTGCAAATATAACTAGGTCTAAAATTACCATCTGATCCTAAATTAATTTTTTCAAGTAGATCTTGAGATTCAAACCCTTTTTTGATATGAGCATCGTCAACTATAGTTTTTTCAAAATCCAAAGGTTCTAGATTATAGATACAATCAAAGTTAAGATCAACTGAGTCATATGAAGAAAAGTAAACTTTATTATAAATTGAGTCAGCAATCAAATTATTTATGGTACCAAGATCTTTAGATATATTGACGCCAGACTGGTCCATAATACTAACCATAAGAATGGAAATACATGTAGCATCTAAAACACAACTAGGTTCGATTTTAGGAATCGAAACTGTACTAGGAATTGAAAATATTGAATTTAAATTACTTTATGATTCGACTTCATCAGAAGAATCATTCCTAACACGAGAGACACTTAAATTATCTAAATAACTTTTTAAAGAATATAGATAGTTTGATACATCTTGTTCGTCAGCCATGACAAGATGTAATCAAACTCTCGACCTTCACTCCCAACCAGTTAGTGTGTAATCAAGCTTTGGATGTCGTAGCTTCACATTAAGCCCTTCTGAAGTTAAAAAATAGCCTTCACAATTATAATAATTGAGCATCCTGTCAACATGAATCTGCTCTACATAGAGACTTGAATCTGCTTTTATCCCTTCAGTTTTTCCTTCATCAGTCCAAATACGGAAGCTTTAGAGGACAGTTGAAGGTACAGCCCTAACACCATGAATCCAATCCCAACCCAGCAAGGCATTATAACTAGCCTTTGATGGAACCACAACGAAAATAGTAGTTCAAGATGATGATCCTACTTGAACTTGAAGAGTTATCAAGCCTTTTGCAAGTGTTGATACTCCACCATAGTCAGTAACAGAAATATTAGAAGGAATCAGATCATCGAAGTGCTTTCCAACTTTCATCAACATTCTTTCTGGCAGCAAACTAATTACTGCTCCTCCGTCGACCAATACATTGTTGATGCATATACCATTCATACAAGTAGTAATGTGTAGAGGTCGAAGATATTTCTTTTGCTTTTCAGTTAGCTTTTTGAAACATCCCAACTCTTCCTCCTCACATACAAAGGCAAAAGCCTCTTCATCGTCCACTTCATAATATTCACTCAATCTCCCTCATATTCTCCCAATACTCTGTTGGTATGATAGAGATAGTACTCACCATATCTTCATCTCCTTCATCTCCTTCATCAAAATACTCCTCATCAAGGTCAGCATCTTTTTCCTTAACTTCATCTGAGATGACCACAACAGATTTGCCCTTCTTGATTTTAGCTGGAGAAGGAATTCTTTTGGGATAAGTTTTCCCATCAAACGGAAAAACTATCCGTGTATGAGCAGAGGGAGTTACCCCCTTGTCTGTTGAAGTCGATGGTCTTCCTTACACCATTTGACATACACATCTTCCACCTCGACTTCCTTTGGCCCTACCTCGATGATAAGGGTAATTGTCTCGATAAAGGCCTTGATGACCTCTTTGAGATTGATGTATATATTGCACATCTCGACTGCGAAATTCTTAACAATTTTTAATCCATTGAAATCCTAACACTTGTGAGTGACTTAGCGAAGGAGGAAAATTCCCTTGAGGATTTCAAGAACTTTAACCTTCTTGCCTTCGAGAAGGATGTCTTTGACAAATTTGTTCTTCCTTATGAGCTAATTCTTTCTTCATTCTTTCCTTTTCAAAAATCGTTGCAGCTTCAGCATCGAAAATAGCATTACATCGTGGACATAGGTAAGCATCTCGATCCTTCGGTTTTTGCTACATCAAAAATTCCAATATTCATTCACCTACACCAGGGTATACTGATCGAACATTAGTTTCAAAGTCTCAAAAAGCAAAGTCAAATCATAAGACGTAAAACCAGCCATGTTAATCCCCATAAGATAAGGCTCAGCGAAATTCGCCCCAGCATTGAATTGATCAGTGACAACCTTCATACCTTTTTTACCATCATCGAACTTCAGCCTTCCCTCCAAAATTACTTCTTGGATCAAGTCCATGAAATAGATACAATTATTAGTTGAATGACTAGTTGCTTGATGAAATTTATAATAAGGCTTTCCTTTCAAATCTTTAATCAATAGTAATGTCTTGCCTTTTGACAAAATCAATTATTTATCTTTAAGCAACACATCAAATATCTGTTCTGAAATTGAAATATCGAAACTATACTTTTTTCCACTCTTATATTTCAAATAATTAGATTTTTCAATATTTGCAATTTTCTTAAACGAAGAGCAATCGTAAGGTTGACCTTTGTTAAATCAACTTCAGGAAATTTGAAATCAAACTCTTCACTTGAAGATCCCATTTTCACATATGACACTTTTTCTTTTCGAGCAAAAACTTTACTTTTGTACTTTTTCTCATTTCTAAACTTTTCTTTTTCTTTTTGAAGAATTTCTACTTGACAAACCTTTTTAGTCAAATGAGCTAAATCAGGTACATGTACATTAATCAACTTTCGACGCATATAAAAACCTAATCCCATATCGGCTATCTTCACTACCTCACTTTCAAGAAGTAAAACATAACATCGACTTTGGACATTCTTGAAATGGATCATAAAATCATCGATTGACTCTCCATCATCACGTTTTAAAGCCACTAAGTCTGTGATTGTCACATTCAGCTCACCTCTATAAAATTGAGAATGAAAAGCACTTTTCAACTGTACCCAAGTTACAATCGAATTGGGTCTTAAATTTGAAAACCAAGTAAAAGCATTCTTCATCAAAGAGGAAGGAAAAAATTTCATTTTAAAATTTTTATCATTTTCCAATTTGAGTAATTCGACTATATATCGAGCAATATGTTTAGTAGTTGATTCACCTACTTTACCTGCAAACTTTGTTATAATCTTAGGGGTTTTTACACCCCTAGGAACTTCTATCATTTGCACAATAGCAGGAAATAGGGAAACAAAATGTGACCGATTCATAAAATCCACATTGATTCCGATCCTACTAAGAACATCTTCGACGATCCTTGTCACCTGATAATGCTCACCTCGTTGATAAACCCGCATTCTAGCCAACACTTCATCTGCATTATTACCACGTCAAACTACATGATCCATATCTCCACCAAGATTCATATTATCATTTCCATTCCTAATATTATTCCCCAAATTTTCTAGATTTATTTCTTCATTTCGATGACCATCCTTATCAGAATCAACCATTCGAGCAATTCGTTCCACTTGTCTAGCTAAACGCTCGAATTTTGTTTTATGATCATCCATCATGGGATTCAAAATAGTAGTCATTTGTTTAGTTAACAAGTTGATCAAATCATGATGGCTTTATTCAACATATTGTCGAACTGTTGCTATCGAATTCAGATTATTTGATGTTGACCCTACTTGATAATCACGGGAAAATTTAGGATGGTGTATTGGTGGTTGATTATTAACCGCTCCACATGCATTTTCAAATCTAATTAGAGGCACATAACCATTCATGGGTGGAGTGTAACCAGGAGGACGACCAAAAGGAGGCCACCCAGCGGTTACAGGCAGTTGTATTTGTGTTTGTGTTTCAGAAGTTCATGAGCGTGGGTTACACCTATTATTCCCATGGGTGGATTATTAACCACCACATCTTCTCCAAGCCCAACTCCTAGGTTTTGAATCCTACTTTCTGTATGTGATGCCAATTCTATAGATGTTTGAGCAACTACCACAGGAATATGATCATTCGTGGATGATCCAACATTAGCATTAAAGATTTTGTCTGCCATACGTACAACTTTTTCACTTCTAAGTTGCATAAACTAAATCATTACCAAATTTCTGACACACTTTTCAAAACTGTCCCACCAGGCGTGCCATTTTGCTATGCAGATTGTTAGCAAATCTGGGTTGGTTCGATATCTACTAATCTAGAAGCAAAACCTACTCCTCTTTTTTGAGTACTAGTTTCGAATTGTGCATCACAAATTTTATTTTGAACTGATAACAAGGAAACTTCAAAATGGAAAGGGAAAAGTCAAGAAGGCTAAAAAGAAAAGAAATCAAAAGAAAATCAAAATTAACAAAATAAACTAACTTGCAAATTAATAAAACGCCTTTGACATGATCATAGAACTTTGAGTTCAAACATAATGCATAAATGCAAAGGAAAATAAGGAAAAGAAAAACTTTAAAGAAGAAAGTAAATTTGCATGAAAAATTAAAAGGAATGTAAAGACTTTGGAAGGAACCCTACATAAAAGTAAACTCTGAGTAAGATCAGAAAGTCTCTAGCGATGTGAAATTGTAAGAGTGTTTTCTGAACAAGAATTTCAACCTTTCTTCCTTCCAAACTTTGTCTATTTATAGTCTCTTTTCACCAATCCAATTTCATCACATGTTTTATATGCGGGAAAACTAAGTGTAATTGTTCCCGCCATATAAATGATAGAGTAACCGCTTTCAACTGTTTCAAATACTTAGTCTTTCCACTCGCTTTGATCACGGGATTACTGTTTCGATCACGAAATCTTATACTCGACATGAATTTTCGATCAATTTATCTTGTTTGTTGATAACCTTTTTTCGATAAATTCAAAAAACCTGCTCGATAATTTTCAAACATTTTCGATATGCTCATTATCGATTTGAATTATTCTTTAAACTAAAAGTTATATTGAATCAGTAGATAACAATAAGGAAAAAAAGGACTTGGTGAGCCTGAAAGTAACAGCCTATATCTCAATATACATTTTAAGAGGAATTAAGAACACTAAGTTCAAAATATATAAACACAGAAGGACTATATTTGGTTGCACTAACATAAAAATGTGATTGAAATAATATACTGCGTTTAAAAAAAAGAAAAAATATACATTAATGTCTTTATTTATTGTGCTCTTCTCTCAGTGTTATATGTTCCACCCTATCTTTTCATTTAAAACCAAGGTTCTGAAAATCGAACCGGTCATCGAACCGCTCTAGTTACTGGTTTATTGGTTTATAGGTTCAATCGATTTGACCGTAATTGAACCAAAACAACCGTTTTATAGTAAAATAATAAATAAAATATAAATAAATACATTAAAATATAATTATAGTTTAATATAAACTTTAAAATATCATCCAAATTATGGAATGCAAATATAATTATAGTATAAATAAGAGACATTCAAGAGATGGCTTCAGTTATGGAAGGCACCCAATCTATTTGCCAATTTGGAAACATTCGAAATTGTGTTCTATCATTGCTACCAATCGGATATGCATCCAATCTTGCTAGAAATTTGCTGGAATAAAGTTGCAGAATGAAAATTGAGTGGGAAGAGATTAAAGCTAGACTGAGGCAACAACGGCAACCACCACAAATCGATCGAGAAGCAACCAAATCAATCGAGAAGCAGAACAGCAGCATCAACAGAAGTTCAAGAAAAAAGAGAGGCCGAAATCGATGCAAATTCAGATTCAACAAGCAATTTAGCAACAAATCCAACAACAGATCACAAATTCAACTTCACAAGATCAGTTCACAAATCAACAAGTCCAGAATATGAAATTGATGAACAAGAAGAATCATATTTCAATTTTGAATTTCAACCACAACAACAACAAGAAGAATCAACAGAAATTACAGATCAAGCAGGAATTCAAAATTCAAATCCAGAAATTCAATAAAAATAACTCTAAATCCAGAAAATCAAGTACGCTTAGAGACAATTGAAAAGAAAGTAGCAGATTGCAACAATAGTGGGAAAATCAGAACAACCTTCAAAGATTCAAGCAGAACCGCTTTTATCATGGGGTCTTCAGCAGCGGCTTTCGGCGGGGTGACTTCTCCTCTCTCGCAGCTTCGGTCTCTCGCTTCCTTCCTCACGTGACAGCGACGACGATGGCTTTGCGCAGCTCCAACAAACTTTAGCAGCGGTGGTGATGGATTGGCAGTGATGGAGGCATAGCGGCGACGGTGGCTGGATGACATTGAGACGACGGAGGACTGGAGAAGCTCGAGAAAGTTTTGCTTCGCGTTGTGAGAGTATAGAGAAGACTCTAGACTCTAGAGGGGTAATGGTTAGGGAACTTAGGTTGTTAGGGTTGCACGAAGGAAACGCTGCCGTTTTTAGAAAAAATTCAAAAACCGGCTAGGTCACGGTTCGATTCGACCGATCAGTTTCCGGTTAGTTCAACAGTCCTACTCCGACTTCTCAATCTTCCGGTTAGAAGTTTTGTTCGAACCGCATTTTTTAGCGGTTCGCGGTTTGACCGGTTCAACCGGTCGATTGGAACTGGTTTTCAGAACCTTGTTTAAAACACAAATTAATATAGTAAATTAACAAAAAAAAATACACACTAAAGATGTGTAAACATTAAATTACACTCTAAAAATCAATTTTGATGTACAAAAGTAACATATTACTAGTAACTGTTTGATGTTTACAAAATTTTTGTGTGTATTTTTATTTATTTTAATATTTTTTATATGTATTCTTATCTATTTATCTTAAAAATAATGTTTAAAATATATTTTAATATTTATAAATTTTTAATATGTATTTTTAATTGTCAAAAACAATCTCTAAAATATACTTTAATATTTACAAATTTTAATATATATATATATTATATTTCCTCTAAATTCTTTCATGTGCGCGCTTTACTAAGACCTAATGTATACCTCTTTCCATCTATATCCTAGTGTTCTACCACATTATGTACTTTGTTCCAAGTGGATTCATATTCTCGATTATTTGTGATACATTTTGCATTACGCAAATTAGAGTTTTTAGTCTAAAAAATTTAATTGAAATTCAAGTCGGCGTAAATTAAGGATCAATGCATCTGTAAAGTTCTGCGAAACTTCTTTGCTTTGAAAATCAGACGTTGAATGCAACTCAGAAGCATATATATATACTCACTGGATTCTTTTATTCTCGTAAGTCCTACCTCTATAATCATGATTATCAAAATTGAACCCATAATTAATTTAATAAAATTATTAAATTATTAAATTATTAATTTAATTATTAAAATTAAATTGATTATTAATTTAATAAAACTATTAAATTATTAATTTAACTGTTAAATTTAGTTAAATTAAATATTTATTTATAATTAAATAATTATATAAAATTATATTTTAATTTTATAATAAATATTTTTAATTTTATTTTTTATTAAATTAATATTATTTTTAAATTTTAATATTTTATTAAATAGTTTATACTTATTATTTAAGAAACATTTTAAGTATACCAGAAAGTACTGATATACCAGTTATTTTAACTGTTGATTTTAATTAATATATATTATATATATTTTTTATAATTTAGATCAACGATTAAAACAAATGAAACACCAATACTTCCGATACACTTGAAATGTTTCTGTTCGTATATTATTGGGACCAAAATTTTAGAATAATAATGAAGTCAAAGGTTCACACTATGAAAACAACCATTTAATTAGGTTAGATTGGATAGATTATACTTTTTTGAGTACGATTCTTTTTTGAATTTCATATTAATGCAAAATGTTTTGTGCATCAAATTGTCATTTTTATAGTTATTATATACTTAAAGTATTTATTAAAAAATATCATATAATTATAAAAAAATATATATTGTGGTTAATAAAAAATATTTTTATCTTTTTTTATTTAAAAATCTTAAAAAATTAATATTTATTTTAATTGTTGTTATTCGTATCCTGACCCAAAACATAGAGTCATACCCAATAAAGACAAAAAAGAACAACTTAAAAAGGGTGGTCCCTACCATTTACCTGACCTCTTTAAAGACGTTGGACATGGCGACAAGGACCAGCGTTACTTATCCAAATAAGTAACTGCATCCCCGAATCTCTCCTACTATATCTATCTCTCCTAAAGGATAGATCTCAACAAACTCCTAAATATAAACGAAACAGTTATCCATCAATTAAAGGTGGAACTACTCTAAAAAAAGTGGTAATCAAAGTCTACTATAAATACATTGATACCCCCTCGGGTATATACATGTTCTATTCTACTAAAACCCTACTTAAAACCCTTGCTAACTTAAGTATCGGAGTCTCTTGTCGGTACCACCCCCATCTCCTCACGAGGAACTTGGACAGCAGCACCTCGGCACAAGAACAAGTCGGACGCAGCCCCATAAGGAGTCTGGACCTCACGTCCAGGCCTAAATCAATGTTTCAGGTAACCTCACGTCCAGACCTCATCTTAGCAACTTCAAAAGTCGGATGTACCTAACCGAAGCCTCGATGCTACTCATTGCAAAGCCTTACTGACAACCCTAACCAAAGCCACAATGAAGGGTTTGATAACTTACCTCCCACGTCGGTAACTTATTTTGATGAGCTGGCAAGGAAGTTTTTTACTAGATTCTCAATCCGGAAGGATAAGGTGAAATATGCTCCAAGCTTGCTAGGAGTTAAACAAGAAATTAGAGAAACACTCCAGGATTGCATGGAAAGATTCAACAAAATATGGTTGGAAATACAAAATTTACCTATTGAAGCAGTCATAATGGGATTAGTTAATGGCCTTAAAGAAGGGTCATTCTCTCAGTCTATATCCAAGCGACATCCAGCTTCTTTGTACGAAGTATAAGAACAGACAGGGAAATATATCATCATGGAGGAGAATTCACGACTAACAGATCCCGTCTCGAGGCCCAGCCTTCCCTATCCACCTTGAAAAAAAGAGAAAAAAGCCAAGAAAAAAGAATAGTACAACTCAAAGAAACCTTTGAAGGTACCATAATTATACTCCACTCAGAGTTTTTCTTGTAGACGTTTACAAGGAGCTATGCCACACCGAGAAGCTTTCACCTCCTCGCACAATCAAACACGAAAAGGCAGGAAGTCAGATGGAATAATACGAGTACCACAAACTTTACGAATACTCTACCAATGATTGTTATGACTTAAAAAATGTCATAGAAAATCTGGCTAGGGAAGGTCGGCTAGATAGATACTTAGCTAATAGGTTGGATGACCAAAGAAAAAGAAAGCGAGATAAAGAAAGAGGTCAACAAGAGCGTCCACCTCAAACTGCAGAATAACATATACACATGATAAATGGAGGATTTGCTGGTTGAAAAATCTTAAAATCATCACGAAATAGGCATCTTAAAGAGGTGTATCAAGTCGGGAAAGATGACAGAACTCCCAACTTGCCAACTATCTCGTTCACTAAAGAAGATGCTCAGGGGGTAACACTTGGTCATGATGACCCAGTAGTGATAACAATGATCATCGTCAATTCAAACCTCCATAGAACCCTAGTGAATCATGGTAGTTTGGCAGATATATTATTTAAACCCGCTTTTGACAAACTTGGAATGAAAGAGAATGATCTAAAGGCATACCCAAATAACCTCTTCGGGTTAGGGGACACGCTGATATGACCTCTTAGGTTTATCTCTCTGTGCACTCCTTTTGGAAAGGGAATGAAGTCAAAGACGTTAAGCATCGACTACATCGTGGTTGACGTTACTTCAGTATATAACTCCCTAATAGGTTGGACAACCTTGAACCGACTTGCAGCAGTTGTTTTCACACTTCATCTGTGAATGATGTTTTTCACTACAGAGGGAATTGCCACCATAAATGGATATCAAAAGTTGGCACAAAAATCCTATAATGAAAGCCTGAATTTAAAGGGCAGCCCAAGAGGAATGGAAGTCAACACTATCGAGCTTGGAGGTGTTTGAACTCGGAAAGAATTGTGCCCCCAACCTGGAGGGAAAGTAAATGAAGTGAAGATTAGAGATCACCTTGAAAAACTACAAATATAGGGGCTAACCTAGAAGGAGGTCTGAAAGAACAGCTCATTGACCTCTTAAGAAGAAATTCTGACCTCATTGCTTGGAAAGCCTCCGATATATCTGGTATAGATCCCGACCTGATGTCTCATAAGCTCGCCATTTACCCGGGTTCTAGACCTATTCAGCAAAAGCGTTGAAAACTCGGTCCCAAAATGACGCAAGTCGTGGAACAGCAAGTTCGAGCCTTATTGCAAGCAAGATTCATAAGAGAAGTAAAATATCCATTGTGGCTGGCTAATGTGGTTCTGGTGAAGAAGCAGAATGGAAAATGAAGGATGTGTGTAGACTACACAGACCTCAACAAATCTTGCCCCAAGGATCCATACCTTCTCCCGAGCGTTGACACTCTAGTCAACTCAGCTTTAGGTTATCGGTACCTGTCCTTTATGGACACCTATTCGAGATACAATTAAATCCCAATGTATTAACTGGACCAAGAAAAGACATCCTTTATCACACCAAAACCTAACTATTGTTATGTGGTAATACCTTTTGGATTAAAGAATGTCGGAGCCACATACCAGTGACTGATGAACAAAGTGTTTTCTCCTCACCTAGGGAAATTCATAGATGTCTATATGGACGACATGCTCATCAAAACTAAAGACGACTTAGACCTTTTGTCTACCTCTCTGAGGTATTCTCCATAATCAAAAAGCATGAAATGAGACTAAACCCCTCCAAATGCACCTTCGCGGTGGAAGCGAGAAAGTTCTTAGGTTTCATGCTCACCCAAAGGGGCATAGAAGCAAACCCGGACAAACAAGTGCTCAGCCATACTAGAGATGAAGATCCCGAGTTGTCTTAAAGAAGTCCAACAGCTAGATGGAAGGCTGGCGGCACTATCCAGATTCTGGGCAAGGTTAGCATTGAAGTCCTGATAAACCACTATTTTATGGTTTATCTTGTGCTCAATTGAGTAGTTTTTATCAAGTCCTTGCCCACTTATTCATATGATTTGTATGATTTTACAATTCCTTCCTAGTTCTGTTCTATGATTGAAAACTTGTTTCCTAAGCCTTTAATTTGTATATTTTAATTCCCCTTTATACCATTCGATGCCGTGATCTGTGTGTTCAGTGTTTCAGGCTTTGTAAGGCAGGAATGGCTTAGATGATGGAGAGGAAGCTTGCAGAAATGGAAGGAGCATAAGAAATAAAGGAGACAACCAGCGAGCATCGATGCACACGTATTGCTCACGCGTGCGCATGATCTGGAGATTTTTACAATGACGCGTGCACGTACCTGACGCGTACGCATGGATTGGAGATTTGCTAGACGACGTGTGCGCGTGCTTGACATGTACGCGTGACACGCGAAGATGACCAGTGACGCGTACGCGTGACATGCGCGATTTGCAGAAATAATAGAAAATGCTGGGGGCGATTTTGGGCCGAATTCTGACCCAATTTCTGGCCCAGAAACACAGACTAGAGCCAGGGAACGAGCAGAGACTCAAGGGAGATTCTAATTAACGTAGTTTTAGTTTTAGATCTGAGTCTAGAGAGAAAATTACTCTTCCTCTAGGTTTTCTTTACATTCACATATTTCTAGTTTTATGCTTTTGCTTTGGATATTGAAAAGAGTCATTACCTCCGCTGAAGAAGTTATTATTCTAGTTTGTTTTCTTATTCCCTTACTCTTCCATATCCTTAATCTTTGTTCAGAGTTATAATTGGATTATTTTTAGAATTTATTAATGCAAAGGATTACTTTTACTTTTAATTAATTTGTAGTTATTGTCTATCATGTCTTCCTTCTATTCCCTTTTTAATTCTGTGCAAGTAATTTTCATGTCAATGGAGTAGATTCCCAACTTGACATGGGAGTTGATTAAAAGGAGACACTTGAGTTGGAATGCTCAAGTGATCAGTTAAATTGAAAGTTGTTGGCTAATTCTCTATTTACTAATGCTAGACCTTCCCAAGGGAGAGGACTAGGATTTGCCAATAAGAGTTAGCTCAATTAATTGACTTTCCTTTATTTAGTAAGGGTTAACTAAGTGAAAATAACAACCTCTTTATACTACACTTGAGAGAATTCCAACAAGGATAGAACTTCCAATTAATCATTCCCCCAGTCAAGGCTTTTTATTCTAAATATATAAATCTCTTTTAATTTTCATTGCGTTAATTTACAATTATTTATTTCTTGTTATTCAACTCTCAAAAATTCTCAGAAAACTCCTGATTAATAAGATAGCACCCTTTTGTCAACTTGTTGGGAGACGACCTGGGATTCATACTCCCAGTATTTTTATTCTAATTTTGTGACAACCTTTCTAAATTGATGAGCGGATTTTCGCTGGTTAAGAACTATACTCGCAACGTATTTCTATATTGATTTCTTAATTAGCTGATTTCCGCCTCCCATCAAGTCCCTACCCTTATATTCAATCCTAAAAAGAGGAAGCAATTTGAATGGTCCCAGGAATGTGAACAAGCTTTTCAAGGCTTTAAAGCATTCTTGGGCCAACCACCCATACTCACCCGACCTGTCACGGGAGAAGATCTCGTCCTTTACCTGGCAGTGCCAAGCCGAGCTATAGCCTCGGCCTTGATTCAAAAAGATGAAAATGGGCAGCAACCTATCTTCTTTGTCAGCAAAGCTTTACAAGGAGCAGAGATGAACTATCCAAAGATAGAAAATTCGCATATGCCCTTTTTCTCACCTCACGAAGACTCTGACCTTACTTCCAAGCTCACAATATAATGGTCCGTACTAACCAACCAATGAAGCACATTCTACAAAAAATAGACCTAGCAGGAAGGATGCTACAATGGGCTATGGAACTGTCTGAGTTTGATTTGAAGTATGAATCCTGGACAACAATTATGTCCTAGTATCTCACCGACTTCATAGCTGAATACATTGAAAGTCAGGAAAGTCTAACAACATTTGTCATCTTAGAAAGTGAGCAAAGAACTCGGATAGAAAATTTTCTTTAAGGTTCGAGTTTCTTGCTTCTAATAACTAAGCAGAATATAAGGTCTTGCTTGCTGGCTTGAAGCTGGCTAAAGAAATGGGGGCACAAAGGTTGACAGTGTTCAGTAATTTACAAGTGGTAACTTCATAAATTAATGGCACTTATCAAGCCAAAGACCCTAACATGAAGAAATATTTAGATGAAGCCCGAGAACAACTATCACAAATCCTGAAAAGGGAGATCTGTCATATAACTCAAAAGTCAAATGCCTAAGTGACGATGACCAAATTGTAGGTTTGGATTTTCACACAAGAAATAGGATTGACGTTGCAAGTATATTCCAAATCCAACCATTGGCCATCGATTAAATTATAATCCTAAAGATGTCACAATCAACACAAAATAATCGGGAGTTTTAAATTCCGGGTCGTTCTCCCTAGGAACTAATGCCAAAGAGTGCACTCAATTTTGGTTATGGGAAACAAGGGGTATTTTCAATGATAAGGAAGCAAACAAATAAAGAGATAAAAGAACAAGACAAAATTTTAATTAATAAACTAATGAAAGAACAAAAGAACTATGTATGTAATGTAAACAAGTAAAACTATAAAGTGATTGAAAATGTGATTCAAAACATAAATGAAACCTTGACTTGGGATGAGTTATGGAATTCCTTCCTTGCCATAACCACAACTATGATAATTATGATGGATTAATCTCGCTCAGTCAACCCTCACATCGGAGAGTAAGTTAAATAAGCATAAGTGTTCTTAACCCACAAATCCTAGCTTGCTTGCTAATTACCTTAGCAACAAATTAGCGTTAGTGGGAACAAGAACAATACAACCCAAGAATTATCACTAAATGTTGGACATTATGGCTCTAGTAATCCATAAACTCATTTCCCCCAAGCCAAGGGGTGGAAATTACCCCATAATCAAAATTGGCATTTCATCGAACACATAATGGGCATAAAAATAAAATATGGCAAAATTGGGAAAATAATAAAAGCTATGAACCATAAATGATAACAAGCAAGCAAGGAAACTCAACAAACATAAAATAAGCATCAAACAACAAATTCAACAACTAGAAAACCAAAATTGCAAGACTATATATAAATTGGCAAGAGAAATGAAAATACGAGAAAGTGTAGAACAAGTATAGTAATTGAAAGAGAAATTAAAGAAATACTTACAATGAGATAGAAAAATCCAAAGACAAAATTGAAGTATAAAATGCTACAAACCCTAATTAAACCTAAGGAAACTTGAGTGAAAACCTAAACTAAACTACCCTAAAACTAGTCCTAAAAACTCCTCTCTGAAGTGTGGTAATGTATGTTATGATATATGGTTGCTTCCCCCTTCAAATATGTTTCAAAACCTTCAAAAATGGGCCAAAAAGCCCCCAAAATGCGAGTCCACGTGCAATTTTAATGGAGGCACGCGCTTGTACCTGTGCGGACACATAGGTCTGTGCATGGGCACACTTGCTGATTTTCCTCCTGTGCGTGGGCACAGACCTGTGCGGAAGCACAGGTCCTGATTTCCATTCTGCCCTGAGCATGGGCACAGAAGGTGTGTGGATGCACAGGTCCTGATTTTGACCCCTGTGCGTGGGCAAAGGCTGAAATCCTTTTCTCCTTTGTTTTCTTCATGTTTTCTCCCTTTTTGCATGCTTTCTTCCACTTCTACCAAACCATTCTTGCCTCTAGGACCTGAAATCACTCAATAAACATATCACGGCATCAATGGAATATAAGTGAGATTAAATTGCTCAATTTAAGCACAAAAATGCATGTTTTCACATTTAGGCTCAATTTAGGGATCAAACACAAAAGTATGCTATTTTGGTGAATAAGTGTGAGTTTATGTGATGAAATCCATCCAATTCAAGCTAAAATATATCGTCAAATATGGACTCATCACTAAGCAGATGCCCTCTCCACGCACCATGAATATTAAAGGGAGATGGCAACTTGGATGTAATCGCCATATCTAATCAAAATTTAGGATGGATGGTGCGGAATTTATAACCCACAAACTAACTGGCAAGTGTATCGAGTCGTACCAAGAATACCTCAGATGAGTGAAGGTCGATCCCACGAGGAATGATGGATCAAGAAACAATGGTTGAGTGATTTACTTAGTTAGACAAACAAAATTTAGTGTTTTGTAGTTTGTAATTGCATTAAGCAAAAAGTAAGAAATTAAGAAGTGACAGCAAAATTGGGTGTGAAGAATATATGAGAAAAACAGTTAAGGTTTCAGAGTTGTTTATCTTCTGGATTTCTATTTCTTACCAATTATTTTAATCATGCAAGATTCAATTCATGGCAAACTGTAATTGACTAAACCCTAATTCCTTAGTAATTTAGTCTCTTCTAACCTAGTTAACCTCCAATTCCTTGGTCACTTAATTAAAATTAGAGGTTTAGGTCCAATTCTAGTTTATTAGCCACAAAAACCCTAATTATCCAAATATAAGAGGATTGTTTGTCACATATCCCAATTAGTTCAGATAATTAGTGATTTAGGAGAAATTATCTTTAACCTATTGTTCAAGCAAATTGCCTTTTCAAGGTTTGCAAGAACTCAATTAGAATAAGGGTTATTCTTCCGATTTACACAAATCCTTAAGATGAAGAACGAAAACAAATTCTTAAAATTGAAATCAATACATTAGTTAAAATATAAGAATAATAGTATTAATCCATATAATAAAAAGAGCTCTTAACCTTAACAGTGGAGGTTTAGTTGCTCATGGCTCAGAGAGAAAGCTAGGGTTCTAAAAACTGTAAAGTGCGGAATGAGGTGCGTGAGAGAGAAGAGAGACCAAAGGGCTAAATCTTTTTTCTTTTATATCTAATCCTAATTAATGTAAAATATATTTTCTAAAACTAAATAATATTTTTTCCTATTTGAAAATAAAATAAAGTTTTAATCAAAATAAAATAAAATCTTCGAATCGAAGGCTTAGAGGATGAATGGGACCACTTGATTCATCAAGGTTGGTGCCTAACCTGGGCTGAGCCAAGTTAGGCGGCACTATGGCCGTGTATAATTGCTAGCTCTTCTTTCATCTGGCACCTAACTTGGAGAATCCCAAGTTAGGCGCCACCCAGGCCGCATGATATGGGAGTTTTCTCCATCTGGTGCCTTACTTGGAGAATCTCAAGTTAGGCACCACCAAGACCGTATGGTTTAGAGAAAAAGTATCTACTATTATATATCGTTATAAAACGCTAGAAGTTAGCTCTCCAATGCCATTAAAAACATGTCAATTAGACCTCTATAGCTCAAGTTATGTCCTTTGGAGTGCAAGGAGGTCGGGGTTGACAGCATCATTCACTTTCTTTTTCCTAAACTCTATCAAATCCATCTGAATGCTACCTAAAATGAACCAAATTACACACAACTCAAAGTAGCATTCATAGTGGCTAAAAAGTATTTATATCTTGATTAAACTTAGCAAATTCAAATGCAAATTCACTAGGAGAATATAGGAAAGATGCTCACGCATCAATGGATGACTCCCATAGTCAACTATCTTAAATTTGACAACCTTCCTGAAAATGAAAAGGAGGTTCGAAGACTCATAAGGGAAGCACAAAATTACACACGGGTCCACAATGTTCTATATAAAAAAGAAATATTAAAACCTCTCCTAAAGTACGTCCCGACCTCCAATAGAAAAGAGGTCCTAGAGGAAGTACACAATGGCAAATGTGGGAATCACTTGGGAGCCTGATCATTAGCCAAGAAGGTAATCTGGGCTGACTTCTTTTGGTCGACCTTACAATGAGAAGCAGCCAAGTTCGTTAAAAAGTGCCCGCCTTGTTAGAAGCATGCCAACTTCCATGTTGTGCCTCCTGAAGAGCTTATTAGCGTCACTGATGAGTCCATATTTGACGACATATTTTTGCGTCACTAAAAATAGCATACTTTTGTGTTTGATCCCTAGATTGTGCCTAAATGTGAAAATATGCTCTTTTGTGATTTTTTTGACTAATTTTATTCCATTGAACTTCTATTCGATACCTTGATGTTATTTGTGAGTGATTTCAGATGAATAAGGTAGGAATGGCTTGGTGGGAATGGAAGAGGAGCATGCAATTGGGAGAAAGCATGAAGAAAACAAAGGAGGAGAGCTCAGCCATGCGTGCGTGCGCACAGAGATGCGTGCGTACGCACAAGAACCCAAGCAGAGCAAGTCCAGAGCGTCGCAAAGTGTGCGTGCGCACAACCCTCTGGTGCGTACGCACAAGTGAAAATTCAGCGAAGTGTGCGAACGCACACGTCTGTGCGTCCGCACAGGTCCCAGCACATGCCTCCATTAAAACGCACGTGCCTCACGATTTTGGGACTTTCTTGGCCCATTTTTGAAGGCTTGGAGGCTAGTTTGAGAGTCTATATGAAGGGGAATACAACACATAACAAGGGAGCCATCTTAGAATAGGAAAAACACATAGTAGGAGTAGGAGTAGTGTAGATTAGGAATTTCTCTCTTAGGGTTTAATTAGGGTTTGTAGCATTTTATACTTCAAGTTTGATTTTGGATTCTAGCAACTGCATTGTAAGTATTTCTTTAATTTCTCTTTCAATTACTTTACTTGTTCTACACTTTCATATATTTTACTATCTCTTGTCAATATTCACATAGTTTGCAATTTTGAATTCCTAGTTGTTTAAATTGATGTTTGATGGCTTTTATATGTTTGTTTGAGTTATTTTTATTGATTTTGATCATTTATGGTTCAAAGCTTTTGCCATTTTCCCAATTTTGCCATGTTTTATGTTTATGCCTTTTGTGTGTTTGATGAAATTCCAATCTTAGTTATGGGGTAGATTTTCACCCCTTGGCTTGGAAAATGAGTTTATGGATCACTAGAGCCATAATTTCCAACATTTAGTGGTAGTTCTTGGGGAGTTATTTGATTCTTGTTTCCATTAAAGCTAGCCTTTTATCAACTAGTTTGATAAGTTAGTTAGAACTTATGTATTAAGGTCAATTATGCTTGCTTGACTTACTCCTCGATGTTAGGGGTTAACTAAGCGAGATTAACTCATGATAATTATCATAGTTGTGGTTATGGCAAGGAAAGGATTCCATAACTCATCCCAAGTCAAGGGTTCATTTATGTTTTAAATCACATTTTCATCACTTTATAGTTTTACTTGTTTATATCGCATACATAGTTCTTTTATTCCTTTATTAGTTTATTAATTGCAATTTTGTCTTGTTCTTTTGTTTCTTTATTGCTTGCTTCTTTATTATTGAAACCCCTTTGGCTCTTCACAACCAAAATTGTGCACTTGTTGGTATTAGTTCCTAGGGAGAACAACCCGGGAGTTGAAATACTCTTGGTTATAAATTGGTTTGAATTGTGACATTATCTTGAATTAAATTTTGATTGAGAGGATCCATTGCCGGTTTGGACTATACTCACAATGAAATTACTTTATCTAGTTTTCTGAATTGACATAAATTCTCTCTATCAAATTGACGCCGTTGCCGGGGACCTAGCGTCCTGAGTGCTATATTTTGGTTGTTGTAAATATGTCCATAGTGTGAATAGATCTTTTTAGTTGCTTGTTTCCTTTTGTTGGTAATTAGGATTTTGTTTATTTTGTTAATTGATGTCTTTAGTTATTATTTTCAATTATCTCTATGAGTTATCACCCTCTTGGTTTGGAGTTTGGTTGTGCTTATTTTGTAGGGCTTGATAACCTCAATTTTGGATTGCATCATGGGATTGGAGCATCAATTTTGGAAGGAGCCACCTCCTCTATATTACAATGAGCCACGCCTTTCCCAAGGCACATACCCAACCCAAGGATGTGGTGGATTTCATTTTGATTATGCACCCCCACCACCATACGCCTATAGCCCATACCCTCAACATAACCTTCAATCACCATATTTTCAAACACCACACTAATACCAACAACCACATTCTTACATACCACCTCAAAACGCCTACCAACATGAGTCTCCCAAACTGTGAACCTTCTTTTTCACCACAATATGAAGCTTTCCCGCCCTTGGCCCATGACCATCAAGGCCTTCAAGCCTTTCTCCAAGTGTAAGAAGGATTCCGAAAGACTCAAGAGCAATTCGTAACTACCATAGCCGAAGTGGTAAACCGCTTGGTTCTTTTACGCTCATCCGATCAAGGCCCTCAGCTTGGAGGATGTGAAGGAGTAATTGAAGGGCGTAGAGAAGAGGAGAGCATGGAATGTCAAATGGATGAAGGGGAGCTAAGGTTTAAAGCACAACAAGAGGAGGAAGGTGAGATATGTGAACCGGAGGAGAGAAAAAGAGATATGAGGGAGATTGATCAAGATGAGGATTCCATCATTGATGATTTTTTGTCCTCCTTGGTCAATCCCTTTAATGATCCTAATGAGCCTCTCCCCATTGAGTTTGAGAAAGACATGGAGGTAGACTTCTCACAACCTCCATGCTATGATATTAGTGATGGGGAAGAGGAGGAAGAGGTTGGTGAGGAAGGAGTTGACAACCAAGAACATATTGAGTGAGTGGCAATTTTACCTATGAGCTTCATTGGCCCCCGTCAATATGCTATCTTGGAGACGGACTACCAACTCAAGGTCTTTCTTGGGTTGGTGAGTGGTGGAGAAAGGAGTGTTGGTAGCTAAGGAACTCCAAGGATCATCAAGAAGGTTAATTCAAGAATTGGAGTTCAAGCATGGTGTAGAGCATAATCGGGTGATTTTCGGAGAATGTTGGGTTGTTACAAGGGTCAACTAGGAGCTTATCCATCTGGCTTGAAGCATAAAGATCAACAAGAAGGTGAGTGGATGCGTAGAATATGGGATCCCGGAGGAGCTTTAAAGACCAAGCATGGATGGAGGTTCAAGGAGGAGTGGAAACACATGCCACCCTAGCTAGAGTCTCCTCAATAAGTCCAACTTAAGGACTATAAACCAAAGTGCTAGGTGGGAGACACCCCACTATGGTAACATCTTTCTTACCCTTTCTCTTTGCTTATAGTCTTAGTTTCTTGCATGTTTGCTTGTCTTAGTTAGCTTAGGATTAGTTTAAATTTGAGTTTAGATAGGTTGAATTGCAAATGGATCATGATTTTGTGACGTTTTGAATATTTTGGGGTTGAAATGTTGATTGAGCAGAGGCATAACACCTTAGAAATGAAAGACAAATTTTTGCAAAACAGGGCATCTGTGCGTACGCACGCTGCTGTGCGTGCGCACACAACTGTGAGTTTTGCGACCTGTGCGAGCACACAGGCCTATGCGCCCGCACACTCTTGGTATTGCCCTCTGTTCGCAGCACCCGCACGGTCTGTGCGTGGGCTCTCCCCTGTTTTCCTTAGTATGTGCGTGCGCACCACCTTGTACGCACGCACGCATGTTCCTTATCGCGCTCTCTGTGCGGCCGCACAGACGTGTGTGTCCACACGCAAGCTTGGACTTCCTCTGGTGGGAGCGTTAGCACAGCCTGTGCGCCTGCACCCCATATCCCTTTTTGCTCTTGTGCATGTGCATGGACCTGTGTGCGCACGCACACATGATCCATCTCATACAAAAAAAAACCTACTGTGCGTGCGCACAACCCTGTGCACATGCACACGTCTTAATTCCTCTTCTGCCAGGAGCTCTCGCATAGAGTGTGCGCTCGCACACCTTCCCTATTCCAACATACCTGTGCGTACGCACGCCTCTGTTTTCTCTCACTTCACTTCTTTTCTTCTCTTCTTTACACTTCTTTTCTTCTTTTCCCCTCCATCCCTCCCCTACCTTGCTTTTCGAAATTTTTCTACCTGTTTTACTTAGTTTTCTTGGCATTTCATTTTTCATCTTAGTAATTAAATAAGTTGCAAGTGTTTTCTTGTTGATTGATTGGGTTGCTTATTGATTGAATTTCATTGATAAACTTGTACTTTACCTTCAATTACTAGCACCTACTTGGATTTGCACACTACATTTTGTTGCATATTTGGTGAAACTTTTATGAGTGCTCATGGAGTTTAGTGATTTGAATTAAATTACTTGTTCGTCATGATTTTCATATTAAAAATCATCACATGTCCAGTACTTGTTCCTTGTTAATGCTTTGCATTTGTTTGAGTGACCTAACTTGATTCTTATCAAGCTTATCACTTTTTGTAACAAGTACCCTTCCATGTGACTTTTTCAGTATGCTTCGTGATGAGTAGAGAGTTTTCGTTCATTATTAAATTGGTTGTTGTTTATTGTGCTATTTTATATTAATCTTGCGCTTTAACTTGCACAATTACAATAGCCAATATCTTAATCACTCAATTCACTTTCCTAGTCACCTAAGGTTGCTTGTGCCTTAAGTTTTGCTCATTCTCCACTTGCATCCTAGGTCACCTAATTGAGGAACATATGCTAATTTTTTTGATTGTGTGATCCCTATTTACCCGGCCAATGTGTGTTGTTCTAAATCGTGCACTCTTAGAACACACACATCGTCATACCACATACATCTCACTTTTCCTCAATTGTGTTTATTTGTTTACTCAGCAAACAGAAACCCTGAGCCCACCAGCTGAAGGTGGAGCTTCATAGCTCCTCACCACCAGATTTTGTTCGTGCACAGAGGACCGTGCAACGCTTAAGTGTGGGGGAGGATTAGCCATTTTGGGGTGTAAACTTTCTTTTCCGAACACTTTTCACTTTGTTTTTGTTTCTTTCTTTTTATTATGTTTCTTGTAGATATTTAGAGTGCTTTTGATTGTTGCATTGCATTTTCCTCTAGTATATATCTTAGCCTATACATAGTTTATTTCTAGCTATTGCATGTTGCATTTTTGCATCCTTTTCTTAGTATATATCTTATAGATAGAAGTTGTGATTGGATAATGTGAATATCATAGTGCCTAGATTAATTTTATCCTAATTGTTCATGTTAGTTTTGCATTGTTGAAAATTAGGAATAGAACCAGAAAAAATTTTTGAAAATTTTATCCATCACATCATACATACATATAGGAAATAATTTTGGTGAGAAACAACAAAGATTTCCAAGAATTTTGTTTTTAGGGCATTCTATTGAATTGATTTGGAAAATTGTTTTTAAACTTGCTTGAATAAATTTTTATGGAACATAGAAGAGAGATAGAACAAATACCTTGTGAGTTTTTGAGCTTAAATGAGTGGTTACACCTTTTTAACTACTAATTTTGTTCATTGAGTGTTATATCTCTTCTATGATTGTAATCTTGGTTTTGCTTGATTCTTTATTTCCAATATTTGATGTCTTGAATGCATTTAGCATGATTGAGGCCATTTTTGAATTAAACTTTCTCACTCATATAGCCTTACCCTTGCATCTACCGTTGTTAACCCCTTTGAGCTTGTTAAACCCCTTTGTTCTAATTGTAACCACATCAAAACCCTAAGTATAAGACCATGATTTACCTTGAATTACATCTTTGATTAGCTTAGGTCGAGATGTGTGCGTCATTTAAGTGTGGCGGAAATTTTGGGAAGCATTAGTAGAGAAAAATTTTGTTTTGGGTATTTATTGAAAAAAAAGTTAGAAAATGGGTGCACATTCATGTTTCAACTTGCTTTAACTGTATGCATTTGTCATAGAAAAAGAAAAAGATATATAAAAAAATTGAAATGAAAAATAATAAGAGGGGACAAAGGTTGCCCCAAAGAAAAGAAAAAAAATGAATAAGAAATGCATATGTATTTTGAATAGAAATTAAAGCATGAATGTGTGTGTGAAAAGAAGTAAGGGGTGGCTAGAATGCATTTTTGTGGGTTGAGTAATATAGGTTGAGTTGGATACTTGAGCTAATCAAAGATTCAATCCTTTAGTGCACTTAGCCATATACTCATCCTACCCTTACCCCAACCCATTACAACCTTCTAAAGACCTCATGATACTTGCATACATGCATCAAATACTTGTTGATTGTTAGATGAAAAGAAAATCCTTGAAAGCATGATTAGAGGAGACTTGAGTGATTAAACCCTAAACACCGAGCGTTGAGAGTGTATACACACCTAGTGAGGGTTCGATCACTCAATTATATGTTTCCACCTCTCCTGTCATGCATTCTTGCAAGTTGCTTCATTTTGAAACTTGAATCAATTCTCTAGATTTTGCATGCATTGAGCTACTTCTTTGCTTAGCCCTATATGTCTATATACTTGCTTGGGAATTCTCTTGTTTGTTTGCACCAAATCAATAGGACATTATAGATAGATAGATATATAGTATATACATACATGCATGCATATAGATAGTTGCATTGAATAAGTTGCTTGCCCTTTTATCCTTCTCCTTTGTATGTGTTTAGCATGAGGACATGCTATTGTTTAAGTGTGGGGGAATTGATGAGTCCATATTTGACGACATATTTTAGCTTGAATCGGATGGATTTCATCATATAAACTCACTTATTCACTAAAAATAGCATACTTTTGTGTTTGACCCTAGATTGTGCCTAAATGTGAAAATATGCTCTTTTGTACTTATTTTGACTAATTTTATTCCATTGACCTTTTATTTGATACCTTGATGTTATTTGTGAGTGATTTCAAATGAATAAGGTAGGAATGGCTTGGTGGGAATGGAAAAGGAGCATGCAATTGGGAGAAAGCATGAAGAAAACAAAGGAGGAGAGCTCAGCCATGCGTGCGTGCGCACAGAGATGCGTGCATACACACAAAATGGAAATCAGCATGCGTGCGTGCACACAGCTACTTGTGCGTACGCACAAGAACCTAAGCAGAGCGAGTCCAGAGTGTCGCGAAGTGTGCGTATGCACAAGTGGAAATTCAGCGAAGTATGCAAACGCACACGTCTATGCGTCCGCACAGGTCCCAGCGCATGTCTCCATTAAAAACACACGTGACTCGCGATTTTGGGGCTTTCTTGGCCCATTTCTGAAGGCTCGGAGGCTGGTTTGAGAGGCTATATGAAGGGGAATGCAACACATAACAAGGGAGCCATCTTAGAATAGGAAAAATATATAGTAGGGGTAGGAGTAGTGTAGATTAGGAATTTCTCTTTTAGGGTTTAATTAGGGTTTGTAGCATTTTATACTTCAAGTTTGATTTTGAATTCTAGCAACTGCATTGTAAGTATTTCTTTAATTTCTCTTTCAATTACATTACTTGTTCTACACTTTCATATATTTTACTCTCTCTTGTCAATATTCACATAGTTTGCAATTTTGAATTCCTAGTTGTTTAAATTGATGTTTGATGGCTTTTATATGTTTGTTTGAGTTACTTTTATTAATTTTGATCATTTATGGTTCAAAGCTTTTGCCATTTTCCCAATTTTTCCATGTTTTATGTTTATGCCCTTTATGTGTTTGATGAAATGCCAATCTTAGTTGTGGGATAGATTTTCACCCCTTGGCTTGGGAAATGAGTTTATGGATCACTAGAGCTATAATGTCCAACATTTAGTGGTAGTTCTTGGGGAGTTAGTTGATTCTTGTTTCTATTAAAGCTAGCCTTTTATCAACTAGTTTGGTAAGTTGGTTAGAACTTATGGATTAAGGTCAATTATGCTTGCTTGACTTACTCCTCGATGTTAGGGGTTAACTAAGCGAGATTAACTCAAGATAATTATCATAGTTGTGCTTATGGCAAGGAAAAGATTCCATAACTCATCCCAAATCAAGGGTTCATTTATGTTTTAAATCACATTTTCATCACTTTATAGTCTTACTTGTTTATATCGCATACATAGTTCTTTTATTCCTTTATTAGTTTATTAATTGCAATTTTGTCTTGTTCTTTTATTTATTTATTGCTTGCTTCTTTATTATTGAAACCCCTTTGGCTCTTCACAACCAAAATTGTGCACTTGTGGGCATTAGTTCCTAGGGAGAACGACCCGGGAGTCGAAATACTCTCGGTTATAAATTGGTTTGAATTGTGACCTTATCTTGAATTGAATTTTGATTGAGAGGATCCATTGCCGGTTTGGACTATACTCACAACGGAATTACTTTATCTAGTTTTCCAAATTGGCATAAATTCTCTCTATCAGTCACCTCACCATGGTCATTTACAAAGTGGGGTCTTGATCTCCCTGGACCATTTTCACAAGCCCTGTGACGAGTCAAATACCTCATAGTAGGGATAGACTATTTTACTAAGTGGATTGAAGCCAAACCATTAGCAACTATCACTGCCCACAGAAGTTGAAAGTTCCTCTACAAGAACATTTTCACAAGATTTGGAGTTCTCCACTCTATTTCCCCGGACAGTAGAACCCAGTTTACCAACTTGACCTTTAGAAATTTGGTGGCCGATCTCAAGATAAAGCACCAATTCATATCGGTAGAGCATCCTCAGTCTAATGGACAAGCTGAAGCTGCAAAGAAAGTCATATTGGCCGAACTGAAGTGCCAACTATGGTTCAGATTTTGAATACCATAAACTAATCGGCAAGTACACCAGGTCATACCAAGTAATAATGCAAATGAGTGAGTATTGATCCTACGAGGATTAATGGACTAAGAAACATTAGTTGGATGATTTGGCTAGTTAGAGAAGTTGAAATGAGTGTTTTGGAAATTAAGCAACATAAAATAGTAAATCAGAGAATGCAAGAACGCAAGCAGTGAATGACTAGTGAAAATAGTATGAGAAAATAGTTAAGGTTTTGGAGATGTTTAAATTTCTAGATTAACAATTCTTATCAACTACTTTAATCTTGCAAGATTCAATTCATGGCAAACTTTAAGTGATTAAACCCTAATTCCTTAGTAATTAAATCTCTTCTAACCCAATCAACTGCTAATTCCTTGGTCACTTAAATTAAATTAGAAGGTTAAGTCCAATTCTAGTTCATGAGCCACACAAACCCTAAGTAACTTAAGCGAAGAGCAATCATAAGGTGGACCTTTTTTAACTCAACCAAATCAACTTCAGGAAATTCGAAATCAAACTCTTCTCTTGAAGATCCCATTTCAACATATGACACTTTTTCTTTTCGAGCAAAAAGTTTACTTTTGTACTTTTTCTCATTTCTAAACTTTTCTTTTTCTTTTTGAAGAATTTCTACTTGACAAACCTTTTTAGTCAAATGAGCTAAATCAGGTACATGTATATTAATCAACTTTCAATGCATATAAAAACCTAATCCCATAGTGGCTATCTTCACTACCTCACTTTCATGAAGTGAAACATAACATCGACTTTGGACATTCTTAAAATGGATCATAAAATCATCGATTGACTCACCATCATCACGTTTTAAAGCCAATAAGTCTGTGATTATCACATTCAGCTCACCTCTATAAAATTGAGAATGAAAAGCACTTTTCAATTGTACCCAAGTTACAATCGAATTGGGACTTAAATTCGAAAACCAAGTAAAAGCATTCTTCATCAAAGAGGAAGGAAAAATTTTGTTTTAAAATTTTTATCATTGCCAATTGGGTGACAACAAAATTGGGTGTGAAGAATATATGAGAAAAACAGTTAAGGTTTCAGAGCTGTTTATCTTCTGGATTTCTATTTCTTACCAATTATTTTAATCATTGATGCTTGGATTATTGTGTCGGTCTAGAATTTCACAAATAAATTCTCGTTGCAAGTATAGTTCTAAACCGGCTAAGAATCCTCGCATGCAAAAATATTGGTTTTGTCTCAAGTATAAACCCCAATAAAAATTAACCAAAGTATTTAAACCTCGGGTCATCTCACAAGGAATTGCAATAAAGTGATCAATTATTGGCTATGAGAGAACAAGGGGTTTGATTGATAAAAGGGCAAGAAATTAAATAGGTAAGAATTTAAATGACGAGAAGAGTAAATCAAGCAAGTGACTAAAGAAAGCAAGTAATAAAGAGAGAGATATTCATGGCAAGGGTTGAGAATATAGGCTTTCTATCCTAATCACTAATAACAATAATTAACAAGAATTTATCTTATTACGTCATCCCCGATGATGGAAAAAGGTAACATATTATATTCACACTCGAAGAAAGTCTAACAAGACTAGCTAATCTCAATCCATAAGTCCTAATCAGCTCACTAATTGAATTAGCAAGGGATTAGAGTCAATGGGAATCATATTAACTAACAATTTTAGATCACCAACATGAGTTGGGTATTCATGACTCAAGATTACCTAATTACTCTTTCCAAGCCAAGAATGCTCAAAATCTACTCTAACATCCAATCAAGCATTTTGTCAAACACTTGGAAGGCATAAAAGGAAAGCATAATAAAAGTGCAAGAAATATAAATCTACCAACTACCAAGTGCAAAGAATCAATAATAACAACTCAATTCATCAATAATAGAACATTAAACATCAAATCGTATTAAAGGAAAACTAAATCCAACATGAGCATTCGTAATCACAAAAGTGACATAAAAGGGGAAATTAACATGAAAACTAAGAGAGTCAAACTACTTGAGCATGAGAATGTAAAGGAAACAAGATGAGAACAATAAATTGAACCTAGATCTAAGATGGAAATAAGCCTAAGAACCCTAATTCTAGAGAGAAGAGGGAGCTTCTCTCTCTAGAAACTAAACTACATGATGCTAAGCTACAACTAATTCTCCCCCTTTGCTCAAACTTGAATTCTGCATGAAATACCCTCATAAACGAGTTGGATTTGGGCCTGGACAGCTCAGAAATCGCCCTCAGCGATTTCACTGTAAGTGGGTCATGTGCCGAGTGTCACGCGTGCGCGTTGCTGGCAAAACCTCTACTCACGCATACGCGTGCTTGACGCGTTCGCGTGGCCCTCAATTCTCTATTTTGCTCATTTTTTCATGAATTCTCCACTTTCATGCTTTCCTCTTCATTTCTTCCATCCAATACTTGCCTTATAAACCTGAAATCACTCAACAAACACCTCAAGGCATCAAATGGAATTAAAGTGAATTAAAATTACCAATTTAGGGGCCTAAAAAGCATGTTTTTACACTTAAGCACAAATTAAGGGAGAATTACAAAACCATGTTATTTCATTGAATAAATGTGGGAAAAGGTGATAAAATCTCCTAAAATAAGCACAGGATAAACCACAAAATTGGGGTTTATCAAACCTCCCCACACTTAAACTAAGCATGTCCTCATGCTAAAATCAAGAAAGAAGCAAATGGTATCAACATTTATTCAATACAAACTAACTATATACAACCTATCTATATGCAATCTATCTACATGAATGCATCTACTTGGTCAAGATAAATCAATTTCCAAGAATACATATACAAGTACAAGGGCTAAAGAAATAGCAATCAAAGCAAACCCACAATTGAATTGAGTTATTGAAAAGATTTTACAAACTTGTAATAAAAGATGATCATGGGTGGAAGCATATAATTGAGCGATCGAACCCTCACCGGATGTATATCCGCTCTAGTCACTCAAGTGTATGGGGTTGATTCACTCAATTCTCTCCTAATCATGCTTTTCAAGATTTATTTTTTATCTAACAATCAACAATTATTTCATGCATGCATACAAATATCATGAGGACTTCCCATAGGTTGTAATGGGGCTAGGGTCAAGGTAAGGATGCATATGGT
Organism: Arachis ipaensis; assembly: GCF_059453495.1. Lineage (NCBI taxonomy): Eukaryota > Viridiplantae > Streptophyta > Magnoliopsida > Fabales > Fabaceae > Arachis > Arachis ipaensis. Next base: position 61,900,975 of record NC_142442.1, on the reverse strand, counting down.
CAAGTGAGCTTGAGATTTGAATCTTTGATTAACATAAGCTTCCCACCCAACCTATATAACAACCTATACAATTTCAAGGCTAACCTAACTACCCATTCTTCACTTTTCCACACACTCATGCATTCTCTCCTTGATCACCACACATATGCATTGATTTTTATTGAACTTTACTTTGGGGCATTTTGTCCCCTTTTTATTGCTTTTCTTTTTCTTTCTTTTCTATTTTTTTCTTTTATATATATATATTTTTTTCTTTTTGTTTTTCTCATCATTTTTTTTCAAACAAAAATATATACAAGAATATCAATGCATATGGTTTAACATTCAATGCATGAGTATGTACCCAATTCCCATTATTTTCAACAAAACCACAAAATACACTTTTACTTCTACCCAATATTTCCAACTCTCCCAAAATCAAATGATAAACACTCTCACTAGTCTAAGCTAATCAAAGATTCAAACAAGGGATATTTATTATTTTTCACTTAGGGTTTGTAATGTGCTAAAATTTAGAACAATTGGGTTTAGCATCGGCTCAAAGTTGGTTAACAATGGAACATAAAAGGTAAGGCTATTTGGGTAAGTGAGCTATTTGAAACAATGACCTCAATCATATAAATGCATTCATACACAAAATAATGGACATAAAGAATCAAACAAATCAAAGATTACAATCATAGGAAGAAAATAATGCACACAAGAATGAAAATAAGTGGTTATACGATGTAACCACACAATTAAGGCTCAAAACTCACATGCTTGTGTTCTAAGCTCAAAATTCATGTTCCACAATCTGTATATGATTCAAGCAAGTCCCACAAAAATTTTCAATCAAATGGGGTGGTGCCCTATAGATAGAAATCCTTGGAGAATCTCATTATTTGACTAAGCTTATCCTAAGTGCAATGTTGTGATTTAGAAATTTTAAAATTCCTTAGTTTATCCCCTTTTTCAATCAAACCAAATTTCATATGTAAAAAGAGTAAACCAAGCTCCAATAATCCATAATTTTTAAATCACAACCACTAAACTAAAGCAACTATATATATATATACATACTATCAACTACGAATGCAAATCCAACTAAAAATCTAAAAAGTATATCCAAACTATGGTGCAAAATGCAACAAACTAAGATAAAAGTATCCAAAATACTAGTATATACAATAATCCAAAAAAGTGCGATAAAGAAAAGTGCAAAATACTAAAAATAGCATAAAATAAAAGATAAATGTCCGAACTTATCACCCAAATTAGCAATTCCACCAACGGTGACGACGGTGACCTCCCCACACTTAGAATAAAGCATCGTCCTCGATGCTACTGCTCGGGCTCCTGGTGAGGGTCAACAGTCACATCTGGCTGCTGGGGCTGAGGCTGTGGCTCCTCAGGGGGCTGCTGAGCCTCTGGAATGGCTTGTGTCTGTAAGGGTGCCTCTGGCTGAGCCGGCTCCTCCTCATGCTCCTCCTCCTCGGATGCGGAAGAGTCGGGAAGAGGGGGTAACTCAACGCCGAGCGCCATAAACATCTGATCCACTCTGTCAAAGCATCGCATGATGCGGTGCTCACTACGCTCCATGAAGTGGATCAGACGCTGTACCAAAAGATAAGTCGGTTGGGGTGCTGGTGGTGGTGGTGCTAAAGGTGCTATAGGCGCGGCTGGTGCGGATGGTCCTACTGCAGCTGATGAAGAAGAAGTTCCAACTGCTGCTGCTCTGGCTCTAGACCGACACCAAGATGGGGGCTTCTCGTTCACCCATGTCCCCCATGGAATGAACTCCTCCTTCTCGGGAATGGGAGGGGGTGGCGATATGTCATCTGCTAGCCAGGGGACTCCGGCCAACTGAACCATCTGAGTGACCAATGTCAGAAATGGGAGTGTGCCACGAATGTGTGCTCGCCACATAAACCTCCTGATCATCCAGGGAAATTACACCTCCTTCCCCTCCATGATACAGCTAATCAGGATGAGCATGGCCATAGGAATCTCGGTAAAGTGGGTGGTTGGCATGACGTAATGGCCACAGATCTGCTACCACGTCCTAGCCTCCCTACTCAGATGAACAAAATGCATCCCCTTGGGTTTCTTGTTATCAGAATCCATCACCCAAGGAGCATCCGGAGTGGCAACTATCTCCCTCAAAGCATCATAGTCAAACGTCATACAATGCAACTCCACCTCGGCCAGCTCAAATGCATCCTTCTTACTGGTCTTAGGCCTACAGCGGAGTGTATCCTCAATGGCAACCTCTGTGATTGGTATCTGTTGGCCTCGCAGGTAAACGAAATCAAGGTTATGTCTGAAAAGATTGCAGTAGAAGTCCCGAACCCATAATGCGTTCACTCTACCCAGCTCCCTATCAAGAAAAGCTAGACCCAATCCCTCAATACGGGTCTCAATGGACTGTCTCAGGTCGGTGGGGATGGCTAGTTTCTTCTCTATGTTCAGGTTCTATCTCACGTAGTTCGGGGAGCAGAGCTCACAGTATAGGTTAGGGAATCTATCTGTGTTAGTGGCAGGCAACTGCTGATCAGCTTTCTCCTTTTCATTGAGAGGGTTCTTGGCATAGTCGTAGAAAGGAGAAAGAGTAGAGGCTTGAGGTTTCTTCCTCTTTCTTGAAGTAACCTTGGCTTTTTCTCTGTCGACCATCCTGAAAAACAGATATGACAGGATATAAACACTTAAGCCAAATAGAGGAATAGAAAGCAAGGAATGACATATTCATAAAACAAGAAGATTGACGTGTAATCATGAAGTAAGTTAAGAGAGAAGAATTCTTGGAATGCAAGAAACATAATTTAGAAATCAAACAAAACCACAAACTAAGAATTCAAGCCATATTTGCATAATGCTTGTTTATTAAGCCCAAGAAGCGTCATACCCAAAAGAATGGTTAAAGGGTTAGTTTGAAAGCAAAAAGAAAAGTCAGTTGGTTAATCAAGTTAGAAGTTAGGGAACCGGTTCAAAGCTTAGTGGTATGACGGTTATTGGCTCAATCAAAAGAAATGCACAGAGTATGGAAAACAAGCACACTCACATTCATGAGGAAGATGCAGTCATTGATGATGAAATATGAATTTTCATAAAAGCATATAATGGAAAACAAGTCATCAACAATGTCATGGTCACTAAGTTGGAATAATCGGTGTAGAAAGAGTGAAATCTGCGCTATGTGTAATGGAAAGCAAGTTGGAAACTGTTTTGAATCAAAAGGATCACACTAGTGAAATGTACCAATTATTGCAAATGAATGAACCTCAATAAAAAAGAAACAGGTTTAAATCAAATGATGAACTCATGGAAGTAGGCTTCGTTGGTTAAGTGGGGTGAAACTTACACTTAAACCAAGAAGTCATAAGGCATTTGATTTAAACCGATACTAGTGAAAACATAACCAGGTTCTTGTTGACGCAGCTAACCAAAGTTCTATTTGACACAATAATCCGTCAGATAGTTCCTTGGTCTTGTCAATCAACAATGCACACATAAGAGAATGGAAATGAAAATGGAAATGCTGGCCAATTTAGCATATAAATTGAACTTGGCATAGGTTGAAACGGGTTCAATGATCAAAAGATGCCACATCCATTCATAGCTATAAATTAACACTAGGTAGTTTTCAAAAATTTTGGGTAGCATTTTGGCAGTAATTTGGATGTTCCCGGATAGTATCAGCAGCAAAATACAAGCATATGAATCCAAAAATTGCAACAAGCATGAGAAGAGCATGAATTACATATGTTTAGGAAGCATCAAACACAATCATACAATTGAAGCTCAGCAAGGTAGTAGTTAAGCAATACATAGGAACCAAAGACTCAACACAGCAATAACAAGAATATACAAAACAGCTACAACAACCATCATTCAACAAAACAATCTCAATTCAGCCAATTCGGATAAGCAAGAGCGGAGCACTTATTAGGCCTAGAATCCTCTAACCACAACTTATCTACCTAACAGCATGTATCTCTATCTATCCTAACAAATAGAATTCAAATAGCTAATCTAATCTAACATTAACCAACAAAATTAATAAAAGAAAGCAAAGAACAGAGCAGAAGGCAAGGGAAAACCTGGCAGGGTGGCAGAAGCAGAATTGGAAATGGAAGGGGGGAAGAACAAATGGAGGGAATGCAGAACCACCAAAGACGGTGGCCTGGCTCGCGGCGGCATAGGTGGCGGCGCGGGCAGAGCAGGGGGTAGAGGAATGTGGGTTCTAAGCAGAGGAGTGCTGAAGCAATAAGGGAGGGTATGACTGAGGAAGAAGAAAAAGGTTGGTGGTGGCGGTTGGTTCACCGGTGGTGACAGAGGTGGCCGGACAGTGGCGGTTGTGGTGGTTGAAGGTGGTTCAGGGAGTTGAGGGAGAGGAGAAGGTGAATGAGACGTTGGAAGAGAGAGAGGAGGAAAGATGCGATTGGCAAGGGTTTCTCGCGTCCCTTGGGTTATGATTTCGAATCCACGCGTACGCGTCCTGGACGCATGCGCGTGGGTGGAGCGAAGAAGGAATTGATGCGGAAGCGCCAGGTGCGCTTAAGTGTGGATGGAGAGAGTGCGCGTTGACGCGTACGCGTGATGTATGCGTCCGCGTGAGTCGCAGCTTGCGCGAGAAGCTCAACGTTCGCGTCAAACTTGCACAACTCTCTGGAATCGAGTATGGGGCTGCATTCACTTATCGACGCGTGCGCGTACAGCGTGCACACGCGTCCCTGCCTCTTTTTTTTTTCAGAAATACTAAAAATAGCATAAAAATTCCCCTAACACTACCTACAACTGAAAATCAACCAAAATGAAAAATCAACAAAAATCTTTTTGGCTTTTGAAGAGTATTCAAGTATAAGTAAGGAAAGCGCCACAAGCAAACTCAAAGCATTAAGATAAAGACTATATGAAGAGAGAAACTACCTACAATGGTAACTTGAATAACTTATTAACCGAATCTAAAAGAGAGTGGAAAGAGTTTACCATGGTGGGGTGTCTCCCACCTAGCACTTTTAGTTTATGTCCTTAAGTTGGACATATTGGAAGGTTCCCTGTCAAGGTGGCTTATGCTTGTACTCATCCTTGAACCTCCAAGAATGCTTGCTCCTCAATTGGTTGACAGAATTTTCAACCATCTTCACTAAGCTTGGGGGTAGTTCTTCCCAAGATATGAGCTCCCATAATTGGTCTTAATGTGGTGATCCGGGATCCCATATCTTATTTTCACACCCATCTTCTAGTTGATCATCATGACTCCACTTGGGTGGTAGACAAGCCGAATTCTCAATGAAGCACCAAATTCTCCTCCTAGGCTCAAACAATTTAGCACTCTTCCAACCATGGGACCTATGCCTTGAGGGTTCAACCTTTATGAGCCTAACATTGTTATTCTAACCACTACACAATACCCTCTTACTCTTAACTCCACAAAGAGCTCTAAGTTGTCCATCATTTTCAATCAAACCATATTCAAGTGAGAATGTGAAGCTTAGGGATAAGAATTTTACCCACCTGAATGTTGTGTAGGATGGAGACTTAGGAGGGGGGGTCTCCCCACACTTAGCCAATGCGAGATCCATTCCCTTGTGCTCTTCCCTTGCAACTTCCGCCTCTTTGCAAACTTCTTCAATTTCAATTCCTTGCTCACCAACTTCTTCTATACACCCCTCATTGCTCAAATCATGGGTCGGAGGTTGTTCACGGTCCTCCTTGTCATCAATTTCATAACACAATGAGATAGGTTCATCAATTTCAAAAGACACATTGGTTGGTGTGGAATTATCTTCAATGACGGAGCTTTCTTCTTGCTCAACCTCTTCCTCTTGGTAGCTTATTTCAAATTCAATCTCTTTTTCATTGCATACCAAGGGTATGGGAGGTGAGGTATCTTCTTCCTTAATCTCCATATCAACCCCAATGGGGGGGATTCAATTGTACATAAGAATTCATCAATGATTGAATCCATCTCTTGATCAACTTCTTCAAAGTTTTCCACCATGATATGCCTTGGAGGTTGTACACCTTCCTCAACATCAATATTAAGCTTCTTGAAAGAGGGCTCTCTAATACTACATTCCCAAGGACTTCCAACATCTCCTAGGTTTTCAACCACTCCTTCCTTTTCAATCATTTCTACCCCCTCCTCTTGTTGCACTCCTTGCTTCAACTCCTCTTCTTCACCTTGAAGCTCCAAACTCACCTCCTCATTATGCTCCTTGAATGATAAGCTACAACTAATTGCTCCCCCTTTGATCAAGCTTGAATGCTACATGAATTACCCTCAGAAACGAGTTGGATTTGCGCCTGGGCAGCTCAGAAATCGTCTCCAGCGATTTCACATTAAGTGGGTCACGTGCCGAGCATCACGTGTGCGCGTGCTTGACACGTGCACGTCGCTGGCAAAATCTCTACTCACGCGTACGCGTGCTTGATGCGTGCGCGTGGCTTGCAAATCTTCAATGCATGCGTACGCGTGCGCGTGGCCCTCAATTCTCCATTTTGCTCATTTCTTCATGAATTCTCCACTTGCATGCTTTCCTCTTCATTTCTTCTACCCAATACTTGCCTTATAAACCTGAAATCACTCAACAAACACATCAAGGCATCGAATGGAATTAAAGTGAATGAAAATCACCAATTTAGGGGCCTAAAAAGCATGTTTTTACACTTAAGAACAAATTAAGGGAGAATTACAAAACCATGCTATTTCATTGAATAAATGTGGGAAAAGGTGATAAAATCCTCTAAAATAAGCACAGGATAAACCACAAAATTAGGGTTTATCAATCATGTAAGATTCAATTCATGGCAAACTGTAATTGACTAAACCCTAATTCCTTAGTAATTTAGTCTCTTCTAACCCAGTTAACCACCAATTCCCTGGTCACTTAATTTCAATTAGAGGTTTAGGTCCAATTCTAGTTTATTAGCCACAAAAATCCTAATTACCCAAATATAAGAGGATTATCTGTCACATATCCCAATTAGTTCAGATAATTAGTGATTTAGGAGAAATTATCTTCAAGCTATTGTTCAAATAAATTTCTTTTCGAAGGTTTACAAGAACTCAATTAGAATAAGGATTATTCTTCTGATCTACCAAAATCCTTAAGATGAAGAACGAAAACAAATTCTTAAAATTGAAATCAATACATTAGTTAAAATAGAAGAATAATAATATTAATTCATAGAATAAAAAGAGCTCCTAACCTTAAGAGTAGAGGTTTAGTTACTCATGGCTCAAAGAGAAAGCTAGGGTTCTAAAAACTATAAAGTGCGGAATGAAGTGCGTAACAGAGAAGAGAGCCCGAAGGGCTAAATATTTTTCCTTTTATATCTAATCCTAATTAATGTAAAATATATTTTCTAAAACTAAATAATATTTTTTCCTATTTGAAAATAAAATAATGTTTTAATCAAAATAAAATAAAATCTTCGAATGGAAGGCTTAGAGGACGAATGGGACCACTTGATTCTTCAAGGTTGGTGCCTAACCTGGGCTGAGCCAAGTTAGGTGCCACTATGGCCGTGTATAATTGCTAGCTCTTCTTTCATCTGGCACCTAACTTAGAGAATCCCAAGTTAGGTGCCACCCAGGCAGCATGATATGGGAGTTTTCTTCATCTCGCGTCTTACTTGGAGAATCCCAAGTTAGGCACCACCAAGGCCATATGGTTTGGAGAAAAAGTGATTACTATTATATATCGTTGAAAAATGCTGGAAGTTAGCTCCCCAATGCCACTAAAAACACGTCAATTGGACCTCTATTGCTCAAGTTATGTCCTTTGGAGTGCAAGGAGATCGGGGTTGACAGCATCATTCACTTTCTTCCTTCTAAACTCTGTCAAATCCATTTGAATGCTACCTGAAATAAACCAAATTGCACACAACTCAAAGTAGCATTCATAGTGGCTAAAAAGTATTTATATCTTGATTAAACTTAGCAAATTCAAATGCAAATTCTCTAGGAGAAGATAGGAAATATGTTCACGCATCAATGGATGACTCCCATAGTTAACTATCTTAAATTTGACACCCTTCCTGAAAATTAAAAGGAGGTTCGAAGACTCATAAGGGAAGCACAAAATTACACACGGGTCCACAATGTTCTATATAAAAAAGGAATATTAAAACCTCTCCTAAAGTACGTCCCGACCTCCAATAGAAAAGAGGTCCTAGAGGAAGTACACAATGGCAAATGTGGGAATCACTTGGGAGCCCGATCATTAGCCAAGAAGGTAATCTGGGCCGGCTTCTTTTGGCCGACCTTACAAAGAGAAGCAGCCAAGTTCGTTAAAAAGTGCCCGCCTTGTTAGAAGCATGCCAACTTCCATGTTGCGCCTCCTGAAGAGCTTATTAGTGTCACCTCACTATGGTCATTTGCAAAGTGGGGTCTTGATCTCCCTGGACCATTTTCACAAGCCTTGGGACAAGTCAAATACCTCATTGTAGGGATGGACTATTTTACTAAGTGGATTGAAGCCAAACCATTAGCAATTATCACTACCCACAGAAGTCAAAAGTTCCTCTACAAGAATATTTTCACAAGATTTGGAGTTCTCCACTCCATTTTCACGGACAGTGGAACCCAGTTTACCAACTCGACCTTTAGAAATTTGGTGGCCAATCTGAAGATAAAGCACCAATTCACATCGGTAGAGCATCCTCAGGCTAATGGACAAGCTGGAGCTGCAAAGAAAGTCATATTGGCCGAACTGAAGTGCCAATTATGGTGCAGATTTTGAATACCATAAACTAATCGGCAAGTACACCAGGTCATACCAAGTAATAATGCAAATTAGTGAGTGTTGATCCTACGAGGATTAATGGACTAAGGAACATTAGTTGGATGATTTGGCTAGTTAGACAAGTTGAAATGAGTGTTTTGGAAATTAAGCAACATAAAACAGTAAATCAGAGAATGCAAGAACGCAAGCAGTGAATGACTAGTGAAAATAATATGAGAAAATAGTTAAAGTTTTGGATATGTTTAAATTTTTGGATTAATAATTTTTATCAACTACTTTAATCATGCAAAGATTCAATTCATGGCAAACCTTAAGTGATTAAACCCTGATTCCTTAGTAATTAAATCTCCTCAAACCTAATCAACTGCTAATTCCTTGGTCACTTAATTTAAATTAGAAGATTAAGTCCAATTCTAGTACATGAGCCACACAAACTCTAAGTACCCAAAAATGAGGCAATTATATATCACGTATCGCGTTAAATCCAGATAATTAGAGAGTTATGAGGAATTAATTTCAAGCTATAGTTCTAGTGATATAAATTTTCTAAGATTCAACAAGAATTCAATTAAAAAAAGAGTTATCTTCCAATATACTCTAATTCCTAGGATGAAGAACGAAATCAATCTTTGAATTTAAAGTAGTGCACTAATTAAGAGTAGATTGACAATCCATTAAAATAAATAGAGCTCCTAACCTTAACAATAGAGGTTTAGTTGCTCATGGCTCAGAGAAAAACCTAGAGTAGTAAAAAGTGTGAAAGTGCGGAATCAGGAGGAAGAGGAAAACCCAGCACGAAAGGCTGAATCTTTTCTCCTATTATATCTAATCCTAATTGATACAAAATAAAAATTCTAAAACCTAATAATATCTTTTCACAATTCAAAAATTAATTTAGAAACCAAAAAATCTTTCCATGGAACTTGATGACACAGGCTTGGCGCTAAATGCCGAGTACCTCCATCGAGTTGTTGCACACTTCACGAGGCCATCGGTACTAAACGCCGAGTCGTGGCACTTAACCCCAACTTGAAAGCAACAATTTGATCCCTTTTCTTCTGCACGAACTCTGTCAAACTCGCCCAAATTTTATCTGTAATCAACAAGATGGAAATGCAACTCAAAGTAGCATTCATGTTGGTCCAAAACACCAAAATCTCATAATAATTCATCAAATCCACATCTAAATTACTAGGAAGAGATAGGAAAGATGTTCACGCATCATAACACCAAACATAAATTGTTACTTGACCTGAAGCAACTGAAAACAATGGAAACCTGAGATATGGGTTTCCCTAAGAGTCGAGTTTTCAATTAGGCACCTGTCTATTTTCTGAATGGGGTTGATGACACTGTGATGAGTGAACTACCAACCCGGCTCCTGACCATTTTGCACAATGACAAAGTAACCCTTGAAAAATATTGTAATCCACTTTGGTTCCTGTCCCATACCTCCGTCACACAAGCCGGTCCTTGAGGGTGAATCTCCGGTAAGAATGAACGGAAAATACTGAGCTGTCATGGTGAGCGTGTGTGAGCTCGCTGACGCGAACGACTGCTACAGATGTGGACGGCTGCTGCAGACGTGGACACCTGAAATGGTCAGGGTGTTAATTTTCCCCATCCACATCAATATAAAACATGGTTGTTTTGAGGGCAGGTGACTTCTTATTCATTGTGGGTGTTCGTCCCCTGATAGCGAAGCAATTGTCGTGTCGGTTTAGAATTTCTCTTGTAGAAAAGAAGAACTTCGTCGTAAGCATAGCTCCAAACCAACAAACAATTCTCACATAAAAAATTTGAGTTGTCACAAGTACAAAACCCAATTAAAAGTTAACCGAAGTATTGAAACCTCGGGTCGTCTCACAAGGAATTGCAATGAAGTGTTTAATTATCGGCTATGAAGGGACAAGGGAGTTTGATTTGTATTTAACAAGAAAAGTAAATAACAAGAAAGTAAATGACAAGAACTAATAAAGAAAGGCAAACAATTCATGGCTAAGCACAGGAATTGAGATCACCATCCTTGTCAACAAACCATGTATTGACAATTATGAGAAACCGAGCTCATTAAGTGTACTTCTATGCTTGAAGTATTTCAAATGGCTTGATCAACATCAATCCATAGGTTCTATCCTAGCTACCAATTAACTTAGTAGTATGATAGAGTTAATGGTTACCAAATTGACCACCAAGGGTTCTCAAATCACCAATTCAATGAGACCCAATAACTCAAGGTCACTCAATTCTCTTAGCCTAGGCCAAGAGTAAAGAGATCTACTCAATAACTAGAGGAAATATTCTATCAAACACCTAGTGTTCAATAAAAGTAAACATCACAAAATGCAAGAATTAAAAGAAACCCACAACTAACAACTAACATAAGCAAGAAATCAATAATAACAATCAAGATTAACATAAAAGAGACATGGAAACTTTAAATTGCATTAAAAGAAATCAAGATCCAACAATTGTTCATCAACATAAGAGAGAGCATAATAAGAAATTAACAAGAGAGATTAAGAAAATTAAGATAATAGAACACTAAAATATAAAGAGAATTGCAATCAAAATAAGAGTTGAGAGACAAATTTGAGAGAGATTAACCTAATCCTAACCTAATTCTAGAGAGAAGAGGGAGCTTCTCTCTCTAGAAAACTAACTAAAGGCTCATGTTGACTAACTAAGTGCTCCCCCCTTTGCTCAAGCTTGAATTCCTTATGAAATACCCTCAGAAACGAGTTGGAATTGGGCATGGGCAGCTCAGAAATCGCCCCCAGCGATTTCACTTTAAGTGGGTCACGTGCGAACATCGACGCGTGCGCGTACCTGACGCGTACGCGTTGGTTGGCAATTTCCTATCCACGCGTAGGCGCCATGTACGCGTACGCGTCGCCTTGAAACTTCACTTCCACGCACGCGCGTCCATTGATTTACTCCCAATCGTTGTTTCCTCATGCATTCTCCACTTTGCATGCTCTTCTCTTCACTTCTTCCATCCAATACTTGCCTTATGAACTTGAAATCACTCAACAAACACTTCAAGGCATCGAATGGAATCAAAGTGAATTAAAATCATCAATTTATGGTCTAAAAAGCATGTTTTTACACTTAAGCACAAATTATGGGAGAATTACAAAACCATGCTATTTCATTGAATAAATGTGGGAAAAGGTGATAAAATCCCCGAAAATAAGTACAAGATAAACCACAAAATTGGGGTTTATCAAACCTCCCGACACTTAAACTAAGCATGTCCTCATGCTAAAATCAAGAAAGAAGCAAAGGGTCTCAACATTTGTTCAATGCAAACTAACTACATGCAACCTATCTAAATGCAGCTATCTATATGAATGCAATCACTTGGTCAAAACAACTCAACTTCCAAGAAAACATGTGTAGGCATAAGGGCTAGAACAATAGAAATCAATTCAAACCAAACCAAACCCACAATTGCAATGAATTCTCAAAAATATTTACAAACTTGCATGAAAGTGAATGATCATGGTGAAAGCATGTAATTGAGCAATCGAACCCTCACTGGATGTGTATCCGCTTTAATCACTCAAGTGTTTAGAGGTTGATTCACTCAATTCTCCCCCATTCATGCTTTCCAAGATTTGTTCTTCATCTAACAATCAACAATCATTCAATGCATGCATACAATCATCATGAGGACTTTCCACAAGGTTGTAATGGGGTTAGGGTCAAGGTAGGGTCATATATGGTTAAGTGGAATAAAATTCAAATCTTTGATTAACCTAGACTTTCCACCAAACCTATATAATACCTTATACAATTAAATGCTAACCTAACTACCCCATTCTTCACTTTTTACATACTCATGTATTTCTTTTCATTTCACAACACTTATGCATTGATTTTATTGAACTTTACTTTGGAGAATTTCGTCCCCTTATTTATTGTTTTTCTTCTTCTTCTTTTTTTCAAACTATACTCAAGAACATCAATGCCTAAGGTTAATACATTTAATCTATATATGAGCATGCACTCAATTCCCAAATATGGAAATACAAGAACATCCCTTCATCCCAACCAATGTTCCCAATTCTCCCCAAACTTGAATAATAAACACTCTCACTAGACTAAGCTAATCAAAGATCTAAACATGGGACTTTTATTATTTTTCACTTTAGGCTTGTAATGTGATAAAATAAAGAGCAATTGGGTTAAGCATAGGCTCAAAATTGGCTAACAATGGAGAGTAAAAGGTAGGCTATTTAGGTAAGTGAGCTAATAAAACAACGGCCTCAATCATATAAGTGCATGTATACAAGGAATGATGGACATATAGAATTAAACAAATCAAGGATCAAAATCATAGAAAGAGAATAATTACACACAAGAAGGAAAATAAGTGGTTGTAAAATGTAACCACACCATTAGTTTCAAATCTCACAAGCTTGTGTTCTTAGCTCAAAACATAATCCACAAAGTGTATAATTCAAGCAAGTTCTAAAAATAAATTTTCAACCAATAGATGAGTTCCTTGGAAAATTTCATTATTTTGACTAAGCTTATTGATGCAATGTTGTGATTTAGAAAATTTAAAAATTTTCTTAGTTTACCCCTTTTTAATCAAAACGCATTTCGTATACAAAAAGGGTCAACTAGGTTCCAACAATCCAAAATATTTTTCTAATCACAACCAAAATCCAACAACTAGAGTATAAGTATCCACAATACTAGTATATACAATAATTCTAAACAAAATGCAAAATAAAGCAAAATAAAATAAACTAGGAGATAAAATTTTGGAAATGTTCACCCCAAAATCGCTATCCACCGACGGTGACGACGGTGACCTCCCTACACTTTAAGATGAAGCATCGTCCTCGATGCTACTGCTCGGGCTCAGAGTGGGGGTCAACAGTCGTGTTTGTCTACTAGGCCTCAGGCTGTGGCTCCTCAAGGGGCTGCTGAGCCTCTGGGATGGCCTGTGTCTGCGGTGGTGCCTCTTGCTGAGCTGGCTCCTCCTCGTGCGCCTCCTCCTCGGATGCGGAAGAGTCAGAAAGAGGGGATAACTCAACGCCCAGTGCCACAAATATCTGATCCACTCTGTCCAGGCGTCGCATGATATGGCGCTCACTACGCTCCATGAAGCGGATCAGATGCTGTACTAACAGATAAGTCGGATGGGGTGCTGGTGGTGGTGCTGGTACTGCTGGTGCTGATGGACCTGCTGTAGTTGTGGAAGAAGAAGGTGCAGGTGTCGCTGCTGCTCTGGCTCTGGAGCATCGCCGGGATGGGGGCTTCTCATGCACCCAGTCCCCCCACGGAATCACTTCTTCCTTTCTGCGGGCCGGGGGTGGTGTCTCATCATCTGCTTCCCATGGGACACCAGCCACCTGAATCATCTCGGTGACCAAAGTGGAAAATAGAAGTAGGCTACGGACATGTGCTTGCCAGATGTATCTCCTGATCAGTCGGGGGAAGTATACTTCCTTCCCCTCCATAACACATCCGATCAGGACGAGCATGTCCATCGGGATCTCGGTAAAGTGGGTGGTAGGCATGACGTAATGGGCAAAGATCTGCTGCCACGTCCTGGCCTCCCTCAAAAGATAAGTAAACAACATCCTTTTGGGCTTCTTGTTGTCAGCATCCATCACCCATGGGGCATCCGGGGTGGCAACAACATCCCTCAGAGCATCATAATCAAAGGTCATACAATGTATCGCCACCTCTGCCTGCTCAATGGCAACTGTGCCGCCAGTCCTAGGCAAACAGCTGAGTCTATCCTCAATAGCTGCCTCCGTAACCAATATCTGATCGCCTCGCAGGTGGACTGACTCGAGGGTGTGTCTGAAGAAGTTACAGTAAAATTCCTTCACCCAGGATGAGTTCACCCTTCCTAGCTCCCTATCAACAAAGCCTAGGCCCATCCCCTGAATACATGTCTGAATGGCTCGCCATAAGTCAGTTGGGAGGGCTAGTTTATTCTCTATATTCAGATTCTTCTTCCGGTATGTCGGGAAGAGGAGCTCGCAGTATAGATTAGGGAACCTATGTGCATCTGTAGGCGGCAGCTGTTGGTTAGCCTTGTCCTCATCATTAAGAGGGTTTTTGGCATAATCATGGAAAGTAGAAAGAGTGAATGGTTGAGTTTTCTTCCTCTTTCTTGAAGTAACCTTGGCTTTTCCTCTATCGGCCATCCTGAAAAACAGATATGACAGGATATAAACACTTAAGTCAAGTAGAGGAGTAGAAAGCAAGGAATGACATATTCAGAAAACAAGAGGATTGATATGTAATCATGAAGTGAGTTAAGAGATAAAAATTCTTGGAATGCAAGAAACATAATTTAGGAATCAAACAAAGCCACAAACCAAGAATTCAAGCCAAATTTGCACAATGCTTGTTCATTAAGCCCAAGAAGCGTCATACCCAAAATAATGGTAAAAGGGTTAGTTTGGAAACAAAAAGAAAAAGTTAGTTGGTTAATGGTGCACAAAATTGTGATCTCAGGCAACGACGCCAAAAACTCTGTTCGCACGTCTTAATAAATCGTTTTTCATTCACAACTTTGATACAACTAACCAGCAAGTGCACTGGGTCGTCCAAGTAATAAACCTTACGTGCGTAAGGGTCGATCCCACGGAGATTGTTGGTATGAAGCAAGTTATGGTCACCTTGTAAATCTCAGTCAGGTGGATATCAAATAGTTATGGAGTTTTCGAATAATAATAATAAATAAACAAAAACTAAAGATAGAAATACTTATGTATATCATTGGTGAGAATTTCAGATAAAGGTATAGAGATGCTTTCATCCCTCTGAACTTCTGCTTTCCTACTGTCTTCATCCAATCAGTTTTACTCCTTTCCATGGCTGGCTTTATGTAAGGACATCACCATTGTCAATGGCTACTTTTCATCCTCTCTAGAAAATGGTCCGATGCGCTGTCACTGCATGGCTAATCGTCTAGAGGCATCACCGTGGTCAATGGCTGCATCCTATCCTCTTGTGAAAATGGTCCAAATGCTCTGTCACAGCACGGCTAATCATCTGAGGTTCTCGATCATACTGGAATAGGATTCACCCTCCTTTTGCGTCTGTCACTACGCCCATCACTCGCAAGTTTGATGTTCGTCACAGTCATTCAATCCCAGAATCCAACTCGGAATACCACAGACAAGGTTTAGACTTTCCAGACTCTCATGAATGCCGCCATCAATCTAGCTTACACCACGAAGATTCTGATTAAGAGATCCAAGAGATAATCATTCAATCTAAGGTGGAACGGAAGTGGTTGTCAGGCACGCGTTCATGGGGGAATAATGATGATTGTCACGTTCATCACATTCAAGTTGAAGTGCGAATGAATATCTTAGAAGAGGAATAAGTTGAATTGAATAGAAAAACAGTAGTACTTTGCATTAATCTTTGAGGAACAGCAGAGCTCCACACCTTAATCTATGGAGTGTAGAAACTCGACCGTTGAAAATACATAAGTGAAAGGTCCAGGCATGGCCGAATGGCCAGCCCCCAAAACGTGATCACAGGATCAAAAATAAAATCCAGGATGTCAAATACAATAGTAAAATGTCCTATTTATACTAAACTAGTTACTAGGGTTTACATAAGTAAGTAATTGATGCATAAATTCACTTCCGGGGCCCACTTGGTATGTGCTTGGGCTGAGCTTGAATGTTACACGTGCAGAGGTCATTCTTGGAGTTGAACGCCAGTTTGTAACGTATTTCTGGCGTTCAACTCTGGTTTGTGACGTGTTTCTGGCGTTTAACTCCAGACAGCAGCGTAGAACTGGCGTTCAATGCCCTTTTACGTTATCTAAACTTGGCCAAAGTATGGACTATTATATCTTTCTGGAAAGCCCTGGATGTCTACTTTCCAACGCAATTGGAAGCGCACCATTTTGAGTTCGGTAGCTCCAGAAAATCCACTTTGAGTACAGGGAGGTCAGAATCCAACAGCATCAGCAGTCCTTCTTCAACCTCTGAATCTGATTTTTGCTCAAGTCCCTCAATTTCAGCCAGAAAATACCTGAAATCACAGAAAAACACACAAACTCATAGTAAAGTCCAAAAATGTGAATTTAACATAAAAACTAATGAAAATATCCCTAAAAGTAACTAGATTCTACTAAAAACATACTAAAAACAATATCAAAAAGCGTATAAATTATCCGCTCATCACAACACCAAACTTAAATTGTTGCTTGTCCCCAAGCAACTAAAAATCAAATAGGATAAAAAGAAGAGAATATACTATAAATTCCAAACTATCAATGAAACATAGCTCCAATCAGATGAGCGGGACTTGTAGCTTTTTGCCTCTTGAATAGTTTTGGCATCTCACTTTATCCATTGAGGTTCAGAATGATTGGCATCTATAGGAACTCAGAGTTCAGATAGTGTTATTGATTTTCCTAGTTCAGTATGTTGATTCTTGAACACAGCTACTTTATGAGTCTTGGCCGTGGCCCTAAGCACTTTGTTTTCCAGTATTACCACCGGATACATAAATGCCACAGACACATAATTGGGTGAACCTTTTCAGATTGTGACTCAGCTTTGCTAAAGTCCCCAATTAGAGGTGTCCAGGGTTCTTAAGCACACTCTTCTTTTGCTTTGGACCTTGATTTTAACCGCTCAGTCTCAAGTTTTCACTTGACACCTTCACGCCACAAGCACATGGTTAGGGACAGCTTGGTTTAGCCGCTTAGGCCAGGATTTTATTCCTTTAGGCCCTCCTATCCACTGATGCTCAAAGCCTTGGGATCCTTTTTATTTACCCTTGCCTTTTGGTTTTAAGGGTTATTGGCTTTTTGCTCTTGCCTTTTGGTTTTAAGAGCTTTTGGCTTTTTCTACTTGCTTTTTCTCTTTTTCTTTCTATATTTTTTTTTTGCTATTTTTTTTTCTGCAAGCTTTGTTCTTTGCTGCTTTTTCTTGCTTCAAGATTCATTTTTATGATTTTTCAGATTATCAAATAACATGTCTCTTTGTCATCATTCTTTCAAGAGCCAACATATTTAACATTCTTAAACAACAACTTCAAAAGACATATGCACTGTTCAGGCATTCATTCAGAAAATAAGAAGCATTGTCACCACATCAATATAATTAAACTAAGTTCAAGGATAAATTCGAAACTCATCTACTTCTTGTTCTTTTGAATTAAAACATTTTTCATTTAAGAGAGGTGATGGATTCATAGGACATTCATAACTTTAAGACATAGTTACTAACTACTAATGATCATGTAATAAGACACAAACATAGATAAGCACTTAACATAGAAAACGAAAAACAGAGAATGTAAGAACAAGGAATGAGTCCACCTTAGTGATGGTGGCATTTCCTTCTTGAGGAACCAATGATGTCCTTGAGCTCTTCTATGTCTCTTCCTTGTCTTTGTTGCTTCTCCCTCATTTCTTTTTGATCTTCTCTAATTTCATGAAGGATGATGGAGTGCTCTTGATGTTCCACCCTTAATTGTCCCATGTTGGAACTTAATTCTCCTAGGGAGGTGTTGATTTGCTCCCAATAGTTTTGTGGAGGAAAATGCATTTGAGGCATCTCCAGGATCTCATGGTGATGAGCTTCATGCGTCTCTTGAGCTCCATGAATGGGCTCTCTTGTTTGCTCCATCCTTTTCCTAGTGATGGGCTTCTCTTCCTCAATGGGAACGTCTCCTTCTATGTCAATCCCAGCCGAATTGCATAGATGGCAAATGAGGTGAGGAAAATCTAACATTGCCATAGTGGAGGACTTGTCAGCCACCTTGTAGAGTTCTTGAGGTATAATCTCATGAACCTCCACCTCTTCTCCAATCATGATGCTATGGATCATGATGGCCCGGTCTATAGTAACTTCAGACCGGTTGCTAGTGGGAATGATTGAGCGTTGAATGAACTCCAACCATCCTCTAGCTACAGGCTTAAGGTCCAGTCTTCTCAGTTGAACCGGTTTGCCTTTCGAGTCAATCTTCCATTGAGCTCCTTCCACACATATGTCCATGAGGACTTGGTCCAACCTTTGATTAAAGTTGACCCTTCTAGTGTAGGGGCGTGCATCTCCTTGCATCATAGGCAAGTTAAACGCCAACCTCACGTTTTTCGGACTAAAATCTAAGTATTTCCCCCGAACCATGGTGAGATAATTCTTTGGGTTTGGGTTCTTACTTTGATCATGGTTCCTAGTGATCCATGCATTGGCATAGAACTCTTGAACCATTAGGATGCCGACTTGTTGGATGGGGTTTGTTAGAACTTCCCAACCTCTTCTTTGGATTTCATGTCGGATCTCCGGATACTCATTTCTCTTGAGCTTGAAAGGGACCTCGGGGATCACCTTCTTCTTGGCCACAACATCATAGAAGTGGTCTTGATGGGCTTTGGAGATGAACCTTTCCATCTCCCATGACTCGTAGGTGGAAGCTTTTGTCTTCCCTTTCCCTTTTCTAGAGGATTCTCCGGTCTTAGGTGCCATCAATGGTAATGGAAAAACAAAAAGCTTATGCTTTTACCACACCAAACTTAGAATATTGCTCGCCCTCGAGCAAGAGAAGAAAGAATAGATGAAGAAGAAGAAGAAATGGAGAAGAGGGAGAGAGAGATGTGTTTCGGCCAAGGAGGGGAAGAAAGGGTTGTTTTGTGTGAAAATGAAGAAGAATGGAGGGCTATATATAGGGAAGGGAGGGGGGTAAGGTTCGGCCATAAGGGTGGGTTTTGGGTGGGAAATTGATTTTGAATTTTGAAGGTAGGTGGGGTTTATGAGGTAGGTTTATGGGGAAGAGTGGATGGATGTGAGTGGTGAAGTGGTGATAGGGAAGAGATATTGAGGTAATTGGTGAAGAGTTTTGGGGAAGAGTGTTTATTGGGAAGAGAGGATGAACATTGAGAAGAGGGAAGAGAATGAGTGGTGGTAGGTGGGGATCCTGTGGGGTCCACAAATGCTGAGGTGTTCCTGTGGGGTCCACAGATCCTGAGGTGTCAAGGAATTGCATCCCTGCACCAATTAGGCAAGTAAAATGCCTTTGCATGCAATTCTGGCGTTTAAACGCCGAATTGATGCTTGTTCTGGGCGTTCAATGCCCAGATGCAGCATATTTCTGGCGTTGAACGCCAGCCAGATACTTGTTTCTGGCGTTCAGTGCCAGCTCTTCTTCACTGTGTATTTCTGGCGTCTGGACGCCAGGATGCTGCTTGTTTCTAGCGTTCAACACTAGAAACATGCTCTGTTCTGGCGTTGAATGCCAGACAGATGCTCCTTACTGGCGTTTAAACGCCAGTGAGATCCTCCTCCAGGGTGTGATTTTTCTTCTGCTGTTTTTTATTCCGTTTTCAATTTTTGTATTTATTTTGTGACTCCACATGATCATGAATCTAATAAAACATGAAATAACAATAAAAATAAATTAAAATTAGATAAATAAAAATTGGGTTGCCTCCCAACAAGCACTTCTTTAATGTCAATAGCTTGACAGTGGGCTCTCATGGAGCCTCACAGATGTTCAGAGCATTGTTGAGACTCTCCAACACCAAACTTAGAGTTTGGATATGGGAGTTCAACACCAAACTTAGAGTTTGGTTGTGGCCTCCCAACACCAAACTTAAAGTTTGACTGTGGGGGCTCTGGTTGACTCTGCAGAGGGAGAAGCTTACTGTGCCTCTTTTCCATGTTTACAGAAGGATAACCTTGAGTTGTAAACACAAGGGAGTCCCCATTCAATTGAAGGACTAATTCACCTCTGTCAACATTAATCACAGCTCTTGCTGTGGCTAGGAAGGGTCTTCCAAGGATGATGAATTCATCCTCATCCTTCCTAGTATCTAGGACTTTGAAATCAGCAGGGATGTAAAGGCCTTCAACCTTTACTAACACGTCCTCTACTTGTCCATAAGCCTGTTTTCTTAAGTTATCTGCCATCTCTAATGTGATTTTAGCAGCTTGTACCCCAAAGATTCCCAGTTTCTCTATTACAGAGAGGGGCATGAGGTTTATCCCTGAACCAAGGTCACACAGATCTTTTTCAAAGATCATGGTGCCTATGGTACAAGATATTAAGAACTTTCCAGGATCCTGTTTCTTTTGAGGCAATGTCAGTTGATCTAGATCACTTAGTTCATTGGTGAACAAGGGAGGTTCATCT
Organism: Arachis ipaensis; assembly: GCF_059453495.1. Classification (NCBI taxonomy): domain Eukaryota; kingdom Viridiplantae; phylum Streptophyta; class Magnoliopsida; order Fabales; family Fabaceae; genus Arachis; species Arachis ipaensis. The sequence goes on along the minus strand of NC_142442.1, from coordinate 61,880,105 downwards.
TTCCAAGTCTCATTACCAAATAATTTGGCATTCAGCTTCATGATTGCACCAAGGAACTTGGTAACTTGCTCCTTAGTAACATCCTCATTCTTTTCAGAAGAGGAATACTCATCAGAGCTCATGAATGGCATAAGGAGGTTTAATGGAATCTCTATGGTCTCTAGTTGAGTCTCAGATTCTTTTTGTTCCTCAGAGGGAAAATCCTTATTGATCACTGGACGCCCCAAGAGGTCTTCCTCCTTGGGATTCACGTCTTCCCCTTCTTCCTTGGATTCGGCCATGATGGTCATTTCAATGGCCTTGCACTCTCCTTTTGGATTTTCTTTTGTATTGCTTGGGAGAGTACTAGGAGGGATTTCAGTGATCCTTTTACTCAGCTGGCCCACTTGTGCCTCTAAATTTCTAATTGAGGACCTTGTTTCATTCATGAAACTTACAGTGGCCTTAGATAGATCAGAGACTAACTTTGCTAAATTAGAGATATTTTGTTCATAGTTCTCTGTCTGTTGCTGAGTGGATAATGGAAAAGGTTTACTATTGTTAAACCTGTTTCTTCCACCATTATTAAAGCCTTGTTGAGGCTTTTGTTGATCCTTCCATGAGAGATTTGGGTGATTTCTCCATGATGAGTTATAGGTGTTTCCATAAGGTTCACCTAAGTAATTTACCTCTACTATTGCAGGGTTCTCGGGATCATAGGCCTCTTCTTCAGAAAGCCTCTTGAGTACTGTTGGATGTAGCTTGCATTCCATTCAGACTTTGAGAATTCATATTGACTTGCTGAGTCAATATTTTGTTTTGAGCCAATATGGCATTCAGAGTATCAATTTCAAGAACTCCCTTCTTTTGAGGTGTCCCATTACCCACAGGATTCCTCTCAGAAGTGTACATGAACTGGTTATTAGCAACCATGTCAATGAGTTCTTGAGCTTCTGCAGGCATTTTCTTTAGGTGAATGGATCCACCTGTAGAAGTATCCAATGGCATCTTAGCTAATTCAGACAGACCATCATAGAATATATCCAGGATGGTCCATTCTAAAAGCATGTCAGAAGGACACTTTTTGGTCAGTTGCTTGTATCTCTCCCAAGCTTCATAGAGGGATTCACCTTCTTTCTGTCTGAAGGTTTGAACATCCACTAAAAGCTTGCTCAGCTTTTGAGGAGGAAAGAACTTGGCTAAGAAAGCCTTGACCAGCTTATCCCAAGAGTTCAGGCTATCTTTAGGTTGAGAATCCAACCATATTCTAACTCTGTCTCTCACAGCAAAAGGGAAAAGCATGAGCCTGTGGACTTCAGGATCTACTCCATTAGTCTTAATAGTATCACATATCTGCAAGAATTCAGTTAAGAACTGAAAAGGATCTTTAGATGGAAGTCCATGAAACTTGCAATTCTGCTGCATCAGAGAAACTAATTGAGGTTTCAGCTCAAAGTTGTTTGCTCCAATGGCAGGGATGGAGATGCTTCTTCCATGTAAATTGGAATTAGGTGCAGTAAAGTCACCAAGCATTCTCCTTGCATTATTATTATTTTCGGCTGCCTTCTCCTCCTCTTGTTTGAAAATTTTTGAAAGGTGCTTGCTGGATTGTTGTAATTTAGCTTCTCTTAGTTTCCTTTTCAGAGTCCTTTCAGGTTCTGGATCTGCTTCAACAAGAATATTCTTGTCCTTGCTCCTGCTCATATGAAAAAGAAGGAACAGAAAAATAATAATAATAGAGATTCTTTTTACCCAAGTATAGAGGTTCCCTTATGTCAGTAGAAGAAAAGAAGAAGAGAAAATCTGAACTTAGAGAGAGATAGGGTTCGGATTTTTGGTGAGTGAGGGAGAGATGTTATTAAATAAATAAATAAATAGAAGAAGATGAGAGGGGGAAGAGAATTTTCGAAAATTATTTTTGAAAAATGGTTAGTGATTTTCGAAAATTAAAAGAAGAAATAAATTAAAATTGAATTTTGAAACAATTAGTTAATTAAAAAGAATTTTTGAAAAAGAGGGAGATATTTTCGAAAATTAGAGAGAGAGAGAGTTAGTTAGGTAGTTTTGAAAAAGATAAGAAACAAACAAAAAGTTAGTTAGTTAGTTGAAACAAATTTGAAAATCAATTTTGAAACGATAAGAAGATAAGAAGTTAGAAAAGATATTTTGAAATCAAATTTTTGAAGAAGATAAGATAAGAAGATATTTTTGAAAAGATATGATTGAAATTAGTTTTTGAAAAAGATTTGATTTTTAGAATCACAATTAATGACTTGATTCACAAGAAATCACAAGATATGATTCTAGAACTTAAAGTTTAAATCTTTCTTAACAAGTAAGTAACAAACTTGAAATATTTGAATCAAAACATTAATTGATGATGATATTTTCGAAAATTATGTGATAAAGATAAGAAAAAGATTTTTGAAAAATATTTTTAAAATTTTCGAAAATAACTAAGAAAAATGAAAAAGATTTGATTTTTTTTTTTGAAAAAGATTTTGAAAAAGATAAGATTTTTAAATTGAAAATTTGATTTGACTCATAAGAAACAACTAAATTTTAAAAAGTTTTGAAAAGGTCAACTCAAATTTTCAAAATTATGAGAAGAAAAAGGAGAAGATATTTTTTTTATTTTTGAATTTTTAATGATGAGAGAGAAAAACATGAGAATGATGCAATGCATGAAAGTTATGGATCAAAACAATGAATGCATGCAAGAATGCTATGAATGTCAAGATGAACACCAAGAACACTTTGAAGATGAAGATGAACATCAAGACTTATTTTTTTGAAAATTTTATATGCAAAGAAAACATGCAAGACACCAAACTTAGAAATCTTTCATGTTCAGACACTATGAATGCAAAAATGCACATGAAAAACAAGAAAAGACACAAAACAAGAAAACATCAAGATCAAACAAGAAGACTTACCAAGAACAACTTGAAAATCATGAAGACCACCATGAATGCATGATTTTTTCGAAAAATGCAGAGAATTTTTAGAAAAAATGCAGTTGACACCAAACTTGAAATTGACTCAAGACTCAAACAAGAAACACAAAATATTTTTTATTTTTATGATTTTCTAATTTTTTTGGATTTTTCAAAAATTATTATGAAAAAGAAAAATAAGGGTTCCAAAATTTTTAATATGAATTCCAGGAATCTTGTACTCTTAGTCTAAAGCTCCAATCTGAGGGTTAGGCATGGCTTACTAGCCAGCCAAGCTTTAGTACGTAACTCAGACATGCCACAGCTGACATTCCAATTAACTTGCCTCTATGCTGATGGTTGGAAGCCCCTATCCAAAAGAATTAGACACGACTTTACAGCCAGCCAGGCTTCAACATGCTTCATGAAACTCTAGAATTCATTCTTAAAAATTCTGAAGAAAAATATATTTTTGAAAACATTTATTTTAAAAAAAATTTTCGTAAACAAAGGATAATTTTTTTTTTGAAAAAGATGAGAAATTTTTGAAAATTTTTTTGAAAATTTTTTTGAAAATTTTTTTTTTTGAAAATAAGAAGAAAATTACCCAATCTAAGCAACAAGATGAACCGTCAGTTGTCCAAACTCGAACAATCCCCGGCAACGGCGCCAAAAACTTGGTGCACGAAATTGTGATCTCAGGCAACGGCGCCAAAAACTCTGTACGCACGTCTTAATAAATCATTTTTCATTCACAACTTCGATACAACTAACCAGCAAGTGCACTGGGTCGTCCAAGTAATAAACCTTACGTGAGTAAGGGTCGATCCCACGGAGATTGTTGGTATGAAGCAAGCTATGGTCACCTTGTAAATCTCAGTCAGGCGGATATCAAATAGTTATGGAGTTTTCGAATAATAATAATAAATAAATAGAAAATAAAGATAGAAATACTTATGTATATCATTGGTGATAATTTCAGATAAAGGTATAGAGATGCTTTCATCCCTCTGAACTTCTGCTTTCCTGCTGTCTTCATCCAATCAGTCTTACTCCTTTCCATGGCTGGCTTTATGTAAGGACATCACCATTGTCAATGGCTACTTTTCATCCTCTCTGGAAAATGGTCCGATGCGCTGTCACTGCATGGCTAATCGTTTGAAGGCATCACCGTGGTCAATGGCTGCATCCTATCCTCTTGTGAAAATGGTCCAAATGCTCTGCCACAGCACGGCTAATCATCTATGAGCACTCGCAAGTTTGAAGTTCGTCACAGTCATTCAATCCCATAATCCTACTCAGAATGCCACAGACAAGGTTTAGACTTTCCGGACTTTCATGAATGCCGCCATCAATCTAGCTTACACCACGAAGATTCTGATTAAGAGATCCAAGAGATAATCATTCAATCTAAGGTGGAACGGAAGTGGTTGTCAGGCACGCGTTCGTGGGGGGAATAATGATGATTGTCACATTCATCACATTCAATTTGAAGTGCGAATGAATATCTTAGAAGAGGAATAAGTTGAATTGAATAGAAAAACAGTAGTACTTTGCATTAATCTTTGAGGAACAGCAGAGCTCCACACCTTAATCTATGGAGTGTAGAAACTCTACCGTTGAAAATACATAAGTGAAAGGTCCAGGCATTGCCGAATGGCCAGCCCCCAAAACGTGCTCATAGGATCAAAAATACAATCCAAGATGTCAAATACAATTGTAAAAAGTCCTATTTATACTAAACTAGTTACTAGGGTTTACATAAGTAAGTAATTGATGCATAAATCCACTTCTGGGGCCCACTTGGTGTGTGCTTGGGCTGAGCTTGAATTTTACACGTGCAGAGGTCATTCTTGGAGTTGAACACCAGTTTGTAACGTATTTCTGGCGTTCAACTCTGGTTTGTGACGTGTTTCTGGCGTTTAACTCCAGACAGCAGCGTAGAACTGGCGTTCAACGCCCTTTTACATCGTCTAAACGTGGCCAAAGTATGAACTATTATATATTGCTGGAAAGCCCTAGATGTCTACTTTCCAAAGCAATTAAAAGCGTGTCATTTTGAGTTCTGTAGCTCCAGAAAATCCACTTTGAGTGCAGGGAGGTCAGAATCCAACAGCATCAGCAGTCCTTCTTCAACCTCTGAATCTGATTTTTGCTCAAGTCCCTCAATTTCAGCCAGAAAATACCTGAAATCACAGAAAAACACACAAACTCATAGTAAAGTCCAGAAATTTGAATTTAACATAAAAACTAATGAAAACATCCCTAAAAGTAACTAGATTCTACTAAAAACATACTAAAAACAATGTAAAAAAGCGTATAAATTATCCGCTCATCAGTTAACCAAGGTAAAAGTTAGAAAACCGGTTCAAAGATTAGCGGTATGACGGTTATTGGCTCAATCAAAAGAAATGCACAAAGTATGGAAGACAAACATACTCACATCCATGAGGAAGATGCAATCATTGATGATGAAATATGAAATTGCATCAAAGCATATAATGGAAAATAAGTCATCAACAATGTCATTGTCACTAAGTTTGCAATAATTGGTGTTGAAAGAGTGAAATATGCACTAGTGTAACCCAAACCAAGTTGAAAACCATTTTGAATTAGAAAGGGTTACACTGGTGGAATGCACCAAGTATTGCAAGCAAATGAACCATATTCAAGAAAATGGAAGTTAGAGTCAAATGATAAGTTTAGTATGAGTCAAAAGGCAATTGACTTAACTTGAAAAGTGAAAACAAAAAAAGGTTCAAATAGATGAGTTAGGCAAGGGATTGTGTGACGTAGAGATCCGACAAACAATTCCTTGAACTGACCATGTCAATGCATATCACGGGAAACAAAACAGAAATAGAAATGCCAACCACAATAACCTAGGGATTGAACTTGGTGTAAGTCATGTAAATCTCAAATTCAAAGGAGTCAAGTTCAATTCTAGGTGGCAACTCAGGGACAAAACAATTTTCTAGAAATTCGGGCATCATTCCAACGATAAATTGGACGTTCCCGGATAGCAAACAGCAGCAAAAATTCACATATGAATCCAAGAATTGCAATAAGCATGAAACCAGCAAACAATTCTCGTGTCAGTTTAGAATTTCTCTTGTAGAAAAGAAGAACTTCGTTGTAAGCATAGCTCCAAACCAACAAATAATTCTCACATAAAAAATTTGAGTTGTCACAAGTACAAACCCCAATGAAAAGTTAACCGAAGTATTGAAACCTCGGGTCGTCTCACAAGGAATTGCAATGAAGTGTTTAATTATCGGCTATGAAGGGACAAAGGGGTTTGATTTGTATTTAACAAGAAAAGTAAATAACAAGAAATTAAATGACAAAAACTAATAAAGAAAGGCAAACAATTCTTGGCTAAGCATAGGAATTGAGACCACCATCCTTGTCTACAAACCATGTATTGACAATTATGAGGAACCGAGCTCATTAAGTGTACTTCTATGCTTGAAGTATGTCAAATGGCTTGATCAACTTCAATCCATAGGTTCTATCCTAGCTACCAATTAACTTAGTAGTATGATAGAGTTAATGGTTATCAAATTGACCACCAAGGGTTCTCAAATCACCAATTCAATGAGACCCAATGACTCAAGGTCACTCAATTCCCTTAGCCTAGGCCAAGAGTAAAGATATCTACTCAATAACTAGAAGAAACATTCTATCAAACACCTAGTGCTCAATAAAAGTAAACATCACAAAATGCAAGAATTTAAAGAAACCCACAACTAACAACTAACATAAGCAAGAAATCAATAATAACAATCAAGATCAACATAAAAGAGACGTGGAAACATCAAATTGCATTAAAAGAAATCAAGATCCAACAATTGTTCATCAACATAAGAGAGAGCATAATAAGAAATTAACAAGAAAGATTAAGAAAATTAAGATAATAGAACACTAAAATATAAAGAGAATTGCAATCAAAACAAGAGTTGACAGACAAATTTGAGAGAGATTAACCTAATCCTAACCTAATTCTAGAGAGTAGAGGGAGCTTCTCTCTCTAGAAAACTAACTAAAGGCTCATGTTGACTAACTAAGTGCTCCCCCATCACTCAAATCATAAATAAGTGGTTTGGTGAAGTCCACCTCATCATCAATTTTGAGCATAGTGGGGAAGGGTTCTTCAAATTCAAAAGGGTCGTATGTTGCGGCAGAATCATCAAAGATAGGAAGGCTTGTTGCTTGGAACACTTCTTCCAATTCTTCACTCACAATATGCCTTGGAGGTTGCACATCCTCTTCAACATTGCTTTCTAACCCAATGGAAGAAGGCTCAACGAGATTATTAAGGGGATTGATCAATGTGGACAAAAAATCACTAATGATGGAATCCACTTCTTGATCTATTTTCCTCAAGTTTCTATCCTCTTCCTTAACATCACTCTCCTTTTTAACATTCTTTCCAAACTTCGTGGAAGAAAGCTCTTCAACTTGGGATTCCTCTATGTACTCAACATATCCTAAGTACCCAACCATTACTTCCTTTTGTTCACTATTCTCTACCTCCTCCTCTTGTTGCACTTCGTGCGTTAACTCCTCTTCTTCCCCTTGGAGTTCCAAATTCACTCCCTTGTTAGGCTCCTTGATTGCTTCTCCACATTCAACAATGGAAGTACTTGGAATGCATGAGCTTAGATGAGAGGCTATGTGCTCAACGGCTTCTACCATGATAGCCATCTTGGCCTCTAGATCTTTAAACTCCTTTTCCATCCCCTTTTGTTGCCCTTGGACATGGGAGTCAAGATCTCTTAGTTCTTGCGTAAGGGTTCCATTGGGGCGGTGGTGGAAGAAAGGGTTCATCATTTGAGGGAAATGTATTCTAGTTGGAAGGTGGTTCATATTGGTGAAAGTCTTGAGGTGGTGTATGAGAAAGTTGTTGTTCTTGGGAGTATTGGTGTTGGAATGGTGGTTAAGAGATGTTAAGACTGTTATCTTGTTATGATATTTTGTTTAGAGATAATGAAACACATATGTTGTTTAACATTATTCTTTTTAGTGTGGACATATAAAGCTGGCAATAGGCTTACAAAAAGCAAACACAATTCATATATTATATTAGGTTAATGCACTGAAGAAGCAACACAAAAAAAGTTCTGAAAATGTAGTAACACATATACAGGGGCAGCATATAACCCTTTACAAAAGTGAGATAACACATAATTTATCAGTTTTCTATTTGGGGCCTAAATTTTCTAAAACAAAGCCAAATAAACATTGGCGGAATGTACCAAAGTAACAGACAAAACATATAAAATGAGTTTGTCATATCCCTTCATAGATTATTTCTTTCTTGGTGGGATAAACACAGGAGTAGGAATAAACTTGAAGAGCCTTGAAGATGTCCCAGAACTTTCTGCGTTCATTGTCTCCGTGGATATGCTATTTGGCGGTGGTAGAACCGTTGTTGGTTGAGCAGATTGGTTAACCATTGGTGGAGTAGAAGGCCTGACCCCCATTGTTGGCTGAGCAGATTGGTTAACCATTGGTGGAATAGATATGGGAGGAATTGGGGGCCTTACAATAGGGTGCTTCCTCCTTTGCAACTGGTTCACCTGTGGTGTAAAGATGGGCTATTGTGGTGGCCTCTGATTCAAGTTGATTGTATCTGATGCAGGCTGAAAGAACAAAAGAAGACAGTTATGTATTGAGACAATAGTGAATAAAGACAAGTAATATAATCAGACAACAATACCTCTTCTGCCTGTGGTGCAGTTTGTAACAAGGGTATCTCATCCACATGATCTTGAGTAAGTGAAGGATTAGACTTTCCAATCGCTTTAGGTTGCTTTTTCTTATTTTTATTTGCTTTTGCCTAGACCAACAACTTTGCAGTCAGATAAAAAAAATTAGCAATAGGACTGTGGGTGAAAGAATATTTACCAAAGGGTCAATTTGAGGTGCAGTTGCACTAGTGCCCTGTTGTGGCTGATCCTAATGAAATGGGTAACCAATAGTTAAATAAGACAAATCAAACCTTGACCATTAAAATACCAGACACTTAAGACGCTGACAATTTGTATAAATGACAAATCAAACCCTAAGATACCTGTGGTGTGTTCTGGCTGGGGACAGTGCTGACAACAATCTGCAACTTAGCTGCCCTTCTCTCTTTCTTGGTTATGGATGTCCAGTTAGGGTCCTTAGCTTCATTTTTGCAGGTCTTGTAGTAATTCCCAGTTTGTCCACACTTACTGCATGTGACTTCAAAAGTCTTCTTTGCCTTGTTCGGGTGCATTTCTTTCTCAATTGGATCCACTTTCCTCTTCATTTTCGGGCAGTGTGCAGGTCTCTTTATTGGTGGAGGATCACATGGTACTGCAGTGGATGGAATCCAGTACTCTTCACTGTTCATAGGTTTGATGCAATGTTTGTAAGTGGCCCTAATGGATTCCATTGTCAGCCACTTATGCACAAACTCCTCTGGCTTCAACCCAATCTTGTACATGGCTACAACGGCATGCCTGCAAGGCATTCCTGAAGCAAAGTACAGTATTTTACTATGGTAATAATTAGGTGTACAATATATAGAGGTAATGAGTTAGGACATAGAATTACCAATAAGTTGCCATACGTTGCAGGTACATGTCCTTTGATGCAGATTTACCCCCACCTTGTGGTTTCCCCTATGCACCTCAAATAGAACTCTGTCATTGTCTCCGGCCCAAATTGCACTCCACTTATTGGCACTAGGCTTAATAAATTCGTCTAGTTTTTCTGTTGTATAGGGGTCAATAGACAAGAACAAGCCTCCAATTTTCTCTTATGTGTGGCCATTTTTCTCATCAGGTAGCACTGTAAGTCCTCACACATGGTCAGAATTGGTTTTCCACGGTATTCGACAATCTTCGCATTCCATACCTCGCACATGTCATTCGTGATGTTGTCAACTTTGGGACCATGACTGAAGTAAGCCTTAGTCCACACTGCAGGCTCAAACCTTTGAAGACACTCCCAAGCTCCCGTATTCACTTTCTTCATTTTCTCCATAGCGGTGTTGAACTCTTGGAATGTGGTACATCGTGCACATTCCTATACCAATTGTTTAGTTTGCTAATCCTTGAAATGCTTTATAAAATTCTTCCAGATATGAAGCACACAGTTCTTGTGGTGTGTATTAGGCATAACTTCTTTTATGGCCAGCTCCAAACCCTTCAAGAATCATACATACACATTAGTAAACAAATGAGTACCAACCAAAAATAGAATACAACAATGAAATTAACATAGTATACATAACTCATACTGTCTACTCTGCAATTTAAATAGTAAAATAGTGAAGTTAGACATGTTACCTTCTACTGGTCTGAAATGAAATTCCAGCCAAACTGTGTCACTTCTCCCAAGTCCTCCTGTAAGAGTGTCAAAACCACTTCCATGTGTCTTTGCATTTGTTAGGAACAACTGCAAAGGCAATGATGAAGAAGTGATTATTGGCATCTTGCCCAACTGCACTTAAGAGCTGGCCACCATAGTACCCTTTCAGAAAACATCCGTCTAGGCCTATAAAAGGTCTGCAACCCTCTTTAAACCCTTTCTTAGATGCGTCCAGACTTATATACAACCTATCAAACAGTGAAAAAGAAATTCGATGGGGAATTATCTCCACTAATGTTGTTGTGCCTGGATTACTCTTATGTATTTCATTCAGATAATCACGCAATTTTCCATATTGTTCCCTTGCATTGCCAATGACAACTTCCCTAGCAACTTTCAGGTCCATTGCAATCATTCTTGGGTTTAGTTGGATGTTGTATTCTTCTATCATATGCTCCATTGCATGTCTTGGCTTCATGTCGGGTTGAATAAAAGTTTTTTAATTAGCTTAGAAGCCACCCATTGACGGTCAGCCATGTTACTACCATAGTCCCGAGCACAAGAATGCTCATCAATTAAGGTCTTCACCTGGAAGCATCTACTGGCAGAATTCCAAGAAATATATAACAACCAAGCACATTTATCAGCTGCACATGCTGCCCTCAGTCTATGCTTCTCATTCTTAATGTATAACACGTCCTTTCCTTCGTAAACAAAGTAGTCTTTTAGTGCCCTTTTGAAAAGCTATATTGTTGGGAACAACTGTCCAACCTTGAACTCAACCTCACCATATTCAGTATCTTCATTAAATGGATCATATGTTGTCTTACCCTCGTCCTCTGAAGAGATTGGGCTGTTGAATGCCTCACTCTCATACTCATATGGCTTTTCATAGTCACTATCCATCTCCACATTGGTTGAAACCGAGCCAAACTGATGAAGCCCTTCACCCACATTATTTTTGTCACCACCCTCTGTCCAACCTATAGGACTTGGTTTCTGCCCTCTTCTTAGGCCCCAAACTTTTGGCCCAGGCCCATAATTCCGGCCTTCCATTGATCCATCCTGCAGCCCATCCCTAAGTAAATGTCTTCTTCTCACACCTGAATACTTTTTAGATGTCTTCTTTTTAGCAGATGAAGAAGCCTTATTACCCCTAATCTTTTTCTTAGCTGAGCCTCCTTTTCTCCCTTCACCATCTGTGACCCTAAGTTCCTCATCACTATCCTTGTCATCTGTCTCATAACCAGCAGCCTCTTCATCCATTTTTCTCTTACCTGACAATGATTTTTTTGGCCGCCTCTTTTTCTTTTTTGCTCTTATCCCTTCATCACTGCTGCTGTCATCTGTCTCATACCCAGGAGGAGGAGGCTTGTAGGTCTCATCCTCTATTGTCTCATATCCATCATCGGAGGATGATGATGATAAACTCACCACAATAGTCCCAGGGGCCACTGATAAACCCATATTTTATGATATATTTTGTGCCTAATTTAAGTGATTTATTCAATCCTTCACTCACTTATTCATGTTAATTGAATGGTTTTACTTTTCCTTCCTTATTATGTGAGATATGTGAAAAACATGTTTCCTATGCTTTAAGAATAATTATTTTAATTACCCTTTATTACCATTCGATGCCGTGATTTGTGTGTTGAGTAGTTTCAGATCTTCTAAGGCAGGAATGACTTAAAGGATGGAAAGGAAACATACAAAAATGGAAAGAAAGCACAAAATGGAATTTTTGAAGAAACTGGCAGCGACGCGAACGCGTGGACGACGCGGCCGCATGCCCAGCGCGAAGAGAGCGTGACGCGAACGCGTGAATGACGCGAACGCGCACCTTGAGCAGAATGCAGATGACGCGGACGCATGACCGAAGCGAACGCGTGATAAGGAAAAAAACTCCAGAAGACTCACGCGGTTGCGTGACAGAGGCCACGCACCAGAAATTACAGAAAACGCTCTTTTTGGCCCAGATCCAAGTACAGAAAGCACAGATTAGAGGTTATAAAGTGGGGGAATGCATCCATTCAAAGGGGAGTCTCCAATTATTTACTTTTGATGATTTAGATGTAGTTTTTAGAGAGAAGTTCTCTCCTCTCTCTCTCTTAGGATTAGGATTTAGGATTTTTCTTGCTTTCATGATTGTCCCTTTTTATCAGGTTCAACTTTCCTTTTTATTATCTTCTCAATTTAATTTATGAACTTTTCTATGTTACAGACAATTCTCTTAATTAATGTTATTTGAGGTATTTCAGTTTATGATTGCTCTCTTTTGTTTATGTTACTGTTACTTCCAACCTGAAGATATTTTTATTCGAGTAGATTTATTTTTCCCCTTTTGGTCTTGGTTAAGAAATCAGTAACTCAGGAGTTATCAAACTCAACGTGATCGATAATTGTTATCTTTGCTAATTGAATTGAACTTCAATAATTCCAGCCCTTTCTTAGGAATTGACTAGAACCTGAAGATCAGACTAATTAATCCACTTGATCTTCCCTTGCTTTAGTAAAGGCTAACTAAGTGGAATTAAGATTCAATTCTCATCTCCATTGATAAGGATAACTAGGATAGGACTTCCAATTTCTCATACCTTGCCAAAAGTGTGTTTTATAATAATTTATTTATTTTACTTGTCATTCAAATTACTTGTTCCTTACTTTAAAAACCCCCAATTTACAATCTTCATAACCAATAGTAAGAACATACCTCCCTGCAGTTCCTTGAGAAGACGACCTGAGGTTTAAATACTTCGGTTATTAATTTTAAAGGGGTTTGTTACTTGTGACAACCAAAACGTAAGAAAGGACTTTTGTTGGTTTAGAAGCTATACCTGCAACGAGGATTTATCTGCGAATTTCTGGACCACGCAAAAGTTCTCTCTTCAAAAATGGTGTCGTTACCGGGGATTTGCAAACATGTGCCTTATTATTGGTTATTGTAAATATTTTATTTTTCCTGTTTATTTATTTTATTTTTACTTTTTAATTTTTATTAGCTACTATGAATTCTCACCCCTCTCGCTTTGAGTTTGGTTCTAATATTGTTGAAAGGAGTGAAAGCTATAACAGAAATATGCATCAAGGTCAGAGAAATCAAAGATGGATGGAGACAAGAGGATTTGATCAACCCTTTAGGAAACAACACCCTCCAAGATATCATGGACAAAGACCATTATACAATACATACCAAGCTGATAGATTTGGTGGACCACCCTGTAACTACCAACAAGTCCCACCCTGTGCTTATAGACCACCCTCTCAACGTAGCTTTGAACCACCACACTCACAAGTTCCTTTTCACCATTCACCACCATATGATCCTTATTTACCCCAATCCCAATCCGATTACTCCCAAACACCACAACTTCCCTACGTACCATGTCCAAATCCATCACCTCCAGAATCACAGGCTCACCTCAAGGAAACAGTAGATCAACTTCAAACAACCCTTCATCAACTGGAGCAAGCAATAAGTCAATTATCTTCTAGACGTTCGGGCATTCAAGGACCTCCCACAACCCCATGTGGACAATCTAATAAAGAGCGTAGCATGAAGGAGATACTAGAAACTCCAGTGGACAAAACAGAGCGTGACTTCGTACTGGAACAAGTAGAGGAAGCTGTCATTATAAATGAAGAAGAGTTGGTTAAAGACTTAGGAGATGCTGAACTTCCATGGGAATCCAGAGTTGTGGAAAATTCTGTCAAGGAGGTTACAATTGATGCTAAGGAGGATAGTGCACAACCCCCAAGGCAAGTCTTTTATGAAGAACTAGACGGAATAATCCAAGAAGCAAATCTCCTTGATGATGATAGTCACAAGTCAAGTTCTCCTAGTAATGAACTTGCATCCGCAAGTGAATTCTCTGAGATTGAAGAACCTTATCCAAGTGAATACGAAGAAGATGCGGAGGTAGATTTCTCTCAACCTCCAGCTTATGACTTGAGTGATGAGGAAGACATAGAAGACTTTGATCAGGACGATGTTACATTTGAAGAATTCTGCAAGGAAGTGGAGAAATTCACAGAAGAGCACAAGGGAGTAGAACTTACAGAACCACTGGAAACACCTACTCCAAGGCCATTACCACCTAATACAAGCTTCAAGTGGGTACAATCCTTAACCTTTATCTTTACTTTTCCACTTGAATATGGTTTGCTTGAAACAGATGGCCAGCTTAGAGCTCTTTGCGGCTTTAAGAGTAAGAGGGAAATGGCTCGCACTCAGAGCTGGTGCACAAGGTTCAATAAGGTTCCACGCTTCAACTCGAAGTGCACGGATTGGCATCATGTTCAATCGAATGGATCTCGGAAAACGTTTGGTTATCTTGGTGAGAATCTAATTTCTAAACCGCCCGGATGGAAAAATATAGATCAAGACGAAGGCGGATTTAAAAGTAAAGTTTGGGATCCTGAAATCTATTCTGACATTCGTCACCCCGGGAGCCTGAGAATCTGTTTGAAGCTACTCAGAAGCTTTACATGCCTAGTTTGGGACCCCGGAGGCTATTGACATTCCAAACATTGGTGGAGATTTCTGGATGAGTTTAAGCATAACCCACCATAACAGGAAGCTCATCCAATGTCCAACTTAAGGACTTTAACTAAAAGTGCTAGGTGGGAGACAACCCACCATGGTATGGTCGTTTCTTTTTTAGTTTTATTTCGTATTATTTATTTTTATTATTTTTTCAATTGAACCTGAATATTATTCATTAGCATTGCATACTGCATAATTGCATAATTGCATATATATAAAAAAAAGGGCGTGCGACGCGACCGCATTGCTCATGCGATTGCGTCAGTTGCGAAAACAACCTCCCACGTGTCCGCGTCATTCACGCCGCCACGTGATCTGGAAATCGGCATAAAGATCCAACGCCCAGAAAGTTGGGCTGGAATCGTGCGGCTGTTGTGCGTTTCGCACAAAACGACCCACGTAGTCGCGTCCCTCACGCGATCGCGTCACTTGCACAACACCCATCCCACGCAATAGCGTGAGTGATGCGTCCGCATCGTGAGAATATCAAGGCACCCAGTGGAGACAGAGAGTTGTGCCGAAACAACGCTGAAATTATGCATTTCGCACAATTTCCAGCGACGCAGTCGCATGTCCCACGCGACCGTGTCATTCATCCTTTTTCCATTCCATGCGGTTGCATCACTCACGCGATCGCGTCAACCCCCATTCCACCCCAGCCACGCGATCGCGTGCCCCACGTGATCGCGTGGATTCAAATTCATTAACCCCCCCAGTGATGCGAAACCCTACCCTGTCACGCCCCCCCTCCCAACCCCTTTCTTCTTCCTCTTCTCTGTAACCCCCCTCTCCACCCCTCGCCACCCACAACCACCACCACAGTCGACCACCCAACCACGACCTCGACACCACCCCCCTTCTTCCTTCCCTCTCTTTCTTCTTCTTCTCTTCTCTTCTTCCCTCCACCACTACTGCCCCCTCCCCAACCACCACCCCCACCGCGTCACCATCACCGCTGCGTAACCCACCAACACCCTCACCCCTTCCCTTCCTTCCCCCTTAACACCTACCTCTCCCATTACCCCTGCCCGAAAACCCCCTGCCTCCGAACAGCCACCACCGCCGCGTCAACCACCACCACAACGACCCCCTACCATCTCTCTGCCCTACTTTCATTCATACGCCTACCAGGTTCCGCCAAACGCCACTCTTTCAATTCGTAGTTAATTGCATATTTTTCCGTTTATGTTCAAAATTAGGCTAGTTAGATATGCATGTTGTAGTGGATTCTAGGTGGTTAGGTAGCCTAGGATGTGGTTAGTGGATCTAGGCCTGATTAATTGCGCTGTTCTTGCTACTTGTTTTATAATTTTCACAATTCTACTGTTGCTGTGATCTAAGTATTGTTCATATGATATTCTTACTGTCCATGCTGCTATTGTGACTGCTCTTTCATGTTCATATTATTTATACCTATTTGCAGTTTATTTTAATTTATATGAACTATTCTACTTGCTGTTTATTTTCCGAAAATATCCAATTTTAGCCGGAATGCTGCCCAATTTTCTGTAAATTGTTTTGATTCTCATTCATGTATTGGTTTTGGCATTTTCAATTTTGCTTTTTTAGCTTTCACAAAACTAATTCCTGAATGCACGGGCCAGCATTCCTATTCCTTTTGTTTCCCCGATTAATAAATCACATTATTGATGATTTGATTTCAAATTTTCGTTATTGATATATCTATATGAATCCTCAACAACTTGATTTCCTTGCTTGAATATGAGTTGTGTGTTGCTTCAAATTGTGAAATTGTTGTTACTTAGAAACCAATCATCCTGCCACTTACTCTGACTTTCTTTTTACTAACTCACTGATTTTTTATTTCTAACCTCTTTCAATTTAACACCACTTTTAACTTTCTAACAACCCCCCTGTGCTTTTTGACTCACTCTTTACTTTTACTTTTTAACTTAAGGCATGTTTATGGTTTTTCCTAATTAACATGAATTCTATTTATATTACATTTTGGATTGAAATTTCTCATCTCAGCTTTTTAATTCCGAACCAATCCAAAATGCACAATTATTCATCTCATTTCATTATTCTACTGCTCCTTTGCCACTATGTGCTTATTTTGTTATTTGCCTACTTGTTTTCTTGTTTTTATTATATCCTAGATTTCTATTTTTCAGGATGTCTGACACCCAAAGAAAAGGAAAAGGAAAGGCAACAACTGGCAAACGGAAAAGAGGAAAATCCTCTATGTCCATCCTGGACATCATGCATGATGACTTCTGGCAGGAGAAACACTTTACCCCGCAAGAGAAGGCTGACCAGCTACTCCCTGCCACTGATCCCATTAAGTTTGCAAACAGATACTACGAGCTGAAGTATCCGGTGTTTGCAACCTCCAGGAACCTGTACCTGGAGCGGACTCTGAAAATTCCGGAAGAACTCTAGCAATACACTTCCGATCAAATTAAACAAAGAGGCTGGTTCTTCCTGGAGAGAAACCTGACAGAGGTCAATGCTTCTTGGGTAAGAGAGTTTTACTGCAATTACTTCAAAACTTCCCTAGATGCAGTGAATCTAAGAGGGAAGCAGATACTGGTCACTGAAGAGGCCATTGAGGATATTCTGCAGCTTCAGCCTAAATCCGATCAGCTTGATGGTTACCAAAAGGCTAAGGAGGACATGCGCTTTATGAGGTTTGACTGGAATGCGGTCAAGGTAAGGATAGCCCTTGACCCGACTGTCCCATGGGTCATGGGTCAAAACACCACCATGCCTAAGGGAATCAAGTGGATATACTTAAATGATGAGGCTCGGCTCTGGCACCAGATCCTGAGCAACTTTATTATGCCGAGTACTCACAAGATGGAGTTACCTACCGCTATGATCACCCTCCTCTGGTGTGTGATGAAGGGTAAGGACCTGTACCTGCCACAATTCATCCGGTACTACATGGCCAGGGTCCACGTCAGAGGCACTCTCCCCTTTCCATATCTGGTTACCCAGCTCGGTCGTCGAGCTGACGTGCCTTGGGAGGATGCTGATGAGAAGCCACCTACTGCAGAATGCAAGAAAGTTATCCCTCACAGCAGGAACTTTCTGGCTTTGGGCTACAGACCTCCATTCCTCACTGCCCCTGATGAGACAGTCACACCTTCAGCTGGCCCCTCTTCATCTACTGCTACCCCAGCTACCACCACTGCACCTCCACCTGCCTCAAAGCCAGTTTATCACCTCGTGCACCACCTATTTTAGCAGATATGAGAGATTTGAGCGTCGCAGCAAGCGACGCTATGAGCACCTAAAGCTGATGATACGATCTGGCGGCGACATCCCCTCCGAGCCTGACACACCATCAGAGCCATCTGAGGAGGAGGCGGATGATCATGAGGCGAAGACCCATCCACAGAGAGAGGCTGAGCAGGCAAGCCCGGAGCAGGCTGTATCACAGCAGGAGGAGCCGCATCAGATTCAGGCTGCAGACCCAGAGGTTCCTATACAGTCAGCACCTCCTCTGCAGCAGGCAGATCCTCAGACCACCACCACAGAGACTCCAGCCACCCATCCTTCCAGTGATGACACTCCTTCACATCCTGCTTGAGTGAGCATCGAGGACGATACTTTATTTTAAGTGTGGGGACGTTGCCATCTCTAGCGTATTTTCTTGGTGAACCACTACAGACTCTTTTTATTTTATTTTGTTATTTTTCTGTATTTTGATCTTTATTTTTATTTCTTAGAACTTATATATTGCTCTTTTCATGTATTTCTACTCTATTTCTGCATGTTGCACTTTAGTTTATATTTTAGCCAATTAGTTTAGTTACAATTCTAACTTATTAGTTATAGAATATGTGGATTAATTAGTATAGTTTACCCTTTTAGTATATGATAGTTTGGTTTAAATTGAAAATAAAAAGGAAGTAAACTAGAGACTTTAACATAAACAATCCACACACCTTGTATATATAGCATTACATGTTAGTTAGTTAACAACATTTCATCAAGGAGAAACACTAAAACTTTAAAGCTACCCTAAGATTTACATTGAGAATAATGGGAACTCTTCATTTTTACTTGCATGACATATATAACTGAGATATGATTTTTGAGATAGAGAACACACAACCTGTGAGTTTTGAGCTTAATTGTATGGTTACATTCAAACCATAATATTTTATTCCTGTGTGTTTTGTCCTTCTTTTTTATTCTGATGTTCTTTACTTTGTTTTAATCTATATGTCCAATTATAGAATATAGATACATACCAAGAAAGTGATTGAGGCCATTGTTTGATTCTATCTCACTTATCCCAAATTAGCCTACCTTTTACATCACCCTTGTTAGCCTCCTTGAGCTTTTAATCCCCTCTTGTTCTATAAACCATATTACTAGCCTTAAGCAGAAAAACAAAATAAAAATCCCAAGTTGAATCCTTGGTTAGCTTAAGATAGAAATTGTGTATTGTTTAAGTGTGGGGAACCTTATGGGAACATGGATGATAAAAACAAAGGTAGAAAGTTAAAAAGAATAAAGACATTTCAAAATAAAAGTTTTGAGAAGCATGCTCATGTGAAATCAAAACAATTGAATTACCATGTGCACTAAAAAAAATTCTATTTAAATAAAGGGGATACAAAAATTCCCCAATTGCAAAATAAAAAAGAATCAACGCACATGGGACAAAAGTTAAAGTTAATATATGAGCTTGCAATACAAAGTGAAAAAAATTGGGTAAATAGGTAAAGAAGCTTTGCTTTATAAATATGTATGTTAGGTGAGATCTTAGACTAATCAAGGATTCACTTATTAGCTCACTTAGCCTTATACATACACCCTTACCTTTACCTTAGCCCCATTACAACCTTAAATAAAGACCTCATGATTTTTTGTATATCTGTATTCTATAATTGTTGATTGGTTAGATGAAGAACAAAGTTATAGAAAGTAAGGATAAAAAGAAGAATGGAGTGATTAACCCAATAAACACTGAGTGCCTAGAGAGTAAACACAAAATCCAGTGAGGGTTCAATAGCTCATCAACATATATCTCTACTTAAATTGTTAATTGTCTTGCAAGTTTATAAATTATTTTTCTTTCCCATCTCAATTGTAAAAGTGCTTTAACATTATCTAAGGTTTGGCTATGCATATATGACTCCTTGAGAATGTGAATTAGTTCAACTACATGTAAGTTTTATATACAAGTGAATGATAATTAGAATTGCATGATTCATTTAGGTAGTTGTATTTAGAATAGATTACATTGTATGAGATTTCACCACTTTAACTTTAACCTTACTCTTTATCTTGGATTTAGCATGAGGACATGCTATTGTTTAAGTGTGGGGAGGTTGATAAACCCATATTTTATGATATATTTTGTGCCTAATTTAAGTGATTTATTCAATCCTTCACTCACTTATTCATGTTAATTGAATGGTTTTACTTTCCCTTCCTTATTATGTGAGATATGTGAAAAACATGTTTCCTATGCTTTAAGAATAACTATTTTAATTATCCTTTATTACCATTTGATGCCGTGATTTGTGTGTTGAGTAGTTTCAGATCTTCTAAGGCAGGAATGACTTAAAGGATGGAAAGGAAACATACAAAAATGGAAGGAAAGCACAAAATTGAGTTTTTGAAGAAGCTGGCAACGATGCGAACGCGTGGACGACGCGGCCGCATGCCCAGCGCGAAGAGAGCGCGACGCGAAAGCGTGAATGACGCGAACGCGTGCCTTGAGCAGAATGTAGATGACGCGGACGCATGACCGAAGCGAACACGTGATAAGGAAAAAAACTCCAGATGACGCGACCGCGTGACCCACGCAGATGCGTGACAGAGGCCACGCACCAGAAATTACAGAAAACGCTCTCAGCGATTTCTGAAGCCTTTTTTGGCCCAGATCCAAGTACAGAAAGCACGTATTAGAGGTTATAAAGTGGGGGAATGCATCCATTCAAAGGGGAGTCTCTAATTATTTACTTTTGATGATTTAGATGTAGTTTTTAGAGAGAGGTTCTATCCTCTCTCTCTTAGGATTAAGATTTAGAATTTTTCTTGCTTTCATGATTGTCCCTTTTTATCAGGTTCAACTTTCCTTTTTATTATCTTCTCAATTTAATTTATGAATTTTTCTATGTTACAGAGAATTCTCTTAATTAATGTTATTTGAGGTATTTCAGTATATGATTGCTCTCTTTTGTTTATGTTACTGTTACTTCCAACCTGAAGATATTTTTATTTGAGTAGATTTACTTTTCCCCTTTTGGTCTTGGTTAAGAAATCAGTAACTCAGGAGTTATCAAACTCAACGTGATCGATAATTGTTATCTTTGCTAATTGAATTGAACTTCAATAATTCCAGCCCTTTCTTAGGAATTGACTAGAACCTGAAGATCAGACTAATTAATCCACTTGATCTTCCCTTGCTTTAGTAAAGGCTAACAAAGTGGGATTAAGATTCAATTCTCGTCTCCATTGATAAGGATAACTAGGATAGGACTTTCGATTTCTCATACCTTGGCAAAAGTGTGTTTTACAGTTATTTATTTATTTTACTTGTTATTCAAATTACTTGTTCCTTACTTTAAAAACCCCCAATTTACAATCTTCATAACCAATAGTAAGAACATACCTCCCTGCAGTTCCTTGAGAAGACGACCCGAGGTTTAAATACTTCGGTTATTAATTTTAAAGGAGTTTGTTACTTGTGACAACCAAAACGTTTGTAAGAAAGGACTTTTGTTGGTTTAGAAGCTATACATGCAACGAGGATTTATCTGCGAATTTCTGGACCACGCAAAAATTCTCTCTTCAGCCACACCATCCTCAATTACTTCAGCATATCCACTTCGTGTTCAAAATAAATATGCAATTCATTACTGTCCCTGTTCATAAGCTTATTTTCCCTCATCTTGTTAATCTCCATATCCCTTTTCATGGCATGAAGACCAGCCTCCATGTTGGGTGCTCTCACATCCAACCAAAACATCTCCTTATACCCTGTGTAACCCAACTCCTTAAACAATGTCACCAGGTCAAAAAAGTTCACATAATCCAGGTCCAGCGGGGGAAACCTCTTCACTTTTCAATCATGTAGCACAGACCTCCCTCAAAATCATTCTGAAATTTCCCCCCAAGATGAAACACCGGAATAATTAAATATTCAGACATCTATGGAAAATAAATTACAATCTCAGTTGCACATTGAAACAATGAACAGAAGACAACCATTTCAATTTTTCCTAAATTCACCACGGTCAAAATTAGTGGAATCTGTTTCTAACTTTCTCTAATGTGTGCTTAAAATAATATATAATCAACCCTGAGTAATCACGTCGGACATTACTTAAATAGGTTTCATGTTTTGTTTATTCAGGAACACAAGTGAGTTTTAAATATCAATGGTGGTGTGTCAGAGTCAGTTAATAGAACCACATAAAGCACAAGAGACAAAGAGGTCCATGGAGAATAGGGCTTACTTAGACCGTTAAAAGCACCGTCAGTCAATTCCTCCAAGCGCCGTCAGAGCTCCGTTAACGACAACGATGTCAGCTTGTCAATGCCCACCCTAGTAACAACGTCAACACGACACTCTAACTCCCCAAGGTAAACAATGTTTATGAAGGTGAAAAACGTTCTCTCCTAGGGTCTTCTAGTAATTCAGAAAGGTGAACAAAGGGTTTTTATGGAATGGTACAATGTGAAATAAACGTTTTTGTCACCTCCCCTCAAAACGACCACGTTTTATGTTGACATGGATGCGGACAATTAACCCCCTGACCATTTCAGGTGTCCACGTCTGCAGTAGTCGTCCACGTCAGCGAGCTCACACACGCTCACTGTGACAGTTCAGCGTTTTTCGTTCATTCTTACCGGAGATTCACCCTCAAGGATTGGCTTGTGTGACGGAGGTATGGGATAGGGACCGAAGTGGATTACAATATTTGTCAGGGGTTGTTTTGTCATTGTGTGAAATGGTCAGGAGCCAGGTTGGTAGTTCACTCCACTGTGATCATGAATAATTTTGGCATCTCATTGTCCCTTGGAGACTCAAGAATGCCAATATCATTAAGAACTAGAATCCAGATAATGTTATGAAATCTCTCTCTTTTAACATCCGATTAATCCTTGAACATAGCATTTTCTTTTGTTTGCTTTGGTGTTTTGCACCCTGAGCCTAGCCGTGATTCTAAATATTTTGTCTCAAGCTTTGCTTGATGAAAAAATATCACAAGCACATAACTGGGAAACCCTTTGAGCTCTGATTTTTCTATTGATTCTTCCCAGTCAATGGTGCTCAGAACCTTTGACTTCTCTTTATTTACACTTGACTTTGACTCTAAGTGCTCTGTCTTAAGAATTCTTTGACATATTCACACCACAATCATATAGTTAGGAAAACACCTCTTCGAGCTTTGATCATTTTTAACCTTCATAGCCATTGATGCTCAGAGCCTTGGGCCCTACATTTTATTTTCTTTTTCTTGCTGTTTCTTTTGTTTCAAGGATCAACTTCTTGTTTAATTTTAAAGAATTCATAATACTTCTCTAAATTCATGTTTCTCATGAGTCAACATCCTTTGTTCTCAGGATCAAATATGCACTGTTCTTTTCATGCATTCAAAAACACAAATAAATACCACCACATTTAATTAAACAAGACAATTCTAAATATAAACTCAACTGCTCATGCATTACACCATTTTTCTCTTTTTTTTTTTAATTTAAGCTTAGTGAGCTATACATGAGACATTATTTTAAAATAAAAATAACTGAATGAAACTAAAATAAAATAAAAGGACTGAAAATACTAAAGATCATGCAAAGGATAGAAAAATCAACAGAAAATAGGAAAATCACAAAATAAGTATGGAAAAGGGGAATAGAACGATAGAAAGCTCAACCACCACAGTCATCCTAGTGGTCGTCTTACTCCTCAACCTGTGCTCCTCCATGAAGAAGATTCACCTCCCCATGGTGCCATTGATGATAAGGTAAAGAGCGAGCTCACTCGACAGCACCAAACTTAAAAGTTTGCTTGTCCTCAAGTAAAGAAAAACTGAAAATGGGGAGGGACATAAAAAAATACACGGGTGAGCAAAAACAAAAATAATTTAAAAGAAGGAGAGAGTGATATAAGGAAAAATTCATTTATTATGACTATTAATTTTTTTTTTAATATACCCTGGCGCTAAACGCTTAGGTAGTGGCGTTTAGCGCCACTAACACAATAGCTAAATCACAAATTGGAACACCCCTAGCATTAAACGCCAGATAACAGCGTTTAGCTCCACTAAGATAGTAGCATCTCCTCAAACTACATGCTTCTTGGCGCTAATGCCAGGTCTTGGCGTTTAGCGCCACCAAGTCAGTAGCTTTATCTTGAAATACATGGCTCCTGGTGCCAAATGCCATGTCACGGCGTTTAGCGCCGAGGCACCCGAATTGAAACTCTTCCAGAGTGTTCTGAACTCCCTTCTAATTACACATGTTCCTATTATAAACACTTTGCATGATCCAAATACATGTAAAAAGAAGGAAAATTATGGACAACCAAATAAAATAACAAAAAATAAAAAACAAATAAAATCAAAGGATACTCAATATTGGGTTGCCTCCCAACAAGTGCTTTTTTAACGTCACTAACTTGACGGTTGATTATTGCTATGGTAGAGGTTGATATTAATGCTTTAACTCCTCCCCTCTCACTGTGAATCTTCTCCCTGTGTTCTCATGGAATAACTCAATATACTCAAGAAGGAGGATCTTATTCAATGCATATGGCAAAGAAGGATTGTGAGTCAACACCACTTTCAACACAGGGGAGAAACCTTAAGTGGGGACCTTCTTGTTTCTTTATCCCTTGGGCACTTTCTTCTTAGGAGCCTCTGGTCTCGGAATTAGAATATCCACAACTGAACCGGTAAGTGCACCGTGTCGTACCAAGTAATACCTCAGGTGAGTGAGGGTCGATCCCAGAGGATTGATGGACTAAGCAAAAATGGTCGAATGAATCCTTAGTCAAGCAAGCAGAAAGTGATGTTTCAGGGTTTAAAAGCATTAAACAGTAATTCAGAGAGTAGATAAGGCAAACAGTATGATTGGTGTGAAATATATGGGAGAGAACAGTAAGATTTCGGAGAAGTTTATTGTTTCGAATTAAGTTTTCTTACCAACTAATTTAATCATGCAAGATTCATTTCATAGCAAACTGTCAGTGACTAAACCCTAATGTATTAGTAATTTAGTCTCCTCTAACCTAGTTAACCGCCAATGTCTTAGTCACTTAATTTTGATTAGAGGGTTAAGTTCAATTCTAGTTTATAGTCACAAGAACCCTAATTACCCAAATATAAAAGGATTATATGTCATGTATCCTATTAAGTCCAAGTAATTAGCAATTTAGGAGGAATTTACTTTCAAGCTGTTGTTCAAGTGAGATAACTCTTCTAAGAATCACAAGAACGCATATAGAATAAGGGTTATTCTTCTGATCTACCCATATTCATAAGATGAAGAACGAAAGTAATTCTTGAAACCGAGGAGTTTTAGTGGCTCATGCTTCAGAGAGAAAACTAGGGTTTAAAAAATGTGAAAGTGCGGAAGTGAGAAGATCCCCCTAAAGAGTGAATCTTTTCCCTTTTATATCTAACCAAATTTGATTTAAGACTAAGATAAAATAAAATAATAAATTCTAAACCTAAAGAGTAATTAAAAATAACTAAAATAAAATAAAATAGAGTAATTAAAAGTTAAATCCAACTAAAGATGCTTCATTGATGAGAATGTGGTCCGGATTGCTGGCGCTAAACGCCAGTTGCAGCGTTTAGCGCTCTTGTGGGCAGAAAGCTCCTTCGTTCTGAGTTGCTGGCGCTAAATGCCAGGCTTGGCGTTTAGCGTCCTAGTGGACAGCTCTAATTCTTCTCTTTTTTTTGCACAAAAACTCTGTCAAACTGATTCGAACTTCACCTGAAATAATTAAATCACTAAAGCAACTCAAAGTAGCATCCAAAGAGGTTCAAAACACTAAAATAAGATTAAAACTCATTAAATTCTAACTTAAAATAAATAGAAAATAAGGTAAAGATGCTCACGCATCACAACACTAAACTTGAACTATTGCTTGTCCTCAAGCAACTAAAAATAATATAGGACTGAGAAGAGAAATTACCCCAAGACTCGAGTGTTCATTTAAGCTCATGTCCAATTACTGAGTGGGGTTAATGACACTGTGATTCTGAATAGGTTCGACATCTCACTATCCTTTGAAGCTCAGAAACATTGATATCCTTCAGAACTAGAACCCAGATGATATTATGGATTCCCTTTCTTTTCAAGCTCTGATTGATCCTTGAACACAGCTTTTTCTTTTCTTTTCTTTGGTGCTTTACACCTTGAGCCTAGCCGTGACTTTTAGTATTTTGTCCTCAAGCTTTACTTGGCACAAAAAAAACACCACAAGCACTTAAATGGGGAACTCTTTGAGTTCTAATTCTTTTCTTTTAATTTCTCCCAGTCAGTGGTGCTCAGAGCCTTTGTCATACTCTGCAATTGCACTTGGTCTCGACTCTTAGGGCTTTGTCTCAAGGGTTACTTGACACATTCACACCACAAGCATTTGGTTAGGAAAACAACTCTTTTGAGCTTTTAATCATATTTGACCTTCCTAACCATTGATGCTTAGAGTCTTGGACCTTTTTTTATTTTTTTTTCTTTTTTTTTTGCTGTTGTTTTGCTTCAAAGTTCAATTTCTTACTCAATTTTGGAGAATTCATAATATTTTTCTAAGTTCCTGTACTCAAGAATCAACATTCTTAACTTCATTATCAATCATGCACTATTCAGTTCATACATTCAGAATCATAAATAATACCACCACATCAAAGTAACCAGAATAAGTCATAATATATAACCCAAGTCTCATGCATTTTTCTACTTCTTTTCTTTTTAATTTTTGAAGTTTAGTGAGCAATACATGAGACAATTTTCAATATAAACATAAGTACTAAATTAAATAATTAAGCTAGAAAAATAATAAAATACTACTACTACTACTCATGCAAAGGCTTTCAAATAAACAACAGGAAATAAGATATAATATAATGACCAGAAAAACAGAAAATAGATAAAGCAACAGATAATGAAACTCAACCACCTTAGTCCTGGTGGTTACTTCCTCCTAGGAATCCTCTCCAGTGCTTCAGCTCCTCTAGATCCCGCCTTTGGCCCTATTGTTCCTCCACTAGCTAATGGAGGAAGGCAGAGTGGTCCTGATGCTCTAACCTCAGCTGATCAATAGAAAATGTCAACTCCACAATAGATGTGGTCAACTGGTCTCAATAGTCTCGAGGAGGGAAATAAAATCCTTGAGGCATTTCAAGCTGCTCCTGCTGAGGAGGGAAAACTGGCTCCTGAGGTAGTGCTCATCCCAGCTCCTTGGCATACTCCATGCCCCTCCTAGTGATAGGCCGCTCAATGTGGTTGCGGGCAGCCTCACATAGGCAAAAGATAAGGTGGGAGAAGGCCAATCTAGCAAAGGTGGAGGCCTTCGCCGCTATGCTGTATCACTCCTGAGGGATCACCCGATGCACCTCCACCTTATTGCCGAGCATGATGCAATGATTCATCACGGCTCAGTCAATAGCAACCTCGAACCGGTTACTTGTAGAGATGATGGAGCATTGAATGAACTCCAGCCATCCTGGTGCAGATTTAGAATATCCATAACTGAACTGGCAAGTGCACCGAGTCGTCCAAGTAATACCTCAGGTAAGTTAGGGTCGATCCCACGAGGACTGAGGAACTGAGCAACAATGGTCAACTGATTGGCTTAGTCAGGCAAACAGAAAACTTGGTTGTGTGGGTTTTATGAGCATTAAACAATGAATTAAGAGTAAAGAAAGCAAACAATGCGTTTGGTGTAGAAATCAATGAGAGAAACAGTTAAGGTATTGGAGATGTTTACTTTTCTAAATCAAGTTTTCTTACCAACAATTTTAATCATGTACGATTCATTTCATGGCAAACTATAATTGACTAAACCATAATCTCTTAGTAATTTAGTCTCCTCTAACCTTCATCAATCGCCAATCTCTTGCTCACTTGATTCTGATTAGAAGGTTAAGTTCAAATCTAGTTTATGGCCATAGAAACCCAAATTATCCAAAGTTAAACAGATTATATGTCACGTATCCAAATTAGTTCAAGTAATTAGTAATTTTGGAGAAATTTACTTTCAAGCTATTATCAAGTGAGAGACATCTCCCAAGGGTCACAAGAATGCATCTAGAATAAGGGTCATACTCTCGTTCCACCAAGATTCATAAAATTAAGAACAAAAGTAATCCTTGAAACTGAATCAGTAAATTAATTAAAATAGAAAAGCAATAGTCTCAATCCATAGAAATAAACAGAACTCTTAAACTTAACCAAGAAGGTTTAGTGGCTCATGACTTATAGAGAAAACAAAGGTTCTAAAAAGTGCAGAAGAGAGAAGATCCCCCTAAAGGGTGAATCTTTTCCCTTTTATATCTATCCTAATTTGATTTGAAAATAAAATAAAATAATAAATCTTAAAACTAAAAGATATTGTTTGTAAATAAAAATTACAAAAATAAAAGATAAGATAACTAATAAAGGCTAAATCCAACTAGAGATGCTCCAAAAGTGTGGGCTTGGCTCGGATTGTCTGGTGCTAAATGCCAGTTGGGCATTTAGCACCCATAAGAGGTAGAGACATTCCTAGAGTGCTGACTTACTGGCGCTAAATGCCAGGCTGGCGTTTAGCGCTCAAGAGGGTTGCTCCAAATTCTCCTTTTCACACAAAACTCTGCTAACTTGCTCCGAATTTCACCTGAAATTATAAAAATACTAAAACAACTCAAAGTAGCATCCAAAGAAGATTTTTACACTAAATAATAAAACTTAATAAATTTTGACTAAAAACGACTAGAAAACAACGGGAAAATAGGTACAAGATACTTACGCATCACATCCACTAGCAACTGGCCTCAGATCGTGCCTGCCCAGCTGGTACGGCTGACCTCTAGCATCCCTCCTCCACTGTGCTCCGGGGAGGCATATGTCAGTGAGAATTTGGTCCAGTCTCTAGTCAATTTGACCCTCTGAATGTAAGGGTGAGGGTCATCTCTGGATGGTGGTAGGTGTTGTATCTCCCTCACCTTCTCCAGACTAAACTCTAGGATTCTCCCTTGAACCATAGTGCGCCAGTTCTTTAGGTCAGGGTTCATGCCTTTGACATGCTTGTAAGTCACCAAGCTTTGCTGTAGAACTCCTTGACCATCAGCACACCCACTTCAGTCACGCGGTTGCATAGCACTTTCCAACCCATTCTCAGAATCTGTTTTCGGATCTCCAAATCTCATCTGGCTGCAGATCAAAGCAGACCTCTAGGATCACTTTCTTTTCGCTCACTATTTTATTAAAGTGATCCTCGTGGGTCTTAGAGAAGAACTAGATAAAGTCATATGGACCGGATGCAGGAGATTTTTCCTTTCTCTTCCTTGAAGAGGATTCACCAGTTTTGGGTGCCATGTGAAATATGATAAAAGATAGAAGCAGCGCATCACAACACAAAACTTAAAGGTTTTGCTCATCCTCGAGCAAAGAAAAAGAGAATAAGAAGAACGACCAAAGAGAGAAACACAAAAAGAAGGAAGAAAGTGAAAAGGTGGGTTCGGCTATGAGGGTGTGGTGAAAATGAAATGATAAAAAAGAAAATGTATGGGAAGAGAGAGAGGGAGTGTCGTTGGGTAAGAAAGAAATAAAGGGGAGGGAAAGGATGTAAGTGATATAGGTGTGGGGAAAGTAAAAAAGGGTTGTGGTGTTGTAATGGAAGGGGTGGGTTACAGTTGGTAGGGGTTAAAAGAGAGAGAGAGGAGATGAAATTGGGATATGGGAAGTGAAAGGAAAAAGAATGGAATATAAAGGAAGTGGGGAATGTTGTAGTGAAAAATGAAAAATTATGAGGGATATATATAGTGGGGGTAGTTACGGTTGGTAGGGGGTATGGGGTTTAAGGGAATTGAATAAAGTTAATGGTGATTGGGGTAGGTGAATATGGGAAAGTGGATAGAAGTGAATGGATTGATAGGGGGTGATTGTGTGATGTGAAGGGTGATTGCGAAATGAGTGCATGAATGTGGATGGTATAGTGGGTAAGGGGAAGAGAGGGTGTTGAGTTGAATGGTCAAAGGGGAGCGAGGAAGGAAAGTAACTATTGGTAACAGTGAAGAACCTTCTTCAAAATTTAAAATTCACGTTGCTAGCGCTAAACGCCAGCTCCAGCATTTAGCGCCTCAATACTATACTGCTCATGCCATCTAGGGCGTTAAATGCCACCCCTGGCGTTTAACGCCAGAATTGGATCTCTTTTTTTTAAAAAAAAACTTGAGGACGAGTCTTGGTGCTAAACGCCCAGCTGACGTTTAGTGCCCTATGAGGCATGGGTTGCCTTGAGAATTTTTCCCCTCGTGGGCATTAAATGCCCTCCCTGGCTTTTAACGCCAGCTTTTTGCTGCCAATCCAAGCGCTAAACTCCCAGCTTGGGTTTTAGAACCATCCTTCAGCAAGCTCCTTGAAAATTGTGCCATCTCTGGTGCTGAACACCCATTCTGGCATTTAGCGCCTTAATGCTCTCCAGGATGTTCTGTTTCTCCTCTAGGTTCTTCCTATCCCTGTTCTATACACTTTGCATGACCACAAACATTATAAAACCATGGGAAAACTATGAATAAAAATCATAAATATATGAAAATGAAACTGAAATAAAAACCAAAGGATACTCAGGGTTGGGTTACCTCCTAATAAGCGCTTCTTTACCGTGACTAGCTTGATGGTCAGCTCCACTAAGGAGGGGGTGATCATAGGCCCTTAGCTTCTCACCTCTCACTGTGAATCTTTTTTCTATATTCTCATGGATTAACTCTATATGCTCAAGAAAGAGGATCCTGTTCACTGTATGAGGCAGGATCGGACTTTTAGTAATTACCATTTTCATTCTTAGTGAGAAATCATCAGTGGGGATGTTCTTGTTCCACCAACCCCTAGGTACCTTCTTATTGGGACCTTCCTCCTTGGTGGATGATGCACACCCAACACCAAACTTAGGTTTGATATCAGAAAAAATTATGTTGACTCCCACCAAAGGAGATTTGAACTGTGAACTCTGCTGTATTTCAGTCAGGCATCCTTAGAGACATGGGTTAGTGAGTTCACTCTTCATGTAAGTACCTCCCTCATTAGAGTGATGTAAAGGTCTAAAAACCTTGAATACCAAGTAATCCTCATGCATCATCAGAACCAATTCTCCTTTCTCCACATCAATCAGAACTCTTTCAGTGGCTAGGAATGGTCTTCCCAAGATGATAGAGTCACTTTCATCCTCCTCCATGTCAAGAATTATGAGACCTAATGCATTTGATTTTGACATTGAATTGAGTTTCTATCATGCTATAGAAATCTTTTAAGCAAACTGTAGCTTTAAATTTGGTGAGTAGCAAGGAATCCAACAAAAACGAGTAGCATCATCAACTAAGGTAAGAAAGTAACACTTTCCATTATATGTTGGGACATGATAAGGTCCCTGGTGCACGAAATTGTGATTCACACTTTTCACAACTCAGCACAACTAACCAGCAAGTGCACTGGGTTGTCCAAGTAATACCTTAAGTGAGTAAGGGTCGATCCCACGGAGATTGTTGGCTTGAAGCAATCTATGGTTACCTTGTAAATCTTAGTCAGGAGATTAATTATGATTATCAGTTTGAATTGCAAAAAATAAAAGAGCATGAAATAAATACTTGTTATGCAGTAATGGAGATTATGTTGGAGTTTTGGAGATGCTTTGTCTTCTGAATCTCTGCTTTCCCCCTGTCTTCTTCTTCACGCATGCAAGGTTCCTCCTATGGCAAGCTGTGTGTTGGTAGATCACCGTTGTCAATGGCTACCATCCGTCCTCTCAGTGAAAATGGTCCAGGTGCGCTGTCACCGCACGGCTAATCATCTGTCGGTTCTCACTCATGCTGGAATAGGATCCATTGATCCTTTTGCGTCTATCACTACGCCCAACCCTTGTGAGTTTGAAGCTCATCACAGTCATTCAATCCCTGAATCCTACTTGGAATACCACAGACAAGGTTTAGACTTTCTGGATTCTCAAGAGTGCTGCCAATGGATTCTAGCTTATACCACGAAGATTCTGATTAAGGAATCCAAGAGATACTCATTCAATCAAAGGTAGAATGGGAGTGGTTGTCAGGCACGTGTTCATAGATTGAGAATGGTGATGAGTGTCACGAATCATCACATTCATCATATTGAAGTGCGAATGAACATCTTAGATAGAAACAAGCGTGTTCGAATAGAAAACAGAAATAATTGCATTAATTCATCGAGACACAGCAGAGCTCCTCACCCCCAACAATGGAGTTTAGAGACTCATACCGTCAAAGAGTACAAAATTCAGATCTAAAAATGTCATGAGATTCAAAATAAATCTCTAAAAGTTGTTTAAATACTAAAACTAGTAACCTAGGTTTACAGAAAATGAATAAGCTATGATAGATAGTGCAGAAATCCACTTCTGGGGCCCACTTGGTGTGTGCTGGGGCTGAGACTTGAGCTTTACACGTGCCTAGGCTGTTTCTGGAGTTAAACGCCAGGTTGTAACCTGTTTTGTGCGTTTAACTCCAACTTGTAACCTGTTTCTAGCGTTTAACGCCAGAATGCAACATGGAACGGGTGTTGAACGCCAGCTTACGTCATTTATCCTTGAGCAAAGTATAGAGTATTATATATTTCTGGAAAGTCCTGGATGTCTACTTTCCAACGCAATTGAGAGTGCGCCATTTGGACTTCTGTAGCTCCAAAAAATCCATTTCAAGTGCAAGGAGGTCAGAATCCAACAGCATCTGCAGTCCTTTTTCAGCTTGAATCAGATTTTTGCTCAGCTCCCTCAATTTCAGCCAGAAAATATCTGAAATCACAGAAAACACACAAACTCATAGTAAAGTCCAAAAATATGAATTTTGCCAAGAAATTAATAAAAATATACTAAAAACTAACTAAAACATACTAAAAACTACATGAAATTACCCTCAAAAAGCGTATAAAATATCCGCTCATCACAACACCAAACTTAAATTGTTGCTTGTCTCCAAGCAACTAGACAAATAAAATAGGATGAAGAGAAATCATGAAGCAATAATATCTCAGAGTTTTAAGTGAAGCTCAGATTCTAATCAAATGAGCGGGACTAGTAGCTTTT
This sequence comes from Arachis ipaensis, assembly GCF_059453495.1. Lineage (NCBI taxonomy): Eukaryota > Viridiplantae > Streptophyta > Magnoliopsida > Fabales > Fabaceae > Arachis > Arachis ipaensis. The sequence goes on along the minus strand of NC_142442.1, from coordinate 61,847,047 downwards.
TGCTTCCGAATAGTTTTGGCATCTCACTTTATCCTTTGAAATTCAAAATGATTGGCATCCATAGGAACTCAGAATTTAGATAGTATTATTGATTCTCCTAGTTTATTATGTTGATTCTTGAACACGGCTATTTTATGAGTCTTGGCCGTGGTCCTAAGAACTTTGTCTTCCAGTATTACCACCGGATACATAAATGCCACAGACACATAACTGGGTGAACCTTTTTTTATTGTGACTTAGCTTTGATGAAGTCCCCAATTAGAGGTGTCCAGAGTTCTTAAGCACACTCTGTTTTTACTTTGGACCTTAACTTTAACCGCTCAGTCTCAAGTTTTCACTTGACACCCTCACGCCACAAGCACATGGTTAGGGACAGCTTAGTTTAGCCGCTTAGGCCAGGATTTTATTCCTTTTAGGCCCTCCTATCCATTAATGCTCAAAGTCTTGGATCCTTTTTACCCTTGTCTTTTGGTTTTAAGGGCTATTGGCTTTTCTACTGCTCCTTCTCTCTCTCTCTTTTTTTTTTTTGCTACTTTTTCTTGCTTCAAGAATCAATTTCATGATTTTTCAGATCATCAATAACATTTCTCTTGTTCATCATTCTTTCAGGAGCCAACAATTTTAACATTCATAAAATTTAATATAAAAAATATGCACTGTTCAGGCATTCATTCAGAAGACAAAAAGCATTGCCACCACATATAGATAATTAGAATTTTCCTTATTAAGAACTCAAAAAAATATTGCCTCCTTATAATAAAAATCTACTATTTTATTCATGTTTGATGATGATGAGAAAAATAAATTATAGCTTAATTGGAGATAAAATCAAAATAGAGATACTAATTACTACTACTCATATATAACTTCTAAGGTAAATTTCTTAATAAGAACAATTATCACAGAGTTAAGGCTAAGATTAGAACTCAACAACCTTGAATTTGGGAGGTGGATGCCTCTTTTGTGGAGTGCTTGGCCCTTCAAGAGATAGCTTCTAGCGCTTCAATTCCTTCAGTTCACGCCCTTGCTCTTCTTGTTCTCTAAGCAGTTTGCAGAGCATGCTGTTTTGATTTTGCTGTTATTCCTTCAGTTGATCCACAGCTTCTTGCAACTTGGTGACAGATGCTTCTAGGCGCTCCCAGTATTCAATTTGAGGGATTTCTGGGAGAAACTCCTGTGCTCTCCTCTTGATGGGTTCGTTCATAAACCACTCTTTTATGGTTTATCTTGTGCTCAATTGAGTGGTTTTTATCTACTCTTTATCCACTTATTCATACTATTTGCATGGTTTTACATTTGCCTTCCTAATTATGTGCTTTAATTGAAAACATGTTTCTTTGGACTTATCTTTGCTAATATTAATTCTCTCTTATTACCATTAGATGCCTTGATATGTGTGTTAAGTGCTTCAGAGATTATAGGACAGGAATGGCTCAGAGGATGGAAAGGAAGCATGCAAAAGTGGAAGGAATACAAGAAGTTGAAGGAACTGCAAAGCTGTCAGCCTGACCCTCTCGCACTCAAACGGCTGTAACTTTAGCTACAGAGGTCCAAACGACGCGGTTTCAGTTGCGTTGGAAAGCTAACGTCCGGGGCTTCGATTTGATATATAATATGCCATAGTTTCTCTGACGCTTGGTGACGCGGTTGCGTGATCCACGCGGATGCATTGCAGTGGCGAAAAACCAGCATGGCAGATTTCATCTCCAGCGAATTCTGGGCTGTTTCCGACCCAGTTTGCGGCCCAGAAAACACATATTAGAGGCTATAAAGTGGGGGAATGCATCCATTCATAATCATGCTCTCATAATTCATAATTTTAGTTTTAGATGAAGTTTTTAGAGAGAGAGGTTCTCTCCTCTCTCTTAGGATTTAGGATTAGGATTAGGATTTCTTCGTTTCTTCATTCCAGGTTTAATATTTACTTTTATTTATGTTTCTATTCTACTTTTACTTTAATGCTTTTATTCGTATCTACAAATGTTGCCAAATTGGCTTATGAACCTTTTTCCATGTTAAATTTGAATATTTTATTTAATATAATTTGAGGTATTTCAGACTTATGATTGCTTTCTTTAATTTATTAATGTTCTCCATTTATCCAAATTATTTTCATTCAAATAGAATTTCTCCCCTTTTGGCTTTGGTTGATTAATTGGTGACTCTCGAGTTATCAAACTCATTGTTGATTGAAAATTGGAATTCTTCAAGAATTAATTCGAGTTCCAATAACTCTAACTTTTTCTAAGGAAAGACTGGGACTTGAGGAATCGAAATTAATTCATCCACTTAACTCACCTTCATAGTTAGAGGTTAACAAAGTGGGAGAAAAATCCAACTCTCATCACAATCGATAAGGATAACTAGGACAGGACTTCCAGTTCTCATACTTTGCCAAGAGTTTATTTTTATTATTTTATTTTACTTGTCATTCAACTAACTTTTTACCTTAATCCAAAACCCCAAAACATACCTTTGCATAACCAATAATAAGAATATACCTCCCTGCAATTCCTTGAGAAGACGACCCGAGGTTTAAATACTCGGTTATCAATTTTAAAGGGGTTTGTTACTTGTGACAACCAAAACGTTTGTATGAAAGGACTTTTGAAGGTTTAGAAACTATACTTGCAACGAGGATTTATCCGCAAATTTCTAGACCACGCAAAAGTTCCTCTCATCATTCGTTCTACACTTGTTGTCCTTCCATAGACTTTTTGGTGATTGGTAGCTCAACTGGGATGTACTCATCCACTCCCATTTTTATACCAGCATCTTTACATAACAGAGAGACCAAGCTTGGATAAGCCAATCTGGCATCTTTGGAGTTCTTGTTTGCAATCTTGTAAAGCTCACAAGCAATCAGCTGATGAACTTTCACTTCTTTTTTCAGCATAATGCAATGAATCATCACTGCTCTTCTGATGGTGACCTCAGAGCGGTTGCTAGTGGGCAATATAGAGCGCCGAATGAAGTCCATCCAGTCTCTGGCGACTGATTTGAGATCTCCTCTTTTGAGTTGGTTCGGGGCACCCTTTGTGTTGGTTGTCCATTTAGCTCCAGGGAGACATATGTCCTCTAGGATCTTGTCCAAGTTCAGGTTTGATCTCATCATTCTCCTATTAAAGGAGTCTGGGTCATCTTGCAGTTGAGGCAGCTTGAAGATCTCTCTTATTTTGTTAGGGTGGATGTGAACAATCTTCCCTCTAACCAGAGTTCTATAGTCATAGAATGCGGTTCCCGCTATTCTCTACCTGTCCGTCTACCACAGATTTGCGTAGAATTCCTGAACCATATTTCTTCCCACCTTTGTTTCAGGATTAGCTAGGACTTCCCAGCACCTGTTTCAGATTTGCTCTTGGATCTCCGGATATTTGTCTTATTTTAGATCAAATTTAACTTTCGAGATCACTGACCTTAGACCCATTATTTTGTAGTAATGGTCTGAATGTTCTTTGGTTAAGAACTTCCCTTGATTCTAAAGTGGTTTTAGAATATTCTCTTTCTTGCCTCTTGAGTTGGTTTGTTTTCCCTTAGGAGCCATGATCTTAGTGGGTATTGGCTTAGTGATCACGGATAAACACACCAAACTTAGAGGTTTGCTTGTCCTCAAGTAAAAGAAAAGAAAGGAGAGGGATATGAGGAGAGCCAAGTCCAAATTGTGGAGGTGAGGGGGAGGCCGAACCAACATTTAAAGGGAAGGGGGTGGGTTTCAAAAATTGTTTGAAAAAGATATGATAGAAAAAGTGATTTGGAAAAGATAAGTATGATAGGAAAAGATGTAATTTAAAATTGAAAAGATATGAAAGATATTTGAAAAAGATAAATCTGAATTTTGAAAAAGATGTTGTGAAGATTTGAAAAAGATATTGATGAGTTGAAAAGATTTTAGAAGGAAAAGAGAAAAAATTGTTTTGAAAAGGACTTGAAAATAATTTGAAGAGGATAAAAAAAAGGGTTTATGAATTAAGATACATTTGATATCTTTTGAAAAAGGATTTGAAAAATTAGGATTTGTAACATGTTTGTGCAAGAAATCATGAATTGAAACATAAAAAATGGAAAAAAAATTTGGATTGAAAACGAAATTGCCTACTCCCCACAATCCTGGCGTTAAACGCCCAACTGCTGCATGTTTTGGGCGTTTAACGCCCACTTGGTGCTTGGTCTGGGCGTTTAACGCCCAACTGTTGCTTCCAGCTGGCGTTAAACGCCAGAAACTCCTTTGTCACTGGGCATTTTTCTGAACGCCCAGGATGCTGTAAATCTGGCGTTAAACGCCCAGAAGCTGCTTCTTTCTGGCGTTTAACGCCCAGATGGCTATCTCCACTGGCGTTAAACGCCCAGTAGATGCTCCTTTTGGGCGTTTAACGCCCAATGGTCCCTCTTACTGGCGTTTTCTTGCCAGTGAGCTCCTTTTTCTGTTTTGTGCTCTGAATCCTTCTGTAGCCCTGTGAACTTATGCAATTGACTCTTTACCTTGTTAATATGGAACTTATATGCTTTTAAAAATAAATAAAATGAAGAATAGAATAAAATAAAATAACAGAAAGAGTTTTGCTAATGGCTGGGTTGCCTCCCAGCAAGCGCTTCTTTATTGTCTTTAGCTGGACCTTGCTAAGCTTTTTTAATCTAGCTTCAACCTTGAGCATTTCTGCTCAACATTGTCTTCAAGATAATGTTTGATTCTCTGTCCATTAACAATGAACTTCTTATTAGAATCAATGTCTTGAAGCTCCACATAGCCATATGGTGACACACTTGTAATCACATATGGTCCCCTCCACCGGGATTTCATTTTCCCAGGGAATAGCCTGAGCCTAGAGTTAAACAGCAGAACCTTTTTTCCTGGTTTAAAGACTCTAGATGACAGCTTTCTGTCATGCCACCTTTTTGCTTTCTCTTTGTAAAGCTTGGCATTTTCGAAAGCAGTGAGTCTGAATTCCTCTAGCTCATTCAGCTGGAGCAATCTTTTTTCTCCAGCTAATTTGGCATCAAAGTTTAGGAATCTGGTTGCCCAGTAGGCTTTGTATTCCAGTTCCACGGGCAGATGACAGGTCTTACCATACACAAGCTGGTATGGAGAGGTCCCTATAGGACTCTTGAATGTTGTTCTGTAGGCCCACAGAGCATCATCCAAGCTTCTTGCCCAATCTTTTCTACGGGTACTTACAGTCCATTCCAGGATTCTTTTCAGTTCTCTATTAGAGACTTCAGCTTGCCCATTTGTCTATGGATGATATGGAGTTGCCACTTTGTGGCTAATTCCATACCGGACCATGGCAGAGTAAAGCTGTTTGTTGCAGAAGTGGGTGCCCCCATCACTGATTAGCACTCTAGGGACACCAAATCTGCTGAAGATATGTTTCTGGAGGAACTTCAGCACTGTCTTAGTATCATTAGTGGGTGTGGCAACAGCCTCTACCCATTTGGATACATAGTCAACTGCCACCAGAATATAAGTATTTGAGTATGATGGTGGGAAAGGCCCCATGAAGTCAATACCCCATACATCAAACAACTCAATCTCCAAGATCCCTTGTTGAGGCATGGCGTAACCATAAGGCAGATTACCAGCTCTCTGGCAACTGTCACAGTTACGTACAAACTCCCGGGAATCTTTATAAAGGGTGGACCAATAGAAACCACATTGGAGGACCTTGGTGGCTGTTCGCTCACCTCCGAAATGACCTCCATATTGTGACCCATGGCAATGCCATAAGATCTTCTGTGCTTCATCTCTAGGCACACACCTACGGATTATTCCGTCTGCACATCTCTTAAAGAGATAGGGTTCATTCCACAAGTAGTACTTTGCATCAGTAATTAATTTTTTCTTTTGTTGCCTGCTGTACTCCTTGGGTATGAACCTTGCGGCTTTATAGTTTGCTATGTCTGCAAACCATGGTGTTTCCTGCCAGAACAAATGTTCATCCGGAAAAGTTTCAGAGATCTCAATAGGGGGGAAGAACGCCCCTTCTATTGGTTCTATTCGGGACAGGTGATCAGCCACTTGGTTTTCTATCCCTTTTCTGTCTCTTATTTCTATATCAAACTCTTGCAGAAGCAACACCCATCTTATGAGCCTGGATTTTGAATCCTGCTTTGTAAGTAGATATTTAAGAGCAGCATGGTCAGTGTACACAATCACTTTTGATCCTACTAAGTATGATCTAAACTTGTCAATGGCATAAACCACTGTAAGCAATTCTTTTTCTGTGGTTGTGTAATTTTTTTGGGCGTCATTTAAAACACGACTAGCATAATAAATGACATGCAGAAGCTTGTCATGCCTCTGCCCCAATACTGCACCAATGGCATGATCACTGGCATCACACATCAATTCAAATGGTAGTGTCCAGTCTGGTGCTAAAATAACTGGTGATGTGACCAGCTTAGCTTTCAGAGTTTCAAACGCCTGTAGACACTCTGTGTCAAACACAAATGGCGTGTCAGCAGCTAGCAGATTGCTCAGAGGTTTTGCAATTTTTAAAAAATCCTTTATAAACCTCCTATAGAATCCTGCATGCCCCAGAAAGCTTCTGATTGCCTTAACATTGGCAGGTGGTGGTAATTTTTCAATTACTTCCACTTTAGCCTGATCCATCTCTATCCCCTTGTTTGAAATTTTATGCCCAAAGACAATCCCTTCAGTCACAATAAAGTGACATTTTTTCCAGTTCAAAACCAGGTTAGTCTCTTGGCATCGTTTCAGGACTAGTGTCAGGTGATCAAGACAGGAGCTAAATGAGTCTCCATATACTAAGAAGTCATCCATGAAGACTTCCAGAAATTTTTCCACCATATCAGAGAAAATAGAGAGCATGCATCTCTGAAAGGTTGCAGGTGCATTACACAGCCCAAATGGCATCCTTCTGTAGGCAAATACTCCAGATGGAGATATAAATGCAGTTTTCTCTTGATCCTGGGGATCTACTACAATTTTGTTGTAACCTAAATAGCCATCCAAAAAGCAGTAAAAATCATGACCTGCTAGTCTCTCTAGCATCTGGTCTATGAATAGTAAAGAAAAATGATCCTTTCTGGTGGCTGTATTGAGCCTTCTGTAGTCAATACACATGCGCCACCCTGTAACTGTTCTTGTAGGAACTAGTTCATTTTTTTCATTATGAACCACTGTCATGCCTCCCTTTTTGGGGATAAATTGAACAGGGCTCACCCAGGGGATATCAGAAATAGGATAAATAATTCCAGCCTCCAATAACTTGGTGACCTCTTTCTGCACTACTTCCTTCATGGCTGGATTTAACCGCCTTTGTGTTTGAACCACTGGCTTAGCATCATCCTCCAATAGGATCTTGTGCATGCATCTAGCTGGGCTTATGCCCTTAAGGTCACTTATGGACCACCCAAGAGCTGTTTTGTGTGCCCTTCGCACTTGAAGTAGTGCTTCCTCTTCCTGTGAATTCAAAGCAGAGCTTATGATCACTGGAAAAGTGTCACCTTCTCCCAGAAATGCATATTTCAGGGATGGTGGTAATGGTTTGAGCTCGGGTTTAGGAGGTTTTTCCTCTTCTTGAGGAATTTCCAGAGGCTCTTTCAATTCCTCTAAATCCCCCAGATCAGGCTGAACCTCTTTAAAGATGTCTTCGAGCTCTGATTCGAGACTCGTAGCCATGTTGATCTCCTTTATTAAAGAGTCAATAAGATCAACTTTCATGCAGTCTTTTGGTGTGTCTGGATGCTGCATGGCTTTGACAGCATTCAACTTAAACTCATCCTCATTGACTCTCAGGGTTACTTCCCCCTTTTGGACATCAATGAGAGTTCATCCAGTTGCTAGGAAGGGTCTTCCTAGAATGAGAGTAGCACTCTTGTGCTCCTCTATTTCCAGCACTACAAAGTCAGTGGGGAAGGCGAATGGACCCACCCTGACAATCATGTCTTCAATCATGCCTGATGGGTATTTAATGGAGCCATCAGCAAGTTGGAGACATATCCGGGTTGGTTTGACTTCTTCAGTTAAACCAGGCTTTCTGATAGTGGATGCAGGTATTAGATTGATACTTGCCCCAAGATCACATAGAGCTGTCTTGGTGCAATTACCCTCTAATGTGCATGGTATCATGAAGCTCCTGGGATCTTTAAGCTTTTCTGGGAAGCTTTTCAGAATGACTGTACTGCATTCTTCAGTGAGGAGAACTCTTTCAGTTTCTCTCCAATCCTTCTTATGACTCAAGATCTCTTTCATGAACTTGGCACAAGAAGGTATTTGCTCAAGTGCCTCTGCAAACGGAATCTTTATTTCAAGAGTCCTGAGGTAGTCTGTAAAGCGAGCAAATTGCTTATCCTGCTCCTCTTGGCGGAGTTTTTAAGGATAAGGCATCTTGGCTTTGTAGTCCTCAACCTTGGTTGCTGCAGGTTTATTTCCTATAGAGGTGGTTGGAAAAGCCTTTTTAGAGGGGTTGTTATCAGCACTTGTGTGTGTCTGATCCCTCGCTGGCGTTTGAATGCCAGGGGTGAAAGCTGGATTGGCGTTGGACGCCAACTTCTTACCTGTTCCTGGCATTTGAACGCCAGAACTGAGCTTCCTTTGGGCGTTTAACGCCAACTCCTTGCTTGTTTGTGGCGTTTGAACGCCAGAACTGAGCATGGGTTGGGCGTTTAACGCCAGCTCTCCATCCTTTTCTGGCATTTGAGTGCCAGAATCATTCCTCTCTGGGCTCTTACTGTCTTCAGAGGGATTCTGGATGATATTCTGCTCATCTTCTGTCAGTTATTCTTTCCTTGGCTTTCTGCTGTTCTGAAGCGAAGTATTTAATATTTTCCCACTTCTTAATTGAACTGCCTGGCATTCTTCTGTTATCTGCCTTGATAACTGCTGTTTTATCTGATTCAATTGTGCCTCCATATTTTTATTAGCATTTTTAGTGTCTTGTAGCATCTCCTTGAATTCTGCTAGCTGTTTTATTAGAAAGCACAATTGTTGATTGAGTTCAGCAACTTGTTCTGGAGGACCAAGTTCAGTAGACACTGCTTTGGCTTCTTCTTTTATGGAGGACTCACTGCTTATGTACAGGTACTGATTTCTGGCAACTATATCAATAAGCTCTTGAGCCTCTTCAATAGTTTTTCTCATGTGTATAGATCCACCAGCTGAGTGATCTAGGGACATCTGAGCTCCTTCTGTAAGCCCATAGTAGAAGATGTCTAACTGTACCCACTCTGAAAACATTTCAGAGGGGCATTTCCTTAGCATCCCTCTGTACCTCTCCCAAGCATTATAGAGGGATTCATCATCCTCTTGTTTAAAGCCTTGGATGTCCAGCCTTAGCTGTGTCATCCTTTTTGGAGGAAAATATTGATTCAGGAATTTGTCTGATAATTGTTTCCATGTCCTTATGCTTGCTGTGGGTTGGTTGTTTAACCACCTTTTAGCTTGATCTTTTACAGCAAACGGAAACAGTAACAATTTGTATACATCCTGATCTACCTCCTTGTCACGTACTGTGTCAGCAATTTGCAAGAATTGTGCCAGAAACTCAGTAGGTTCTTCCTGTGAAAGACCGGAATACTGGCAGTTTTGCTGCACCATGACAATGAGCTGAGGATTTAGCTCAAAACTGCCTACTTTGATGGAGGGTATACAGATACTACTCCCATATGCAGCAGTAGTGGGGTTAGCATATGACCCCATTGTCTTTCTGGACTGTTCATTTCCACTTAGATCCATGACGGAGAAAGGGAGATGATGTGAATTGCAAGTAAAACACACACACACACATATATATATATATATATATTATTTAATAAAAAATAACCGAAAAAATGAAATAAAATAAAGTAAAATAATTAGAAAATAAAATATAGATTTCGAAAATTAAAAGAAAAATAAAATAAAAAGAAATTTGAATGTTGAATTGACTAATTAATTGAAGAGATTTGAAAATTTTTTGAATATGATTTTTGAATAAGATTTTGAATTTTGAAAAGATTTGATTTTTTTTTAAAAATAAAAATCTGAATTTTTAAAGGTAATTTTCGAAAATCAGTTAAAATAAAAGGAAAATATATTTTTGAATTCAATGAGGAAAGAGAAAAAACAATAAAAAGACACAAAACTTAAAATATTTAGATCCAATGCTCCTTATTTTCGAAAATTTTGGAGGAAAAACACCAAGAAACACCAAACTTAAAAATTTTAAGATCAAAATACAAAGAAGACTCAAGAACACTTTGAAGACTCACAAGAACACAAGAACATGAAGAAAGAACACCAAACTTAAAATTTTTAGAAAACCAAAATAAATTTTTGAAAACAAAAGAAAAGTGAACAGGAGAACACCAAACTTGAAGTTTGGCACAAGATTTATTCAAAGAAAAATTATTTTTGAAAAAAATTTAAAAAGAAGACAGCCAATTACCAAGAACATAAGCACAACGCTCTAGCCAATTGAGCTATAAATTTAACGTGTTTTAATAAGGTATTTAATAAATAAAAATTTTTGAAAATTGATATTTTGAAAAAGCACAAGAAAAATAAGAAAAGACACAGAATAAGAAAAACTAAAGATCAAACAAGGAAAATAAATAAGAACAACTGGAAGATTAAGAAAGAACAATGAACACAAATTCGAAAATTTAAAAGAAAATAAAAACATGCAATTGACACCAAACTTAAAACATGAAACTAAACTCAAACAGAAAAACTCAATTATTAATTAAAAAAATTTTCAAAAAAATTAAAAAGAGAAAATAAGGATTTAAAAAAAAACTTTCAACCAAAGAAAATAATAGAAGACTCTAAACCAAAAAGAAAAATTTTTCCTAATCTAAGTAACAAAATAAACCGTCAGTTGTCCAAACTCGAACAATCCCCGGCAACGGCGCCAAAAACTTGGTGCACGAAATTGTGATTCATACTTTTCACAACTCCGCACAACTAACCAGCAAGTGCACTGGGTCGTCCAAGTAATACCTTACGTGAGTAAGGGTCGATCCCACGGAGATTGTTGGCTTGAAGCAATCTCTGGTTACCTTGTAAATCTTAGTCAGGAGATTAATTATGATTATCATTTTGAATTGCGAAAAATAAAAGAGCATGAAATAAATACTTGTTATGTAGTAATGGAGATTATGTTGGAGTTTTGGAGAGGCTTTGTCTTCTGAATCTCTGCTTTCCCCTTGTCTTCTTCTTCACGCACGCAAGGTTCCTCCTATGGCAAGCTGTGTGTTGGTGGATCACCGTTGTCAATGGCTACCATCCGTCCTCTCAGTGAAAATGGTCCAGGTGCGCTGTCACCGCACGACTAATCATCTGTCGGTTCTCACTCATGCTGGAATAGGATCCATTGATCCTTTTGCGTCTGTCACTACGCCCAACCCTTGTGAGTTTGAAACTCGTCACAGTCATTCAATCCCTGAATCCTACTCGGAATACCACAGACAAGGTTTAGACTTTTCGGATTCTCAAGAGTGCTGCCAATGGATTCTAGCTTATACCACGAAGATTCTGATTAAGGAATCCAAGAGATACTCATTCAATCGAAGGTAGAACGGGAGTGGTTGTCAGGCACGCGTTCATAGATTGAGAATGGTGATGAGTGTCACGGATCATCACATTCATCATATTAAAGTGCGAATGAACATCTTAGATAGAAACAAGCGTGTTCGAATAGAAAACAGAAATAATTGCATTAATTCATCGAGACACAGTAGAGCTCCTCACCCCCAACAATGGAGTTTAGAGACTCATGCCGTCAAAGAGTACAAAGTTCAGATCTAAAAATGTCATGAGTTTCAAAATAACTCTCTAAAAGTTGTTTAAATACTAAAACTATTAACCTAGGTTTACAGAAAATGAATAAGCTATGACAGATAGTGCAGAAATCCACTTCTGGGGCCTACTTGGTGTTTGCTGGAGCTAAGACTTGAGCTTTACACGTGCCTAGGCTATTTCTGAAGTTAAACGCCCGGTTGTAACCTGTTTTGGGCGTTAAACTCCAACTTGTAACCTGTTTCTGGCGTTTAACGCCAGAATGCAACATGGAACTGGCGTTGAACTCCCGCTTACGTCGTTTATCCTTGAGCAAAGTGTGGAGTATTATATATTGCTGGAAAGCCCTGGATGTCTACTTTCCAACGCAATTGAGATCGCGCCATTTGGACTCTTGTAGCTCCAAAAAATCCATTTCGAGTGTAGGGAGGTCAGAATCCAACAGCATCTGCAGTCCTTTTTCAGCCTGAATCAGATTTTTACTCAGCTCCCTCAATTTCAGCCAGAAAATACCTAAATCACAGAAAAACACACAAACTCATAGTAAAGTCCAGAAATATGAATTTTGCCTAGAAATTAATAAAAATATACTAAAAACTAACTAAAACATACTAAAAACTACATGAAATTACCTTCAAAACGCGTATAAAATATCCGCTCATCAGTCCCCAAACATCACAATACACAACACAAAAGCATGCTCAGACAGTTTATTATGAGGTTTAAATGAGTGTTTTCGAAACTTTGCAATTGGAAAAATCTCATAATTGTTACAATCTAATTTATTTGGCACGTCTAAGATTTTAGCTAAATGTTGAAGAATTTTAGAAGAAATATGACCTAAATGATTGTGCCAAAAGTTTGAAGTATTCAAATTTATTGAATTTAGAAGTAAATATGACGACTTTGATGTAGCTCACCCTTCCCAATCCTCTTTTAAATGAGTTACTGCGTTGAACGGTGAAAGAAAACCAATAGTGATGATAAGTGAGGTATTAGCTAGGAAAGAAGATACATATAACAAATTGACATGGAATTTAGGAACATATAGGACATTTTATAAGGTGATATTAGAATTGATGACGACTAAACCTATGAAATTAGCATTAAAGGTAGTACCATTAGGTAAAGAGACAAAAAATTTTCTAGAAGTGTAAATGGAAGAAAAAATTAATCAATCATAAGTTATGTGAATGGTGGCCCCACTATCCAAGCTTTAAAAACTCTTTAAGAATGATGATCTTGTCATTGATGTGTTGAGGATTATACCTGCTAAAGTTGAGACATCCGTAGCTCCAGCAGAGGGAATTTCTTGAATCTTTTGATTCTTGAGCGAATTGAGTAGTTGCTGGACTTGAGAGTGAGTCAAATTGAGTGGTGGTGTGTTCTCTTGTTTTGTCTATATAGTAGCCACGTGATGAACCGATTGTTTCAATCCTCTCCCCTTGCCATAATTGGGAGGGGATAACTGTGAATCTTGTAACACTTTTCAATTGAGTGTCCAAGAATCCTACAATGTGCACAGAGGAGGCGATCTTTCTTCACTAAAGCTCTATCTCGACCTTGATCATGAGGTGAATGTTGATTACGTGTAAAGAAAGCTACTTCGTTCTAGGTTAAGTTGGAGCCAACTTCAAGTGCTCTGTGCTTTTCTTCTTGAGTGATCAAGGACAAGACTTTGTTGACAGCTAGAATAGGTTCCATTAGCAGAATATGATCTCGAATTTGTGTAAATGAATCATCTAAGCCCATCAAGAAGCAGTGTACATATTCTGCTTGAAGGAATGCATGCATTGCACGGGCATTAACACAATTGCATTGAACGGGTTTGTAAGAATTTAGCTCTTCCCATAGAACTTTGATTTTGGTGAAATATTGAGAAACAGACATGGTTCCCTGATGAAGATTCAGCAGTTCACACTTCAATTCGAAGACACGAGGGCTGTTTCCATGTTGAAATCACTCCTTTAGGCCATTCCACACCTTTGCAGCTGAATCTGTGTAGACAAGGGATGTAGCAATCGCCTTTGAGACTGAATTCAAAATCCATTTGCTCACCACATCGTTCACACATTGCCAATTCTCAAAACTCTCTGGCTCAGTGATTGAAGCTGGTGAAAAAACAGAACCGTTGATGAAGCCAAGCTTTCGTTTGGCATTTAAAGCTTTACACATTGCACGACTCCATGAATTATAATTGTCCTTAGTGAGTTTTGAGTGACAAGTACCAATACAGGTTGATCAGAAGAGGAAAGATTATATGGATCGACCGTCATTGATGCATGCAAAGAAACAACAGGTGAAACGGGAGCTACTGATTGTGAAGACGCAAGATGATCCATGGAACTTCAATTGCTTCTTTCCAAGGCTCATTGATCAGAATTGAAGCACAACCAAAAGCAGGAAGTTTCACAGTAATCAAACCTCATCAAGCTCTATTGTGTGATCCAAAGAAAGGGGAAAGAATGAGAGAAGATGAAGAAGGAAAAATAGATGGAGAGAAATGATGTAAAAGAAATGTGAATTCTAGAAGAATCCAAAAAATAGTTGCAAAAGGTTCAAGAAGTAGAAGAAATGTCATCTGATACCATGTTAGAAGAGAGAGAGAGAGAGAGAGAGAGAGAGAATTGGTGGTTAATTCTGTTATTAATGCAGAATTAAATTATTTATATGTGCAAGTTTATTTTATATATAACTGCATTGTGTGTAAAGAATAAAATCTACTATTGTATTTAATATAAGTAAATAAAACTTTACGATTGAGTAAGCTAACAATTTGTATTAATATTTTGCTATGAAATTTATTTTTAAAAAACAAAAATTGATTAAACTTTTGAAAATTTGTTTCACCACAAATTTAAAGAGTATCATAACATTATTTTTGAAAATATTTTTTTACAGATGTTTTTAACTAAATGTTATTTTCTTAAAAATGTTAACATTGTTTTTCTTAGAAATAATTTTTATTTTTCTTAAAATCTTTTGTTAAAATGAATAGATTTTAAAAAATATTTTTGATCATTTTTCTTCACCCAATTTTGTTTTTGTGCCATTACTATTTTTTTCCTTGATCTTTATTTTTTTGCATTTTCAAGTTGTTATTTAGAGAGATAGTTATTTATGTGTTTTTTTTTTTATCTGCTTAAGTTTTTAAAAGAATTGGTATAATAACATAGCATTAGAGTTTTTATGATTGAATAATCTAAAATTCAATTTTTATTATTCTCTAAAAGAGAAAAAAATAGCATAAGACAAATAAAAAAAATATACAAAAATTTAAATAAATTTAAAAGAGACTCTTATTATTTAAAAAGACATATTAAAAATATGACTATTTATATTTTTCTTCCTATTCGCTTAAATATTTAGAAAAAATAGTACCGTGATACAGGTGAATTTTACCAGGAAAAAGTAAACTGCCACTAGTTAATTCTTGGTCACGGTAAACTCCACAAGCCAGTGAAAAAAAGTAATTCTTACCCACATGCAAAAAAATTGATATTTTTAGCGAAACTCAAACACAATAGTATATATCTATAAAATTCAAAGTCTATAATTGACTAACACGTTGTTTCTAGAATATAAAAAATATAATCAATAATTAGCAAGCAATTGAACGATGATGCTCATGAGTTTGTATGTTCATATAATACCCGCAACCTGAACCTAACCTTCCTAACTATGACTGTTTTTCAAAACTCAAAAGTATAGTATCTTTGCATAAAGTACAAAGTAAGAGAAAATTAAATAATCCAACCGACCATAAATCCTTTTTGCTTATATTTCTTTGTCAATTTGAACAACCAAGCAACCGACATTTATTCATTCATTCATGTCTTTCACTGGTGCTGAATAACGACCTTAAGAACCAATTACTGGCAGAAGAAAGAACCCCACTTTTACCTTATGTTACGGATCCGAGCTACGGATCTAGGACCCGAGACTGTACCCAACCCCGGTTTTCCGGTTCCGACCCGCACCTCGCTCAGAAGGCCCAAAAACCGGCCCTTCAGAGCTCCTAACCGACTTTCGAATTCACACGTCCATCTTATCTTAACCAGATAAGATAAGATAAGAATATCCACCATCTATAAATAGAGGACCGGAGTCCTTCCAGGTATTCATTCATTCCTCACACCTTCTACCTCTTAGATCCATTCTGACTTGAGCGTCGGAGTGTCTTTGCAGGTACCTCCCCCCATTGTTCCAGTCAGGCAACCCGGCTTCAGCTCAGGTTCGCGGGTTCCCGATCCACCCTTCAAACCGTACCAGAGACATCTCGTACATTGGCGCCGTCTGTGGGGACTTGCGCCAGCCAAGCCGGATGGGGGACGTCCTGGAGGAAACCCCCTCAAGCCAGGATGACTCCCGACCGCTTAACCCAACCCCAGAACACCGGGAGGTCACAAACCAAGCAAGAATAGCAAGTACCGTCCAACACACGAACGACCGCGTCGTCACGGACCAACGACATCCCGAGAAAGCTAGGGACAAAGCGGCACAGATCATCCAGGATCTCTGCCTCCGGGTCCAGGAACTCGAAGGCAAATTGACCAATAGAGAAAAACACAACAACGAACACAGAAGCCATGCAACTTCCAGATCAAGGTCTCGCCGCGGTAGGTCGCCAACCCGACGACACAACAGAAGAGACGGTCGCAGCGCCTCACGCGACCACAGACACGAGAAATCGCCAGAACGGCGATACAATAAGAAACACAACCGCAGCGATTCCCGAGATCTGAGTTATCAACACTACTCAGACGAAGATCGGAGGGACCGAAACACCAAGCGCACAAGAAACGACCATATAATAATGGGAGCTACACCATTCACAGAAAAAATTTTAAGAGCAAAACTCCCCAAAGGTTTCGACAAACCTACCGACATGAAGTATGATGGAACCAAAGATCCCCAGGAACATCTAACGGCCTTCGAAGCCAGAATGAACCTGGAAGGAGCGGCCGACGCGGTCTGATGCAGAGCCTTCCCGGTAACCCTAGCGGGACCGGCGATCAAATGGTTCAACGCCCTCCCAAACGGATCCATAGCCAATTTTTACGATGTGACACAAAAATTCATGGCCCAATTCACAACCAGAATCACTAAAGCCAAACACCCCATCAGCTTACTGGGGGTCACGCAAAAACAAGAAGAATCCACAAGGAAATACCTCGACCGCTTCAACGACGAATGCCTGATGGTCGACGGACTCACGGATTCCGTCGCAAGCCTTTACCTAACCAATGGACTCATGAACGAAGATTTTCACAAACACCTCACCACTAAACCAGTATGGACATGCACGAGATCCAGAACGTCGCCAGAGATTACATCAATGACGAAGAAGTCAGCCAAGTCGTCGCCGCCAACAAACGGCAAAACGGCAACACCCAACACGGTAACTCGGCTTCTCGCCAAAACCCACCACCCAGAGAGAATCAAAGAGACCACCCCAGACCAACAAATACAAGCCAACCACCAAGAATTGGTAAATTCTCTAATTATACGCCCCTGACAGCACCAATTACCGACATATACCACCAAATAGCAGATCGAGGCATCATTCCGAAAGCCCGACAACTCAAGGAAAGGACGGGAGGCAACAAAACCCTCTACTGCGACTACCACCGAGGATACGGTCACAAAACACAAGATTGTTTTGACCTTAAAGACGCCCTCGAACAGGCC
The DNA here is from genome assembly GCF_059453495.1 of Arachis ipaensis. Lineage (NCBI taxonomy): Eukaryota > Viridiplantae > Streptophyta > Magnoliopsida > Fabales > Fabaceae > Arachis > Arachis ipaensis. Next base: position 61,829,619 of record NC_142442.1, on the reverse strand, counting down.
ATACGAGACGGCAAACTCCCAGAATTTGCCAAAATCATCAGAGAACCAAGACGCGTGGAAAGAGACAGGTCACCGGAAAAAGACGGACGTAACCCGAGAACCCAAAAACAACCGCCCAGGAAAAGCCCAGAAGACGACCCCATCATCATCGTAAACGTCATTACGGGTAAGGACATACCGAGCAAGTCGAAACTAACAATGAAAAAAGATCTCAAAGTAATGGCGGTCAGAAACCAGACTCCAACCATTGCGGCCGACAACACGATAACCTTCTTACCAGAGGATTGCCAGCACGGCACCTCGGCCGAAGACTTCCCCTTCGTCATCTCGGCTAGAATCGGAACAGGACTAGTACGGAGGATACTGGTAGACACCGGGGCAGACTCAAACATCCTCTTCCGAGGAGCCTTCGATAAGCTCGGGCTCCACAATGACAACCTCCAAACACACCACAACGGTGTCACAGAACTCGGAGACAACTTTCTCAAACCAGATGGCTCAATCACCCTTCCCATCACCATAGGAACAAGCAACCAAAAGAAGACAATCTTGTCCGAATTCGTAGTCCTAAAAGACTCCACAGCCTATAACGTGATTCTCGGAAGAAAAACAATCAACGACTTCTCCGCAGTCATCTTTACCAAATACCTCCTCATGAAGTTTAGAACCGACGATGGCTCCGTCGGTACCATCCACGGGGACCGAGAAGTCGCAGCCGAATGCGACAACACCAGCCTAGCCCTAAGGAAGAAATCCCGAGACGCGACCGGGGTATTCCTAGCTGACCTAGATGCTCGGCAAGACGGCCAACCCAGGCCAGAGCCAGAAGGAGACATGGAAAAGCTACAAATAGGGCCAAGCAAAGAGGAATACACCTTCATTAAAAGGAACCTCCCATATGATCTCAAAGAAGAACTCTCCCAACACTTGAAGCAAAATAGAGATTTGTTCGCATTTACACCAGCCGACATGCCGGGAATAAACCCCGACCTAATGTCCCACCGGCTAGCCGTGGACCCCAAAGCTAAACCAGTGGCACAAAGAAGGCGAAAAATGTCACCAGACCGAGCCGCCGAGGTCAAGAAGCAAGTCAAAGCCCTACTCGAAGCCAACTTCATCAGGGAACTCCCCTACACGACCTGGTTAGCAAACGTCGTGCTAGTGAAAAAATCTAACGGGAAATGGCGAATGTGCGTCGACTACACGGACCTCAACAAAGCCTGCCCGAAGGACGCCTTTCCCCTACCAAACATCGACGGATTAGTAGACGCCGCATCCGGCCACCGATACCTCAGCTTCATGGACGCATATTCTGGCTACAACCAGATTCCGATGCACCGACCAGACGAAGAAAAAACAGCGTTCATCACCCCAGACGGGACATACTGCTACACAGTGATGCCCTTCGGCCTAAAAAACGCCGGAGCCACCTATCAAAGACTCGTCAACAAGATATTTCAAAACCTGTCCGGAAGCAAACTAGAAGTCTACATAGACGACATGCTCGCTAAGACTGAATCCGACGAACAACTCACCGACGACCTGAAGGTCATAATGAACACCCTACGAAAGCACCAAATGCAACTCAACCCGGCAAAATGCGCCTTCGGGATGGAGGCAGGGAAGTTCCTCGGTTTATGATCATGCAACGCGGAGTTAAAGCAAACCCGGAGAAATGTCGCGCCGTCCTCGAAATGACGAGCCCAAAAAACCTCAAAGACATCCAAAAGCTCACCGGCCGATTGACAGCGTTATCACGCTTTCTCGGGGCATCGGCTCAAAAAGCGATCCCTTTCTTCAAACTAATAAAAAAAGGAGCCCCTTTTATATGGGAGACGGAGTGTGAAGAAGCATTCCAGCATTTCAAGAAAGTTTTAGCGGAACCACCAATCCTTGCCAAACCCCAAACAGGGGAAACACTCTACCTGTACCTCTCCATTACGGAAGAGGCACTCGCAGCAGCACTCATCCGCGAAAACATGAGAAAGGAACAAGAACCTATCTACTTCATAAGCAAAGTCTTGCAAGAAGAGGAAACTCGCTACTCACGACTAGAAAAACTAGCTTTTACACTCCTCACGGCCTCCCGGCGCCTGCGACAATACTTCCAGGCCCACCCCTTAACGGTCCGAACCGACCAGGCGGTCAAACAAGTACTACAAAAACCCGACCTTGCGGGAAGAATGTTTGCGTGGTCCATCGAACTATCTCAATTCCAAATCAAGTTCGAACCCCAGTACGCGATCAAAGCACAGGCCATGGCCGACTTTATCGCCGAGATGACCCCAGGAAACTCCACCCCCGAATCATGGAAACTACATGTTGACGGCTCATCGAACATCACCTCTGGAGGTGCTGGAGTCATTCTCGAAAGTCAGAACGGAGTCGTAATCGAACAATCAGTACGATACGAATTCCCAGTCTCAAACAACCAGGCAGAATACGAGGCCCTCCTGGCAGGCCTAGCCCTAGCTCGGGAGGTCGGAGCAAAAGTCCTAGAGGTAAACACCGACTCACAGGTAGTCAGCTCCCAAATCAACGGAGACTACCAAACACGAGATCCCCTACTCCAACAGTACCTCGCCAAGGTAAACAAACTAAAAGAAGGATTCGAGCGAGTTACCATACAGCATGTCCCTAGGGAACGAAATGCCAGGGCAGACCTACTTTCCAAACTAGCCAGTACCAAACCAGGACACGGTAACAAATCGCTAATCCAAGAAGTCGTCAAGTCACCCTCCGTGTCAATGACAACCAACACTCATCTGACACTCTCAAACCAAGGATCTTGGACCCACCCTATCCTACAGTACCTCCTTGACGGAACACTGCCGCCGGATCCCAAAGAGGGAAAACGAATAAGACGGGAAGCAGCCAACTATACCGTTGTCACAGGACAGCTATACAAACGCGGATTCTCGCAACCCCTGCTCAAATGCGTTGAACCCGAGAACACGGAGTACATACTCCGCGAAATCCACGAAGGTTGCTGCGGCCACCACGTCGGAGGCAAAACATTAGCCCAAAAAGTCATCAGAGCAGGCTACTTCTGGCCCACGGTCATCCGGGATTCCATACAAATAGTTAAAAGCTGCGACAAATGCCAGAGGCACGCCAATATCCACCAAGCCGCGCCACACCAGCTCAGCATCATATCGGCAGAACGGCCATTCGGCACCTGGGGGATTGACCTCGTCGGACCCTTCCCTACGGCACCCGGTCAACTCCGGTATCTCATCGTCGCCATAGACTACTACACCAAGTGGATCGAAGCCGAACCCCTAGCCTCCATAACGGCAGCCCAATGCCGTAAATTCTTCTGGCGACAGATCATCACCCGATTTTGGATCCCCGAGATCGTTATCTCGGACAACGGAACCCAATTTGCTAACAAAAAGTTCAGAGAATTCTTAGAAGGACTACGCGTATCACACCGTTTCAGCTCGGTAGAACACCCCCAAACAAACGGACAGGTGGAATCCGCAAACAAAATAATCGTCAAGGGACTCAAGAAACGGCTCGACGAAGCCAAAGGACTATGGGCCGACGAGCTCGGATCGGTCCTATGGTCATACCGAACCACACCGCAAACGACCACGGGAGAAACCCCCTTCCGACTAACATACAGCGTGGAGGCAGTCATCCCGGTAGAAATCGGAGACCCATGCCCCAGAAAAAAGGTCGGCGGTAACGACGAGGAAGCAGAACGAGACCTCATTGACGAGGAAAGAAGCATAGCTCACATCAAAGAGCTAGCCCTAAAACAGAGAATCAGCTTAAGATACAACCATGGCGTCATCCGACGGGAATTCGCGACCGACGACCTCGTCCTACGACGAAACGACATCGGTCCCCCGACCCCAGGAGAAGGTAAACTCACCCCCAACTGGGAAGGACCATACAGAATCAAGGCGGTAATCGGAAAGGGAGCATATAAACTCGAGCGACTTAATGGCGACGAAGTCCCAAGGACCTGGAACGCCGCCAATTTACGGTGATACTACACTTAAGACGACCTAACTAGGTCACCCCTTTTTATTTGTATCTTCCCATTTTACAACGCCTGAATTTTACGAATTTCGTTTAAGTATCAATCCCGGGTACTCTTTCCCGCCACACACGGAGGGTTTTAACGAGGCCCACCCATCAATAAAAATTCCATTAAAAGCTATTTCTATTTTTTTCTAAGTGTACCAAATACGGCACAAAAACACGGCCACGACTGGGGGACTGATCACCCCTCAGGCCCAACACACGGATATCTATGAAAAACCCGACCAAACGACGGTCCGAGGGAACGATAAAACAAACGAAATAGCTCAAACAAAAGGCCCGAACGGCCGAAAATACCACAAAACAGAATAATACAAAGGCCCGAACGGCCGAAAATACCATTAAACGATTCCCAATGTCACGGCCATTGGCCATCCAAAATATTCCAAAAAAAAAAACAGTTCAAAACGAAAATTACAAAGATAAAAAAGCTACTCAAGATCAACAATCTGGCCGTCACGAACAGTCTTGAAGGCTCCCATCATGGACACATCCACTCCCGGAGCCAGCACTAAAGCCTGAGCCTTCATCGTCTCCTCGGTAGCCGCAATCGCATCCTTTGCATCACCCAAAAACTCCGTCTTCTCCCTCTTCAAGGCAGCGATCTCGGCCTTCAGAGCCTCCGACTCAGCGAGAAGCACGGCAGCTTGAGAACCTGCATCTGAAGCCCGCTGCCACTCCTCTGCCAATTGGGAAAGAAGCGAAGTCTCAACCTTGGAAAGCCGAAGAATCTCCGACCCAGCTTCCTCTGAAGACTTCAATGCCTTCTCCTTCGCAGCCTCGGCAGCCTCAAGCCCCTCCTTCAACTTAGCCACCTCAGCCTGAGAATGGCGAAGCTTCTTATCCAGCAAACCAACATGTGCCATCACGGGCTCAGCCTTCCTAACGACAACGGCAGACCGGAGGAGGGCACGATACACCGACTTGGCCTGGAACGAAACATCGCAGCCATCAAAAAACGGCTCCGTACCAGGCATCAAGTGTTGATCGATGAACCCCGGAGCATCGAAGCGTCGATCCATCACACTAGGCACAAGACCCTCTTCCTCAAAAGTCTCGCTGCTCGGCTCCTCAAGCCTTTTTCTCTTCCGAGAAGCCTCGGCAGCCGTCACCACGACGACTTCAGGAGAATTTGCGGGGCCAGGGGAAACCCGAGCATCAGCCCGCACGCTCGAAGAAACCACCTCTTGAGAAATAGCCCGCGACCCCACGGCGGGGTTAGAAACAGGAGTAGCCGGAGACGACGACCCCTCCTCCTGGGCCATCGCTGCCTTCAACCGTGCCAAGGAAGTCAAACCACCAGCCATCTCAACTGAAAGAAAACAAAAAATCCCAAGTTATAAAAATGGGAAAACAAACATAAAAGCCAAAGAAAGAACAGACACACACCAACATACGACCGACAAGCAACCGGATCACCCATCACATCCCGAGGATTAAGAGGACGCTCTCCAAACAACTGCCACAGAACAAGAGCGATATCCTGCTCCTCCTAGGACAGGAACTCCTTCAAAACCCGAGTAAACACGGACGGCCCCGCCTTAAAGTTCCAATAAGTGGGGAACCGACACTCACCCTCCAACGTCAGCCAAAAAGGATGATGTCCCCTTACGGGACGAACCTTAAAATACCCGCTCTTAAAACCATGAAAAGAGTCTTCATACAACCTGAAGACTCGACGATGCGGCTGAGCTCTAAAAGACACATATCCCTTCTTGTGCTTCCCCTCCTTGGTCGGAAGGGTACACAAGAAAAGAAAAAGGAAGACGTTTACCGAGGCAGGAAGCTCCAAATAGTAACAAACAAGCTCGAAAGACCATAGCGCCGCCCAGCTATTCGGATGCAGCTGGGACGGCGCCACGGAGCACCGGTTCAATAACTGCTGAACAAAAGGGGAAAAGGGAAGCCGAACGCCAAGCCGGGTAAACATCGCCTCGTACACCCACATCCAATCCGGCACAGTCGGGGAGTCAAGATTAGTATAGCAGACCCTCTCGTCAACCCCAGGGAGGGAAAGCTCATAATGGCGTTCAGCGTCGCCACCCCCACAAACAGCTCCTTGATCACGGAGCCGCTGAAGGTCCGCCTCCGTCATCCGCGACGGCGTCCCCACACGTCACTAGTGACCCAAGAAAAAAGATCGGGGACACCCCCCGCCGGGGCCACCGGAGCCCTCACACCCTCAGTCCTTCGACGAGCCATACCTAAAATAGCGACGAGCACCACCGTCAGCCAAATCCCGCGGCAGAAAACGGTGGATCAAACCAAACAAACACTACTAAACACCACCAAATTATACGGCGGCACTCGCTCCCTTACAAAACCCACTACCCCAACAGACCTATCTACCATAACGCAATGCCATCATACACCAGAAAACAAAATCTAATCTACACTAAGCAGAGACAAAACAAAACACGAAGGAAGATAAAAGGAAACAGAAAGAAGCAGAAGAACACCAACCTGATAATGCGAAGGAAATAAATCCAAGGAGAAGATGCTATGGCAGAAGATCAAACCAAAACCACAGAATGCGAAAGGAAAGTAGAAAATGCTCCTTAGGAAGAAGAAAGCAGTAGAGAAATGATGCAAAACGAGGGAACTGAAGAAAGGAAAACCAAAACGGTTTTGAAAAAATAAAATAACACAAATACCCCTAGAAAGCAAAGCAAACATGAGGGCAAAAAAGGGAAACACCCCCTCGCAATAAATGCCCCCTTGGAAAAAGTAACTAATAAATCACGCCTCGAAAAATGCAACGGGCGCAGCGGATACGGAAGAGTCACGTCAGACCTAAGCGGTCAGATGAAACTTCCACAAAACGAAACTGAGACACCGACCTCATCTCGGAAGAACCAAACGACCACTCAAGAAAAACTAAAGGCCTAAGCCCACGGTGAAAATAGCATCTCCCAGCGACAGACCGACCTCGCTCGCTCTCCCGCTGTGGGGACAACTGTTACAGATCCGAGCCACGGATCCAGGACCCGAGACTGTACCCAACCCCGGCTTCCCGGGTCCGACCCGCACCTCGCTCAGAAGGCCCAAAAACCGGCCCTTCAGAGCTCCTAACCGACTTTCGAATTCACACGTCCGTCTTATCTTAACCAGATAAGATAAGATAAGAATACCCACCATCTATAAATAGAGGACCGGAGTCCTTCCAGGTATTCATTCATTCCTCACACCTTCTACCTCTTAGATCCATTCTGACTTGAGCGTCGGAGTGTCTTTGCAGGTACCTCCCCCCATTGTTCCAGTCAGGCAACCCGGCTTCAGCTCAGGTTCGCGGATTTCCGATCCACCCTTCAAACCGTACCAGAGACATCTCGTACACCTTACTACTGATTTGTTAGAATATATTTAATTTAAGATACGTATAATATAGTATTCTAAATATATTCTAACGTGTATGGTGAATTCAAGTCAAATTTCACATGTCTCATGCTTAACAATATCTGTATATAAAATTGCATGTAACCATGCTAGCTATTTCCTCCTTTACTTAAAATTAAATTAAAACAATAAATAATAGTTTTCACAAAAATATTAATTCACATAAAAAATTAGTTATCAAATCGATCAATATTATTTATGTATAAATATATGTATCATTTAATTTTTTATGTATATTTTATATTTTAATACATATTTTAAATGAATAAATAATTTAATGATTAATTATTTGTTGTTATAATTTTAATAACCAGTGTTTTAAATTGTATATGTAGTATACAACTACAATGTACCTGTGACATTGCAATCTACAATTTTGTGAGCTCTTAACATATTCATATTTTTACATGTTTTAAGATTTATTTAATTGTATAATCTTATTAATATTAACTTTTATATATATATATATATATATATTAGTATTCTTCTTAAAAAATATATTAATTTTTTAATTTTTATCATTATAATTATAAAAAATTATAATATCTAAGATGTAAAATATTTGAAAAAAGAATTATAGTTAATTGATAAATTTTAAAATTTATAATATTAAATGTTTAGATTTTTTCTAAAAAAAAATCAACTAAAGAACTTGTTCCAAGAGTTACTTGAAACGTTGATCTGGGCTTAAACGTGAAGTCCAGGTCCTTTGATATGGCAGCGTCCAACCTCTTTGACTCTGAGGTGCCACCTGTCCGAGTTTTTCGTGAGAAGGTGGGGGTAGTACCTGCAAGAGACTCTGATACTTAAGTTAGTAAGGGTTTTAGGCACGTTTTTAGTAGATTAGAAAGTGTCTTATATCTGGGAATTTCAGTGTATTTATAGTAGAGTAGATAACCACCTTTTAGTAGTTCTATCTTTTCTGATAGATAAGCGTTCCCTTTATCTTGAGAATTTATTGGGATCTACTTTTTAGATGAGGTAGAGATAGTAGAAAAGATTTAAGGAAGCAGTTAGTTGTTAAGTCAAGTAAGATTGGACCTTTATGTCGGTGTCCGATCTCTTTAAAGAGGTCGGGCTTATCGTAAAATCTACCTTTACTAGTGGACATTTTTGTATTATTAAACTTGACTTTTATTTATTGGGTTAGGATGTAAACAGAATTAAAAAAATATAAAATAATACTAAATCTTTTTTTAAGGAAAAGTTAATTGATGATTGATGATTGTTGTGGGTAAGGAATTTCACAAAATATTTACGTTGCAAGTATAGCTCCAAACCAACGAACAACTCTCGCATCAAATTAAATTTAGTGTTGTCACAAAGAACAAACCCCTAATAAGAAATAACCGGAGTATTTGGACTCCGGGTCGTCTCCCTAGGAAACAATGTAGTGCTTAATTCTTGGCTATGAAGGGGTAAAAAGGGTTTTTTTTTTGTTGTTGTTCATGAGATGGCAAGAAAAATAGATTAAGCAAGCAAGTAAGGAAAGCAAGATAAAGAACTCTTAGCTAAGACTTAGGTAATTGAGATCGCCATCCTTGTCAACAAATCGAATATTGATAATCATGAGAGGCCAACCTATTAAGTCTACTTCCCAAAAGCTTTAAGTACGTAACATTTACTCCTAAGCTTGAAGTACGTCAAATAGATCTGATCACATCCACCCTTAAGTCCTAACCTACCCAATAATTAACTTAGTAGTGGGTTAGCGTTAATGGATATTAAATTGATCACCATGGGTTCTCAAATCACCAATTCCATCATACCCAATGACTCAAGATTATCCAATTCCCTTGGCTTAGACCAAGAGTTGACAAAATTACTCAAAAACTGAAGAGGACATTTCATCAAACACATAGAGTGCAATAAAGGTAAACATCATAAATTGCAAAACTAATAAAATTTAACAACTACTAAGTGCAAGAAAAGTAAGATCACAACTCAATTCATCAATTAAAGAAACATCAAACATTAAATTGCATTAAAAGTAAATCAAATCTAACATGAGTTCATCATCACAAAAGAGAGCAAAATGAGAAATTAACATCACAATTAAGAGAATTAAGATGTAGAAATGAGAAATTATAAAAGAAACAAGATGAGATCAAGTAATTAAACATGAATTTAAGACAATCTAACCTAATCCTAACCTAATTCTAGAGAGAAGAGGGAGCTTCTCTCTCTAGAAAACTAACTAAAGGCTCATGTTGGCTAAACTAATTGCTCCCCCTTTGCTTGGACTTCAATTCTGCATGAAATACACTCAGAAACAAGTTGGAATTGGGCCTGGGCAACTCAGAAATCGCCCCCAGCGTTTTGCCTTTAAGTGGGCCATGTAAGAGTATTGGCGTGTGCGCGCCATGTGCGCGTGCGCGTCAATTGGCAAAATTTTCCATTCGCGCGGACGCGTCAAGTACGCGTGCGCGTCTATTGGCGAGACCACTTTTGCGCCTGCGCGCCTTGTGCGCGTGCGCGTCCTTTGATGCATTCCCAATCTTTGTTTCTTCATGCATTCTCCCCTTTGTATGCTTTTCTACTCATTTCTTCCATCTAATACTTGCCTTATAAACCTGAAATCACTTAACACACACATCAAGGCATCGAATGGAATTAAAGTGAATTAAAATCACCAAATTAGGGCCTAAAAAGTATGTTCTTACACTTAAGCAAAATTCAAGGGAGAATTACAAAACCATGCTATTTCATTGAATAAATGTGGAAAAAGGTGGTAAAAGCCCCTAAAATAAGCACAAGATAAATCACGAAATCGGGGTTTATCAAATCTCCCCACACTTAAACTAAGCATGTCCTCATGCTAAAATCTAGAAGAAGCAAAGGGCATTAACATTTATTCAATGTAACTAACTAAATGCAATCTATCTATATGCAATCTATTTACATGATGTAATGGCTTAGTCAAAATAATCAATTTCCAAGATTACACATACAAGCACAAGGGCTAAGGTATTAGCAATCAAGCAAACCACAATTGGATTGAATCATTAAAAGAGTTTACAAACTTGCAAGAAAAGATGATCATGGGTGGAAACATGTAATTGAGTGATTGAACCCTCGCCGGATGTGTATCCGCTCTATGCACTCAAGTGTATGGGGTTGCTTCACTCATTTCTCCCCTAATCATGCTTTCCAAGATTTGTTTTTCATCTAACAATCAACAATTACTTTATGCATGCATACAAATATCATGAGGACTTCCCATAGGTTGTAATGGGGCTAGGGTCAAGGTAGGATGCATATGGTCAAGTGAGCTTGAAATTTGAATCTTTGATTAACTTAAACTTTCCACCCAACCTATGATAACCTAAACAATTCTAAACAAACCTAGCTATCCATTCTTCACTTTTCACACACTCATGCAATTCCTTTTTAATACCTCACATATGCATTGAATTAATGAAGCCTTAAACTTTGGGACCCTTTGTTCCCTTTTTGTTGCAAAATTTAAAAAAAAAAATTACTAAAATATATACAAGAACATCAATGCATATGGTTTACATATGATTACTACATGAGTATGTATCCAATTCTTGAGAAATTTTCAACAAAAACATAAATACACTTTTATCTCTACCCAATGTTCCCAACTCTCCCAAAATCAAGTAATGAACACTCTCACTAGTCTAAGCTAATCAAAGATCCAAACAAGGGACATTTATTGTTTTTCACTTAAGCTTGTAATGTGCTATAATAATGAACAAATGGGTTAAGCATAGGCTCAAAATTGGCTAACAATGGAAGATAAAAGGTAAGTTATTTTGGGTAAGTGAGTTATTTGAACAATAGTCTCAATCATATAATTGCATGTATACACAAAATAATGAACATAAAGAATCAAACATATAATAGGGGTTTAGGGTTTAGGGTTTAGGGTTTAGGGTTTAGGGTTTAGGGTAAGCTTATTCCAGTGCAATATTGTGATTTAGAAAATTTTAAAAATTTTTCCTAGTTTATCCTTTTTTCAATCAAAACATAATTCTTATAGAAAAAGGGTCAACTAGAATTTATCAATTCAAAACATTTTTCTAATCACAATCAAAAACTAAGATTCAAAATATATATATATATATATATATATATTAAAAGTGTGCAACTACCAGAATAAAAGTATCCACAATAGCAAATATGTACAGTAATCCCAAAATAATCTAAAAGATAAAGTGTAAAATAACATAAACTAGCAGAAACTAAAGATGGATGTCCGAAAGTTCACCACATAAATGTAAACATCGGTCACGAACGGTGACCTCCCCACACTTTAGAATCAAGCATCGTCCTCGATGCTACTACTGAAGCTCGGGATGGGGGTTAACAATCGTGCCGGGCTCCTCAGGCTCGAGCTGTGGGACTGGGACTAGCTGTGGCTCTGGATGTGGCTGTGGATCCTCATGAGGTTGCTGGACCTTAGTGGTGGCCTGTATCTCTGGAGGTGCATCCTGATGAGTCGGCTCCTCCTATTGATCCTGCTCGTCGGAAGCAGGAGAGTCTGGGAGCGGCGGTAGCTCGATGCCCTGTGTTACAAACACCTGGTCGATGCGATCGAGACGTCGCATGACAAGATGCTCGAAGCGGTCCATGAAGCGAAGCAGGTGCTGCACCAACAGATAAGTCAGCTCAGGTGCTGGTGGTGGTGGTGGTAAAGATGCTACGGCTGCTGAAGTTGAGGGGGGTCCTGCTGCTGCTGCTGACGATAAGGGCTGAGCTGCCTCCTCCACTGCTCTGGCTTGGGAACGGCGTTTGGGCGGGGGCTTCTCGTGCAACCACACACCCCACGGAATGGTAGTCTCCTTGTCATCGTCATCTAGGGGTGGTGGTGTCACATCATCATCCTCCCACGGGACACCTGCCAGCTCAATCACGCTGGTGACCAGTGTAGGGAAGGGTAGCAAGCCACAAATATGAGCTCTCCACATGCTATGCCTGATCAGTCAGGGGAAGTTTACCTCCTTTCCTTCCATCACACATCCAATCAGAACCAGCATATCCATCGGAATCTCTGAGAAGTGAGTGGTGGGAAAGACATAGTAGGCGAAGATATGCTGCCAAGTCTTGGCCTCTTTCGTCAGATAGGCAAAGCACATCCCCTTGGGCTTCTTGTTGTTTAAATCCATCACCCAAGGAGCATCAGGAGTGGCAATCACGCGCTTAAGTGCCTCATAATCAAAAGTCATGGAGAGGATAGCTACCTCTGCCTGCCTATAGGCACAGGTCTCGTCAGGACGATGGTGGCAAAGCAGTGCATCCCCAATAGCATCCTCAGTGATCATAATCTCTCTACCCCGCAGCTGCACTGAATCAAGATTGGCTCGGAAGAAGTTGCAATAAAATTCTCTCACCCATGAAGTGTTCACCCTCCCCAAATCTCTGTCAACAAAGTCCAATCTTAACTCCAGAATGCGGGTGTTAATGGCACGCCTCACATCATTGGGAAGGAGCAGTTTCTTCTCAATGTTCAGATTTTTCTTCCGGAAGTCGGAGAAGCGAAGCTCACAGTAGAGGTTTGGGAATTTGATTTGGTCAGTGGATGGTAGCAACTGATTTTCCTTGTCCACCTCATTCAGCGGATTCTTAGCATAATTTGCATAGGGAGAGGGGGTAGAGGTCTTAGAGCGCTTCCTCTTTTTAGAAATAGTGGCTATAGCCTTTCCTTTGTCTGACATCCTGAAAAACAGAGATGATACAATATAAGCAGATAGCCAAGTAGATACAAAGCACTCAAAGCAAAGCATATTCATGAAGTGAATAAAGAAAGGAGATTTCTTGGAATGCAAGCAACAGAATTCAGAATTCAAACCGAACTTTAAACCAAAAATTTAAATCACATTTGCACATTACTTGTTTACTAGGCCTATGAAACACCATATCCAAAATAATGATCAAGAGAGTTAGGTTGAAAACCAAAAGAAGTTAGTTGGTTAAACAGATTAAAGTTAGAAATTAGTGTGGAAATCAGTGATATGGTGGTTATTAGCTCAATTCAAAAAGGAATGCACAAAATAGGAATGTAAGCACGTTCATAATCATGAAATGCAACAAGTCATTGATGATGAAATATGGTATAGCTAGAAAGCAACTAATATGGAACAAACCATCAATCAATGCAAAGATCACTAGAGTTATGTGAATTGGTGTTGGTGAGAGAAAAACCTTGAGAAACAAGTAATTTAAGCATATTTAATACCAATCCCAACAATGAATGCAAATAACAAAGATTGAGATGATATTTGAAAAATTCATGCACCATGTGACCAAGGGCATAGAGGGTATAGAGGAATTGAATCACAGTGGCCACATAGGTAGAAAGAATCATCAATCTTGTGAAAGTAAGCAAGTTGGGCTTAACTCTAAATGAAAACCAAGTTTATGGTTAATCTGAAAAATTACTTAATCATACAATGTATATTGTCAAATTAGCATCGCAAGCAAGTAAAGAATATTGGAAGCATAACCAAAAACTTGTAAACATGCCCATGAGGATTTTTCAAAACCTTTTAGGTAACAACATTCTATTTGAAACAGAAATCATCAACTAGAGTTTGTTACACCAATCAAAGCATTGTTAATTCATGGAACATGGTTAGGAAAATTTCGGCAGCATTTCAGCAGTAAATTGGCTATTTCCCAAGTTCAAACAGTAAATCATGTTCCATATGAGTTCATTAATACTTGAAAATACAAAACCATATATATGAATTCACATGGATATAACAAACAGCCAATGATGCAGCAGCAAAGTAAAGTAAACAGCACAATGAACAGCAGCAGTTCCTTTCTTAATCAAACACAAGCAAGCAGCATCAACATTTTTAAATGAACACAGAACAATCCAAGAGAATAGAGCAATTCAACGAAATAGAACAAATTCACACAGCAGCAAAATATTCAATTAAGCCTAAATCCACTACTCAGCCCAGATTCGCTAACCACCTAAAGTAAACTAAACTAACTAACTAAGATAATTAATTAATATTAACAATAAGCAGTAAAAGGGAAGCAGAACAGAGGCTCAAGTTGTGAACCTGTAAGCCAAGCGGAAGCAGAATTGGGAGGAAAGGATAGAGAGAGCAGCAATGCGGGGTTGCCAATGGCGATGCCCGCTCCGGCAACGATGGCGTCGCGGCTGTGCTCGTGGTGGAGTAGGGGTGTTGCGTGAGAGAGACAGAGACAGAGAAGGTCGCGTGAGAGAGAGGGAGTGAGGAAGAGGGGGCTGGGCGCGCGCGACGGCGGCGGTGGTGTGCCGGAGTGCTGGTGGTTGCAGGGGTGATGGTTGGCAATGGAGGGAAATGGAACGTTGGAGATGAGAGGGATGGAGGCAGTTGCACGAATGCGCTAGGGCTTCGCGTCCTTGGGGTAAGTAAAAATTTGAATCCACGCGTGCGCGCACCGTGCGCGTCTGCGTGGGTGAGAAAATAAAGGAGTGGCGTGGAGGCGCCATACGCCCCTACGCGTAGATGGGAAAATTGGAGATCGGCGCGGACGCGTACGGTGCGCGTCAGCGCAGATGTGCTGGGTTAGAGGCACAAAAGAGGCCCAGAGTTGGCATAACTCTCGGGTCCTTTGGCCTGGGTGATGCTAAAACGCATCGACGCGCGCGCACTGTGCGCTTGCGTGTGGATGGCTTGAGCTTATGGAATGGGCGCGGAGGTGCCAAGCATGCCAACGTGTGGGTAGTGAAACAGGGAGCGGCGCGGACGCGTACAGCGTGCGTCCGCGTGGGTTGAGGCACAGAGTTGGCCTAATAGTGGCACAACTCTCTGGTCCTTGGCCCAGAAAGCAAAAAATATACAGCCGACGCGCGCGCGCGCTTTGCCCTTGCGCGTCGCTAGTTTTTTTTTTTTTAATGAGCATCAAAGAGAGCTCATAATATTCTCATCCTCCTCTAAAATTTTAAAACCAGCTAAGATGCAAAGTTAAACACATTTTTGAAATATAGGGGATTTTCAAAACAAATTGAGAAAACTTGTAATCCAAGCAAAAACTCAAATTCAGAGAATCATCCCTAATTAAAACATAGAATGTATAAGCACCTTAGCAAGCAAGCAAAATATACCAAGAAGTAAAGAAGTTATATACAATGGAACTCAATTCATTCATTCATTATATCTACAAGGGAATGGAAAGAGTTTACCATGGTGGGGTGTCTTCCACTAAGAACTTTTAGTTTAAGTCCTTAAGTTGGACATTGGGAGGCTTCTTGTTAAGGTGGCTTATGCTTCTATCCATCCTTGAACCTCCAAGAGTACTTGTCCTTTAATCGGTTGTCAGAAGTTCCAACCTTATTCACTAAGCTTGAGTGAGGTCCTCTCCAAGACATGAGCTCCCAAAATTGATTCTCATAGGGTAATCCAGGATCCCATATCTTATCCTCGCACCCATCTTCTAGTTGATTGCCTTGACTTTGTCCGGGCGACGAGAAAGCAGAATTCTAATGAAAGCACCAAACTACTTTCCTTGACCCACTTAATTGAGCATTACACTAATCCATGCTCTTCAATTCTGAGCTTCCAACCATAATGAGTCTAGATTTACAACGCCAACCACTAAACATCCTCTTTTTTCGCTTAATTCCACAAAGCGCCCTAAGTTGTCCATCCGTCTCAAGCAGACCATACTGAAGAGGGATAATAAAGCTGAGAGTTAGAAGTTTTACCCACTCAAGTGAAGGGTTGGATGATGAACTAGGTGGAGGAGTTCCCAAAGGTCTTGATAAAGCATGCTCTACTCCCGTCTATCCTCTTCTAGAGGTTTCCACTACTCGGCAAGGTTCTTCAAGTTTCTCCTCTTGCCAAGCTTTCTCAAGTTCACATTCTTCTTCATCAACTTCTTCTATCTCTTTCCCATCGCTTTCATCATAGATAGGAGGTCTAGTGAAGTCTACCTCCTCATCAAGTATAAGCATTTTGGGGAAGGACTCTTCAAAATCGAAAGGATCATATGTTGATGCGGAATCATCATAGATAGGAGGGCTTGTTGCTTGGAACACTTCTTTTAGTTCTTTACTTATAATGGGTTTTGGAGGTGGCGCACCCTCCTCAACCTCGCATTCTAGTCCACTGGGGGAAGGTTTAACAAGATTGTCAAGGGAATTGGTCAATGTGCGCAAAAAATCACTAGTGATGGAATCCACTTCTTGATCATTTTCCTTCAACTCTCCGTTTACTTTCGCAACTTTACTCTCCTCCTTAACATTCTTTATGTGCTCAACATATCCCAAACATCCATTCACTACTTCCTTTTGTTTGCTAATCTCTATTTTCTCCTCTTGTTGCACTCCTTGCTTCAACTCTTCTTCCTCACCATGGAGCTTTAAGTTCACTCCCTCACTAGGCTGCTTGATAGTTTTCCCACATTCAACAATGGAAGTACTTAGGGTACATGAGCTTAGGTGGGATGTTAGGTGATTCACGGCTTCTACCATGCTAGCTATCCTTACTCTTAGCTCCTTAAATTGAGTTTCATCCTCCTCTTGTCGCCTTAAGATACGAGATTCAAGGTCTCTCAGTTCTAATATGAAGGCTTCGTCGGGAGGTGGTGGTGAAAGAGAGAGTTCATTGGTTGAGGGAAAATTATTGTAATTGGAAGGTGGTTCATATTGGTGAAATTCTTGAGGTGGTGTATGTGGAAATTATGGTTCTTGGGAGTATTGGTACTGGAATGGTGGTTTTTCTATATGTGATTCAAATGGTGGTTGATATGGTGTGTATGAGTTATGGTCACATGGAGTTGAATGGTGGTGTGAGGCTTGTGAGTATGGTGTATGGCTATATTGAGGAGTGAAATCACATGCATATGATGATTGTGGTTGACAACCACAATGAGGGTCATCACACACATTGGATTGATACACATTAGAATCAGGATTATACCCATAAGAGTTCGTAGGAGGTTGTTGCCATGAAGGTGGTTCATAAGCTTGATGTTCCTCCCATCCTTGATTTCCAAATCCTTGATGTATATCTTCATTCGAGCTTTCATTTCCTACAACATAGTTTGAACTACACTCATAGCCAAAAGGATGAGAATTCATGGTGAAAGAGAAAATAAAAAAAAAAACAAAGATTAATAAGAAACAAAGAAGATAAAATCTTAAACTAGCAACAACTAACAAACAAACCAAAATTCAGCTATTCACAATATGTACGATAGCCAATAACATAGCACCATTGTGTTTCCCCGGTAACGGCGCCATTAATTTGATGATTGATGATTGTTGTGGGTAAGGAATTTCACAAAATATTTACGTTGCAAGTATAGCTCCAAACCAACAAACAACTCTCGCATTAAATTAAATTTGGTGTTGTCACAAAGAATAAACCTCTAATAAGAAATAACCGGAGTATTTGGACTCCGGGTCGTCTCCCTAAAAAACAATGTAGTGCTTAATTATTGGATATGAAGGGGTAAAAAGGGAGTTTTTTTTTTTTTGTTCATGAGATGGCAAGAGAAATAGATTAAGCAAGCAAGTAAGGAAAGCAAGATAAAGAACTATTGGCTAAGACTTGGGTAATTGAGATCACCATCCTTGTCAACAAATCGAATATTGATAATCATGAGAGGCCAACCTATTAAGTCTACTTTCCAAAAGTTTTAAGTACGTAACATTTACTCCTAAGCTTGAAGTACGTCAAATAGATATGATCACATCCACCCTTAAGTCCTAACCTACCTACTAATTAACTTAGTAGTGGGTTAGCATTAATGGATATCAATTGATCACTATGGGTTCTCAAATCACCAATTCCATCATACCCAATGACTCAAGATTACCCAATTCCCTTGGCTTAGACCAAGAGTTGACAAAACTACTCAAAAACTGAAGAGGACATTTCATCAAACACATAGAGTGCAATAAAGGTAAACATCATAAATTGCAAAACTAATAAAATTTAACAACTACTAAGTGCAAGAAAAGTAATATCACAACTCAATTCATCAATTAAAGAAACATCAAACATTAAATTGCATTAAAAGTAAATCAAATCTAACATAAGTTCATCATCACAAAAGAGAGCAAAATGAGAAATTAACATCACAATTAAGAGAATCAAGATGTAGAAATGAGAAATTATAAAAGAAATAAGATGATATCAAGTAATTAAACATGAATTTAAGACAATCTAACCTAATCCTAACCTAATTCTAGAGAGAAGATGGAGCTTCTCTCTCTAGAAAACTAACTACAGGCTCATGTTGGCTAAACTAATTCCTCCCCCTTTGCTTGGACTTCAATTCTGCATGAAATACACTCAGAAACAAGTTGGAATTAGGCCTGGGTAGCTCAGAAATCGCCCCCAGCGTTTTGCCTTTAAGTGGGCCATGTAAGAGTATTGGCGCGTGCGCGCCATGTGCGCGTGCGCATCTATTGGCGAGACCACTTTTGCGCGTGCGCGCCTTGTGCGCGTGCGCGTCTTTTGATGCATTCCCAATCTTTGTTTCTTCATGCATTCTCCCCTTTGTATGCTTTTCTACTCATTTCTTCCATCTAATACTTGCCTTATAAACCTGAAATCACTTAACACACACATCAAGGCATCGAATGGAATTAAAGTGAATTAAAATCACTAAATTAGGGCCTAAAAAGCATGTTTTTACACTTAAGCAAAATCCAAGGGAAAATTACAAAACCATGCTATTTCATTGAATAAATGTAGAAAAAAGTGGTAAAATCCCCCAAAATAAGCACAAGATAAATCACGAAATCGGGGTTTATCATTAATTCCAGCCTAATCATAGAAAAAATTTTCATTCTAGCTCAATTGAATTTTGAAAGAATAAAATTACTGAATAAAAAAAAGTGAATGTAGAACCGATAATAATCAATTGAGTATAGAATTTCAGCCAACTGTGTTGATTGTTTTTTTTTTTTTGCTAGGGCGGGCATAGCCCCTGTTACCCAAGATATGTTTAATAATAAATCTTTAAATGAAATTTAGATTTTCAACCGATTAATTATTGATTTGTTAGTATGAAAACTGTGAAAAAAAGAAAAGAAAAGAAATATAACCATTCACAACATAACTGTGAATTAGGCTACAACAAATTAGATTGAAATTCAAATTATAAACATTAAAAATATTTACATTACATTAGAGATATAATTATTTATATATTTTTTTATTAATTTAAAAAAAATAATTTTATAAAATAATATTAAAGTTTTTATGAGCAAAAAATTTAGAATTTGATCCTTATTAAATCTCATAAGAAAAAAAAAAACTATCATAAGACAAATAAAATAAAAAAATCTATGCAAAATTTATATAAATTTAAAAAGGGCTCTTGCCTTAACAGACATGTTACACTATTACTCGAATAAAACACAAAAATACAATTGGAGTGAGTATCGTGCATTATTACCCAAATAAGACCCTACAAACATTATGTCCTTTTTTCTTGCTCGCACGTAGTTGCTCTCCTCATTTATACATACAAATTCATTGCAGTCAAAATCGGTGGCCAATGAGATTCTTTCAAACTAACCACCTCCATGTGAACAGTGGTTAAAATAATTTGAATCTAATAGGTGAATAGGTGGCGCTTTTTATTTTTGTTATGGGGCTAGGAATGGTGTGAGACATTATTATGGAGTACATGGGTGCAATACTGGTGTATGGTGTCAGGGTAACTAAAATCGGACGGTCTGAAGATGGGGTGAGTAATCGGATGGTCCGATTTGTATTTAGATCGTTAAAATATTTATATTATACTAAATTCGGACGGTCCGATTTGCATTTTGCAAGATAAAAAAAATTAAAATCCCCTGAAATCGGACGGTCCGATTTCAATGTCCAAAATTCGAAAATTTTTTCCTACAAATCGGACCGTCCGATTTGTAACACCAAAAATTTTTTCAAAGAAAACGGACGGTACGTTTTCTCTCTTCTAAGATTGAAGTAAAGCTGTCCCACATGGCTGTAATGCACCCCTAGTGTCCATAATAAAGCTTAACACACAAGGTTTTCAATATCAAAAAAAATGAGCCAATAGGTGGTGCATGCTCTTGTTTTTTCTGTTATCTTAATTTGTTAAATTATATTATTATATTATTATATTCAAAATCGAATAAGTGTTTGTCAAAAGGAGTTAGGCATGCCAAAGCCAAAGAAGCACTTCATCAGATCCCCACGGGAAACCCATTATTTTCCTTCAAAATAGGCTGTTGTGTGATTAAGAGCAACTTTAATTTATTTAAAAAATAAAAAAATAAAATTAAAAAAATTGGGAACAATGAACGTGGCTCCTTCAAGAATCATTGTTAATTAATAATATTCCTTAATGAATCCTACTTGTATTCTAGAACTGGTCTAGTTTTGTGTGGTTTTCCAATTCTATGAAGTCACCAACGAACATACCAGGTTAGCACTTAGCAGAGAATATGAATATATATCTATCAAATAATTTAGGTGAACCAAAACTGCCATAACTACTGATGATATTACATTGACGGTGGACTTTTTGGGGTTACTACTCTTTGGAATCAATTGTTTGTCCCTGTTATAGAACGAATCAGAAAAGTCAAATAATCTGACTAAGCCAGCTTCTAGGTTGCTTCCACAAGAAGAATTAATTGATTTAATTCAAAGAAAAAGGGACCAATTTATTATTTTTAACATTTGGCTTTAATTTTAATTATCTTTAATATTGTTCTTAATTCAATTTTACCACATATATATATACAACAATAACAATTTTATTCCAAACAGCTATATGAATCAAACAGCACTATTATGTTCTATTATAAATTATATCCACATTGAGACTGTTAATATATATACTATCAAAATTAATTAAATTTAAAATTTAACTCATTTTATTTTTCTCAGTAATTATTAAATAAAATTATTGACCAAATTACATTTTAGTATTATTAAAAATGATTAAATTAAAATAAAAAATTTTAAACTAAAATTGAATCCCAATACAAATATTAGAAAAACAAATTAGAAAATAGATAGTTATCTCTAAAAATTTAAGAAATATAAAGTAAATAATGTTGTATGACTAAAAAAATATTTTTTTAATATTTAACCAATATTTTATACAGTATGTACTAAATTTTAATCTATAAATTTCAAATCCTAAATTCTAATAATATAAAAATAAAATAATATTAAAAAATTAATACAACAGTCAATTTTAATCAACATTATAATAAATTACTAAATAAGTCTAATATAAAATTCATTAAATAAAAATAAACTTTTGTTAAGTGTTGATTTCGAATATTATTCTAATTAAGTTTTGAATGCTTTTTGTTTTAAGAGTTATAATTATGCAGTGCTCTCTCATAAAAAAAGGTATTAGTCTAATATTGATAAAAGGGAATTTTTTATTTTTAATATTGGAGTGGTAGTGATGTTTTTTTTAAAATGTGGATTGTTGGGATGTTATACTCAAATGTGGAATCGTCCGATTTATTAGAGGTACATAAATCGGACCGTCCGATTTCTAGAGGTATACAAATCGGACCGTCCGATTTGTGGTAAAAAAATAAAAAATTTAAGATACATAAATCGAACCCTCCGATTTGTGTACTTCCACAGTTTTAAAAAATATCAAAAATTACAATGTTAAGGTATATCACCACTTCTACTTCTATAACAAAAAAAAATTAGCCGATAAAAGGAGTAGTTTCTTTAATATTTTTCATATAAAATTGAACGACACGAGGGTCTAGAAACGACAAGGGAATTTCTTGCAACTAGTTTCCCTTTTACATGGTACGTGGCTGGTTCCTTATGTGTAAAATTTCCCAGCTGTTTACTTGTCACTTGTCATCCATCAAGTCTTCGTGGGAAGATTAAAAATTTAAAAAGAAAAAAAAATGTAGAAATTGGTGTGAAAATGATGGGGCTAACTAATTGATCGTTCTTATTATGGGACCCGCCCTTAAAAGAGAAGAAATTAAAGTAACAATATGGGCACGTGTATCCATCGTGGCCTCATTGTAGTTGGGCCCCTTTTTGCATTAACAAGCTTATTATTATTATTCCCATTAGAAAAAGAAGAGTGGTAAACCAACATCCAATCAGTCGATATTATAGTATTTTTGGTTTGGTGTTTAAAATATTTAATTTATTTTTAAAATAAAAAATAAAATATTTAAAATTTATTGAATATTATTAATTTTTTTTAATAAATTAGACATTATATTAAAAGTACTATAATAATTACTAAAATATAATACTATTAATTAATAGGAACTCAATAAGTTGAATAACCAAAATTTTCTGCTCTCTTAAAAAAGTATTTAGTAAGATTCTAAAAATCGAATTAGTCAAAAAATTGATCGAGTGACTGATTTAATGGTTTAATGATTCAATCGTAGTCAAATTATGGTTGAACCTGTTTAGTTAAATTTAAATTAAAACTATCAAAAATTAATAGTATATAATTTTAATGATTTAAATTTAATAATTTAAAGTTAATAAAATTTAAAATTTTATAAGTTTATACAATAATTTATTTATAATTTAGCATTAAAATTCATAAAAAAATTCAAACATCAAAATTTATGAAGAAAATCAAAATGCACATAATTTCAAGATTTCATATTCCTAATATTTCTATTTTATACCAATAAAAATTTACAAGTAATAGAATTACCAATTAATAATTATGTTTGAGATATTAATAATTTAATTAATAAATTTTAAAATTTTAATTCCTAATATATCTAATTTAATACTTAATTAATACTTATATTTAAAATCTTATTAATACTTTTTACTCTAAAAAAAATTTTAAATCATAATCTCTTCTCATTATCCATGATGCATGATCACCTTTAGTTGCTTTTTTTTTATTAATTTTTTTGAATAAAATTAGTGATTTTTTTGTTACAATTGAATTTTTTATGCTTTAATTAATATTTTTTGGAGTTGCTTTGAACTTTGGTATGTGTATGAAATTGTGAAAGATTTTAGAAAAGAACAAAGAAAAAAAAGGACAACTAATAAAGAAGCCCTGAGAGAACCAAAGAAGGTGGTATGCAAAAGGAACCAACCTCCCAAGGAACTAAGAAAGGAAACAAATCCTAGGAAAAGTCCAAAAAAAATTTGCAAATACTATTAACTCTGACCACTTCATTCTCCGGCGAGCATAACTTGAGTTACAGAAGTCCAAATGAAGCAGTTCCAGCAGCGTTAGAAATCTAACATCTAGAGCTTCAAAACAATAGATATGTCCATAGTGGACCTTCATCTAACGCTGCCTCTTACTGGTTTGAACATAGCCACACTCAAACCCCAATACTACCTGCGTTCAATGTAGCCTTCCCTCAAGTTCAACATAGCTCTCCCCAAGTCCAACGCAGGGAGCCATGCCTTCAACGCAGTAGCCTTCAAGTCCAATGCAGGGAACCATGCATTAACATAGCTCCATCCAAGTCCAACGCAGTAACCTCCAATGACTGTCCATCCTCCCTTGCATTCAACACAAGTTTCCATGTGCCCAACGTACCGTCAATAGAGGCTCATGGATCCCAAAAATTGGGCCATGCATTCAACGCACTCTCCCTTGCATCTAACGCCACTTCTTGGGCCACTTCCCAGGGCATCACAATTCCTTACCAATCTCTGCAATTTCAAGTGCTTACTTTGTTGATCCAAGATTAAGTTGCAAGCCTATGATTTCAACAAAGTAACACACCAAGTTTTGAATTTCAAATACAAGGAAGGTCACTAGTTAGTTAAGAGTTATTAGAAATAATTTGATTTAGTTAGTTTTGATTCTATTTTGATTTAGTTTGAATTTCAATTTTTTAGATTTTTGTTTAGGTTTCAAAAATAAGTCCAAGGAACTTGTCTACGAATAACACATCTTACACCACACTTTCTAACTTTGTTTTCATTCGACCATGAGAAACTAATCTCCTCTGTTAAGGTTAGAATCTTTGTTAATCTTTTTATAGATTATTAATCTAAGTGTTTTACTTTATTTGAGGTTTATGCTTTGATCTATTTCATGATTGATTTTTCGTTTTGAATTCTAGTATTACATTGGAAAATTTAATATTGGAATCAGCTTGAAAATTCTTTCCCGTGACTTTTTTTTAACTATAAATAGTATTTCAAGGAGTGTGCGACATTTTATTATTTTCAATTGCTCTAGTTTGAATAAGTGACATATACTTCGGATTGGAAAACTTTTGAAAATCATTCTTTCTTATAAGTTTCAATTGTCTAGGACTAGTTGAATACATGATATATAATTCAACCTAAGAACTACTTTTGAATTTGATTTGAAACTAAATTAGATTTGTACTTAACCTCTTTTCTTAACTGGTTAACCAAGAAATTGGAGATTAGTTAGTTAAGGAGAAATTAGGTTGTCAAGGAATTGAAATTCAATTATATATGATTTTATCGTGATTGATCTTTGCATGCCTCAAATAAATGAATACCAGGATTGTTTTCCTAGAGAGTGAACATATCTGAAACCTTAATATTCTCATCATCATTGTCTTTATTCATTGCTTTGCTATTTATTTGCCTCTTTTTACACGTTTGAATTCCTCACTCCTCTATTTTTGATTTGTTTAATTAGAATAATCAATGAATCATTGTTGCTTAGTTCTTTAATCCTTGTGGGAATGATAATTCACTCACCATGATATTACTTGATATGATTCGGTGTATTTGCCAAGTTAGAAAATCTTTCATCAAGTTTTTGGCACTGTTGTTGGGGATTAAATGAGATTGACAACTACCATATTAGTTAATTCTCTAAATTAGACCTTTTTATTTCCTTTTGCTACTCACTGAAATCCCCTTTCACTGTGATGTTGGAAATTCCATCTTTCTCTTTGTTTTTTCTTATGTATTTTTGCATACAAGGCAAAAAAGACAAGGAAGTCCTCCTATTTGATCAAAAATTGAGAGAACTCTTCATCAATTAAGGAAGAAATCTAAGATTCAGGAGGAAAAAATTCAAGAAGATAAAATTCAAGAGGAATTCAAAATAATGGAAGAGAACAACAACAACAATGCCAATGCTAGAAGGACTCTTGGAGACTTTGTTGTCCCTACAAGTAATAGTTGTGGGTATAGCATAGTGAGACCTAATGTGGAGGCAAACAACTTTGAATTGAAACCATAACTCATTCAATTGGTGCAATAAAATCAATTTAGTGGTAACCCTAAAAAAGATCCAAACTTGTACATATCTAGTTTTCTATTGATATGTGACACTATCAAGAGCAATGGAGTTTTTTCCGAAGCCATCAAGCTGAGGCTCTTTCCGTTCTCTACGAGAGACAGAAATAAACAATAGTTCCAAACTCAACCTTTGAAAAGCATATCAACTTGAAAAAATTTGGTTAACAAATTCTTAACCAAATTCTTTCCATACAAAAGGTAGCCAAGTCGAGACATGACATTCAAACCTTCACCCAAGGGGATGGAGAGTCGCTCTATGAAGCTTGAAAAAGATACATAGAGATGTTGAGAAAATGCCCTCATGATATATTTTTCAATTAGTTACAACTTTAAACATTCTATGATGGAATCTCTCATGCCTCAAGGACCTTGCTAGACTCATCGACATGGGATTCTTTACATCGAAAAACAACAGAGGAAGCTCTTGAGTTGATAGACATTGTGACTAACAATCAATATATGCATTCAACCAAGAGAACCATGAAGAGAGGAGTAACGGATCAGAGTTGAACACCATGGATCCACTTTTGGCACAAAACAAGATGATGTCCTAACAAATCTCCTCACTTAGAAAGCAATTGGGACACATGCAAGTATATGCAGTAGGAACACAAGTTGTTGTCTGTAACTTGTGTGGAAGAACTCACAAAGATGAAGAATGTATGTTGTTCAAGGACGAGCAAGCATTCATGGAGCAAGTAAATTACATGAGGAACTCCTCAAATCCACCACATAATGATCCCTTCTCAAAAAATTATAATCCAGGATGGAGGAACCACCCCAATTTTGGTTGGAGCAATCAAGAGCCAAAGAACTTCAATGCACCTCATCAACAAGAATCTCATCCCAACAAATTCACTAAAGGCTTTCTTCTCTTGAAACTAAATTTTCTTTCCTTGAAACCACCATTGAAAAACTATCCCGATCCACTGCCATACTAGCCCAATCTACCTCTTCATTCATGCAACAAACTAAAAGCTTCATGGATAAGATAAGAGCCAACTTACAAAATCAAGGTGCCTCCATTAGAAACCTAGAAGTACAAATAGGATAAATTGCCAAGCAACTCACAAAGAGATCACCCAAAACTTTTCCATGTGTTATAATTCTCAATCCAAGAGAAGAATACAAGGTAATTAGCTTGAGAAGTGGAAGAGTGATTAGCAAGAAGAATGAATAGCAGAGAGAGACATCCTTGGAGGCAAAGGAGGAGCAAGACAGGAAGGAAGCCCTTGAACGAACCATTACCCTAAAAGAGAAGGAAACAATGAAGCCATATGAACCAAGAATTCCATTCCCTCAAAGACTTAAGAAGCAGAACCACGAAAAGACGAAAAGTAATACTCCAACTTTCTAGAAGTATTCAAGAAGTTCCATATCAACATTTCATTCATAGAAGTTTTGAAACAAATGCTTCTTTATGCTAAACTCATGAAGGAGTTGCTATCCAAGAAGAGGACTTTAAAAGAAGATGAGACCATGGTGATGACCAAAGAATGTAGTGTCATAATTCAAAGAAATTTGCCAAAAAAGTTGAAAGATCCAGGAAGCTTCCAAATTTCATGCACCATTAGAAGCACAACTTTTGAAAAAGCCTTGTATGATTTAGAAGAAAATATTAATTTAATATCCTTGTCTGTGATGAAGAAGCTACAAATTTAAGAAGTGAAACCAATAAGGATAGCTCTACAAATGGCGGATAGATCAATAAAGTATGCACACGGAGTAGTAGAGAACATCTTGGTCAAGGTAGGAAAGTTTTTTCTCCCAGTAAATTTTGTGATCCTTGACATGGAGGAAAATAAAAATGCCTCCATAATCCTAGGGTGAATTAATGTTAAGGGTGCATGATGAACACTTAGTTTTTCATATTTTCAAAACCATGCATCATTCAAGTGAGAAAGAGAATTGCATGAAGGTTGAATCAATTGATACAAGCCTCTAAGAACTCCCAGACATCAAGCCTAAGTTTGGTGTTGGGTATGCATCATCAAATAAGGAGAAAGAAAAGACTCTGGAGAAGCCCAGGGGGTGGAAAAATAAGAGAATCCCCAGAGAATCCATAGCCGCGGATCTTGACAGAATCTTGCTCATCTCTCGTAGCTCCTTCCCTTATTTCATGCTAGTCACTGTAGAGCCCGGTTCTGCTCCGTGGCCTCATCCTCTTCCTCTCCGTCCCATTTGCCATCACTGCATACCTCTTCATCTCTGAAGCCATTGAATCCAGATCCACATCTTCATCTCCTTCACTAGACTCAAGATCCCATTGTGATATTTGGATTTTGAAGTTTTAGAATTAGAATTTTTGGTACACAAATTTTTTGTTTAGATTTGAGAACTGAAAAGACTGTACCAGCTTTACCAGTTCGTCTATTTATCACCGGTTCGGTCGATTTTTATGCTGCTTTTTTACAAGCCGATTTTATGTATGAACCAAATCGGATAGGAGGTCAGTTTTTGGTTAATTCAGTTGAACCGATCGATCCAGTCCAGTTCTCAGAACATTGGTATTTAGGGAATTTATATTCAAATATAAACAGTTTATTGAAAAATTACCTATGAACTGATTTAGTTTCTAAAAAATATTATTGTGAGCAAAAAGTTGATATGTCATATAACATATTGCACGTTAAAACTGTGATACATGATAAATTTTATTATTTTTTAAAATGTTATGTGTATATAAAAAATTTATCACAAAATAAGTCATTATGTATTTGTGTATAATGTAAAATCCGGTTAATTCACGGCTAATTAACCCATAAATTAGAATTTATTCTAGAAAGCCAAAAATGTGATTTTTATAGCTTAATATGATAGAGGAGATTGAAATAAAAATTTCGATATCAATTTTATAGAAATCGGCCAAAGATTGGACCGAACGGGCCAAACTGGGCCAACCGGACCCATATTAGGCCCTTGGCCCAACCAAAAGAAACCTAAAACCCTAAAAAACAGCACTCTCTCTCCTCTCTAAGCCTCACTCACGCTGAAAAAAGAAAATGGGAGGGGAAGAACACTCTTCCAAAGTTCCAACCCTCACTTGATCTTCAAACCACCATAACTTTTTATTTGGAGCTCCGATTGCCACACCGTTTACGGCCACACGTTTACCGCGACGAGTTCTATAAAATCCACTACTTTGTTCTTGAGGTAAGCCATGATTTTGATCCAGTTTTCTCAGCCTTAAATTCGAATTTTTGGGGAAAAAGTGTTCAGATTTTGGACTATTTGATATTATAGGACCCAACTAGCTTGATAGAGAGGTTTAATCCTGTCTCTTTAGTCCTTGGGTATGGTAAGTTTCTCAACCGTAATGGAATTTGTTGGTTTATGATATTTGGGTATTGAGTTGATGTGTTTGGATGTGATAATTGTGGCTTAGGTAGTGTGTATGTGAATATTGAAGCTTGATTGAGATTTTGGAAAGCTTGGAAAATGGTTTTGGTGTGATAAAAATCTGTTCTTGGAGGTGTTGTGACCTTGAGAGCTTGTGGAAAAGTGATTTGGAAGTGCTCCGGATTAAGCGGGAAAATCGGCTAAGGTATGGTCTCGGTTTCCTGTATCTAAAATATAATGTGGTGTGAAAACTTAGGCTAAAGGCCCTAAGATAGGTTTTGAATGGTTGATGTTTTTGAATGGTTGAGATAAATTATATGGTTAAGTATGTGATTATGAATATTGATGTATTGATGGTGTGATGCATGAGAGATATGCATGTTTTGATATATGATTATTGATTGATTGAGGTTGAATATTGGGTGAAGCCATATTGATGGTGAGGGTGATATTGATTGTGTATATTGATGGTTGATTGGAATTGGTATTGTTGGGAATTGGAATGAGACATTAAGTATTATATGGTATTGTGTTTAAAGTTGAATTACTTGAGTGAAATTGGTTAAAATGATGGATTGGTGGGTTGTGATTTGATAAAAATGTCAATGTATGAGTTGAAGAGACTTGAGGTTGATTTTTGGTATGTTTTGGTTGATTTTAAAAAGGGTTGGAATGGGTTTGTTTTTAAAATGGCACTTTGTGATTTTGTATGAAAATGTGGTTTTTGGGCATACTTTGACGGAGCATAACTTGGACTCCGGATCCCCGATTTATGCCAAACTTGTTTAGAAATAAAACTGGATTCGAGATGTTTATACCGTTCGAAGAATGGGTAAAAAATGATTTGAAACGGGGAAGTTATGCTCGTCGGAAGATTGGGATTTGAAACTGTGAATTCTGCAGCTTTTTAACTTAGTAAAATTTTTGACAGAATGCACTCCCACACATAGGCGTGGCCGACGCGCACGTGTCGTTTTAAAAGTTTCACTACCCACGCGTGCGCGTGGCCCACGCGTATGTGTTGATGAGCGAATTCAATTGGCCCAGCCAAATTCCAGAGAGTTGTTCCTGAGTTGTGCTGATTTTGTGCCTGGGGTACAAAACGCATCCACGCGTATGCGTGACTGACGCGTAGGCGTCACTTGGCTTTTCTCCCATCCACGCGTGCGCGTGGAGGGATGCGTACGTGTCGCTGTATCTTGATGCATTCCACGCATGCGCGTGGGCGACGCACACGCGTGACCCTATTTTCATCTCAAAGTTGATTTTTGAATTTTCAAAGCCAAATTTCCTACTTCTAAGCCTCTGATCTCACCCCTTGTGTCTTAAAACTTGATGATATGCCTAGTAATGAGAAGGGCTAGCAAATGTTGTAACTTGTGGATGAAGAAAGGGGAGAATTAATGATGAATGATAATCAAAGATCATTGTATGAGATACGTAGGATGAATGCGTGGAAGTGCTTGATATGCCATGAGCCAAAGGGCTATAATTGTTAATGAATTGGCTGGTTATGGATTGTAATATGAGCCGAATGGCTGAGATATGGCCGAGTTACGGCTGAGCTATTATTAAATTATGGCTGAGTATGATTGCATATATGCGTATTGAATGAAATGTGAATCTTGCACTTCCACTATCTGAGATACGAGTTTTCCTGGGAGAAAGCAGTGGCTAGCCACCATGTGCTCTAGGTGGAAACTCGATACTCTACTGACCCTATGTCGTAAGTGTGGTCGGACACTGGAAAAGTTCCGGATGAACTCGCCCCCGTGAATATACACCAGTGAAGGTGTTGTATATGAATTATGATTTATTATTGAGTATAACTCGAGTTGGGGATGCACGACAGAGGGTCGGTCCAATGGTTCGCTACTAGGACTTGTCGGGTTGGCTATATAACCGACAGATGATATCATCAGCTATTAGGATAGGCATTCATCATATGCATACTATGTGAATTGTTTGGAATTGCCTAATTAACTGCATATTACCTGCTAATTGTCTAAATGTCATAACTGCTTCCTATTTGTATATTTCGTTGTCTGATATAATTGTGTTTGTCATATTATGTTACTGCTGGTGGTTGGGAGGTCTGCAGGAATTGGAAAGGGAAGTATTAGTTAGACTGAATATCTTTAGTCAGTTGCCATTTATGGTTTAGCCTGTTTATAAGCTTTGAATTATCTGGTGGAAGTTCTAGGATTGCCTTCGGCTTTCCCAGGACATTACATGTTAGATATGTGGGCACTGTTACCATACTGAGAACCTCCGGTTCTCACCCATGTGGATTTTTTATTTTCAGATGCAGGACGTGAGGCTTCTCGCTGAGACATGCTGGAGACTTCTGGATTAGCGAAGATCCTTGTTTCTTGGGACTTTACTTTGGTTTCATGTTTTCACTTAGATACTTTTATCTCCACTAAATGATGTATATATATACTGTTTTGACTCCTCTTAGAGGTTGTTTTGGAGATCAGGTTTGTTAGCTTGTCCTTGGGGTTTCCCTTGGGTTTCCTACTTTATGCTTACAGATATATATATATATGTATACTCTTATGCTCGGATCGGTTATCTTCACAACCGAATCTTGAGTTTTGGATATTGTGCTCTTGGCACTCTTTGTATATGGTTTCGCATTAGTTCATCCTTTATCTGTTTCATTATGTTATCGATCGAAGTGTTGCGTTTTTCAATTTAACGGTTTTCTTTTATCCCTTTTCTTCAAAGGCTCCTAGTTATAAACATTTTTTTCACAATACTATATGTACTAAATTTTATTTTTAGAGGTCGTAATACCTCGCCCCCTCTGTCTTATGACTTAAGCATAAGGCTCTATGTGGTAGGGTGTTACATTATGGTATTAGAGCAGTTCGTTCCTGTAGAGCCTGAGGGATGGACTGACTATGCTTCTGTGCATTCTTTGTATGTGTGTTATGTGCTATTAGGATATCTAATTGATATAACTGGCATAAATGTTCATGAGCATGCATTTGGGACTTTGAAGTACTAGACTTCTGATATTGAGACTGATCAACTTAATATCAATTGTTTGGTGTGTATAGGAACCAGATGGCGCCTCGTGGACGCGGTCGAGGTCATGGGAGAGGTCGTACTAGTGCTTAGGGACCGGGGATTAACTCAAATGACCTGGTAAACTTTATGGTGGTGTTAGAGAACATGGCTGCTACTATGCAGGCCACTGCGACGGCTCTTGGACAGCAGATGAATAATAATGGCAATGGTGACGGTGGAGTTCAGGGCCCGATGACACTAGCAACCTTATTAAAGGTTAATCCACCTAAGTTCAAGGGAACCACCAACCCGGCTGAAGCCGATACCTGGTTTTAGGCTTTGGAGCGAGCACTGCAAGCATAGTTGGTACCTGAAGAGCAGTGTGTTGAATTTGCTACCTATCTGCTCACTGGGGAAGCATCGCATTGGTGGTAGGGAACCCGACGTCTATTACAGCAGGGTGATGACCTTATCACCTGGGTTGCCTTCTAGGAGGAGTTCTATAAGAAGTACTTTCCAAATTCTGCTAGGACGGCCAAGGAACTGGAGTTACTGCAGCTGAAGCAGGGTGCTATGTCCGTATCCGAGTATACTGATAAGTTTGAGGAGCTATTCAGGTTTTCCCGTATGTGTCAGGATCTCCGGGAGACTTTAAGGAATGGAAGTGCATTAAGTATGAAGGAGGACTCCAGAGCGATATCTTTAATGTAGTGGGACCAATGGAGATTAGAACCTTCTTAGAGTTGGTGAATAAGAGCAGAGTTGCTGAAGAGTATGTGAAAAAGGCAGCTGCAGAGAGAGGAAGCCATAGGGGACCATTCCCACAGAACCGAGGGAAGAGCCTTGCTCCTAGAGGTCCGTCTTTCAAGCGGGGAGGCTCTTTCAGGAGGCACAACAACAACAACTCCCAAGGGAAAAGGTTTGGGAAGCAACCTCAGAATGAGAAAACTTGTGCTAGGTACGGGAGTCACCATCCGGGAGCCCCGTGCAAGGCTGGATGGGGCTTGTGCTATTCTTGTGGTAAGGCGGGGCATAAATCTGCAAACTGTCTGGAGAAGTAGAAGCAAGGTGCAGGGAAAGCACATCAGCCTGGTCGGGTGTTCACCACCTCAGCTGTTGGTGTCGAGGGATCTGAGACACTTATCTGAAGTAACTGTGAAATGGTTGGTCAAGTTTTAAATACTTTATTTGATTCGGGACCAACGCATTCATTCATTGCATTTGAAAAGCTAGTGAGTTAGGATTGAAGATTGTAGTCTTAGGTTATGACCTAAAGGTGTATAATGCCACCCATGAAGCCATGATAACTAGGCTAGGATTCCCACAAGTTTCATTTAGGGTCCAGCAACGTGATTTTGTTCATGATTTAATCTGTTTGCCGATGACCGGTCTTGATCTTTGATAAACCACTATTTTATGGTTTATAATGTGTTTAATTGTGTGGTTTTATCATGATCTTTACCCATTTATTCATATGATTAGCATGCATTTATATTTCCTTCCTAAAATTATTACATGATTGAAAACTTGCTTCCTAGAGACTTTTAATTATGTATTTTAATTCTCCTTTATTCCATTCGATGCCGTGATCTGTGTGTTAAGTGTTTCAGGCTTTATAGGGCATGAATGAGTTGGAGATTGGAAAGGAAGCTTGCAAAAATGGAAGGAACACAAGAAATTGAGGAAAAAAAATAATTATATATCCCAAATTGAATCTTTGGTTAGCTTAAGATAGAATTGTGTGTGCTAATTAAGTATGGAAAATTGTGGGAACAAAAGATAATAAGGGAATGTGTCATGATAATATTATGGAAATTTGGATACCTACTCATGTGAAACTATAAGAATTAAAAATCTATGTGCATTTATAAGCTATGTTTATTTTTATGTTTATGTTAAAAAAAAACCAAAAATATTCAATAAATAAATAAGGGGACAAAATTACCCCAATGCTAAGTTAAGAATTCAAAGATCAATGCATGTATGATAAAATTAAAATAAAAAGTTGATACACGAGTATGGAATGTGAAAGGGAAATTCTGGGTAGCTAGGTATGAATTCTAAAGTTATAAAGAATATATATAGGTTATGTTAAAGCTTGGGTTAATTAAAGATTCAGTTTATAAGCTTACTTAGCCACATATGTATCCTTACCATTACCTTGGCCCCATTACAACCTTGAAAAGACCTCATGATGTTTGCATTGGTATATTAAATGTTGTTGATTGGTTAGGAGAAGAACAAAAATTAGAGAGCATGATTAGAGAAGGATAGAGTGATTGCCCTATACACTAGAGAGATTAGAGCGTACATACATCATCAGTGAGGGTTCAATGCTTAAAATTCTATGTTCCCTGCTTTCATGAGCTACCTTCTTGCATTTTTATCTGTTCTTACTGTATAAGAATTGAATTAATGGAATTTGATTTGTAATTATTTTGAAGAGCTTATTTACTATTGATCAAGTGGACAAGAATCATATAGTTGCATTCACATATATAGGTTGCATTGCATTGCATGAGTTTTACATGTTCCTACTCATTTATTTTATCTCCTTCAACTAAGCATGAGGACATGCTAATGTTTAAGTGTGGGGAGGTTGATAAACCACTATTTTATGGTTTATAATATGTTTAATTGTGTGGTTTTATCATGATCTTTACCCACTTATTCATATGATTAGCATTCATTTATATTTCCTTCCTAAAATTATTACATGATTGAAAACTTGCTTCCTAGAGACTTTTAATTATGTATTTTAATTCTCCTTAATTCCATTCGATGCCGTAATCTGTGTGTTAAGTGTTTCAGGCTTTATAGGGCATGAATGAGTTGGAGATTGGAAAGGAAGCTTGCAAAAACGGAAGGAACACAAGAAATTGAGGAGATGACCAGCGAGAAGTGACGCGGCCGCATGGCTCACGCGACCGCGCGAAAGAGAGGAAATCGCAGTGACGCGGCCGCATGGCTCACGCGACCACGCGGATTGGAATAGCACAAGTGACGCAGAGGCGTGGACGATGCGCTCGCGTGGCAGGGCAAAATGCCGAATGACGCGGCCGCATGAATGACGCGATCGCGTGACGTGCGCGATCTGCAGAATTCGCTGGGGGCGATTTCGGGCCCTGTTTTGACCTAGTTTTCGGCCCAGAAAAGCATACTAGAGCCAGAGAACATGCAGAGACCGAGAACAACATTCATTCTACACAATTTTTAGTTTTTAGATCTAGTTTTACTCCTCCTTTAGGTTTTCTCTATACACATTCATAGTTCTTAGGATTTTATTTCTATTGCTTTTTGCGTTGGGATATTGAGAAGAGTTATTACCTCATCAAGACTTCGTCATTCTAGTTCATTTTCTTTACTTGGCTCTTACTCTTCCATGTCCTTTAATTTACTCAATTTTACTATTGAATTATTTTTAGAATTTATTAATACAAGAATTACTTTTATTTTTAATTGATTTCTTTGATTTTTATTTATCATGTCTTTCTTTAATTCCCTTTCCTATGTCATGAATTCTACATTCACAATGAGCGAGTAGTTCCCTAACTTGATGGGGAGTTGATTGAAAGGAACCCTTGAGTTGGAATGCTAAAAAAAAAAAAGAAAAATTGTAATTGGGTTTATTGTTGGATTGCCCTCTAGTCACTGACACTAATCCCTTTTAATTGAGTGGGTTGGAACTTGTGAATAGAAGTAGC
This sequence comes from Arachis ipaensis, assembly GCF_059453495.1. NCBI lineage: Eukaryota > Viridiplantae > Streptophyta > Magnoliopsida > Fabales > Fabaceae > Arachis > Arachis ipaensis. Next base: position 61,793,933 of record NC_142442.1, on the reverse strand, counting down.
ATTCCAACTTATTTGACTTTCCCTTACCTAGTAAGGGATAACTAAACAGGACAACCTTCAATTATCAATTAATCTTGAGAGTACTCCAACAAGAATAGGGCTTCCAGCTAATCTACTCCCAGTCAAGGCTTTTATTTAATTTACATAAATTCTCTAATTTAATTTCCTGTTATTCAATTCAAACCATTTTGAAAACATCTGATTAATAAAATAGCACACCTTTCTGCAACTCGTTGGGAGATGACCTGGGATTCATACTCCCAGTATTTTAATTTTAATTTTTGTGACACCTTTCTAAATTGATAAGCGGATTTCTGGTTGGTTAAGAACTATACTTGCAACGCATATCTTATAACAATTCTTGACTCGCCAATTTCCGCCATGTCAATTTTTGGCACCGTTGCCGGAGAGTTGCAATATAGTGCTAAAGTTATTAATTGGAATTTATTTATTTGCATTTTATTTTATCCTGCTACTATGAGCTACTTGTTTCTTTCGTTAGATGACGCGTTCACTTCCTGATCCAAGCTTGCCGGTATTCGATCTTGAGATTGAAAGAACTATTTCACGAATAAGGCAAGCTCGGTGTCGGTTAGTCCTCTCTGAGGGCGGATCCGAAACGTCACTTGAAAAAGAAACCAGCCCCTATTCTACTGATTCGGTTGATTTACGTGCAGGTGACATGGCAGCAGCTAGAAGAGTTACTATCCAGGAGGCTGGAGCCCCTGATTTTTCAATGCAACTGTTTCAAGCGCATCACCCAGCGGTGGCTATAGACTTTGAAATAAAGACTGCACTGCTCAATTTGATGCCCAAGTTTCATGGCTTACCTGCTCAAGAGCCAATCAAGCACCTGAGAGATTTTCAAGCAGCCTGTTCTACTGTCAGGCGTGATGGTGCAAATAAAACTTCAATTTTGTTGAAAGCTTTCCCGTTTTCTCTTGAGGGAAAGGAAAGAGAGTGGTACTACACTCAACCCGCAGCAATTGTATCCGACTGGGATACACTTAGAAGAGAATTTTTGGAAAAGTTCTTTCCAGCTGAAGTTACTGATAAACTGAGGAAAGACATTTCCATGATTGTTCAGGACGAATTCGAGACTCTCTATGAATACTGGGAGCGCTTCAATAATCTTCTGGAAGCATGCCCCCACCATATGATTGACAAGATAGTGTTACTCGGTTACGTCACACAGGGCATGAGGCCCCAAGATAAGACCACATTGGAAAGTGCTAGCAATGGGTCTATGAAAAAGTACAAGACCACTGATGAGGCATGGTAATTGATCAACGACTTAGCTGAATCTACTCAGAATCACAGGCAGAAACAAGGCCGTTCAAAAGCCGTTGCAGAAGTATCCTCTAGCAGAGAGACTGCTGCTCTAACTCAGAGTATCTGTAAAATGACCAACTTGCTAAAGCAGATGCAATTGAATCAACAACAAGTTCAGTAAGCTCAACCTTCTCCACCACAGCAAAGCCAACAGTTAGTCCCACAGAGAGTTTGCGGAGTCTGTGCTGATTATAGCCATTATACTGATGAATGTCCACAGCTCCAGTAGGAAGACAACACCGTGGCAGCCACTCATAACTTCTATGACCGCCCCAACCAAGGGTACAATCAAGGTGGCAATTACAGCCATGGATGGCAAGACAATTTTAACTAGAATTGGAGGGACAACAACAACAGAGGAGGCAGAGACAATCAGGGAAATCAGAGGTAAAATAATAACAACAACAGGCAGCAGAACCAGAACCAGCCTTACAGAGCACCTCACCTGAGGCAATCCCAAGGACCACAGAATACCCAACAGCAGACCTCTCAAATTACTTATCCTTCTTCATCTTCTAATGACGACTTACTACAATCTATTGATCGGAGACAACAGACCATGGAAAATAACCTTTATGCTACACTAAATGGTCTGAACTCTACTTTGCAAGCTCTTGTCTCACAGATTGGATCAATGAATAACTCCAATAACCAGCCTTTTAGCTCCAGTGGAATCCCCTCTCAACCATTACCCAATCCAAAGGGTGGCATTAATGCCATCACCCTAAGGTCCGGAATCACACTGCAGGAGAGGAATCAGGAGGAGCCAAGCCCACCAGAACACGCCTCAGCTGAAGAGGTAGTGAAAATAGAAGATATTGAAGAGGAAGAGGACATACAGGACATGGTTGAAAAAGAAGAAGTTCAACCACAGGAGGAAGCACCAAAGGGCGCAGACACTGCAGAAGACACCACTCCCATTCTATTTCCACAACTTGCAAGGAAGCCCAGAAAGCAGCTAGAACCTAATCCCAAAATGGTAGAGATATTCAAAAAGGTTGAGGTAACTGTTCCTCTTTTTGATGTTATTCAACAGGTACCTAAATATGCAAAGTTTCTAAAAGATTTATGTATACATAAAGACAAAATTAATGAATTAGAAACTATTCCTTTAGGTAGTTCCATATCTGCTTTAATGGGAGGTTTACCTGAAAAGTGTAGTGACCCAGGTCCATGTATGGTTAATTGTACTATTGGTGGTGTAGTATTTTCTGACTGCATGTGTAATTTAGGAGCATGTGTGAATATAATGCCTTTGTCTATATATGATATTTTGAGGCTCCCTCCCTTAAAAAGGTCGGCAGCTCGTTTTGTGTTAGCAGATAAAAGCATTATTACAGTGGCTGGAGTTGCTGAAGATGTATTAGTGGGCATTAAGGGCCTCACATTTCCCATTGATTTTTATATCCTGGAGATGCCCCAAAATGACTCAGAGAAGCCATCATCAATCCTACTTGGAAGACCATTCCTGAAGAACTCGAAGTTCAAATTAGATGCTTTTTCAGGAACATACTCTTTTGAAATAGATGGCCGAGTAGTAATCTTCAATCTGAATGGAGTTATGAAGCATCCTCCGGAGGATCATTCTATCCTCCAGTGTGACATCATAGATGAAACCGTGGCTGAAGTTCACCAAGAGGAATTTGAAGAGAAGTACATAGGACAAGGTCTAAGTGTGGGGACATTCTCAGAGGACAATAACAGTGCTTTACCATTGTTACCAGCTCCAGACAATCCAGAGCCTGACCATGATCAGAAGTTAGAATTAAAACCCTTTCCTCCACACCTCAAATATGCTTACCTTGAAGATGAGCAGAAGTTTCCAGTTATCATTGCAAGGGAACTCACTTTTCAACAGGAAGAACAGTTACTTAGTGTGCTGAGGAGGCACAAGAAGGTAATTGGTTGGAGTTTGGCAGACATAGTAGGCATCAACCCTCAAGTCTGTGAGCATAGGATATTTTTAGAAGAGGGAGCAAGACCTGTCTGTCAACCCTAGAGAAGACTAAACCCCACTATCTTAGAGGTTGTCAAGAAGGAAGTGACCAGACTACTGGAGGCAGATATCATCTACCCCATTTCAGACAGTGAATGGGTAAGCCAGTACAAGTGGTGCCCAAGAAGTCTGGAGTCACTACAGTGAAGAATGAGCATGGAGATCTCATGGCAACCAGAGTTCAGAATGCCTGGAGGGTCTGCATTGACTACAGACGCCTCAACCAGGCCACTCGTAAGGATCACTATCCTCTTCCATTCATTGATCAAATGCTGGATCGCCTGTCAGGTAAATCACATTATTGTTTTTTAGATGGTTACACAGGTTATTTCCAGATTCATATAGCTCCTGAGGATCAGGAAAAGACCACTTTTACATGTCCTTTTGGGACTTATGCTTACAAGAGAATGCCCGTTGGCTTGTGCAATGCACCAGCTACCTTCCAAAGGTGCATGATGAGTCTTTTCTCTGATCTTATTGAGGACTATATGGAAGTTTTTATGGATGATTTTAGTGTATATGGCGATTCCTTTAGCCTTTTCTTAGATAGATTATCTAGAGTATTAGATAGATGTGTCAGTACAAACCTTGTATTAAATTTTGAAAAATGTCACTTTATAGTAAAACAAGGTATTGTACTAGGACATGTTGTGTCTAATACTGGCATTTCTGTAGATCCAGCAAAGGTGGATGTTATTTCTAGTTTACCTTACCCCTCCTCTGTGAGGGAAGTCCGTTCGTTCCTTGGCCATGCAGGTTTTTACAGGAAATTCATTAAGGACTTCAGTAAGGTAGCACTTCCCTTATTCAGACTACTGCAGAAGGATATTAAGTTCGAGTTCAGTAAGGATTGCAAACAAGCGTTTGATAAGCTAAAGACCGCCCTGACTCAAGCTCCAATTGTGAGAGGACCAGACTGGAGCCAGCCAATTGAAATAATGTGCGACGCCTCCAACCATGCAGTAGGAGCAGCACTGGCTCAGCGTGAAAGTAAGGACCCCTTTGTTATTGCTTATGCGTCTAAAACTTTAGATGCCGCTCAGTCCAATTACACTACTACTGAGAAAGAGCTTCTTGCTATTGTTTTTGCTCTGGATAAATTCCGAGCCTATTTACTTGGTACGAAGGTAGTAGTGTACTCAGACCACGCAGCTCTAAAGTATCTATTAGCTAAAAAGGAGTCCAAACTAAGGCTTATACGTTGGATACTGCTATTACAAGAATTTGATTTGGAAATTAAGGATATGAGTGGTAACCAGAATTTAGTGGTAGACCACTTGAGTCGCCTTGAGCACATTACAGATGACCCCACTCCTATAGCTGATAATTTCCCATTTGATAACCTGCAAGCAGTATCTGAGGTAGTCCCTTGGTATGCACGTGTAGCTAATTATCTAGTTAGCCACACCTTTCCTCCAAACTTTTCTAAGCATCAAAGAGACAAGCTGAAAAGCGAGTCTAAATATTATATATGGGATGACCCATATTTAGGGAGATGTGGCGCTGACCAAGTAATTAGACGATGTGTGCCTGACGTTGAGATTTACGCCAGTAAAGAATTTTATAAAAACAGTCGCGTTGTAGGTATAGTTTCTAAACCAACAGAAATCCCTTCGTACAAATGTTTTGGTTGTCACAAGTAAAAAATCCCTTAAAAATTGATAACCGAAGTATTTAAACCTCGGGTCGTCTTCTCAAGGAACTGTAGGGAAGTATGTTCCTATTATTGGTTATGAAGATTGTAAATTGTGGTTTTGAAGGTAGGGAGCAAATAATTTAAATTGCAATTAAAATAAGTAAAAGACTGTAAAATAAATAAATAATTGTAAGATAAACTTTTGGCAAGGTATGAGAAATTAGAAGTCCTATCCTAGTTATCCTTATCAATGATGATGAAGATTGAACCTTAATTCCACTTAGTTAGCCTTTACTTAAAGCAAAGAAAAGTCAAGTGACTAATTAGTCTGATCTTCAAATCCTAGTTAATCCCTAAGGAAAGATTGGGATTATTGAAGTTCAATTCAATTAGCAAAGATAACAATTATCAATCATGTTTGAGTTTGATAACTCCTGAGTTACTGATTTCTTAGCTAAGACCAAAAGGGAAAAGATAAATCTACTGGAATAAAAATGTCTTCAGATTGGAAACAACAGTAATATAAATAAAAGGAAGCAATCATAAACTGAAATACCTCAAATAACATTAATTCAAAAGAATAATCTGTAACATAGAAGAATTCATAAATTAAATTAAGAAGATAAATAAAAAGGGAATATTGAACCTGATAAAAGGAAATAATCCTGAAAGCGAATAAAATCCTAAATCTAAATCCTAAAAGAGAGAGGAGAGAACCTCTCCCTCTCAAAACTAAATCTAAATCATGAAAATTAACTACTTGGAGACTCTCCTTGAATGGATGCATTCCCCCACTTCATAACCTCTAATTTGTGCCTTCTGGACTTGGATTTGGGCCAAAAAGGGCTTCAGAAATTGCTGGGAGCATTTTCTGTAATTTCTGGTGCGTAGCCTCTGTGACGCGTCCGCATGGGTCACTCGGTCGCGTCATTTGGAGTTTTCCTTGCCATGCGGTCGCTTCAATCATGTGTCCACGTCATATGCGTTTCGCTTAAGGCGCGCGATCGCGTCAAGCACGCGGTTGCGTCACTGCCATTTTGCGCTGGCACGCGGTCGCGTCGTCCATGCGATCGCGTCACTGCCAGTTTCTTCAAAAACTCCATTTTGTGCTTTCCTTCCATTTTTGTATGTTTTCTTTCCATCCTTTAAGTCATTCCTGCCTTAGAAGATCTGAAATTACTCAGCACACGAATCACGGCATCGAATGGTAATAAAAGAAAATTAAAATAATTACTTTTAAAGCATAGGAAACACGTTTTTCACATACATCACATAATAAGGAAGGGAAAGTGAAACCATGCAATTAACATGAATAAGTGAGTGAAGGATTAAATAAATCACTTAAATTAAGCACAAAATATATCATAAAATATGGGTTTATCAACCTCCCCACACTTAAACAATAGCATGTCCTCATGCTAAATCCAAGATAAAGAGTAAGGTAAGGTTAAAGTGGTGGAATCTCATGCAATGCAATCTATGTATAAGGCTAAGTGAGCTAATTAAGCGAATCCTTGATTAGTCTAAGATCTCACCTAACATACATATTTTGTAAAGCAAAGCTTCTTTACCTATTTTACCCATATTTTCCCACTTTTGATGTTACATGCTCATATTTTAATTTTTTTTATTTTTATCCCATGTGCATTGCTTTATTTTTCATTTGGGGAATTCTTTTGTATTTCCCTTTATTAAAAAAAAAATTATTTTTTTAATGCACATGGTAATTCAATTATTTTGATTTCACATGAGCATGCTTCCCAAAAATTTTTATTTTGAATTATTTTATTCTTTTCAACTTTCTACCCTTTGTTTTTTTTTCATCCATGTTCCCAATAGGTTTTCCACACTTAAACAATTACACAATTTCTATCTTAAGCTAACCAAGGATTCAGCTTGGGATTTTTATTTTGTTTTTCTGCTTAAGGCTAGTAATGTAGTTTGTAGAATAAGAGGGGATTTAAAGGCTCAAGGGGGCTAACAAGGGTGATGTAAAAGGTAGGCTAATTTGGGATAAGTGAGCTAAAATTAAGCAATGGCCTCAATCACTCTCTTGGTATGTATTTCTATTCTATAATCGGACATATAGATTAAAACAAAGTAAAGAACATCAGAATAAAAAAGAAGGGCGGAACACACAGAAATAAAAATTATGGTTTGAATGTAACGATATAATTAAGCTCAAAACTCACAGCTCAAAAATCATATATCAGTTATGTATGTCATGCAAGTAAAATTAAGAGTTCCCATTATTCTCAATGTAAATCTTAAGTTGGCTTTAAAGTTCTAGTGTTTCTCCTTGATGAAATGTTGTTAACTAACTAACATGGAATGCTATATATACAAGGTGTGTGGATTGTTTATATTATGTTCAAGTCTCTAGTTTACTTCCTTTTATATTTTCAATTTAAATTAAGCTATCTTATGCTAAAAAGGGTAAACTATACTAATTAATCCACATTTTCTATAACTAATAAGTTAGAATTGCAAACTAAACTAAATGGCTAAAATATGAACTAAAGTGCAAAATGCAGAAATAGAGTAAAAATACATAAAAATAGCAATGTGTAAGTACTGAGAAAATAAAAATAAAAATAAAGAGAAAAAAATACAGGAAAAATAGCAAAATAAAATAAAAAGAGTCTGTAGTGGTTCACCAAAAAAATACGCCAGAGATGGCGACCTCCCCACACTTAAAATGAAGCATCGTCCCTGATGCTCACTCAAGCAGGGTGTGAAGGGGTGTCATCACTGTAAGGATGGGTAGCTGGAGTCTCTGTGGTGGTGGTCTAAGGATCTGCCTACTGTAGAGGAGGTGCTGACTGAATAGGGATCTCTGGGTCGGCAGCCTGGATCTGAGGTGGGGTCTCCTGCTGTGAAGCAGCCTGCTCCAGGCCTGCCTGTGTAGCCTCACTCTGTGGATGGGTCTCTGCCTCGTGATCATCCGCCTCCTCCTCAGATAGCTCTGATGGTGTGTAAAGCTTGGAGGGGATATCGCCAGATCGTATCATCAGCTTCAGGTGCTCATAGCGTCACTTGCTGCGATGCTCAGCTCTCTCATATCGGCGTCGGTTTCGGCGCTCCATCTGGTCTAGCTGTCGAAACAGGCGGTGCACTAGGTGATAAACCGGCTCTGAGGCAGGTGGAGGGGCAGTGGTGGTAGCATGGGCAGCTATTATTGATTGTAATATGAGCCGAATGGCTGAGATATGGCCGAGTTACGGCTGAGCTATTATTGAATTATGGCTGAGTATAATTGCATATATGCATATTGAATGAAATGTGAATCTTGCAGTTCCACTATCTGAGATACAAGTTTCCCTGGGAAAAAGCAGTGGCTAGCCACCATGTGCTCCAGGTTGAGACTCGATACTCTGCTGACCCTATGTCGTAAGTGTGGCCGGACACTGTGAAAGTTTTGGATGAGCTCGCCCCCGTGAATATACACCAGTGAGGGTGTTGGATATGAATTATGATTTATTATTGAGTATAACTCGAGTTGGGGATACACGACAGAGGGATGGTCCAATGGTTAGCTTCCAAGACTTGTCGGGTTTGCTATATAACCGACAGATGATATCATCAGCCATTAGGACAGGCATTCATCATATGCATACTATGTGAATTGTTTGGAATTGCCTAATTAACTGCATATTACCTGCTAATTGTCTAAATGTCATAACTGCTTCCTATTTGTATATCTCATTGTCTGATATAATTGTGTTATCAAATTCCTTTATTGATTGATAATTGAAAGTTTCTAATTGATTTGGATCCCTCCAAAGCTAGTCTTTCCTTAGGAGTTGACTAGGACTTGAGGAATCAAATTGATTCATCCACTTGACTTTCCTTCATAGTTAGAGGTTAACTAAGTGGGAGCAATGGACAATTGATGTCACAATTGATAAGGATAGCTAGGATAGGACTTCTAATTCTCATACCTTGCCAAGAGCTTTTTTTAGCTATTAGTTTTCTTTCTTGTCATTTACTTTCCTTGTTTCTTATTTCAAAAATCCAAAAAGATACAATCTCATAACCAATTATAAGTAACACACCTCCCTGCAATTCCTTGAGAGATAACCCGAGGATTAAATACTTCGATTGATTTTTATTGGGTTTGCTTAAGTGACAAAGAAATTTTTGTATGAAAGGATTATTGTTCGTTTAGAAACTATACTTGCAACGGAAATTTATTGTGAATTCTTTACCAGCAAAAAAATCCGTTCATCGAAATGGCGCCGTTGCTGGAAAATTGCAAACGTGTACCTTATTATTGGTTATTGTGAATATTGTGAATAATTTTGCTTTTTCGTTTCTTTGTTAGTTGTTTCTATTTTTAGGAGTTTAATTTCATTATTTCTTCTCAATTTTTGTTTTTATTTTCTATTAATACTATGAATTCTCACCCCTTTAGCTATGAGTTTGGTGACAATTATATTGTAGGGAATGGAAGCTATAATGAGAATATGCATCAAGGTTGGAACAATCAAAGATGGGAGGAGTCACAAGGATTTGATCAACCCTTTCGGCAACAACCTTCTCCAATGTGCCATGGGCAACGACCATTCTACGATGCATCCCAAGACAATGGTTATGGTGGACCTTTTCGTGACAACCAACCTCCACCAAATTACTATGGTCAAGAGCTATTCCAGGGTGCGTACCAAGACGATGGATATGGTAGACCCCCTTGTAGTTACCAACAAGCCCCACCATATGCTTATGAACCACCTCCTCAACATAACACTGAACCATCATACTCACAAGCCCCTTTCCACCATTCGCCTCCATATGACCCCAGTCCATATCCACCTAACCAACCACCATATGAACCATATGAACCATACATAGACCCACCCCAATTCTAACACAATAACCCCCAAGAACCACCACCTCAATATTCACCGTCTCCATATCCTTACCAAGAAGAACCACCTTCTCGTTATGAGCCATTTCTCCCAACAAATGAACCCTCCTATCCACCCCAAGCTTTCATAGATGATACCTTTAGTGTTATTTGCCAAGGACAACAGGAGCTTCAAACCACACTTATCTCTACTTTCACCAGTCTCACCTCTACTCTCCAAGCTCTTATATCTCGTATGGATTCATCCTTTATCCCCAATACTCAACCCTCAAGCTCTGGTGCACTTACTTCTCACCCATGTCCATCAATCCTAGAGCAACATGATCCCGATTACGCTATTGACATGGAACAAGAGAGAAGGGATCATCTTAGGGACGTAATGGATCGGGTTCATGCATACATACTTCAAGAGATGCAAGAGGAGGCCCAAAAAGTGGAGGTAGGAGAGACCCTTGAAGAAAGTCATCAAGAGGTGGAAGTCATCAAGGAAGAGTTAGATTTTATACTAAAGCAAGCGGAGAAAGACGAAATCATCCATGAAGAGGAAGTGGTTGAAGACTTAGGAGATGCGGAACCTCCATGGGAACCTCAAGTCATAGATCCTCCCTCCATGAAGCTTGAAATTGTTGTTGAGGAGGGTGTACAACCTTCCATGCCCTTGGTAAGCAATGAAGAAGAGATTGAATTGGAAGAAAGCTACAAAGAGGAAGAGATTGAAATTGAAGAAGCTCACAAAGAGGTGGAAGTTGTCAAGGAAAGGCATCAGGGAGTAGAGCTTGCAAGATCCTTAGAAACACCTCTCCCAAAGCCATTACCATCCAATACAACATTCAAGTGGGTAAAATTCTTATCCTTAACCTTTACTTTCCCACTTGAATATGGTTTACTTGAGATGGAGGGTCAACTTAGAGCTCTTTATGGCTTTAAGAGTAAGAGAGAGATGGGTAGTGGTTGGAGTTGTCAGACAAGGTTCAATACGGTTGCATGTTCAAGGTCTAAGTGCAATGGTTGGTATGAGTCTCAATTGAATGGGTCTTGGAGGTTGTTTGGATGTCTCAGTGAGAATTCCGATTGCTCACCACCCAAGTGGAAAAATGATGATCAACAAAAAGACGGGTGTAAAAGTAAGGTTTGGGACCCCGGGATTCATTCTAATAATCAACACTCTTGGGGCCTTGTCACTTGCTTTGACTTGTTTGAAGGCTTTATGCCCCTAGTGTGGGATCCCGGAGGCTATTGGAATTACAAACACTGGTGGGAATTTCTGGATGAGTTCAAGCATAAGCCACCATGACAAGGAGCTCATCAAATGTCCAACTTAAGGACAATAACTAAAAGTGCTAGGTGGGAGACAACCCACCATGGTATGATCTTCCTTTTTATTAGTTTTACTTTATTTTTGTCAGTTTTAATTTCCAATTCTGCATGTTTACCATTATTTTGCTTCATATTTCATAGGTTAAAAAAAAGGGGGGGGGGAGGGGGAATCGACGTGCAGGCGTCTATGACGCGCACGCGTCATGTGTGACTGCGGAACAAGGAGAAAACAAACAGAGAGTTGCACGGGAGTGAGGCAGGAAGTATGCTCTGCGCACAAGCAAGCCCACGCGTACGCATACATCACGCGTGTGCGTCACTTGCAACCTTGGCAACCCACGCGTACGCTTCAGGCATGCGCACGCGTGGATATTGCAATCAGCGTAAATAGCATGCTGAACAGAGAGTTGTGCTGGTCTGAGGCTGGCACTGTGCTAAAGGCACAAAATCACCCACGCATACGCATCCCTGATGCGTGGCGTCCTTTCGCTTTCAGCCCACCCACGCGTGCGCGTGCCTGACGCGCACGCGTCATATGCAAATTTTGGTTTCCACGCTATGCGAACAGAGAGTTGTGCGTGCGCGCGGCTGCTCTCGCGCGGATGGCACAACCAAGGGCACGCGTACGCGTGCCAAACACTTACGCGTCGCATGGCCATTTCAGTTTTCATGCGTACGCGTGATGCATGCGCACGCGTCGCACCCTGTTTTTCATTTTTTACTTCTTTCTTCTCTCATTTCTCCTTCTTCCTTCCTCCTTTCTTAGTTTCTTCTTCTTCATTTCTTTACACTCTCATCCATATTCTCTTTCAATTTCTCTTACTCAATTTATTTGCATACTTTCATTCATTGCATTTTAATCTTGTGCATATTTTTATTTGTCTTTTCTAAGTCTATTATTTTACCATTAGTGTTAAATGCTCTTTTTCAACTGTTGCATCTTTTCTTGCATTATTTTTGGTGCTCGTGACTTGTTTCAAATTGTTGGGTATTATTATTCATAGGTCAATGCTAAATTTTTAGGACACTTGCATTCCATTTGCATTGATATGCACTTATACTATCTTACATTACCCACACTCTCTCCCCCATTGTTGCAATTCTTGCACTATTGATATGCCATTTGCTTCTACTGTTTTCTCACTCACATGTTGTAGCTACCATATTGCTGAAACCCTCATTATTTGGTATTAACCCACTCATATTTTATTTATTTTCTTATCTTTATTTATGGGTTGCTTTTCTTCCTTTTCCTCTTCCTTCAGGATGGCCACCGAAGAAGGAAAAGGGAAAGCTTCTCAATGGGGCAACCGACAAGTCAATCTGCACAATTTTTGGAGAAAAGCATCAGTTATAGCCACCCGTCCACTTGCACATCTTAGCATGCACCGAGAACAGTCCAATCTTTAAGTGTGGGGAGGTCGATACCGACTTCCGTGGGTTAGTTCTTTTCTTCTCAACACTAATATGTTATTTTTCTATTGTTAGATAGGTTAGATTGTATGATAATAGTGCTTGCATGTATGTTCTACTTGGTTGAAGTAACAACTTTATTTTCAAGACCCTATTCTATAATATTTCACTAATTCAAATTAAAAATTTGTGTTAAACTTGTTTGAAGATTGTAATTTGGAACATGGTTTATAGCTAAGAACACACAACTTGTGAGATTTTGAGCTTAATTATATGGTTACATTATTTAACCATGATTTTTATTCCTACGTGTTTTCTTTCCTATGATTGCAATCTATAGTTTGTTCCATTCTATATGTCCATTATTTAGTGTATTTGCATACATACATATGATTGAGGCCATCAATTATTGTTAGTTCACTTACCCCAAATAGCCTACCATTTCATTCACCTTTGATTGCCACTTTGAGCCTGTTAATCCCCATTTGTTCTTTATATTACCACATCACTAGCGTTAAGCATAAAAACAATTAATTATCCCATTTGAATCTTTGGTTAGCTTAAGATAGAGATTGTGTGTCAACTAAGTGTGGGGAATCATGGGAACTTGGGTTGATGAGAATGTGTTGTGTTTTTACTGACAAATATTGAAAATTTGGGTGCTTGCTCATGTGAAATCAGAAAAACCATATGCATTGATATATTATGTTTTTATTTATGATAAAAAAAGAGAAAGAGATAAAAGAAAAGAAATAAATGAATAGGGGATAAAATCACCACAATGCTAAGTTCAATAAAAAGATCAATGCACATGTGATGGAATTAAAAATTGATGCATGAGTATGTGAAATATACAAAAGTGAGATTTTTGGGTAGCTGGGCATGATTTTAGAATTATATAGAGTACGTGTGTGTGTGTTAGGTGAGAATTTAGGTTAGTCAAAGATTCAAAGTATAACTCACTTGGCCATACATGTATCCTTACCCTTACCTTAGCCCCATTACAACCTTAAAAAAGCCCTCATGATGTTTGTATTTGTACATTAAATATTTGTTGATTGGTTAGATGAAGAAGAAAGTTTTAGAAATCATGACTAGAGGATATTAGAGTGAATTAACCCTAGACACTTGAGTGATTAGAGTGCATATACACTTCCAGTGAGGGTTCAATGCTTGATTCTGTGTTCCCAGCTTCCATGAGCTATCTTCTTACAAGTTTATTTGTCTCTTATTGTGTGATTTGAATTAGTGGAATCTGATTTATGTTTGTCTTGGAGAATTTGTTTATTTTTAACTAAGTAGGTAGAAACATCTTTGCATTTAGTCGCATTCATTTACATAGGTTGCATTTCATACTTTCTACCATTCCTCTTCACTCTTTTTGGTTCTCTTGAGCTTAGCATGAGGACATGCTAACGTTTAAGTGTGGGGAGATTGATAAACCCCATTTTTAGGGTTTATCTTGTGCTTAATTTAGTAGATTCTATCCATTATTCTCACACTTATGCACATAAATTGCATGTTTTACATTTTCCTTCCTAATTTTGTGCTATGATTGAAAACATGCTTTTTTGGCCTTAAATTGCTAATTATTAATCCTCTCTTATTATCATTCGATGCCATGATATGTGTGTTAAGTGTTTTCAGGGTTTATAGGGCAGGAATGGCTTAGAAGATGGAAAGGAAGCATGCAAAAGTGGAAGGAATACAAGAAATTGAAGGAATTGCTAAGCTGTCAAGCCTGACCTCTTCATACTAAATCGATCATAACTTGAGCTAAAGAGGTCCAAATGAAGCGGTTCTAGTTGCGTTGGAAAGCTAACATCTCAGGCTTCAAAATGATATGCAATTTTCTATAGTTGCCATGCAGTTAGCTAACACGCACGCGTGGAGCACGTGTACGCATGACCTTGTGAAAGTCCATCAATGCGTGTGCGTGACGTACGCGTACGCGTGACGTGCACCACGTGCAGAAATTGCAGAAGATGCTGGAGGCGATTTCTGGGCTCTTTTTGGCCTAGTTCCAAGCCCGAAAAACACAGATTAGAGGCTGCAGAGTGGGGGAATCATTCATTCATTGACATAACTTTCATTCACATAATTTTAGGTTCTAGATGTAGTTTTCTAGAGAGAGAGAGAGGCTCTCTCCTCTCTCTAGGTTTTAGGATTCTTAGATTTAGCTATTTTCAATTTTAGATTTCTACTCTATTTCAATTTAGTTTCTCTTCTACTCTTATTTGTTCTAGCACTTTAGTTTATCTATCTTCCCTTGTTGATTTATTTATTCTCCAATTTGGTTTATAAACTCCATGTTAGATTCGATTTCTTATTAATGAAAGTTGAGGTATTTCATATTTATTGCTTCTTCTATTATTTGTGAGTCATTGATGTTTGCAATTGGTCATTTGGATTTAATATTCCTTGCTAGTTTTCTATGTTTTTATGTTATGCCTTCCAAGTGTTTGATAGAATGCTTGATTAGATTTTAGTGTAGATTTCTCTCCTCTTAGCTTTGGTTGAGTAATTGGAGACTCTTGAGTTATCAAACTCCTTTGTTGATTGATAATTGAAAGTTGCTAGTTGATTTGGATCCGTCTAAAGCTAGTCTTTCCTTATGAGTTGACTAGGACTTGAGGAATCAAATTGATTCATCCACTTGACTTTCCTTCATAGTTAGAGGTTAACTAAGTGGGAGCAATGGACAATTGATGTCACAATTGATAAGGATAGCTAGGATAGGAATTCTAATTCTCATACCTTGCCAAAAGCTTTTTTTAGCTATTAGTTTACTTTCTTGTTATTTACTTTCCTTGTTCATTATTTTAAAAACCCAAAAAGATACAATCTGATAACCAATTATAAGTAACACACCTCCCTGCAATTCCTTGAGAGACGACCCGAGGTTTAAATACTTCGGTTGATTTTTATTGGGTTTGCTTAAGTGACAAAAAAATTTTTGTATGAAAGGATTATTGTTGGTTTAGAAACTATACTTGCAACGGGAATTTATTGTGAATTCTTTACCAGCAAAAAAATCCGTTCATTACCGACGGATAGAGCAATTGGAGCATCGCAACAAGCGCCGATACAATTATCTGAAGGAGCTCATTGTTGGTGCTCACCCACCTCCGGAACAGAAGGACACCCCGGACTCCCCTTCACCTAGTAGCACAGGGAGCCATGGCGAGCCAGACAGCAGAGGCGATGCTTCCAGCCCTACCTTGCTCTTTACTGATGGCACGGAGGACCGTGCCAAGCCTTAAGTCTGGGGAGGTCAGTCCTTGACTTCCGGAGGTAATCTCTCTCTTAACACCAATATTTTAGTTTTTTTTGTTTTGTTAGATAGGATAAATTGCATGATAATAACTGCTTGCATGTATGTTTTGCTTGGTTGAAGTAATGAGTTTCTTTTCAAGACCCTATTTTATAGTATTCCACTAATTTAAATTGAAAATTTGTGTTAAACTTGTTCTTGTTTGAAGATTGTAATTTGGAACATGGTTTATAGCTAAGAACACACAACCTGTGAGATTTTGAGCTTAATTGTATGGTTATATTATTTAACCATAATTTTTATTCTTGTGTGTCTTTCTTCTCTATGATTGCAATCTATGGTTTGTTCCATTCTATATGTCTATTGTTTAGTGTATTTGCATGCATACATTTGATTGAGGCCATTAATTGTTATTAGCTCACTTATCCCAAAGAGCCTACCATTTCAATTACCCTTGTTTGCCACTTTGAGCTTTTTAATCCCCATTTGTTCTTTATATTACCACATCACTAGCCTTAAGCGAAAAAATAATTAATTATCCAATTGAATCTTTGGTTAGCTTAAGATAGAGATTGTGTGTCAACTAAGTGTGGGGAATTGTGGGAACTTGGGTTGATGAGAATGTGTTGTGTTTTATTGACAAAAATATTGAGAATTTGGGTGCATACTCATGTGAAACCAGAAAAACCATATGCATTGACATTTTATGTTTGCTTTCATGTTAAAAATAAAAAATAAAAAATAAAAATAAAAATAAGAATAAAAATAAAAATATATTACAATATAAATAAATAAATAGGGGACAAAATTATCCCAATGATAAGTTTAATAAAAGGTCAATACATATGTGGTGAAATTAAAGAAAATTTGATACATGAGTATGTGAAATATACAAGAGTGAGATTATGGGGAGCTAGGCATGATTTTAGAGTTATATAGAGTGTGTGTGTGTTAGGTGAGAACTTAGGTTAGTCAAAGATTCATATTATAGCTCACTTGGCCATACATATATTCTCACCTTTACCTTAGCCCCATTATAACCTTAGAAAGACCTCATGATATTTGTATTTGTACACTAAATATTTGTTGATTAGTTAGATGAAGAACAAAGTTTTAGAAAGCATGACTAGAGAAGAGTAGAGTGGATTAACCCTAGACACTTGAGCGATTAGAATGCGTATACACTACCAGTGAGGGTTCAATGCTTGATTCTATGTTCTCGGCTTTCATGAGCTATCTTCTTACAAGTTTACTTGTCTTTTATTGTGTGATTTAAATTAGTGGAATCTGATTTATGTTTGTCTTGGAGAACTTATTTACTCTTAACCAAGTAGATAGAAACATCTTAGCATATGGTTGCATTCACATACATAGGTTGCATTACATGAGTCTTGCTTTCTCCCATTCATTCTTTTGCTCTCCCTGAGCTTAGCATGAGGACATGCTAATGTTTAAGTGTGGGGAGATTGATAAACCACTATTTTATGGTTTGTCTTGTGCTAATTTGAGTAGTTTTTATCAATTTTTTGCACACTTATTCATAAATTTGCATGGTTTTACAAATCCTTTCCAATTTTGTTCTATGACTGAAAACTTGCTTCCTAAGCCTTTAAATTGTGTATTTTTAATCCCTCTATATACCATTCGATGCCGTGATCTGTGTATTAAGTGTTTTCAGGATATATAGGGCAGGAATGGCTTAGAGGATGGAGAGGAAGCTTGCAAAAATGGAAGGAACACAAGAAACAAAGGAGATGACCAGCAAAGATCGACGCGCATGCATGGCTCACTGATGATCGGATTTTTGTGTGGTCTAGAATTTCACAAATGAATCATCGTTGCAATATAGTTTCTAAACCAACACTAATTCTTTCATACAAAATTTGTTTGTCATAAGTAACAAACCCTTAAAATTATAAACCGAAGTATTTAGAACTCGGGTCGTTCTCCCAAGGAATTACAATAAAGTGTTCTTATTATTGGTTATGGAGTATGTTTGGGGTTTTTGAGATTTTAGACAAGAAATATAAATGGCAAAGAAAATAAACTAACAACTAACAAAGCTCTTGGCTAGATATGAGAACTAGAAGTCCTATCCTAGTTATCCTCCTCAATTGTGACCACAAATTGTCCATTGCTACCACTTAGTTAACCTCTAACCATGGAGGAAAGTCAAGTGGATGAATCAACTTGATCCCACAAGTCCTAGCCAACTCCCAAGGGAAAGACTAGCTTTAGTGGTATCCAAATCAATTAGCAACTTCTAATTATCAATCAACAAAGGAATTAGATAACTCAAGCGTTACTAATTACTCCACCTAAGCCAAGAGGATAAAAATCTACACTAAAATCCAACCAAGCATTTCATCAAACACTTGGAAGGCATAAAAGGAAAAATAAGGTAAATTGGCAACAAAAATGAAATCTAACAACAATTATTGCAGGAGATTAATAACACAATCAAAAGAAACACAACTATCATGAATTACTTCAAATTGAATGGAAAGAAAATAGAATGAACAAAAGTAGATCTACAAATAAAATAGAAGAAATTATAACAAATAATAGAAGAATGATGAATGTAATAACAAAGAATTAAAGAGTAGAAGTATAGAAAGCATGAATTAAAACCTAGATCTAAGAACTAAACCTAATCCTAATTCTAATCCTAGAGGAAGTGAGAGCTTCTCTCTCTAAAACTAAAACTAAAACCTAGCCTAAATTGTGTGTATGAATCTATGATGCCTCCCCCTTTATTGCTTGGTCTTTTTAGTCTTTTCCCGCCAAAGACTCAGCTCCAAATGGGGCTAGGAACCCCCCAAAATCACTAGGCATGTGTTCCTCTTAAAAAATCACGTACGGCCTTCGGCGCATATGCGCACAGCGCGTGTACGCGCCCCTTGGGTATTTCGCAATCCGCGCGGATGCATATAGTGCGCGCGCACGCCCATGGGCTTTTTTCAAATCTTTGGATTTTCATGATTTCTCTACTTTGTATGCTTTCCTCTCACTCCTTTGATCCTTTCTTAGCCCTTTTTCAACCTGAAATCACTAGCAAACACATCAAGGCATCTAGTGGAAATCAAGGGTGAATCAAAATTATCAAATTAAAGGTCTAAAAAGCATATTTTTACATCTAAGCATAAGTACGGAGACAATCACAAAATCATGCTATTTCATTGAATAAATGTGAGGAAAGGTTATCAAAATGCTCTAAATTCAACACAAGATAAATCCTACAAAGGGGGTTTATCAACCTCCCCACACTTAAACCAAGCATGTCCTCATGCTTAACCAAGGATGAAGCAAAGGGTATGATATTTATTCAATGCAAATAGACTACCTAAATCCAAACTATTTATATGGATACAAATGCTTGGTCAAAACAACTCCAATTCCAAGAGAATATATGTAAGCACAAAGAGCTCAAACAATGGAAACTAAATCCGACCCACAATTGTATAGAGTTATCATAAGGATTTACAAACTCGCATGAACATAGATGATAGTGGTGAATACATGTAATTGAGCAATCGAACCCTCACCGGATGTGTATCCGCTCTATTCACTCAAGTGTTTAGGGGTTGATTCACTCAATTCTCCACTAATCATGTTTTCCAAGATTTGTTCTTCATCTAACAATCAACAATCATTCAGTGCATGCATAAAAATATCATGAGGTCTTTCTCAAGGGTTGTAATGGGGCTAGGGTCAAGGTATGATCATGTATGGTTAAGTGGACTAGAATTTGAATCTTTGATTAGTCTAGACCTTCCCACCTAACCTATGTAATGACCTATACGATTAAGTACTAATCTAACTACCCATCCTCCTCACTTTTTACATACTCATGCATTTTCTTTTTGATTATAACACATATGCATTGATATTTATTGAGCTCCACTTTGGGGCACTTTGTCCCCTTTTTATTTCTTTCTTCTTTTTTTTCATCATTTTTTTCAAGCTACATACAAGAGCATCAATGCATAAGGTTTATATATTTAATCAATATATGAGTATGCACCCAATTCCCAAATATAAATACAAAACACTCTTTTATCCCAACCAATATTTCCAATCTCCCCAAACTTAAATATAAAATACTCTCACTAGCCTAAGCTAATCAAAGATCCAAACATGGGACTTTATTGTTTTCTGCTTTAGGCTTGTAATGTGCTAAAATAAAGAACAATTGGGTTAAGCATAGGCTCAAAAATTGGTTAACAATGGAGAGTAAAAGGTAGGCTATTTGGGTAAGTGAGCTAATGAAATAATGGCCTCAATCATATAGATGCATGTATACAAGTAATAATTGGACATATAGAATTAAACAAATCAAGGATTACAATCATAGGAAGAGAGTAATGCACACAAGAAGGAAAATAAGTGCTTATAAAATGTAACCACACCAATAGGCTCAAGTCTCACTATCTTGTGTTCTTAGCTCAAAAACATGATCCACAAAAGTATGAATTCGAGGAAGTTCCACAAAAAATTTTCCAATCAATTGGGGTGGTGCCCTCTAGATAAATTCTTTTGGAAATTCTATCATTTTGACTAAGCTTATTCTAAATGCAATGTTGTGATTAAGAGATTCTAAAACTTCTTAGTTTACCCTCTTTTCTAATAAAAACAATTTCTTTTATGCCAAAAAGGGTTTAACTAAGTTTTCAACAATTCAAAATAATTTCCAAATCACAATCACAAGCCTAAAATGCAATATATACAATGAAAGTGTGCAACAACCAAAATAAAAGTATCCATACTAGCAAATATATACAATAATCCCAAAATAGTTCAAAATAAAGTAAAATAAGAAGAACTAAGTGATAGTGTCCGAAAAGTGTTCACCAAATTCACCGACGGCGACGGCGGTGACCTCCCCACACTTAAGATGAAGCATCGTCCTCGATGCTATTGATCAGGCTCATGGTGAGGGTCAACGGTCGCATCTGTCTCCTGCTGTATCTCAGACTCGGGCACTAGCTCCTCGGTATGCTGCTGGTTCTCCTAAGTAGCCTGCGTCAGCGGAAGTGCCTCCTGTCGAATCGGCTCCTCAATATGCTCCTCCACGCGCTCAGTCTCATGCTCTGCCTCGTGCTCCTCCTCATGATCCAGCTCGTCGGAAGTGGGAGAGTCGGGGAGAGGGGATAGCTCAATGCCCTGTGATACAAACACCTGGTCTATGCGGTCGAGATATCGCATGATACGATGCTTGCTGCGCTCCATAAAGCAAAACAGGCGTTGTACTAGCAGGTAAGTCGGCTCGGGTGTTGGTGGTGGCAAAGGTACTGCTGCTGGTACAGAAGAAGGAGATGGTCCTGCTGCTGCTGTGAACGATGAAGGTATAGCTACCTCGACTACTGCTCTAGCTCGAGAGCGGCGCCTGGAAGGGGGTTTCTCATGCACCCACGTACCCCACGGAATAGTAACCTCTTTCTCGTCCTCGTCTGGGGGTGGTGGAATCGCATCATCATCCCTCCATGGTGCGCCAGCTAGCTTAATCATCCTAGTAACCATGGTAGGAAATGGTAGAAGACCGCGGATGTGTGCTCGCCACATGCCTCTCCTGATCAGCCAGGGGAAATATGCCTCCTTCCCCTCTATGAGACAGCCAATCAGGAGAAGCATATCCATTGGAATCTCAGAGAAGTGTGTAGTGGGCAGAACATAGTGGGCGAATATCTACTGCCAAGTCCGGGCCTCCCTAGACAGATAGGTGAATAACATTCCCTTGGGCCTGGTGTTGCTAGAATCCATCACCCAAGGGGCGTCCGGTGTGGCAATAACACTCTTCAGTGCCTCATAGTAAAAAGTCATAGTATTAATTGCAGTCTCTGCCTGCTAGTATGCACATGCATCACCAGTCTGAGGTAGACAGTGCAAAACACCCTCAATAGCTGCCTCAATGATCGAGATCTGCCCATCCCGTAAGTGCACTGAATTCAGAGTCTCTCGAAAGAAGTTACAATAAAACTCCTTGACCCATCAAGTGTTAATCCATCCCAAGTCCCTATCAATAAAGTCTAGGCCCAATCCCTAAATACGGGCCTCAATGGGTTCCCGCAAGTCATCGGGTAAAGCCAATTTCTTCTCAATATTCAGGTTCGTCTTCTGATAGGTGGGAAAACAGAGCTCACAGTAGAGGTTGGGAAACATGTATGTATCAGTGGGCGGTAGCAGCTGATTTTGCTTATCCACTTCATTCAGTGGATTCCTTGCATAATTGGCATAAGGAGACATGGCAGAGGCCTGAGATTTCTTCCTCTTTCTTGAGGTAGTAGCTTTTTCTTTTCCTCTATCGGCCATCCTGAGAGCAAATATAACATATAGGCACTTAGCCAAGGAGAGGTGTAGCAAGCATGGAATTATATATTCATGAAGTGAGTTAAAAGAATGAAAACTTGGAATGCAAGTGGCCACAAGCCAAAGAAGGAGATAAAATTACAAACCAAGAAATCCAACATTAATCGCATCATGCTTGTTTATTAAGTTCAATGAGCATCATACCCAAAGGAATAGTCAATGTGTTAGCTTAAGCAAAAAGAAAGCAAGGTTAGCAAGGTAAAACAAGTTAGAAGTTAGAAAATCTAGTTCAAAAGTTAGGGGTAAGATGGTCATTGTCTCAATCAAGTGAAATTCACAAAGCAAGGAACACAAGCATGCTCACAATCATGAGGAAAGTGCAGTCATTGATGATGAAATATGAGATTGCAAAAGAAACAATGAATTGAAAGCAAGTTATCAATCAATATCTTGGTCACTAGGTTTGCAATAATCGGTGTAGCAAAAGTTGAAATGCACTTTGTGTAACATAAACCAAGATATAAACAAATTTGAGTGAAAAAGAGTTACACAAGTTGAATTCACCAATTGTTGCAAAGCATGAGCCATATTCAACAAAATCGCAAGTTAAATCAAATGATGAGTGAAGCACAAGTTAAAGGCATTTGATTATCTTGAAAAGAGTAAGCATGGAATGGGAGGAATGGGCGCTATCAGCAGCGGTGGCTCACGGCTGGGAGTTCGCCGGCGGTGGTTAGGGAGCTGAGAGAGTGAGAAAGTGAGAGTGAGAGGATGAGGGTGAGAGTGGGAGTAGGGGAAAGAGAAGAGGAAAAGGGGAAACAGAGAGGGTGGTGGAGACGGCGGGGTGTCACCGGAGGTGTGGTGGTGGTCGGGTGCAGGGGTGGTGATGGAGGAATAGGGAGAAGAGAAGACGTCAGGGGTGGGGGACGAGGAGTGCGCAAATGCACTGGGCGTTCTCACGTATTTAGGGTTATAAATTTTTGAATCCGCGCACCCACGCACTGTGCGCGTCCGCGCGGATGGGAGGAAATAGGGATGGACGCGGCAGCTTCTTGTGCGCGTTGGCGTGGGTGGGAAAATGGATGAGGGGTGCGGAAGCGGTAAGTGCGCGTTCGCACAGGCAGAAGATATGGGCATAGGCGTGGACACGCACAGTGCGCGTCCGCGCGAATGGGGGTTGGGCTAAACGCTTAATGCTAGCCCAGCATTGGCACAAGTCTCGGGTCATTGGCCTGGAAACTATTTTTAGCGAATCGGCACGCACGAGGTATGTACGCAGGCGCGCGCCTATACAAAATAAGGACATCGACGCATAAGCTTGGCATGCGCGCACGCGTACATGCAGTTGTGCAATTGGCCCAGCTTTTACGCGAGATTGGCCCAACTCTCTGGAAAGAGTATGGGCCTGCATATACGTAAGGACGCGCACGCGCACAGCGTACGTACGCATCCTTGAACTAAGTATATGGAAAGAAAACTACCTACAGTGGTAACTCAAATCACTTATTAATCAAAAATGCAAAAGTTTGGAAAGAGTTTACCATGGTGGGGTGTCTCCCACCTAGCACTTTTAGTTTAAGTCCTTAAGTTGGATATTTGGGAAGCTCTTGTCATGGTGGCTTATGCTTGTACTCATCCTTGATTCTCCAAGGATCTTTGCTCCTCAAATGGTTGACAGAAGTTCCAACCATCTTCACCAAGTTTGGATGTAATTCCACCCAAAGTATGAGCTCCCATAGTTGATCTTCATGTTTCGATCCGGGATCCCATATTTTATTTTCGCACCCGTCTTCTTGTTGATCTTCATGAATTTTCAGCTCGAGTGGTTGACAAGTAGAACAAGCAGAATCCTCTCTAGCATATCAAGCCTTCTTCCTAGACCCACATAAAGCGGCATTCATCCAATCATAGTCCCTATACCTTGAAGCTTTAACCTTGATGAGCCTAAGTCCAAACTTCCAACCACTACACAACTCCTTCTTACCCTTAGTTCCACAAAGAGCTCTAAGTTGTCCATCCATTTCAATCAAGCCTTATTCAAGTGAGGGAGTAAAGCTTAAAGGTAAGAGTTTTACCCACTTGAATAATGTGTTGGATGGTGGTTTAGTGGGGAAGGCCTCCCCACACTTAGACAATGCAAGGTCGACTTCCTTATGCTCTCCTATGAATATTTCCACCTCTTGAAAACTTCTTTCATCCTCTTCATGCTTGTTGACTTCTTCCAATTCCTCCTCATCATCAATTAAATCAAACTTGGGAGGTTGTGTGAATTCTACCTTCATATCCACTTCACCTTTGTTGGAAGAGTCTTCGATGAGATTACCAACATCATTTGGCGTTGAGTTGTCTTCAATAGCTTCATTTTCATGTCCCATGGGAAAGGATTCAATGTTTGATAGAAAATCATTGATGATTGAATCCATCTCTTGATCAACCTTTTCATATTCTTCAATCTTGATATGCTCCAGAGGTTGTTGAGACGTCCATGGTGGTTCCGCATCTCCTAGATCTTCAACCACTTCTTCCTTTTCTTCAATGACCCTAGGTTTCTCCAATTGTTCCAATACAAAGATTGACTCTTCCTTTTTTTCCACCGAATTTTACAATTTCTCTTTCATACTTTGCTCTTCTTTCGGTTTCTCACATGTAGCCACGGAAACACTTTGAGCATTCAAACATTGGCGGGCTAAAGTATGCACTACCTTAGTCAAATTAGTCACAAACTCCAGAGTGTTCCTTTGCATATCCGCTTGGCCTTGAAGTAGCAAGGTGAGGGACTCATCTATTGGGACTTGGGGTGGATAGGAAGGTTCATTAACTTGGAGAGAGGGTTCATAGTGAGGAGGCGGTTCTTCTTGGTAAGGGTAAGGAGATGGTGGGCATTGAGGTGGTTCTTAGTAATAAGCACAATGGAATTGTAGTGGTTCTAGAGGTTCTTGCTCATAATGGTCATAAGAAAATGGCATGGGTGATTGGTTATATGGTGGATATGGATCATAGGAAGATGTTTGGTATGGAAAGGCTTGTGAGTATGGTTAAGGTTCATGTTGAGGACAAGATTCATAGGCATATGGTGGTGGTACTTGATTATCACGAAAAGAGTTACCATAGCCATCAAATTGACATGTATTAGGATGGTGGTTATACCTATAAGTATCCGGAGGTTGTTGCCAATAGGAGTGATCAATTCCTTTAGGCTCTTCCCATCTTTGTTGGTTCCATCCCTGATGCATGTGGTCATTGAAGTTCACATTTTCTACAACACAATTAGAACCAAACTGATAGCCAAGGTGAGAATTCATAATGGAAAAACAAAATAAAACTACAAGCAAAAGACAAAACTATTTACACTATTCACATATATACAATAACCAATAATACAACACCATTGCAAATCCCCGGCAACGGCACCATTTTGATGATCGGATTTTTGTGTGGTCTAGAATTTCACAAATGAATCCTCATTGCAATATAGTTTCTAAACCAACACTAATCCTTTCATACAAAAATTTGTTTATCACAAGTAACAAAACCCTAAAATTATAAACCGAAGTATTTAGACCTCGGGTCATTCTCCCTAGGAATTGTAATAAAGTGTTCTTGTTATTGGTTATGGAGTATGTTTGGGGTTTTTGAGATTTTAGACAAGAAATATAAATGGCAAAGAAAATAAACTAATAACTAACAAAGCTCTTGGCTAGATATGAGAACTAGAAGTCCTATCCTAGTTATCCTCCTCAATTGTGACCACAAATTGTCTATTGCTACCACTTAGTTAACCTTTAACCATGGAGGAAAGTCAAGTGGATGAATCAACTTGATCCCACAAGTCCTAGCCAACTCCCAAGGGAAAGAATAGCTTTAGTGGTATCCAAATCAATTAGCAACTTCTAATTATCAATCAACAAAGAAATTAGATAACTCAAGTGTTACTAATTACTCCACCTAAGCCAAGAGGATAAAAATCTACACTAAAATCCAACTAAGCATTTCATTAAACACTTGGAAGGCATAAAAGGAAAAACAAGGTAAATTGGCAACAACAATGAAATCTAACAACAATTATTGCTGGGGATTAATAACACAATCAAAAGAAACACAACTATCATGAATTACTTCAAATTGAATTGAAAGAAAATAGAATTAACAAAAGTATATCTACAAACAAAATAGAAGAAATTATAACAAACAATAGAAGAATGATGAATGTAACAACAAAGAATTAAAGAGTAGAAGTATAGAAAGCATGAATTAAAACCTAGATCTAAGAACTAAACCTAAACCTAATCTCTAAAACTAAAACTAAAACCTAGCCTAAAGTGTGTGTATGAATCTATGATGCCTCCCCCTTCATTCCTTGGTCCTTTTAGTCCTTTTCCGCCAAAGACTTAGCTCCAAATGTGGCTAGAAACCCCCCCCAAAATCGCCAGGCACGTGTTCCTCTTAAAAAATAATGCGCGGCGTACGTGCCCCTGGGATATTTCGCAATCCGCGCGGATGCGTACAGTGCGCGCGCGCGCCATGGGCTTTTTTTAAATCTTCGGCTTTTCATGATTTCTCCACTTTGTATGCTTTTCTCTCACTCCTTTGATCCCTTCTTGGCCCTTTTTCAACCTGAAATCACTAGCAAACATATCAAGGCATCTAGTGGGAATCAAGGGTGAATCAAAATTATCAAATTAAAGGTCTAAAAAGCATATTTTCACATCTAAGCACAAGTACGGAGACAATCACAAAATCATGCTATTTCATTGAATAAATGTGAGGAAAGGTTATCAAAATGCTCTAAATTCAATACAAGGTAAACCCTATAAAGGGGGTTTATCACTCACGCGTGCGCGTGACTTGAAGCTTTTCACAGCGACGCGTACGCGTACCTGACGCATACGCGTGACAAGCGAAATTGCATGGCGACGCGTGCACGCGACTGACGGGTACGCGTGATTGACGCGTACGCGTGACGTGTGCCACGTGTAGAAATCGCAGAAGACGTTGGGGGCAATTTTGGGCTGAGTTTAGACCCATTTTTTGGCCCAGAAACACAGACTAGAGCCAGGGGACAAGCAGAGACTCAAGACACATTCACTTTTACACAGTCTTTAGTTTTAGTTTTGAATCTTAGAGAGAAAATATTACTTCTTCTAGGGTTCTTCATATTCATAGATTTCTAGTTTTATGCTTTTGATTTAGATATTGAGAAGAGTTACTACCTCCGTTGAAGTTTCAATCATTCTAGTTTGTTTCCTTATTTCCTTACTCTTTTATCACCCATTTACCCTGTTTAGAGTTGCATATGGATATCTTTGATTTTGGAATTTATTAATGCAAAGAATTATTTTTACCTTTAATTAATTTTTTGTTATTATTTTATTTGAATTTCTATGTCTTCTTTTCATTCCCTTTTATCGTTTATGAAAATGGCATTCATGTCAATGGAGTAGACTCCCAACTTGACTTAGGAGTTGATTAACAGGAGACCCTTGAGTTGGAATACTCAAGTGTTAATTAGTAATTGGAAGTTGTTGGCTGACTCTCTAGTCACTAACGCTAATCCTTCTGACGAATGGATTTTTGCTAGTGAAGAATTTCACAAAAGTAATCACGTTGTAAGTATAGTTTCTAAACCAAAAAAGAATCCTTTCATACAAAAACTTATTTGTCACTAAAGCAAACTCAATAAAATTAAACCGAAGTATTTAAACCTCGGGTCATCTCTCAAGGAATTGCAGGGAGGTGTATTTATTATTAGTTATGGAAAAGTATCTTTTTTTGGGTTTTTGAAAGGTTGAACAAGGAATATAAATGATAAGAAAATAGACTAATAATTAAGAAAACTCTTGGCAAGGTATGAAAATTAGAAGTCCTATCCTAGTTATCCTTATCAATCGTGATGAGAATTATCCGTTGCTCCCACTTAGTTAACCTCTAACTATGGAGGAAAGTCAGGTGGACTAATCAATTTGATTCCTCAAGTCCTAGTCAACTCCCAAGGAAAGACTAGCTTTAGAGGGATCCAAATCAACTAACAACTTTCAATTATCAGTCAACAAAGGAGTTTGATAACTCAAGAGTCTCCAATTACTCAACCAATGCCAAGAACATAGAAATCTAACTTAAAACCCTCTCAAGAATTTTAACAAACACTTGGAAGGCATAATATAAAAACATAGAAAAATAGCAAGGAATATTAAATCCAAACAACCAATTGCAATCATCAATGATAACAAGTAAAGGAAGAAGCAATAAACATGAAATACCTCAAATTGCATTAAATAAAAATTGAATCTAACATGAGAATTCAAAAACCAAATTGTCAACATAAAGTAATCAACACGGAAAATAAATAAACTAGAATGCTAGAACAAATAAAAGTAGAAGAGAAAATAAATTAAAGGAACATTGAACCTGGAATTTGAGAAGAAATAAACCTAAAACTAAGAGAAATCCTAAAACCTAGAGAGAGGAGAGAGCCTCTCTCTCTAGAAACTACATCTAAAACCTAAATTATGAATAATGATGAATGAATGAATCATGTGCGATTCTCCCATTCTGCAGCCTCTATTCTGTGTTCTCGGGCTTGGAACTGGGCCAAAAAGGAGCCCAGAAATCGCTCCCAGCGCTTTCTGCAAGTTTTTGCACGTGGCGCATGTCACGCGTACGCGTAGGTCACGCGAGCGCGTCATTTGGCGAATTTTCTTGTCACGCGTACGCATCAGTCACGTGTACGCGTCGCTTATCTTCTGTGCTAGGCACGCGTACGCGTCACCCATGCGTACGCGTCGCTGCCAGTCTCTCAAAACTTCATTTTTCACGTTCCTTCCACTTTTGCATGTTTTCTTTCCATCCTCTAAGCCATTCCTGCCCTATAAAGCCTGAAAATACTTAACACACAGATTACGGCATCGAATGGTAATAAAGGATAATTAAAATTGACAGTTTAAAGGCCTAGGCAACATATTTTTAACTATATCACAGAATTAGGAAGGAATTGTAAAATCATGCAAATTTTATGAATAAGTGAGCAAAGAATTGAAAAAAAACCACTCAAATTAGCACAAGATAAACCATAAAATAGTGGTTTATCACCTTCCATAGGAGAGGATTAGGACTTGTGAATCGGAGTTGGTTAAGTTACTTAACTTTCCTTTATTCGGTAAGGGATAACTAAGTAGAAATAACAACCTGTTACCATTACACTTGGGAAAAATTCAACAAGGATAGAACTTCCAATTAATCTTCTCCCAGTCAAGGCTTTTATTTCAAATATATCAAACCTCTTGTTAATTTTCAATTCTTTAATTTATGATCAATTATTTTTCCATTCTCCAACTCTAAAATTTCTCAGAAAATTCCTGACCAATAAATAGCACTCTTTTGTCAACTCGTTGGGAGACGACCTGGGAATTCTACTCCCAGTAATTTATTCTTAAATTGTGACAATTCTTTCTAAATTGATAAGCGGAGTTTTCGTCGGTTAAGAACTGTACTTGCAACGCTGTTCTTATTATAAATTCTTAATCGGTAATTTTCTGCCCGTCAATTTGTTTACTTTTAATCAAATAGGTAGAAGTATTTTACATTTAGTTGCATTCATATAGATAGGTTGCATTTCATACTTTCTACCATTCCTCTTCACTCTTTTGGTTCTCTTGAGCTTAGCATGAGGATATGCTAATGTTCAAGTGTGGGGAGATTGATAAACCTTATTTTTAGGGTTTATCTTGTGCTTAATTTAGTGGATTTTATCCACTAAACTCACACTTATTCATTGAATTCGCATGTTTTACATTTTCCTTCCTAATTTTGTGCTATGATTGAAAACATACTTCTTTGGCCATAAATTTGCTAATTTTAATCCTATCTTATTACCATTTGATGTCTTGATATGTGTGTTAGGTGATTTCAGGGTTGATAGGGCAGGAATGGCTTAGAGGATGGAAAGGAAGCATGCAAAAGTGGAAGGAATACAAGAAATTGAAAGAATCGCTAAGTTGTCAACACTGATCTCTTCATACTAAATCGACCATAACTTGAGCTACAGAGGTCCGAATGAGGTGGTTTCAGTTGCGTTGGAAAGCTAACTTCCGGGGCTTTAAAATGATATGTAATTTGCCATAGTTTCCATGCAGTTAAGTGATGCGCACGCGTGCATTACGCGTACGCAGGACGTGCGCCACATGCAGAAATTGTAGAAGACGCTGGGGGCAATTTCTGGGCTCCTTTTGGCCCAGTTCCAAGCCCGAAAACACAGATTAGAGGCTGCAGAGTGGAAGAATCAATCACACAACTTTCATTCACATAATTTTAGATTTAGATGTAGTTTTTTAGAAAGAGAGGCTCTCTCCTCTCTCTAGGTTTTAGGGTTCTTAAGTTTAGCTATTTTCAATTTCAGATATCTATCTTAGTTTAATTTAGTTTCTCTTCTACCTTTATTTGTCCTAGCATTCTAGTTTATTTATTTATCTTATTGATTACTTTGTGTTGCTACTTTAGTTTATGAATTCTCATGTTAGATTTGATTTCCCTTTTAATGCAATTTGAGGTATTTCATATTTATTGTTTCTTTCTTTATTTATTGTTGATGATTCCTTGCAATTGTTGGTTTTAGATTTTATATTCTCTTATTGATTTTCTATGCTTTTATTTTGTGCCTTCCAAGTATTTGATAAAATTCTTGGTTGGATTTTAAACTAGTTTTTTTAAGTTCTTAGCTAAGATTGAGTAATTGGAGACTCTTGAGTTATCAAACTCTTTTGTTGATTAGCAATTGAAAGTTACTAGTTGATTTGAATTACACTAAAGCTAGTCTTTCCTTAGGAGTTGACTAGGACTTCAGGAATCAAATTGATTATTTCCACTTGACTTTCCTTCATAGTTAGAGGTTGACTAAGTGGAGCAATGGACGATTCTTGTCATAATTGATGATGATAATGAGGATAGGACTTCTAATTATCAATCCTTGCTAATACTTTTCTTAATTATTATTTTATTTTCTTGTTATTTAAATTCCTTGTTCAACATTTAAAAACCCAAAAAGATACTTCCTCATAACCAATTATAAGTACACTTCCCTGCAATTCCTTGAGAGACGACCCGAGGTTTGAATACTTCGGTTATTATTTTTATTGGGGTTTGTTACTTGTGACAAACAAATTTTTGCATGAAAGGATTATTTTTTGGTTTAGAAACTATACTTGCAACGAGAATTCATTGAGGAATTATAAACCATCAAAATCCGTTCATCAGGGACTTAGAGTTTCTCACTTGATGTTTGTAGATGACCTCCTCCTTTTTTGTAAAGTGAAGAAAAATCAAGTTCAGAATGTTGTGCATACCTTGGAGTTGTTCTGCAAAGTTTCAAGTATGAAGGTTAACATTGAAAAATATAAAGCGACTTGTTCTAGAAAAATCTCTAATAGAAGGAAGGAAATGCTGTCTGGCGTTTCTCATATTCCTCTTATTAGTGACCTAGGCAAATACTTGGGGGTGAACCTTAATCATCCTCGAGCTGCTAGGTCTATTTTTCGGACTCTTTAGAGAAGATCAAGAATAGGCTGGCTAGTTGGAAAGGTCGGCTCCTTAACAGAGCAGGCAGGCTTTGCTTAATTAAATCTGTTGCTTCTTCTCTTCCTATTTATCAGATGCAAGTGACTCTTTTTCCTACTTTGGTTTGTCAAAAGATTGATTCTGTGCTTAGACAATTCTTGTGCAAGGGAAAGGTGGGGGAGCGTTGCTTAAATTTGGTCAAGTGGAGCAAAGTTGTCACTCCAAGAAAATATGGAGGCTTGGAAATTAGAGATACTCAATGTGTAAATTTTGCTTTATTAGGAAAGCTTGTTTCGTAATTACTCTATAATAAAGATAAGCTTTGGGTAAGAATTATGTTGGCAAAATATTTATCTGGCAGTTCTTGCTTTTCACCCAATTTTTCTAATAATGTTTCAAGCACTTGGCGAGTGATTTATAAGACAATAGAAAAGCTTCGTGATGGTTTTGATTGGTAGATAGGCAGGATGTCTCAATCCTTTTGTATCATGCTTGGCGACCATGTGGAATGCTAGCTCCTTTGGTTCCTTTTGTGCACATTTTTCATTCTCACTTGAATTAGAAGATGTCTGGCACCATGGACATTGGCGGTGGGATATTCTTTGCACCATGATTCAGGAAGAAATTAAACTTGATTTGATGCTCTTTGATCCTATCAAGCAGGCAGGAGATAAAACAGGTTGGTTTTGGACAAACTCAAATACTCTCACCTACTCGACTAAAAGCGGGTACGAATGGTTATTGAAGAAGAAATCTGGCTGGAATGATAATGAAAATTGGCTTTCGCTTTGGCCTTTGAGAATACTGGAGAAGATAAAGTGTCTGCTCTGACTTTGCCTCAACAGCAGAGTTTCCACAGCTAGTTACCGGTTTCAATGAGGTATTGCTACTTCTGATTTTTGTCAGAGATGTTAACCATTGCTTTAGGACTTGCCAAAAAGTTCGTCAGATTTGGATTAGCTTAAACTTGGGAATGACTGCTATGGACTCTAGTTTGAATTTTGTGTCTTGGATTCGTTCTAACCTCAAGAAAAATGATTTCCTCTTTGCAGCGGCCTTTTGGTGGATTTGGAGGGATAGGAACAATGACATCTTCCATCAAGATGATCCATGGAGTAAGGAGAAAATTGTTCACTTGGTTAAACATGCTGCTCGAGATTTTTCCAATATTGTTACCACCCAAAAATATATTATTCCTTCCTCTTTGCAATATAACTAGGAACCACCTTCAATGAATGTCTATAAAGTGAACTGTGATACAAGCGTTTTTCAAAATAAACAATTAGCTGGCTTTAGGTGTATTATTAGAGACAGCATGAGAATTTGGATAAAAGGTTGTTCTTCTAGTATACCTCTTTCTAGTGTTCTCTATTGTGAGCTTCATGCTATTTGGAGAGGGCTTGTTATGGCTTGGAATTCCGAGTACAAAGAGGTCATATATGAAACTGATGATCTTGATGAATTTCTTCTTGTTTCACAAGACACAACCAGCATGATTAGGAATGACTCTGATCTGCTTGACAAAATCAAAGAGATGCTCCAGCGCAATTGGACAACTACTTTAGTGCTCATCCAGCGCACAGCAAATGAGCGACTGATTTAATGGCTAAAGCTGCTGCTTTAAACAAGCAGGTGTACCTAGAGTGGTTACTGTCCCCTAATAATTTAGATATTATTATTAGAGAGGAGTACTGCTCTTTCTCTTAGGTCCTTTTTCTTTGTGTTATGTTCAATCACAAAAAAAAAACCAATTTTCTATTCATGGCTTTAATCCTTAGTCTAATTTAGATATTATATCTTAGAACAATCAAAGGTATATAGAGATGGTGGTGATTATATATTTACTACCATGTACAGACACTAACACGAATATGGAATATGATGACACGATATTGGACATGTCGATATATGAATTTTTAAAATTTTATAAGACATCAGAACATGCATATATATAAAATATAAACTATTTTTTAGATAAATCGTAATGATATTTTGATATTTTATTAATATTAAAACATAAATTAATTTTTAATTATTTTTAATGTCTTATTTTAATTATATAAAATATTTACAATATTTTTTTATTTTTATATATAATAATATATACTATTTTTAAATTTATTTTAATAATACATATTAAGAATAAGACTGAATATGCTGACACATAATAGTATTTAGGTTTATCCAAGCATATCCAGAGAAAATTTTTTTATTTTTTATTAAGACACGGTTGGACACAACAAACATGCGATCGGACAAATGTCGATAAGTGTCGTATTCGAAATGTTTCCGATATGCAGACACGACAATTCAGCAAAATATCCGTGCTTTATAGTAGTATATTTATATCCTCTATTGTATTACATAGTGCTCACAATTGAATGAATTCAAAAGCACATCTCTTTCTTTATAATTAACTATCCATTTTCAAATATTCAGTTGAATTAAGAAAATAATTCAAATGTATTCATGTTTCAAAAACTAAAAATGAATTCACGAAGAATCCTTATGAATTACATTATTCACTACTAGAAATAGGGATTTTTCGGACGAAAATTTCAAATGAAATTTATTCCGTCTGAATGACTTTTTTATTTCGGACAAATTTGAGACAAATATTGAACAATTTTTAGTGGAGATATTGGAATAATATATTCTGTCCCAAATTTTGGCGCCAAAATTTTTTTAGATGGCGCCAAAATTTTCATATAGATTAGCAACACATTTTGGACAAAAACTATAATTCGTCCGTATTCCATCTAAATATGCGCAATAACTTCAGATGGATTTGGGACGCATTTTGAAAAAATGTTAATTCTATCCCAAATTTATCTATAATTAATCTTAAATACTTTTACTATAACTAACCCTTCGAAGTGGACAAAATTTTTTTTCACAAATTTGGAACGAAAATAGCATCATTGGTAAAATCAGTTTGAAAGTTCATCAATTTTCAAACAGATTTCAAATATTTATTGAAAAATTTTAAAATTTAGTATAAAAATATTATTTATATTTTAAATTAGTCTATGATTTGTCCCAAATATTTTTACGATTCCAAAATAAAGTTTCTTTTTCCTAAAATAACCTTAATTATATATAACTTATAAAAAGGTACAGTTTTTGTTTGCACCTTTCAATTCCAAAACTTCTTAATCAAAATATGAAATAATCATCATACCAATTAACATCTTATTTATTATTATACATATTTTTAAAAATTGGATTAATAGATACGTTAGAGCTTATTTATGTAGGTTTTTTTATATAAATAAGTAAATAAAATATATTAATTCCCATAATACGTATGTAGAAAAAGTTTTATGAAAAGGCGCAGGGCCATTGTTCGCAAAGCACCCGCGAAATGGATTTAGTCGTCATCTCAGGAGGGGCGCACACGAATTGAAACTTCTGGTGGGCAAAGCCATTGTGTGCTTGGCGCCAACGAAATGGGTACTTTTGGTGGGGCTACCATCAAATTTAGTTGGTTTATTTTTAAAATATATTTTTTAATATTTTAAAAAATAAAAAAATTATTTAATTTTTTATTAAGTTAATAATTATTTTTATATAATATCAAATATGAAATAAATTACAATCTTAAAATAATTAATTGAATCATTATAGATCAACCATTAAAATATAAGACTAGTAAATTAATCTATTATTCACCATAACTTTTTTAATCTAGGTAGTACGTACTCAGTACTAAATAAAAAAATTTAACAAATATACTTATCCAATCTTAAATTTTAGAACTAAATTGACTATATTTTTATTAGTTTTTTTTATATCATTGTATATTATATTTTAATTTTTTTAGTTAAACTTGGAAGACTCTATCTTTCTATTTTTTTTATATATTCTATCTTCTTATTTTTTTTATTCTTTTATTTTTATTATATTTAATATTAAATTTCTTATACAAATTTTTATATACCATCTTATATTTAATTTTGATTTTTTTTAGTTACCTCATATTATTTTTTAATTTATTCTTTTAATTATTTACATTATAATAATTCAAAATTTAAATATTTAAAATTATTATTAGATATAACTTTTTTAAAATATCTATCTTTTAAATATTAATATTCTATTCTGTAACTTATTGAATATATTTTTGTTGTAATTTTATCCTTTTTAATTTGATATTAAAAATTAGATATAATTTTAATTTTAAAAAATTTGCTATACACAGTTATTTCAATGCCACTTATTATTTACTTTGCGCCAAAAATCAAAACTTTATCAAAACCGCCTTTTAGGTTCAGAAAATTTTAGTTTTTGAGTGCCTTCTTCCTCGTATCACAGCAACATACCTAGGTTAACTTGCCAAAAACCAAACCTTTTATCAGAACTGTCTTTTGGTTTCACCGTTTCGTGGTCAGTTCTTCATCTCTTTCTCTCTCCTTCTGCGTGCTCTGCCTCCGGTCTGTGGTTGCCGCTTGTGCTTCGCGCTCCTTCTGCGTGCTCTGCCTCTGTCTGTGCGTTGCCGCTCGTGCTTGGCCGCTCTTGCTCTGCCTCCTGTCTCTGGTCTCAGACATCCACCACTCCAGCCTCCAATCTCGCACCTCAGACCACCTCCACCATTGTCAATCGCAATCCCAGGTACCAGCCTTCACTTCTGAACAATCGCTCTGCCTCCTGCATGTGTTCGCCTCTGCCGGTCTCAGAACCCGCGCCCCTGCCAGCCTCAGACACTGCCCCTTTGCTAGATTATTCGTGCCTCCTCTTCTCTTTGTGCGTCCTCTGCAAGGTTCTAATTTTTGTGAACAATATTTGTTACTCAGCTCTGTTCTTTTTTCCTGTCTTTGCTTCAAGAACCCTAATCATCACCTCAGGTTCTTTCTTTGCTCTACTTTCTAGTCTATTTTCTTTAATTAGTTAGTTAGTTAGAATTTTCATGTTGTTAGTGGATTTAAGTGGTTAAGATAGGTTAGGATTAGTTTATTAGATCTTTGTTAACTTGTAAATGTTGGATTATGGCTTTTATGAATTGAATGCTGTTGAAAATTGCTTGATTATGCTAAATTTCTGAATTGCACACCACATGTTTGATTAAATGCCTATGTGATGCTTTGTATTCGATTTATATGCTGTAGCTACTTAAAGATTAAATGACTTGAACACTAATAAATTTCCTGAAATTTGCTGTAGTAGAAATCTAAGAATAATGGCTTAAAACCTCTCATATTTTCCGGTGTCATCACTCATCACCGAATCTCAATAACATAAGACCCACGAGGTTTCACTAGTAAAGAGTAAATCTCAATTTAGATGAGTGAATTATAAGTAAAAAATTTATTCCCAGCAAAATATTATTATTCTCCCTTTTGACTAATATTGAGTCTTAAACTTATTAATATGATGGAATTTGTTTTTCTATTAATATTTAATAGTAGATTACTAGATTTAGTTTGAGGTTTAAGAAATGTTATGTATTTATTATTAAGGCTTATTTTATTGGACAATCTGTTGAACAAGTTCTGATGCTGCTACAAATTTTTCATAAGAACTTTTAACTTGAAATTCACATGTCTTTGACAAACATGGCTAATAGTTTCAATTTGTGTCACTGTTCTAAATCCTTCTTTGATGTGTGCTTGTATTATGTCCCTAACATTTTGAATTAATCAACATGATTATAGAAAGAAAGAAAGAAAGAAATACTAATCATTACTAAGAAAAAAATTTGATCAATATTTTCTCGAGCTAATTAGTTTTTTAGAATGGAAATTTTGAATTACAAGTGGTTTATAAAGTCTTTCATTAATAGCCAATAGGACACAAATACAGCAAATACAATTTTTCAATCTAAGTGGACCAGCAGCTCAATGCAAAAGTGGTGCTTGTGCTCAATTTCTAATTTTTATTAGGAAAAATGGAATGAGGATAACCGATTTCGATAAGTTATCTACTTAATGATTAACTTCAATTTTAATAAAGTCATGTTGGTTACTTTATTAGTTGTGATTACATTTTGTTTTGCCAATTCTAATATTATGTTCTAAAATTGATCACATAATAAATTATTTGAATTTGGTTGGCTTTTCTCCAAAAATTTGAGGAGTTCAGAACTTAAGAATTTTTTCATGTTTACCAATACAAGCTAACAAAAATAGAGCGCTTGTTTTTCTTACCTAGGTTCAAAGTCCTTCAAAAATAAAATTTTCAATGAGTCATTCAATCTATTTATTTGTGAATATAATTATATTGATTTGCTCTTAAAATTTGTTACTTATAATTCACTCATCTAATTCACTCAATCTATTCTCATATCTTTTGCTTATCTTTCAGTCCTCTTTTTAAAAATTCAATCAGTGGCCTTTCTGCTTCAGACAAGATATTCCTTAGGGTGTGTATGCTTGTAAATAAGATTTAAGAGAAGAGAGGGAAGAAGGCTTATACTTTCCCCAACAATTTCCATCTAATTACTTTTAGAGTTCACTCAAAGTGGAGATTTCATAACCCAACATCAGTCTATTTTAAACTCCCAAACAAGTGCCATGTTAATCCCTAGTATAATTCATCTTACCATTAACCTTACCTCTCCTTTCCTCATAACTCCCAAACACAGTTTATGTCTTAATAATAACAAAGAAAAAGAATCATGCAATTTGTACTTACACTTCTGAGAAAGTCATTGTATGTGATGCTAGTTTGTTTTTCTTTTTTTGTCGTTTTCAAAAATAATTTTCACTATATGTTAGTATTTGTTCATGGCATATTTAGTTGTGATTAAAATTAATTGGTTTTGTAGGGCGAATTTAAAAAGTGAAAGACATAACTTTCTCAAGTAGCTTTATCCTTGGATAATGAGGGAGATGTTGAGGCATCTAAGGAAGGCCTAGATATACCAGATGATTACACTATTTGGAATGAAGTTGTGACAAAGGAGAAAAAGAAAGCTGCTTTTGGTTTAGGTTCTTTTGGTTTAGATCTCTATTCAAAGTTGGATTCCAGAAATTGCTCAGAGACATCCAAAGACAATCTAAATATTGAGCAAGAACTTCACATGTGGAAAGAAAAGGCAAAGGAGCAAGAAATGATCAATGAAGAGCAAAAGGTTAAGTTGAATGATACTGAGTATAAGTTAAAGGATCAAGGACGTCAACTAAAAGCTCAACAGAAAAGAATTGGTTCTACTGAAAAGACACTTCATGCTTTGTATAAAAAGTTGAATCTCCCACTTCCTTCAACCATGTCTGTTCTTGCAGATGATGAGCTTGGGACAGGCTCTAGTGATGATGAGGATGATAACATGAGTGATTGATGTCTGAAGTATATGTTTTTTTTATTTAGATTAAGAAATTTTTAGGTGAATTAGTTAGTACATTTTATTTTATTCATGATATTTGACCTTTTTAAAGGCTTTTTTTATTTGATTACATTTATTTACAAGTATTTTAATAATAAATATTTTTTTAATCTTTTTATGGTAATTGACTTTTTCATGACTTTATTATGTGTTTATAATTTCGATGATGTAATATGAAAAAAATGATTATGATGGTCTTACTATAGAAAACAAATCGAATACAATTTATTTTATAAAATATTTATATATTAAATAGCAAATTATTTTGTATGAAAATTATTTGAAATATTATATTAAATTTGCAGAAAATTTGTGCGAAAATAATTTTTTGTTTTGTATGAAATTTGTTTCAAATACGTAAATTCATGTAAATTATATTTGTCTTGAAATTTAATTGAAAAGAAATATTTGATTTGTCTAAAATTTGTTCGAAAAAAATTTGTTATATTTGACTAAATTCGTTAGAAATTTGTCTGAAATAAAGTATATTTTTTGTTTGAAATTTGTTTAAAATACGTTGTCTTTATGTTGGCTAATTTATCTGAAATTCGTCTAAAATACATCATAATAGTTAGAAATCTAGCAGATAAATGCCTATTCGAAATTTGTCACAAATTCGTCTGAAAAAAATTTCGGACAAAATTTCAGACAAAATATAAATTAGCAACAAGGCTTTTTGGGACTAAAATAATTCGTCCCAATTTCGTTTGAAAAAAAATTTGTCTCTAATTTGTTCGAAATTTATTTCAATTTCGTCTCAAAATTCGTCCGAAAAAGCCCCATTTTTAGTAGTGTCTGTTAATCCTAATGTATTTGTGTATATTTACATGAATTATTTTATATATTTTTAATACGTATTTTATATTTTACACTACAAAAAGAGGTTTAAATGGCATTGATATTACAACGGTTTTAAAAGAACTGCTGTAATATTCAGACATTATAGCATTTTTTGTTCCTGCCATAAATGGCTTTGTATTTGGTGGCAGTTCTGGTGATTAAAGCGGTTTTAAATCGCTGTTTTCACACATATATAAAATGAAAAAATTACAATAACCCTAACTCATTGAAACAAATATACGATGACGGCTCGCTCTCCCTTCTATCTCTGATCTCCCTCGTCTCGTCCTCTGATCCTCTCTCCGTAGCTACGGTCACTTTCACCCTCCACTATCGCTTCCTTTTCAATGGAATCGAAGGTAAGTCGCACACACCTCAGATCTCAAATCTCGATGTTGTTTCCTCATAGTCCTATTTTGGATCTCAAATCTTCTTTCCTCATATCTGCCATGGACGCTGCTCGCAAATCTGGCGAGGTTGTTTGAATAAAACCTAATCTCAGATCTTCTTTCACATCTCAAATCTCATAAGGCCACAGCCTCGTTGCCACTGGTCTACTACACTACTTTGCGAACTGCTCCTTCACGCTGCTGAGCTCGTTGTTGCCGCCGACGGCTCCTTCACGCCACCGAGCTTGTTGTCACCGTCGATGGCTCCTTCTCACCGCTTCTACTCAGCTCCTCTCCTGCCACAGTTGCCGCCACCTCCACCTCCTCCATTGCATGTAATTAAATTTTATGTATAGGGTTTTTAAATTAGGGTTTAATTTGTTCAATAATTAGGAATTGCTACATCCAAGTCAGATGTTTCAAAGATAACCTCAATGGGTAATTGGAAAATCCTGTGTGAAATTTTTTCATGGAGGGTCTTTGGTATTTAGTTGGATATTATTTGGTTGATGCCAATTATTTTTGTAGTTGCTTGAATGCTTGGCTACAATAACCTTTGTAGTTGCTTGATTTTCTATAATATATGTGAAATTTCTGATGTTTTATTATTATTGTTTTCTGTTGCATGTTCATGAATCTCTGATCTTCACAAATCAACGAATCATAGAGAAAAGATTTGCATGATGTTAAAACCTTGTATATTAATTAAAAATTTAACTTTTGAACACTTAGTTGTTTGTATCTGCAGTTGGTTTTGACACTTTATGCTTGTTTTTTGTAATTCATCTATATGTTAACTTGTTCTGTTTATTTATTCCAATTACAGTAAAACAGGATTTTTTTCTTCTCCTCGGCTTCCACAGCATTCCTTGAAGACTAAAGCCTCTATCCATAGCATAGGTTAGCTTAACATCTCTTCTTCCTTTTGATTTTCCAATATTTTTATGTGGTGAGATCATAAAATTTTCCATTTCTGCACTTATACTTTTGAAACTATGGGGAAGAATAAAAATAAATGTGTGTGTCAGCTAGCTAATAATATTTATGAATTTAATATTTTGATTTGAAATCTACAATGGGTTTTCAACTAAGGCCTACGTCTTTGTTATTTAGAAATTGGGACTTGAGAAGCTCCAACCTTGAATAATCCTTACCCTTTGTCATTTAGAACTGTTGTTCCCTCATTCTTTCTTTACAATCATGGTTCATTTAACCTGTCATCTAGTTAATGAAGCAAAACTTAGAGGACTAGTACACTATAGGTGGATGTATCCTATTGAGAGTAAATATCTCTTTTCAATCATTGTTCATTTAACCTGTCACTTAGTTATATCTTTCTTACTAAAGCCAATTATACAAACTAGGTATTTAGGACATTTAAAGTCCTATGTATGAAACAAATCTAAATCAGAAGGTTCTATAGCTGAGGGATACGTGGGTAAAGAAGCTCTTACATTTTGCTCTCGATACTTAGAAGGGATTGAGACAAGATTTAATAGGCCACCACGTGTTGATGATCGTTCTGATGATAATTACAATACACATGTGGATTCCCTTTTTCCACAAATGTTTGAGTTGTCACCTAT
Organism: Arachis ipaensis; assembly: GCF_059453495.1. NCBI lineage: Eukaryota > Viridiplantae > Streptophyta > Magnoliopsida > Fabales > Fabaceae > Arachis > Arachis ipaensis. The sequence goes on along the minus strand of NC_142442.1, from coordinate 61,752,110 downwards.
GAAAAAAAATAAACACATCATTATGTGGTTCTAAATTGTCCATATGTCAAACCGTTCATTGAGTAAGTGTTTAAGGATTTTCGTACATGTTTTTTATTTACTTGAAAAATAGTTGTTTAGTTAGAGTTAAACTTTCATATCTGACAATGACTTCAAAGATTTTGTACAAAGACGATCTAAGGGTAGAAGGCCTTCAAATATAGTGATAGAAAAAAGAGTCAATAAAGATTTTGTTACTTGGTTTCCTGCGTAGGTGATGATTGGACTTTTGTGTGGTTTAGAATTTCACAAATGAATTCTCATTGCAAGTATAGTTTCTAAACCAATCACTAATCCTTTCATACAAAAAGTTGTTTGTCACTAGTACAAACCCCTAAAATTTATAAACCGAAGTATTGGACCTCGGGTCGTTCTCCCTAGGAATTACAATGAAGTGTCTTGTTATTGGTTATGGATTGTATTTTGGGGTTTTGATAAGAGGCATGAAAGATAAATGGCAAGAAAGTAAACTAATGGCTAAAAAGGTCTTGGCAAGGGTTGGTGGTCAAGGATCTCTATCCTAATCACTAACCACAATATGAGAATTGGCAAGGATTAATCTCATTAAATCATCCTCTAACTAGTAGTAAAGGAAAGTCAAATGAGCTATATCAATCCTAGTCCATAAGTCCTAACTCTCCACTAATTCAATTAGTGAGAACTAGAGTCAATGAATCCTAATCATCAATTACTTGGACATTAGTAACTCAAGAGTTCCTAAGTTACCTTTCCAAGCCAAGAACATAAAATTCTACTCTAAAATCCAACCAAGCATTTCATCAAACACTTGGAAGGCATAAAAGGAAAGCATAGTAAAATTGCAAGAAAATTAAATCTACACTACTCAATTTGCAAGGAATTAAACAACAACAAATCAAATGAACACAATTATTATGAATTTACCTCTAATTGAATTGAAAGAAAATAGAAGGAGCAAAAGTAGATCTACAACAAAACATAAGAACAACATAAAGGAAATTACAACAAAAGGATGGAAGAAGAATGAATGTAACAAAAAAGAATTGAGAGATAGAAGTGGAAGAAAGCAAAGATTAAAACCTAGATCTAAGAACTAAACCTAATCCTAATTCTAGAGAGAAGTGAGAGCTTCTCTCTCTAGAAACTAATTACAAAGCTAAACTAAACTAATTGGTAACTAACATCTAAAGTATGAAAAGTATGTAAAGTATATCCATTCCCCCTTCAATCCTTGGCTTAAATAGCATCAGAAATAAGTTGGATTGGGCCCACAAGGCTTTAGAATTCGCTGGCCACGTTTTGTTTTAAGTGAACCAGGTGGCAGCAACGGCGCGTGCGCGTACTTTGCGCGTGCGCGTCACCATACGTGTAGCAACTATGGCAAATATTATATCGTTTCGAAGCCCCGGATGTTAGCTTTTCAACCCAACTGAAACCGCATCAATTGGACCTTTGTAGCTCAAGTTATGGTCGTTTAAGTGCAAAGAGGTCGGCTTGACAGCTTTCCGGTTCTTTCATTTCTTCATGAGTTCTCCAACTTTTCATGCTTTCTTTCTTCATTCCCTTGATCCAATCTTTGCTTCCTAAACCTTAAATCACTTAACAAACGTATCAAGGCATCTAATAGAATCAAGGTGAATTAAATTTAGCTATTTTGAGTCCTAAAAAGCATGTTTTCACATTCAAGCACAATTAAAGGAGAATATACAAAGCCATGCTATTTCTTGAATAAATATGGGTAAAAGGTGATAAAATCCCCAAAAATCAATACAAAACAAACCGTCAAATTGGGGTTTGTCAGTAGGTAAACAGAAAAATGATAATTTTTTGCTAATATTGAGCTAGTATTTGTGGATATAATAATTAATATGTTGTTCTATCATAATAGCTTATGAACCCAGAGAATATGAATACTGTGCATGAGGATTTGAGATACCTAGCAAGGGGTCCATCATGATATGCCAAGAGGTTTTCTATATTTAGTATTAATGGGTTCTCCTTTCGAACTACCAATCAAGACAATGGGTTAAAGACCCAGAATAGTGGAGTTTTCTTAATGTCTCAACTCCTTGTGTTGCTAGCGCTAGTGATGCTAATGTTAGGAATGCTGATTTGTCATATTATAGCAAACAAGAAGATATTATAGAACTAAACTACAATGGCCAATTTCGGGTTACTTTATTCAAATGTAAATGGGTTGACACCACTAGAAAACGTGGTTGTAGAAAGGATAGATGGAATTTTACTTCTATTAATTTTTCACGAGTAATACATAGTGGTGACCGATAGGAGGATGATCCATATATTGAAGCCTCATAAGCTCGAATGGTGTATTTTGTCAATGATGAAGTGAATAAAGATTGGAGTGTTGTCGTGCATTTGAAGACAAGAGACTCATATGATATGCAGGAAAATGAAGATGATGAAGCATGCGAGAATGTGGCATGGTTAGAGCAAAACTTAGATTCTCTATTTAAAAATGGTGATGATCTATCATTGTTAAGAGATGAGGTAGATGATGAACTACTAGATGATGACATTGGAGAAGACAAACACATGTCAGAATAGTTAGTAGGTTAAATTAATTTACGGTATAAAATTTATATTTAAGTTTCTATTTAGTTATAATTCACATTTTATTCTATACTTATTAATTATTTTTTTTCTCACCAAGGAGAAAGAAAGCAAACTTATAATAAAAGACAATGATGATAGGTATGAAACTAGGCGTTGATGAAAGCACACTCGATTATAATTTGGAAAGTTGCCATTGCATATTGGAAATTATTAGTTTGCTTTCTTAATTATTGATTTGATGGAACTATTAAGCTTTCATGCCTATTTTACTCTATACTTGTTAATTATTAATTTCATCTATTATGCAGATATGTCAAAGCAAAAGGAGTACAAGAATCTACTTAAAGCAGCAGATGCTACAAATTCTTCACAAGACAAGTCAGTAGCAGTTGCAAATTCATCTCGAGACAAGTCGGCAGCTTCAAATGCATCACAAATCAAGTCGGCAGCAGCTGCAAATTCCTCCCGAGATAGATCGATAGCTGCAAATTTCTCCGGAGACAAGTTGGCAGCAGCTGTAAATTCATCCCTAGACAAGTCGGCAGCTTTAAATGCATCCCAAGACAAGTCAGCAGCTACAAATTCCTCCCAAGACAAGTCGACAGCAGCTTCAAATTCATCTCAAGACAAGTCGGCAGCTTTAAATTCCTCCCGAGACAAGTTCGCAACTGAAAATTCCTCCCGAGACAAGTCGGCAGTAGCTGCAAGTTCATCCCGAGACAAGTCAGCAGCAGTTGCAAGTTCATCTAGAGACAAGTCGGAAGCCTCAAATTCTTCTGAGCCATCATCAGTTGCTCCAACTATATTTGAGCATCCATCTGAACCCAAACATAAATGTGGACATGAATCTAAGCATTATTGGACTGTTGATGCGATAGATATGTATAGATGTTTTATTATCAAATTAAGGCTTCTGACAACAATTAACAGAATTATAGTTTTCAGAATGTTTTATTATCGAATATATACATATTTCCAAGCTACTATAATTTAATCATATATAGATATTTTATTATCAAATTAAGTTCATCAATTAACATGCAGCATTATTGTCTTGTGTATTTAGATGAGTACGAAGTTATCATGAGACCTCGTTTGCTAGTAAAAAATGTGCATAATTTACCAGAAAATGTGCGCATTATTGTGCATTTTGATAAAGAACATGCAACAATAGAAAAGGCTGCTGGACTTCTTGCAGGAGTTTGTAGGCAGTTGGTAACTGATTGTGTTGTATTTCCAATAAGTTTTGAGAAGTAGTCTGCTATTCCAGAGACTTATTTTGAAAATCAATGGAATAGTTTTTTTTGCTAAGATTATTCATCTTGTACTCTTTCACTACCTTGATAATTGGACATTTTAGTAACTGGAGAAATTAAATTCTATGTATATAGCTCTTTTTATTTGTATGATTTGGAGTTTTCTCATTTATTTTAATGTTTGATTTATGTAATTTAAAATCTTATTGTATATTAAAGGCTCGATTTTGCTTCAAAAAGTGTGATGTTTTAGCCAAAAGAATTTTACTCCAATCGCTTGGTAAAAAATGGAGAGAACACAAAATAAAGCTATGGAATGATTTCTATGATCCGAGGTTGAGCATAAAATAAATCATAAATAATGCACATAAAGATATTGCTCCTGATCAATGGGCTTTTTTCGTAAAATATCGTCTTAAATCCAAAACACAGGTAATTATAATTTTATAATTAATTATTTTTAAATCTAAAAGTGATGCATTAACTTTGTGTGCCTATAACTCATTAGAATATCTGCAGCATGAGTTGTAGATTACTTCCTTTTGTCCGATTTTGTGATTTTTATTGACGCTGATGACTATAGATGATGTTGGAATTTTCTATTTAATGTAGCTTGATGCTTGATTTCTATTTAATGTATGCTGATGACTATAGAGGTGTTAACTGCTTGTGAAATGTAATAAGAAGTTAATTATCTTTGTTGAATTTAGTAAAGATTTAGAAAACTGCACAGCTTTACTAGTTACTCAAAAAGTTAATTGGCTTTGTTGAAATGTAATAGGTGATGGCTATAGTTACTCTAAAAGTCACACTTCAGGTGCTAAGTCAATAGCATGAAGAAAGGCTGAAGTGGTATTTTATTTACATAATCAGTTTTTTTTTTTTTTTTGAACTTCTTTTTTATCCTCATGAATATATATTTCAAATTTTAGATGAAAGAGACCGGAAAAGTAGTCACTCGAGTTTGGATATTATCCACAAGAAAAAAGATGAAAGTTATGTGAATGATGAGGTTTAAGAGACAGCGATAAGGCTAAAGTGTATTAAGTTGTTTGGTTAAATTTATTTTGTGTTGTCCAAGTTAATAGTTTCACTAGTTTAACTATTAATTGTTAACTCTTTGATTCTTTTTTCTTTCTTTATTTATATATAGGAGAAAATTGAAGCACATAGCACTCATCAATCAATGGATTTAACTGGTAACTCTCCACTTGATGCTCTTGGAGCAGTTCTTGAAAAAAAAACATCTTGGTCGTGTTCGAGGTTTAGGTATGGAGGCTGTCCCAACAGTGGTTTTCAAAAACACTACTACAAGAATTACTCATATGAACTTAAGTTCTTTAAATGGTGCTGCCACATCATCCACTTGTAGTTCAAATGTGCAAGAAGAATTAGTTACTGTTAAGGCACAATTGCAAGCACTAATTTCCTACATTGCTTCTAAAGAAGGAGGTAAGATTTCGAAGCAATTGACTACAATGTTTCCTAATCAATAAGCTTCACAGGTAAAAATAAAACTTTCATTTTTTATTTAAAATTGAGATTGCATCATTTTCAATAAATAATTACCAGTTATTGCTATTCTCAAAATTATTATGATAAATTTAATTACTTTACTATGATAAATTTGATTATTTTAAAAGTTGATTATTTGGTTAGAGAAATGTCTAGATCAATATGTATAAATGTATGCAAATTTGATTTAAATGGAATACTGAGTTATGCTATCATTGAGTGTAATTGGACAAGACGAGTTATAAGATCCCTTATGTATATATATACAAACTGTCATGCCAGAATCAGAACATAATGTAACTAACTAGTGTATATTAACAGAATTTAACTGACTTTTATTTTGGATATTTCTAACGTAACTAACTCCTTGTTAGGTAATAATCTCTTTTACAATTGAAATTGAGAAATGATCATTTTGTACTTACATTTTAACCATTTTTTTTAGAAGCATATATGTATAGATTGTCTAGTGTTTAGAAGCATATATGTTAATTAAATTGTCTAGTATTTAATTATTTATAGATTACATGTATGCAATATGCAAATTATCCTACTTTATTCTTTTTTATTATATTTTTAAATTATATTTTTGTTGTAGTAATTAGATCAAGAGAGTGAGATTCCATCACCAAAAGAGTTAGAAAGTAGATTTTCTGGAGCGAACAATAGAGCAGCATGAAATATGATGGACATTTTATGTATTAAGAGTTACCTATTAAGACATTTATAATTAAAAAATCATATTATTTTTGACACTTTGTATAAGAGTTATTACTTTTGATTTCAATACTAAAAAAATCATATATTATGTTTAATACTTTGTTTATCAGTTATATAATATTTTGTTTACGGATTATGATTTTTTATTATTGTGAAATTTTAATAAAAAAATTATTTGCTTAACAAGATAAAAATGAGGGTAAAAATTACCTTTTTAAACGATAAAAAAATGTTATTGTCAGGGTTAAAACGGCGGTTCAACAATGACATTTTAACCAACTAAAAGTCACTTTATCAGAGTAAAAATGACAGTTCAAAAATGTCGTTTTAACCAACAAAAATCCACTCTGTTAGGGTAAAAATGGCGGTTCAAAAATGCCATTTTAACTGACCAAAACGCTATTCTGTCAGGGTAATAATGGCGGTTCAAACCGCTGTTTTAACCTACCCATAAACTGCCGTTTTAACCTTGAAAATAACGGCGGTTTGAACAGCCGTTTTAACCAACAACAAAATGCCTTTATTCGGAAATAATGCCGGTTTGAACCGCCATTTTAGCCCACCCAAAATTGCCGTTTTAACCCAGAAAATTGTGGCGATTTTCAGAAAACTGCCGTAATAATCAGAATGGTACCCAGAATTACGTCGCTTTCCGAACCCACCGTATTTGATAATAATGGCGGTTCAAACTGCCGTAAATACCAAAAAAAAAAAAACTGCTATTTTTACCAAATTTTTTTCTAATGTTAATATATATTTTATACTAGTAACTAATTTAATAACAAATTTTTCTTTCATATATAGCATAGTTGATGTTAAAAATAATTAATGCAACATTGATTTGCTAAGTAGATAAATATTTGTGAAAAAAAATTAAAACAAAATTTTAAAAGTAGACAATTGATTAAAAATGGAGAGTATGCTATATATTTTTCAAATAAGTGTACCTGCGCCTGTCTGGTCCGATCGGCCCAGGGCATGCCTTTACTCCAACAGCGGCGAGGGGGTCAATCATCATCGTTTTTCCAGAAAAAGGTAGTTGAAAGCTGGAGGGGAGCTGGGAAAGACGCTCACTCATACTGACAGAAGGCATTTTTAAAGATAGCGGACAAGCAGAAGAACAATAGGTTAGGTTCTCAAAGTCAAAGGGGAAATTCCCAACTAAGGTCGGGAAGAGATTCACATAGAGACTTTTGCTATCCGGGAATCTCTTTCGTGTACAAGGGGTACAGAAAAACCTTACCTGTTCGAAAAAGAGAATCTTGACCCTTATTTCATAGATGTAAGCTACAACTCGAACGAAACAAGTGTGTTAAGAATATATCGAGAAATTCAATAGTTCGATAGGATTCTATTCTGGGAGGCCTTTCAAAGTACAAGGCAGATGTCCGGGACGGACACGACTTCTTCTAACGCTAGAAGACCAATCAGAAACGATTGGACAACATTATTTATTCTTTTAATTAGTGATTGTATTAACCAAGAAATATGTTATATTGCTGTAAAATTATCTAAAAGTTTAAACTAATAAAAGGAAGAAGCATATGATAAATAGTTATATTTTTACACTTTATATAAAAATCTCTTTTATAAAATTTTTGTATAAGTGTTTTTTTTTTTTAATTTATTCTATACTAAATTTTTTTTTTAGAGTTTAACAAGTATCAAAATTTAGATTTTTTGATAAAAAAAAAAAACCTTTGATATCATACATGGTTATAGGTCTACCTCTACATGTATATAATAAGTGACGAGAAGTAGTGAAAATGCTAATACATTTATTATATTTATTAACGGAGTGATATCTGATTAAATTTACAAAGTCAAGGTTTATAGGTTTTGTATTATCCTTTTGAATAACTTTCCTCCGTCCTCCCATTTTTGGCTTCCGAAATAACATGATGGGGTGGCAATGATTCATCACATATACACCATCGGCTTCTTGGATTTTATGCTTTAGATTTGAGATGCCCCGATTCATGAACCACTTTTGGTCAAAGATAGAATCCAATGCTTCAAAAATACAAATATTCTATTTCCCGAAGAATCTCTAGAATCTTTTTTCATAATAATAATCAGAGGTTATTCCTCGCATAGGAAATAAAACTTATAGTAGCGTAGAATAAAGTCTCAATTTAGGGTATATATCATAGAAAAAAAAATTGTTTTTTTTAGGTTCTTGTCATTCACAATCTTAATACTCATACATCATATTTGTTATGAACAAAAACCGAGAATGAAGATAAGAAATGTGTATCTAAATTTTGTGAAAATATAATACAAAGTAAGAGGTATTTATTGAAGAGTAATACTAAGAAGATAATAGCATAAAGTTTTTTTTATTCAATTTAATATTTCTATAATTTTATATATATAATATATAATTACATATTTATTATAATTAAAATTACTCATTTATTTTGGCTAACAATAATTAAAGAATACAAAATAAGAAAACAAATGCAAAACACAAAAAAACAATTTTTTTTTTCAAACTATGGCTCCAAATATTTCCGTTATTTAAAAGAAGCTCGGGTCGCATTCTAACTCTATTTTTCAACTTTTTTTCACTTTTAAACCTTTAAAGAACTTTACACACGGCAAGTAAAACGCGCTCTATATGATGGTGACGGCTGAATAGCCAAAACAACGAGAGAAAGTTGGATCAATAAACAGAAATTATTGATGTTTCGTATGTTAGAAGAAATATACGGGAAGGTAGCTAGGCATCACAAAGGAACACAAATATAAGTATATATGTTTTTTCTAGTTAAATTATAACTTCGTTATTTTGTTTATGAAATGATTTTTCATATATATCAAGTATGTTGACTATTTAATAATAATTTGAGTTACGGGATTTTTACTTGAATAAGAGAGAGAGAGAGAGAGGCTAACTCACTAACCAGTCGAGTTAAACAACTTGTTAAAAAATTAATTTTTAATTTTTTTTAAAAAATAAGATTTTAAATAATTAGGATTAGATAACGAAACCCTTTTTCAAGCACACACGAAGAACCTAATAACGTAACCGTTATGTGGATGTCAGGAGCTCTCTCATCGCGTCTTTGGCTCGACGTCAACCAGCCGTCACGCAACCACTATGCCACCACCGCATCTTTGCAATGCATTGTGTCGTCACTATTGCAGGGAGTTCTTGTGCGAGTTGCGCGTGCGTATCCTTCACGTCAAGCTTTGCGTGCGCTTCCTTGACATGATCAGTTCCCCCGATGGAGCTATGATGAATCCACATTTTTTGGTATTTATTTGCTTTAATTAGGTGGATTTCATTCACTTTTCTTGCATTTATTCATTGAAATAGCATGCTTTTGTGAATTCTTTCCTAATTGTGCTTAATTATGAAAAACATGCTTTTCATACTTAAATTGCCAATTTTAATTCACTTTTCTCCCATTCGATGTCTTGATATATTTGTTTGAGTGATTTAAGGTTTTGAAGGCAAGAATGACTTGAGAAAGTGGAAGGAAAGCATGCAAAGTGGAAGAATTCAGAAATGAAGGATTTGCAAAGCTGTCAATCCTGACCTCTCGGTACTAAAGTGATCATAACATGAGCTAAAGAGGTTCAAATGAGGCAATTTCAGCGGCATTGGAAAGCTAACGTCCGGGGCTTCAAAATGATATACAATTTTCTATAGTGGACTGAAGAACGAAACTCTCACGCGATCTAGAATTTTCACAAATAAGTTCCCGTTGTAAGTATAGCTTCTAGATCGACAAGAATTCCTTTCTTACAAACGTTTTAGTTGTCACAAGTAACAAACCCCTAAATAAATTGATAACCGAAGTATTTAAATCTCGGGTCGTCTTCTCAAGGAACTGCAAGGAAGTATGTTCTTATTATTGGTTATGAGTTTGTAAATTGGAGTTTTGAAAGTAAGGAACAAGTAATTTAAATGACAATTGAAATAAATAAACAACTGTAAAATAAACTCTTAGCAAGGTATGAGAATTTTGGAAGTCCTATCCTAGTTATCCTTCTCAATGGTGATGAGAATTGAATTTTAATCCCACTTAGTTAGCCTTTACTAAAGTAAAGGAAGGTCAAGTGGACCAATTAGTTTGATCCTCAGGTCCTAGTCAATTTCTAAGAAGAGACTAGAGTTATTGGAGTTTAATTCAATTGGTAAAAATAACAATTATCAATCACGATGAGTTTGACAACTCAAGAGTTACCAATTAATCAACTAAGCCAAAAGGAAGAAAATGTAAATTACTAATGTAAATAAAGGAAAGCAATCATAATTCTGAAATACCTCAAATCATATTAAATAGAAAATCAAATCTAAACATGAATGATTCATAAGCCAATTTGGCAACAAAAGTAATTAAAGGAAAATATTAGAATATCTGAAAGCAAAGGGAAATATAAAGTAAAGGAATATTGAACCTGATAAGTAGTTGGAATACTAAATTGAAATAATAAGAAATCCTAATCCTAAAACCTAAGAGAGAGGAGAGAATCTCTCCCTCTAAAAACTACATCTAAACTATAAAAATTGAATAATTGGAGCTCTCCCCCCATATGGATGCATTCCCCCACTTTATAACCTCTAATATGTGCCTTCTGGACTTGGATCTGGGCCAAAAAGAGCTTCAGAAATCGCTGAGAGCATTTTCTGTAATTTCTGGTGCGTGGCGTCTATCACGCGTCCTTGTGGGTCACGCGGTCGCGTCATCTGGAGTTTTTCTTGTCACGCGTTCGCCTTAGTCGTGCGTCCGCACCATCTGTGTTCTGCTCATGGCACGCGTCCGCGTCAGTCACGCGTTCGCGTCGCTGTCTTTTTGCGCTAGGCAGCGGCCGGGTCGTCCTTCGCGTCGCTGCCAATTTCTTCAAAAACTCCATTTTGTGCTTTCCTTCCATTTTTGTATGTTTCCTTTCCATCTTTTAAGTTATTCCTGCCTTTAGAATATCTGAAACTACTTAACACACAAATCACGGCATCGAATGGTAATAAAGGGTAATTAAAATAAATAATTTTAAAGCATAGGAAACATGTAATTCACATATATCACATAATAAGGAAGGGAAAGTAAAACCATGCAATTTACATGAATAAGTGGGTGAAGGATTGAATAAATCTCTTGAATTGAGCACAATATATATCATAAAATATGGGTTTATCAACCTCCCCACACTTAAACAATAGCATGCCCTCATGCTAAGTCCAAGATAAAGAGTAAGGTAAGGTTAAAGTGGTGGAATCTCATGCAATGCAATCTATCTAAATGCAACTACCTAAATGAGTCATACAATTCCAATTTTTTTTTATTCACTTGTATATAAAACTGACATGTAGTTAAATTAATTCACATTCTCAAGGAATCATATATGCATAGCCAACCTTAGATAATGTTAAGGCACTTTTACAATTGAGATGGGTAAAAATATTTTTCAAACTTGTAAGACAATTAACAATTTAAGCAGGGATATATGGTGATGAGCTATTGAACCCTCACTGGATTTTGTGTTTACTTTCTAGTCACTTAGTGTTTATTGGGTTAATCACTCTATTCTTCTTTTTATCCTTACTTTCTATAACTTTGTTCTTCATCTAACCAATCAACAATTATAGAATATAGTCATATAAAAATCATGAGGTCTTTTTCAAGGTTGTAATGGGGTCGAGGTAAAGGTAAGGGTATATGTATAAGGCTAAGTGAGCTAATAAGTGAATCCTTGACTAGTCTAAGATCTCGCTTAACATACATATTTTGTATTTCAAAGCTTCTTAACCTATTTGCCCATATTTTTCTCACTTTGTATTGCAAGCTCATTGGCTTAAATTTTGTCCCATGTGCATTGATTCTTTTTATTTTGCAATTGGGAAATTTTTGTATCCTTTTTTTAAAATTTTTTTTAATGCACATGGTAATTCAATTGATTTCACATGAGCATGCTTCCCAAAATTTTTATTTTGAGATATCTTTATTCTTTTTAACTTTCTACCTTTGTTTCTATCATCCATGTTCCCATAAAGTTCCCCACACTTAAACAATACACAATTTCTATCTTAAGCTAACTAAGGATTCAACTTGGGATTTTTATTTTGTTTTTCTGCTTAAGGCTAGTAATGTGGTTTATAGAACAAGAGGGGATTAAAAAGCTCAAGGGGGCTAACAAGGGTGATGTAAAAGGTAGGCTTATTTGGGATAAGTGAGCTTAAACAAGTAATGGCCTCAATCATCTCTTAGTATGTATCTATACTCTATAATTGGACATATAGATTAAAACAAAGCAAAGAACATCAGAATAAAAAGAAGGGCGAAACACACATGGAATAAAAAATTATGGTTTGAATGTAACCATACAATTAAGCTCAAAACTCACAGGCTATGTGTTCTCTAGCTCAAAAAATCATATATCAGTTATATATGTCATGCAAGTGGAAATTAAGAGTTCCCATTATTCTCAATGTAAAAATTTTTTTGGGTGGCTTTAAAGTTTTAGTGTTCTTTCTTGATGAAATGTTGTTAACTAACTAACATGTTATGTTCTATATACAAGGTGTGTGGATTGTTTTTATTCTGTTAAAGTCTCTAGTTTACTTCCTTTTTATTTTCAATTTAAACCAACTATCACATGGTAAAGGGTAAACTATACTAATTAATCCACATATTCTATAACTAATAAGTTGGAATTGCAACTAAACTAACTGGCTAATGGTATGAACTAAAGTGCAAAATGCAGAAAGTAGAGTAAAAACACATGAAAAGAACAATGTATAAGTACTGAAAGATAAAAATAAAAATAAAGATAAAAATACATAAAAATAACAAAAATAAAATAAAAGAGTCTGTAGTGGTTCACCAAAAAATGTGCCAGAGATGGTGACCTCCCCACACTTAAAATAAAGCATCGTCCTTGATGCTCACTCAAGCTGGGTGTGATGGAGTGTCATCACTGGAAGGATGGGCTACTGGAGTCTCGGTAGTGGTCTGAGGATCTGCAGACTGGATGAGGATAGGTGGGTCTGTCTGCTAGAGAGGAGGCTCTGACTGGATAGGAATCTCTGGATCTGCGGCCTAAATCTGTTGTGGCTCCTCCCGCTGTGGCGCAGCCTGCTCCGGTCCTGCCTGTGCAGCCTGGGTGGGGGTCTCCTCCTCGTGAGCATCCTCTTCCACCTCAGAAGTATCAGAAGGGGTGTCAGGCTCGGAGGGGATGTCGCCACCGGAACGGATCATCAACTTGACGTGCTCATAGCGTCGCTTGTTGCGACGCTCCATACGATCCAAGCGGGCGAAGAGTCGATGCACCAAATGGTAGATAGGCTCAGGAGCAGCTGGAGGTGCAGTGGGCGAGGCAGGTGCAGCAGTGGAAGAAGAGTGGGCAGCTGAAGGTGTGGTTATCTCATCAGAAGCAGGAAGGAATGGAGTTCTGTAGCCTAAAGCCAGGAAGTTCCTGCTGTGAGGAATGATCTTCTTGCAGTCCGCAGCAGGTGGCTTCTCATCAGCATCCTCCCAAGGCACGTCAGCTCGACGGCCTAGCTGGGTGACCAGGTAAGGGAAAGGGAGGGTGCCTCTGACATAGACCCTGGCCATATAGTGCCGGATCAAACGAGGCAGATATAGGTCCTTACCCTCCATCACACACCAGAGGAGGGTAATCATAGCAGCAGGCAGCTCCGTCTCATGAGTGCTCGGCATAATAAAGTTACTCAGGATCTGGTGCCAGAGCCGAGCCTCATCATTCAAGTATATCCGCTTAATTCCTTTAGGCATGGTGGTGTTCTTACCCATGACCCATGAGACAGTAGGGTCAAGGGCTATCCTTTCCTTGACAGCATCCCAGTCAAATCTCAGAAAGCGCATGTCCTCTTCAGCCTTTTGGTAACCGTCAGGCTGATCGGACTTAGGCTGAAGGCGTAGAATATCCTCAATGGCCTTGATAAACCCATATTTTATGATATATTTTGTGCCTAATTTAAGTGATTTATTCAATCCTTCACTCACTTACTCATGTTAATTGCATAGTTTTACTTTCGCTTCCTTATTATGTGATATATGTGAAATACATATTTTCTATGCTTTAAAAATAATTATTTTAATTACTCTTTATTACCATTCGATGCCGTGATTTGTGTGTTAAGTAGTTTCAGATATTCTAAAGGCAGGAATGACTTAAAGGATGGAAAGGAAACACACAAAAATGGAAGCAAAGCACAAAATGGAGTTTTTGAAGAAACTGGCAGCGACGCGAACGCGTGGGCGACGCGGCCGCATGCCTGGCGCGAAGAGAGCGCGACGCGAACGCGTGAATAATGCGAACGCGCGCCTTGAGCAGAACGCAGATGACGCGGACGCATGACCGAAGCAAACGCGTGATAAGGAAAACTCCAGATGACGCTACCGCGTGACCCACTTGGACGCGTGACAGAGGCCACGCACCAGAAATTATAGAAAACGCTCCCAGCGATTTTTGAACCACTTTTTGGACCAAATCCAAGTCCAGAAGGCACAGATCAGAGGTTATGAAGTGGGGGAATGCATCCATTCAGGGAGAGTCTCCAATTATTCACTTTTTCATGATTTAGATATAGTTTTTAGAGAGAGGTTCTCTCCTCTCTCTCTTAGGATTAGGATATACGATTTTTTTTGCTTTCATGATTGTCCCTTTTTATCAGGTTCAACTTTCCTTTTTATTATCTTCTCAATTTGATTTATGAACTTTTCCATGTTACAGATAATTCTCTTAATTAATGTTATTTGAGGTATTTCAGTTTATGATTGCTCTCTTTTGTTTATGTTACTGTTACTTCCAACCTGAAGATATTTTTATTCGAGTAGATTTACTTTTCCCCTTTTGGTCTTGGTTAAGAAATCAGTAACTCAGGAGTTATCAAACTCAATGTGATCGATAATTGTTATCTTTGCTAATTGAATTGAACTTCAATAATTCCAGTCCTTTCTTAGGAATTGACTAGAACCCGAAGATCAGACTAATCAATCCACTTGACCTTCCCTTGCTTTAGTAAAGGCTAACTAAGTGGGATTAAGACTCAATTCTCATCACCATTGATAAGGACAATTAGGACAGGACTTCCAATTTCTCATACCTTACCAAAAGTTTATTTTACAGTCATTTACTTATTTTAATTGCAATTTAAATTACTTGCTCCCTACTTTCAAAACCCCAATTTACAATCTTCATAACCAATAATAAGAATATACTTCCCTGTAGTTCCTTAAGAAGATGACCCGAGGTTTAAATACTTCGGTTATCAATTTATTTAGGGGTTTGTTACTTGTGACAACCAAAACGTTTGTATGAAAGGACTTTTGTTGGTTTAGAAACTATATCTACAACACGACTATTTTATAAAATTCTTTACCAGCAAAAATTCTATTCGTCAAAATGGCACCGTTGCCGGGGAATTACAAACGTGTGCCTTATTATTGGTTATTGTAAATATTTGCTTTTTGCTTGTTTATTTATTTTCTCCTTTTATTTTTATTTACTACTATGAATTCTCACCCCTCTCGCTTTGAGTTTGGTTCTAATATTGTTGAAAGGAGTGAGAGCTACAATAGGAATATTGATGAGCGGATAATTTATACGCTTTTTGACATTGTTTTTAGTATGTTTTTAGTAGGATCTAGTTACTTTTAGGGATGTTTTCATTAGTTTTTATGTTAAATTCACATTTCTGGACTTTACTATGAGTTTGTGTGTTTTTCTGTGATTTCAGGTATTTTCTGGCTGAAATTGAGGGACTTGAGCAAAAATCAGATTCAGAGGTTGAAGAAGGACTGCTGATGCTGTTGGATTCTGACCTCCCTGCACTCAAAGTGGATTTTCTGGAGCTACAGAACTCGAAATGGCGCGCTTCTAATTGAGTTGGAAAGTAGACATCCAGGGCTTTCCAGCAATATATAATAGTCCATACTTTGGCCAAGAATAGATGACGTAAACTGGCGTTCAACGCCAGCTTTCTACCCAAACCTGGCGTCCAGCGCCAGAAAAGGAGCCAAAACCAGAGTTGAACGCCCAAAATGGCACAAAAGCTGGCGTTCAACTCCAAGAAGGACCTTTACACGTGCAACACTCAAGCTCAGGCCAAACACACACCAAGTGGGCTCCAGAAGTCGATTTATGCATCAATTACTTACTTCTGTAAACTCTAGTAGCTAGTTTATTATAAATAGGACCTTTTACTATTGTATTAGACATCCGGGATTGTATTTTTGATCCTGTGATCACGTTTTAGGGGGCTGGCCATCTCGGCCATGCCTGGACCTTTCACTTATGTATTTTTTACGGTAGAGTTTCTACACTCCATAGATTAAGGTGTGGAGCTCTGCTGTTCCTCAAAGATTAATGCAAAGTACTACTGTTTTCTATTCAATTCATCTTATTTCACTTCTAAGATATCCATTCGCACCCAAGAACGTGATGAAGGTGATGATTATGTGTGACGCTCATCACCATTCTCCCCTATGAACACGTGCCTGACAAACACTTCCGTTCTACATGAAATAAGCTAGAATGAATATCTCTTAGATCTCCTAACCAGAATCTTCGTGGCGTAAGCTAGAATGATGGCGGCATTCAAAAGAATCCAGAAAGTCTAAACCTTGTCTGTGGTATTCCGAGTAGGATTCAATGATTGAATGACTGTGACGAGCTTCAAACTCGCGAGTACTGGGCATTAGTGACAGATGCAAAAGGAGGGTGAATCCTATTCCAGCATGATCGAGAACCGACAGATGATTAGCCGTGATGTGACAGAGCATGTGAGCATATTTTTCACTGAGAGGAGGGGATGTAGCCACTGACAATGGTGATGCCCTTGCATAAAGCCAGCCATGGAAAGGAGTAAGACAGATTGGATGAAGACAACGGGAAAGCAGAGGTTCAGAGGAACGATTGCATCTCCATACGCTTATCTGAAACTCTTACCAATGATTTTCATAAGTATCTCTATCCCTTCTTTTATTTATTAATTTCGAAAACTCTATACTATTTTATATCTGCCTGAATGAGATTTGCAAGGTGACCATAGCTTGCTTCATACCAACAATCTCTGTGGGATTCGACCCTTACTCACGTAAGGTATTACTTGGACGACCCAGTGCACTTGCTGGTTAGTTACACGGAGTTGTGAACCATGGTCTTGGCATCATGTTTTTGGAGCCATTACCAGGGAAAGAAAGAGCGATGAATTTTACATAATTAAAGTGTAATCACGATTCCGCGTACCAAATATGCATCAAGGTCTTTACAATCAACGATGGATGGAGCCAAGAGGATCTGATCACCCCTTTAGGCAACAACCCCTTCCAAGATATCATGGACAAAGACCATTCTACAATGCATGCCAAGCTGATAGATATAGTGGACCACCTTGTAACTACCAACAAGCCCCACTCTGTGCTTATAGTCCATCCTCTCAATATAGATTTGAACCACCACACTCACAAGTTCCTTTTCACCATTCACCACCGTATGACCCTTATCCACCACAATCCCAATCCAATTACTCCCGAGAACCACCACATTCTTGTTCTGAACCCCCCTTCCTAACCAATGAACCCTCACACCCACCCCAACCTCCCATGGACAACAGACTGCGTGTTCTTCTTCAAAGGCAAGCAAAGATGGAAAAGAGCGTACTGGAACTCACTACTACCGTAACTGAGGTAGTAAATCTAATAGCTTCCCGACATCTGAGGACTCAAAGTACTCCCACAGCTGCATGTGGGAAATCAAAAGAAGAGCGTGGCATGAAGGAGACACTAGAGACCCCGGTGGACAATGAGGAGTGTGGCTTTGTACTAGAACATGTAGAGGAAGCGATGATAGTTATAGAGGAAGAAGTGGTTGAAGATTTAGGAGATGCTGAACCTCCGTGGGAATCAAGAGCCATAAAGGATTCCGCTGAAAAATCTGAAATTGATGTCAAGGAGGACAGTGCACAACCTCCACAGCATATACTTTGTGAAAAATTGGACGGAACAGACCAAGAAGTTGATTCCATGGGCAGTGACAATCTTGCCTCAAGCTCTCCTAGTCACGAACTCACATCCGCAACTGAATTCCTTGAGCCTGAAGAACCTTATCCAAGTGAATACGAAGATGACATCGAGGTAGATTTCTCTCAACCTCCAGCTTATGACTTAAGTGATGAGGAAGACATTGAAGACTTTGATCAAGACACAGATGCATGCGAAGAAGTTTGCAAAGAAGTGGAGGAATTCACAGAAGATCACAAGGGAGTAGAGCTTACAGAACCACTAGAAACACCTATCCCAAGGCCATTACCACCTGATACAAGCTTCAAGTGGGTACAATCCTTAACCTTTATCTTTACTTTTCCACTTGAATATGGTTTGCTTGAAACAGATGGCCAGCTTAGAGCTCTCTGCGGCTTTAAGAGTAAGAGGGAAATGGCTCGCACTCAGAGCTGGTGCACAAGGTTCAATAAGGTTCCATGCTCCAACTCGAAGTGCACGAATTGGCATCATGTTCAATCGAATGGATCTTGGAAAACGTTTGGTTATCTTGGTGAGAATCTAATTTCTAAACCGCCCAGATGGAAAAATATAGATCAAGACGAAGGCAGATTTAAAAGCAAAGTTTTGGATCCTGGAATGTTTTCTGACATTCGTCACCCCGGGAGTCTGAGAATCTGCTTGAAGCTGCTCATAAGCCTTGCATGCCTAGTTTGGGACCTCGGAGGCTGTTGGCATTCCAAGCATTGGTGGAGATTTCTGGATGAATTTAAGCATAAGCCACCGTAACAGAAAGGTCACCCAATGTACAACTTAAGGACTTTAACTAAAAGTGCTAGGTGGGAGACAACCCACCATGGTATGGTCGTTTCTTTTTCAATTTTATTTCGTGTTATTTATTTTTATTCTTTTTCAATTGAACCTAAATATTATTCATTAGCATTGCATACTGCATAATTTCATAATTGCATATAAAAAAAGGGCGTGTGACGCGACCACATTGCTCATGCGATCGCGTCAGTTGTGAAAAACAACCTCCCACGCGTCCGCGTCATTCACGCAGCCGCGTGATATGGAGATCGGCGTAAAAATCCAACGCCCAGAAATCTGGGCTGGAATCGTGCGGCTGTTGTGCGTTTAGCACAAAACGACCCACGCGGTCGCGTCCCTGATGCGAACGCGTCACTAGCAAAACACCCATCCCACGCGAAAGCGTGAGCGACGCGTTCGCGTCGTGCGGATATCATGACACCCCAGTGGAGACAGAGAGTTGCGCTGAAACGACGCTGGAATTGTGCGTTTAGCACAATTTCCAGCGACGCGATCGCATGCCTCACGCGATCGCGTCATTCATCCTTTTACCCATTCCATGCGATCGCGCCACCCACGTAATCGCGTCAACCCCCATTCAACCCCAGCCATGCGACTGTGTGCCCCACGCGATCGCGAGGATTCAAATTCATTAACCCCCCAGTGACGCGAAACCCTACCCTGTCGCGCCCCCCAACCCCTTCTTCTCCCTCTCTTCTCTGCAACCCACCCCCAACCACCACCACCCCCAGCCAACCACCTTGAACCGCCTGACGAATGGATTTTTGACGGTTTAGAATTTCACAAATGAAATCTCGTTGCAAGTATAGTTTCTAAACCAATCACTAATCCTTTCATACAAAAAGTTGTTTGTCACTAAAACAAACCCCTAAAATTTATAAACCGAAGTATTCAAACCTCGGGTCGTTCTCCCTAGGAATTACAATGAAGTGTCTTGTTATTGGTTATGAGTTATTTTGGGGTTTTGGATAAGAAGCATGAAAAGTAAATGGCAATGAAAATAAACTAAAAACTATAAAAGGCTCTTGGAAAGGTGTGAGAACTAGAAGTCCTATCCTAGTTATCCTTCTCAATTGTGATGAGAATTGTTCATTGCTACCACTTAGTTAACGCTTACTAATTAAAGGAAAGTCAAGTGGATGAATTGACTTGAGCCACAAGTCCTAGTCAATTCCCAAGAAAAGACTAGCTTTAGTGCACTCCAAACCAATTAGCAATCTCTCCAATTATCAATCAACAAAGGAATTAGATAACTCAAGTATCACTAATTACTCTACCATAGCCAAGAGGAACAAAATCTACACTAAAACTAAAAGAGACATTTCAACAAAAACATAGAGTGCAATAGAAGTAAACATTATTAATTGCAAGAATTAAAGGAATCTACAACTACAAAAACAAGAGATCAACAATAGAAAAGCAAAGAAGACACATTTATTATGAATTACCTCTTATTGAATTGAAAGAAGATGGAAGGAACAATAGTAGATCTACAACAAAGTATAAGAACAACATAAAGGAAAGTACAACTAAAGAATAGAAGAAGATGAATGTAGCAACAAAGAATTGAGAGATAGAAGGAGATGAAAGCATGAATTAAAACCTAGATCTAAGATTATTAAACTAAACCTAATCCTAATTCTAGAGAGAAGTGAGAGCTTCTCTCTCTAGAAACTAACTCTCAAAACTAAACTAAACTAAAAGTGATTAGTTGTTTGGAATGATGATTATTCTCCTCCCATGATGATGATATACCTTCCCCTTTAATCCTTCATCCTTTTATTCCTTTCCCTTAGCAGTTTGGCGCCAAAAATGGGTCCAGAAACCCTCTCAAATCGCCAGGCACGTGTTGCATTAATGAAGTCATGTGCCAGCATCGGCGCGTGCGCGCATGGTACGCGTGCGCGTCCCTGGTCGACTCTGCAATGTGCGCGCGAGCGCCTTGTGCGCGTGCGCGTGCATGGCTGACTTTGCTTCTTTGACTTTTTATGCTTCTCTCCACTTGTATGCTTCCTTCCTTGCTTCCTTTGATCCATGCCTAGCCTATTTCAATCCTGGAATCACTAGCAAACACCTCAAGGCATCTTATGGAATCAAAGAAGAACTAGAATTCATCAAAATAAGGCTTAAAAAGCATATTTTTACACTTAAGCACAATTATGGAAGAGATAACAAAATCATGCTAATTCCTAGGCTAAATGTGACAAAAGGTTATCAAAATACTCTAAATTCAATGCAAAACAAACCATCAAATTGGGGTTTGTCAACCTCCCCACACTTAAGCCTTAGCATGTCCTCATGCTAAAATAAGAAGGAACTAAGGGGTATGACATTTATTGAATGCAACTAAACTATATGAGTCCTATCTAAATGCAACTATCTAAAGCAATTGGAAATGCTTAGTTCAAACAAATCAATTCCCAAGAGAGCATGTGTAAGCACAAGAGCTAGGTAATAAGGACTAAGTCCAAACCACAATTGTATTGAATTGTCAAAAAGAGTTCAAACTTGCAAGAATATAGATAATATAGGTGAATACATGTAATTGAACTTTTGAACCCTCACCGGATGTGTATCCGCTCTATTCACTCAAGTGTTTAAGGGTTAATTCACTCAACTCTCTTCTAATCATGTTTTCCAAAATTTGATTTTCTTCTAACAATCATCACTTATTCAATGCGTGCATACATTCATCATGAGGTCTTTCATTTAGGTTGTAATGGGGTTAGGGTCAAGGGAGGATCATTTATGGTTAAGTGGACTAGAGTTTAGATCTTTGATTAGCATAGACTTTCCCACCTTACTATATAATATCCTATACACATTCAAACTATTCTAACTACCCATTCCTCACTTTTTCTTACATATTCATGCATCTTATTTCTTGATTCATAACACTTATGCATTGATTCCCTTTTGTTGAGCTTCACCTTGGGGCATTTTGTCCCCTTTTATTATTTTTCTTCCTTCTTTTTCTTTTTTTTTATTTTTTTTATTTTTTCTCATTTTTTTTTCTTTTTTTTTTTTATACTTTGTATAAGGACATCAATTGCATAAGGTCTTATACATTCAATCAATACATGAATATGTTCCCAATTCCTAAATATGGAAGTGTACTACCCCTTTCTATTCTATCCAATGTTCCCAAGCCTCACCAACTTTGAATAATAAACACTCTCACTAGCCTAGGCTAATCAAAGATCAAAACGAGGACTTTTCATTGGTTTTCCGCCTTGGGCTTGTAATGTGCTAAAATGAGAATAAGTTGGTTAAGCATAGGCTCAAAATTGGCTAGCAATGGAGTGTAAAAGGTAGGCTATTTGGGTGAGTGGGCTAATGAAATAATGGCCTCAATCATACAAATGCATGAATACAAGAAATAGATGGACATATAGAATCAAGCAAATCAAGGATCACAATCATAGAAAGAGAACAATTTCACACAAGAATGGAAAATAAGTGGTTATAAAATGTAACCACATCAATAGGCTCAAGTCTCACAAGCTTGTGTTCTCAATTCAATACATGCTTCACAAGGTATGAAATTCAAGCAAGTTTCAAAAATTTTCTTTCAATCAATTGGGTTAATGCCCTATATTTAAACTTCTTGAAAAACCTCAATGTTTGACTAAGCATTGTTGTGATTGAAAAATTCAAAAATTTTCCTTAGTTTACCCTTTTCTTTTTCACTCAAAACCAATTTCTTATGCAAAAAGGGGTGACTAAGTTTCACTTAAAACATGATTTCTAATCACAACCACAAACTAAAAAGAAGAATATACAAAAGGAGATATGCAAAAATGTATAAAGAAGAATCCAACTAAAATATGGAATCTATCATCCAAAATATCTAAAAATATCCAAAAGCCTCAAAATATCTAAAATCCAAAATAAGCAATAAAAGTATCCAAAGCAAACTAGAAATGCATCAAAATATATACAAAAATGTGCAAAATGAGATAACTAGGCCGAAAAAGTTCACCGGTTCCCAAATAATGCTACCGGTGCCCTCCCCACACTTAAAATCAAGCATCGTCCTCGATGCTAAACCGGAGGATCAGTGGGAGGTACAACGATAGGCTCTGGCTCTGACTGTGGCTGTGGGACCGGCTCCTCCTGAGTCTGAGGTGGCTCTGTAGTGTCAGGGGCATCCTGCTGAACCGGCGCCTCCGCGTCCTCCTCCTGAAGATCCTGCTCATTGGAGGCCGGAGAATCGGGAAGCGGAGGTAGCTCAGCGCCCAGAGAGATAAGTGCCTGGTCCATCCGATCCAAACGGCGTCTGACATGGTGTCGCTCTCGCTCTAAGAACCGGAAGAGACGCTGGACCAGGAGATAGGTAGGCTCAGGTGCTGCTGGAGGGTCTGTAGATAGTGAAGGAGCTACGGGTGTCGAAGATGATGGGCCAGCTGTAGGGGCTGGTGGTGAAGGTGTCCCTACGACAGCTCTAGCCCGAGAGCGGCGTCTAGCAGGTGGCTTCTCGTGCACCCAAACACCCCAGGGGATAGTAACCTCCCTGTCATCTGCATCAGCGGGTGGTGGTCGCACATCATCATCTGACCATGGGACATCAGCTAAGGCTGCCATACTCGTGACCAATGTAGGAAATGGAAGTAGGCCAAGAATATGCGCCCGCCACATGCACTGTCGAATAAGTCTAGGGAAGGAGACATCCTTCCCCTCCATAACACACCCGATCAGCAGAAGCATCTCCATGGGGACCTCAGAAAAGTGGGTGGTAGGCAGGACGTAGTGGGCGAAGATCATCTGCCAAGTCCTGGCCTCCCTAGTCAAATGAGTGAATAACATCCCCTTTGGCTTGGTGTTGCCCGCATCCATAACCCATGAAGCATCCGGTGTCCCAATCACGCGCCGAAGCGCCTCATAATCAAAAGTCATGGTATGGATGGCTATCTCAGCCTGATGATGGGCACACTGGTCATGCGGAATGTGACGGCAATGTAATGCCTCCCCAATGGCGGTCTCGGTGAGCATAATCTCTCTACCCCGCACCTGAACTGAATCCAAGGTCGGACGGAAAAAATTGCAGTAGAATTCCTTCACCCAAGATATATTGATGTCACCCAAATCCCGGTCAACAAAGTCAATACCTAATTCAAGGATCCGACCGTTAATGCGCCGTCTCACATCATTAGGTAGGAGCAACTTCTTCTCAATATTCAGCTTCGTGGTTCGATATCTAGAGAACCGAAGCTCACAGTAGAGATTGGGGAATTTGCCAGGATTGGTAGAAGGCAACTGTTGATTCTCTTTATCCTCGTCCTGCAATGGATTCCTAGCATAGTTCTTGTAGATGGAAGGAATGGAGGGGGTAGAGTGTTTTCTCTTCTTAGAAGCCGTGGCTATGGCTTTGCCTGTATCCGACATCCTGAAAAATATGATAGAATATATAAAACATTTAGCATGTAACAAAGAAGACATGTTCAGGATACCATTATCAAAGAGCAATCATGATGTTGCACTGAATATGTAAAAGTGAACAAGTAAACATAAGTGAATGAACCAAGACTGTAATCTTCATTAAAGGTAACATCTCATATCCAAAAGGCAATAATACCATCATATTTTTGAAAGAATTGTTAAAGAGGGTTAAAGGTGAGTGGAAGTAAAACGGTTAAAGAAATTAGTAAGTTAGAGAAGTGGATTAGTGATATGATGATATATAGGCTCAATTGAACGAGAAGTTGCGGTTCATGTTCACAATGATTGTGCAAATCCGGGAAGTCAAAAAGGAAACGAAAATTTGCCCAAAACTGAAATAAATATCAAAATGAAACTAATTTCCTTGAAAATCGGGCAGCATTCCGGCTTAAAATTGGACGTTCCCGGATAGCAGAATAGCACAAACAGTAAGAAAGCAGCATCAATTAAGCACAGCAGCAGTGGTACAGCATTCAGGCAACAAGAAGTGCATAAAAAGCAGTCCGAAATCAGCATACAACATTCAAACAGACAAACAGCAAGTAAGCACATACGGAGCACTTATCAGGCCTAGAATCCTCTATCCAGTCCTAGCTACCTAACCGCAAGTATTTCTAACTAATCCTAACATACAACATTCCAATTCTAACTAACTAACAGGAAATTAACAGAAATGACGGATTGATAGAAAGCAGAATTAGGGCAGGAACCTGGGAGCTGGGCAGAATAAAAAATGAGAAAGGGAATTGGGGTCGGAACGGAAGCAGCAGAATCAGTGAGTCTTGCCGCCGTGGGTGGTGGCGGTAATGGCAGGGCGGTGGTTGCGGCGGCGTTCGGAGGCGTGCGAGACTGAGCCTAATGGATGAGTGAGAGAGAGAAGAGAAAGTGAAGAGGTGTTGGTTGGTGGTGAGAGAGAGAGAGAGGTTGGGTGGTGATGAGGGAGGGCGAGTCGCCGGCGGTGAAGATAACGCGGCGTCGAAGATGGTGGCGCGGTGGAAGTTTGGCCGGGAGAAGGAAGAGAGGGTGAGTGGCTGGCAGAGAGGAAGTAAATGGATGAGAGAGAGGGGATTGATAGTGGACGGTGGTGGTCGGCGGCCGTTAGTGGTGGTTATGGGAGAAGAGAAGAGGGAGAAGAAAAAGAAAATGGAGGGGAGAAGAGGGAAGTG
Organism: Arachis ipaensis; assembly: GCF_059453495.1. NCBI lineage: Eukaryota > Viridiplantae > Streptophyta > Magnoliopsida > Fabales > Fabaceae > Arachis > Arachis ipaensis. The sequence goes on along the minus strand of NC_142442.1, from coordinate 61,726,616 downwards.
CGCTGCGGCGCAACGCTCTTCGCGTCTTAGGGTTCCCATATTTGGAATCGGCGCGAGCGCGCACATTGCGCGTCCGCGACTATTGAGAGAACGTGGGCCTTACGCGTGCGCGTACAGTGCGCTTAAGCGTGAATGAGCAAAATAGGAAGGGACGCGTGCGCGTACCGTACGCGCACGCGTGCATGGAGTTGGGCTAGGGGCTTAGAGTTGGCCCAGATCAGGCCTAACTCTCTGGAAAATGGCCTGAAGGTTGCGCTACTAGATTTGCGCGCATGCGGCAAGTACGCGTCCGCGCGCATTGAGGGGAATGGAGAACCACGCGTGAGCGTACAGTGCGCGCTAACGTGGGGTGGCATATTAGGCAGGGGCGCGTGCGCGTACCTTGCGCGCACGCGTACATGAGATTGGGCCTGAGGCTTAGAGTGGGCTTGAGGCACGCCCAACTCTCTGGTCCATGGCCTAGTTTGATAGCACCACGCAAGGACGCGCGCGCGGCAAGTGCGCGTCCGCGTACATTGACGAATTGGGAAATGGCGCGCTGGCGCGATGCATGCGCTCGCGCGGATCGTGTTGGGCCTGGGGCTTAAAGCTAGCCCAGAAATGGCGTAACTCTCTGGAGTGACAATTTAGGAAGGACTAAAGCACTAACTTGTGTGTTGACAAATATTACAATTAATGTAACAAGTCATGAAGCACCAAAACAAATGCAAGAAATTCTCAACAATTTAGTGAGAGAATTCAACACCATTATTAAAATGAGAAATTTAGAAAAGAAAATGAGAACAAATAGAATTAAAATGCAAAGAATAAAAGTATGCAAATGTAATAGACAAAAGGAAATGGAAGAAGAGAAAAAAATTTTTTTTTTTATTTTTAATTTTCTTTTTTTAGTATTTTATTTATTTATTTATTTATTATATTTTTTTTTATTATTAAAAAAATTTTTTTTCTTTTTTTTTTTATTTATATTAAAAGAGAAAAGAAAAAAAAATCTTTCAAGAGAGGAAGAAGAAAAAAAATGAGAAAGAAAGAAGAAGAGAAGAGGAAAGAAGGAGAAAGGAGGGAGGAGAAAAGCAGGGTGCAAATCCGCGCGCGCGCGCACTGCGCGCTTACGCGTGGATGCAGCAGGGACAATCCGCGCGCGCGCGCACAGCGCGCTTATGCGTGGATGCAGCAGGGACAATCCACGCGCGCGCGCATAGCGCGCTTACGCGTGGATGAGCTTGTGCTCCAAGCACAATGCTGGCACAACGCGCGCACAACTCTCTGGTTTTTGGCCCAATCATTTGCAGCAGCAAATCGGCGCAGACGCGGTAGGTACGCGTCCGCGCGAACTTCCATGTTCTAATAATCGGCGTGCCCGCACGTAGTGCGCGTCCGTGCGGGTCAGGTTGGGCTCAGGGCATAATGTTTGCCCAAGAGAGGCCCAACTCTCTGGAGTGTGGCTCGTGGTGCATGCGCGTCGGGATGCGGGTGCGTACGTTGTGCGCACGCGTCTTTTTTTTTTTAGAAGAAAAACTTGCTGGGTGCTCCCCTTAGTGTTCACAACTCTTATTCACGCAACCATCATACAATTCACAAAAATGTAATTTTTGATATTATTCATCTACTACTAAACACAACATGCATGTGACTAAGCTAACAATTAAGTTGTACAAACAAATTCGTATGAAACATCTACCTACAATGGTAACTCAAATCACTTATTAAGTAAATTTAAAAGAGTGGAAAGAGTTTACCATGGTGGGGTGTCTCCCACCTAGCACTTTTAGTTTAAGTCCTTAAGTTGGACATTTTGAGAAGCTTATTGTCATGGTGGCTTATGTTTGTACTCATCCTTGAATCTCCAAGGATCTTTGCTCCTCAATTGGTTGACAGAATTTCCAACCATATTCATCAAACTTGGGCATGGTTCTACCCAAGATACGAGTCCCCATAGTTGGTCTTCATTTAACGAACCGGGATCCCATATCTTGTCTTCACACCCGTCCGTTAGTTGAGTTTCATGGTTTTGTCGGATGAGCGGTTGACATAGAGGTGATTGACTCAGAATTCTCTTTACTCCACCAATGCTTCCTCCTAGATCCGTATAAAGTGATCCTTGTCCCAACATCATCCCTATACCTTGAAGCCTTGGCCTTGATAAGCTTAACACCTATTTTCCAACCACTACACAACTCATTTTTACTTTTAATTCCACAAAGAGTTCTAAGTTGACCATCATTTTCAAGCAAACCATATTCAAGTGAGAGATTAAAGCTCAGGGATAGAGATTTTACCCACTTAAATGTTGTATTAGATGGTGATTTGGGGAGAGAGGCTTCCCCGCACTTGGACCATGCAAGGTCCACTCTCTTGTGCTCCTCTTTAGTTGTTTCCACCTCTTCACAATTCTCTTCACTTTCAACCTCATCCTCTTTGTTACGTGGCTTGGTGTTATCTTCAAGAACTTCATCTTGTTTAATGAGAGGCGATTCAATTTTGGATAGAAATTCATTGATGAACGAGGTCATCTCTTGATCAACCTCTTCATATTCGTCAATTTCAATATACACCATGCCCTTCTCATCTTCCTTGGGAGGTTGTGCATACTCTTTTATACTTTCAACTCCATGTCCAATGGGAGAGGATTCCATTGTAAAGAGAAATTCTTCCATGATTGAATCCATCTCTTGATAAGCCTCTTCCAAGTCTCCAACGATGATATGCCTTGGAGGTTGCGCACCCTCCTCAGCATCAATATCAAGCTTCTTGGAAGGGTGCTCCATGATGCTACATTCCCTTGGACTTTCAACATCTCCTAAATCTTCAACCACTTCTTCCTTTTCTTCAATGATTATAGGTTCCTCTAGTTGCTCCAATACAAAATTTGACTCCTCTTTCTCCACCGAATTTTCCAATTTCTCCTTCATGCTTTGCTCTTCTTTTGACTTTTCACATGTGGTCACGGACGTACCTTGAGTATTCAAGCATTGGTGGGCTAAAGTGTGCACCACCTTGGTCAAATTGGTCACAAACTCAAGTGTATCCCGCTTCATGGCTTCTTGTCCTTGGAGTAACAAAGTGAGAGGATCGTCTATTGGGGCTTGGGGTGAATCGGAAGGTTCATTATTTTGGAGGGAGGGTTCATGGTAGGAAGGTGGTTCTTCTTGGTAAAGGTATGGAGATGATGAGTATTGAGGTGGTTCTTGGGAGTAATCTTGATATGGTTGTGGTGATTCTAGAGGTTCTTGCTCATAATGGCCATAAAAATATGGTATGGATGATTGGTTATATGATGGATATGGATCATAGGGTGGTGTTTGGTGATGAAAGGCTTGTGAGAATGGTTGAGGTTCATGTTGAGGATGAGATTCATAGGCAAATGATGGTGGTTGTTGAGTGTCACAAAAAGAATCATCATAGCCGCTAAGTTGGCATGCATTAGGATGGAAATTATACCTATAAGTATCCGGAGGTTGTTGCCAATAGGAGTGATCAATTCCTTGAGGCTCTTCCCATCTTTGTTGGTTCCATCCATGGTACATGTTGCCATTAAAGTCCACATTTCCTACAACGCACTTAGAACCAAACTCAAAGCCAAAGTGGTGAGAATTCATAATGAGAGAACAAAATAAAACTAACAAAAATTAAGAAACAACAAAAGATAAACCTATTCACAATATTCACATATGTACAATAACCAATAACACAACACCATTGCAAATCCCCGGCAACGGCGCCATTTTGACGAATGGATTTTTGACGGTTTAGAATTTCACAAATGAAATCTCGTTGCAAGTATAGTTTCTAAACCAATCACTAATCCTTTCATACAAAAAGTTGTTTGTCACTAAAACAAACCCCTAAAATTTATAAACCGAAGTATTCAAACCTCGGGTCGTTCTCCCTAGGAATTACAATGAAGTGTCTTGTTATTGGTTATGAGTTATTTTGGGGTTTTGGATAAGAAGCATGAAAAGTAAATGGCAATGAAAATAAACTAAAAACTATAAAAGGCTCTTGGAAAGGTGTGAGAACTAGAAGTCCTATCCTAGTTATCCTTCTCAATTGTGATGAGAATTGTTCATTGCTACCACTTAGTTAACCCTTACTAATTAAAGGAAAGTCAAGTGGATGAATTGACTTGAGCCACAAGTCCTAGTCAATTCCCAAGAAAAGACTAGCTTTAGTGCACTCCAAACCAATTAGCAATCTCTCCAATTATCAATCAACAAAGGAATTAGATAACTCAAGTATCACTAATTACTCTACCATAGCCAAGAGGAACAAAATCTACACTAAAACTAAAAGAGACATTTCAACAAACACATAGAGTGCAATAGAAGTAAACATTATTAATTGCAAGAATTAAAGGAATCTACAACTACAAAAACAAGAGATCAACAATAGAAAAGCAAAGAAGACACATTTATTATGAATTACCTCTTATTGAATTGAAAGAAGATGGAAGGAACAATAGTAGATCTACAACAAAGTATAAGAACAACATAAAGGAAAGTACAACTAAAGAATAGAAGAAGATGAATGTAGCAACAAAGAATTGAGAGATAGAAGGAGATGAAAGCATGAATTAAAACCTAGATCTAAGATTATTAAACTAAACCTAATCCTAATTCTAGAGAGAAGTGAGAGCTTCTCTCTCTAGAAACTAACTCTCAAAACTAAACTAAACTAAAAGTGATTAGTTGTTTGGAATGATGATTATTCTCATCCCATGATGATGATATACCTTCCCCTTTAATCCTTCATCCTTTTATTCCTTTCCCTTAGCAGTTTGGCGCCAAAAATGGGTCCAGAAACCCTCTCAAATCGCCAGGCACGTGTTGCATTAATGAAGTCATGTGCCAGCATCGGCGCGTGCGCGCATGGTACGCATGCGCGTCCCTGGTCGACTCTGCAATGTGCGCGCGAGCGCCTTGTGCGCGTGCGCGTGCATGGCTGACTTTGCTTCTTTGACTTTTTATGCTTCTCTCCACTTGTATGCTTCCTTCCTTGCTTCCTTTGATCCATGCCTAGCCTATTTCAATCCTGGAATCACTAGCAAACACCTCAAGGCATCTTATGGAATCAAAGAAGAACTAGAATTCATCAAAATAAGGCTTAAAAAGCATATTTTTACACTTAAGCACAATTATAGAAGAGATAACAAAATCATGCTAATTCCTAGGCTAAATGTGACAAAAGGTTATCAAAATACTCTAAATTCAATGCAAAACAAACCGTCAAATTGGGGTTTGTCACCGCCGCACCACCCTTGCCACCCAGCCACGACCGCGACGCCACCCCCCTTCTTCCTTCCCTTTCTTTCTTCTCTTTCTCTTCTCTTCTTCCCTCCACCACCGCTGCCACTGCCGCGCCCAGCCACAGCCACCAAGCCACTATCACCGCCGCTCCACCCACCACCAACACCTTTACCCCTTCCCTTCCTTCCCCCTTAACCCCTACCCCTCTCATTACCCCTATCCGAACCCCCTACCACCGGACAGCCACCACCGCCGCGCCAACCGCCTGCACCGCCGCGTCAGTCACCACCACCACCACCCCCTACCATCTCTTTGCCCTACTTTCATTCATACGCCTACCAGGTTTCGCCAAATGCCACTCTTTCAATTCGTAGTTAATTGCATATTTTTTTTTCTGTTTACGTTCAACATTAGGCTAGTTAGATATGCATATTTGTAGTGGATTCTAGGTTGTTAGGTAGCCTAGGATGTGGTTAGTGGATTTAGGCCTGTTTAATTGCGCTGTTCTTGCTACTTGTTTTATAATTTTTGCAATTCTGCTGTTGCTATGATCTAAGTATTGTTCATATGATATTCTTACTGTTCATGCTGCTATTGCGACTGCTCTTTCATGTTCATATTATTTATATCTATTTGCAGTTTATTTTAGTTTATATGAACTATTTTGCTGCTGTTTATTTCCCGGGAACATTGATAAACCCCGATTTTGTGGTTTATCTTGTGCTTAATTTGGGTGGTTTTATCATCTTTTTTCACATTTATTCAATGAATTAGCATGATTTTGCAATTCTCCCTTGATTTGTGCTTAAATGTGAAAACATGCTTTTTAGGCCTTAAAATTGGTGATTTTAATTCACTTTAATTCCATTCGATGATTTGATGTGTTTGTTGAGTGATTTCAGGTTTATAAGGCAAGTATTGGATGGAAGGAATGAAGAAAAAGCATGCAAAGTGGGAGAACTCATGAAGAAATGAAGGAACCGTAAAGCTGTCAAGCCCGACCTCCTGGCACTCAATCGAGCATAACTTGAGCTACAGAGATCCAAATGAGGGGGTTCCAGTTGCGTTGGAAAGCTAACATCTGGGGCTTCAAAATAATATAAAATTTTTCATATGTTGCCTGACGCATAGGGGCGCGCATGCGCCATGTACGCGCGCGCGCCGATGGAGCACGTGGGTCCACTTTAGTGAAATCGCCCGCAGCGATTTTGCAGCTCATTTTGGGCCCAATCCAACCCATTTCTGATGCTATTAAACCCAAGAATTGAGGTGGAATGAAAAAAAATAAGTAGTCATAGTTTAGTTTTCATCATGTTTTAGGTTAGAATTCTAGAGAGAGAGGCTCTCTCCTCTCTCTAGATTTTAGGGTAGTTTAGGTTTAATTTTCTTAAATCCAACTTTTAATTCTTGTTTTAATTTAGTTTCTCCTTTTAATTTCTTGTTATTACATCTCTATTCTTCTAGTTTTACTTGTCATTTCCTTTATTTTGCCATTTTTATGTTTATGAACCATTGTTGAATCTTAATCTTCTTTAATGCAATTTTATGTTTCCATGTTCTTTTAATTGATGATTTGAATTGTTGATTTACTTTTCTTGCAATTGATAGTTGGTAGATTTATATTTCTTGCACATTTTACTATGCTTTCCATTTGTACCCACCAAGTGTTTGACAAAAGGCTTGGTTGGGCCTTAGAGTAGATTTTGAGCATTCTTGGCTTGGAAAGAGTAATTGGATAATCTTGAGTCATGAAAACCCAACTCATGTTGGTGATCTAGAGTTGTTAGCTAATATTGTTTCCATTGACGCTAATCTTTTGCTGATTTAATTAGTAAGTTGATTAGGACTTTTGGATTGAGATTAGCTAGTCTTATTAGACTTTCTCTCATGGAAGATAATATGATACCTTCTTCTAATGTTGGAGATGACGTAATAAGATAAATTCTTGTTATTATTGTGGTATGATTGATTAGTCTTGTTTGACTTTCTCCCTATTTGTTGGAGTTGACTAAATAAGATGAATTAATCATTGCATGACTAGGATAGAAAGTCTATGATCTCAATCTTTGCCATGAATGTCTCTTTCTATTAATTGCTTCCTTTAATTGCTTGCTTACTTTACTCTTTTTGTTATTTAATTTTTCTTGCCATTTATTTTCTTGCAAAAATATAAAACCAACCCCCTAACCCCCTTTATAGCCAATAATTGAGCATTTCATTGCAATTTCTTGTGAGACGACCCGGAGTCTAAATACTTCGGTTAATTCTTATTGGGGTTTGTACTTGTGACAACCAATATTTTTGATTGGGAGGATTGTTTGTTGGTGTAGAACTATACTTGCAACGAAAATTCATTCATTTGAGAAAATTCTATACCACGACAAATTTTCTTAAATCAAACATCCAATTTTAGCCGGAATGCTGCCCAATTTTCTGTAAATCGTTTTGATTCTAATTCATGTCTTGGTTTTAGCATTTTCAATTTTGCTTTCTTTAGCTTTCACCAAACCAATTCATGAATGCACGGGCCAGCATTCTTATTCCTTTTGTTTCCCCAGTTCATAAATCACATTCTTGCTGATTTGATTTCAAATTTTCGTTATTGGTATATCTATATGAATCATCAACACCTTGATTTCCTTGCTTAAATATGAGTTGTCTGTTGCTTCAAATTGTGATATTCTTGTTACTTAGAAACCAATCATCATGCCACTTACCTTAACTTTCGTTTTACTAACTCACTGATTTTTAATTTCTAACCTCTTTTTCAATTTAAAACCACTTTTACCTTTCTAACAACCTGGTGCGCAGAAATCGTGACGGTTCTATTCCTTGGTAACGGCGCTGAAAACTTTATACGCACGTTCATAATCTTAATTCTTTGCCATAACTTCGCACAACTGACCAGCAAGTGCACTGGGTCGTCCAAGTAATAAACCTTACGTGAGTAAGGGTCGATCCCACGGAGATTGTCGGCTTGAAGCAAGCTATGGTCACCTTGTAAATCTCAGTCAGGCGGATTCAGATAGTTATGGAGATTTGATAATTAAAACATAATTGAAATATAAACTAGCATAGAGATACTTATGTAATTCATTGGTGAGAATTTCAGACAATCATATAGAGATGCCTTTCGTTCCTCTGAACCTCTGCTTTCCTACTGTCTTCATCCAATCATTCCTACTCCTTTCCATGGCAAGCTTTATGTAGGGCATCATCGTTGTCAATGGCTACATCCCATCCTCTCTGTGAAAATGGTCCAATGCGCTGTCACTGCATGGCTAATCATCTGTCGGTTCTCGATCATACTGGAATAGGATTTACTGTCCTTTTGCGTCTGTCACTACGCTCAGTACTCGTGAGTTTGAAGCTCGTCACAGCCATCCCTTCCCAGATCCTACTTGGAATACCACAGACAAGGTTTAGACTTTTCGGATCTCAAGAATGGCCATCCATGGGTTCTAACTTATACCACGAAGATTCTAATATCTCAGACTCGGTCCTCTATATTAGATATCTAAGAGATATTCATTCTAGCTTGTTTGCATGTAGAACGGAAGTGTTTGTCAGGCACGCGTTCATAAGTGAGAATGATGATGAGCGTCACATAATCATCACATTCATCATGTTCTTGGGTGTGAATGGATATCTTAGAATAGGAATAAGCTTGAATTGAATAGAAAAACAGTAGTACTTTGTATTCATTCATGAGGAACAGCAGGGCTCCACACCTTAATCTATGGTGTGTAGAAACTCTACCGTTTGAAAATACATAAGTGATAATGGTCCAGGCATGGCCGAATGGTCAGCCCCCAAATGTGATCTAAAGATAAAACTAAAGATGTTCCAAAGATGTAAATACAATAGTAAAAAGTCCTATTTATACTAAACTAGTTACTAGGGTTTACAGAAATTAGTAAATGATGCAGAAATCCACTTCCGGGGCCCACTTGGTGTGTGCTTGGGCTGAGCATTGAGCTTTACACGTGTAGAGGCTTCTCTTGGAGTTGAACGCCAGTTTGTAACCTGTTTCTGGCGTTTAACTCCACTTTGCAACCTGTTTCTGGCGTTTAACTCCAAAATGCAGCATGGAACAGGTGTTGAACGCCAGTTTGCATCGTCTAAACTCGGGCAAAGTATGGACTATTATATATTTCTGAAAAGCCCTGGATGTCTACTTTCCAACACAATTGAGAGCGTGCCATTTGGAGTTCGGTAGTTCCAGAAAATCCACTTTGAGTGTAGGGAGGTCAGAATCCAACAGCATCTGCAGTCCTTCTTCAACCTCTGAATCTGATTTTTGCTCAAGTCCCTCAATTTCAGCCAGAAAATACTTGAAATCACAGAAAAACACACAAAGTCATAGTAAAGTCAAGAAATGTGAATTTTAACTAAAAACTAATAAAAATATACTAAAAACTAACTAAATCATACTGAAAACTATGTAAAAACAATGCCAAAAAGCGTATAAATTATCCGCTCATCACTACCCCCTCTGCTTTTTGACTCACTCTTCACTTTTACTTTTTAACTCAAGGCATGTTTATGGTTTTTCCTAATTAACATGAATTCTATTACTTTTTGGATTGAAATTTCTTATCTCAGCTTTTTATTCCCGAACCAATCCAAAAATGCACAATTCTTCAACTCATTTAATTATTCTACTGCTCCTTTGCCACTTTGTGCTTATTTTGCTATTTGCCTACTTGTTTTCCTATTTTTATTATCTCATAGATTTCTATTTTTCAGGATGTCTGACACTCAAAGAAAAGGAAAAGGAAAGGCAACAACTGGCAAACGGAAAAGAGGAGAATCCTCTATGTCCATCCTGGACATCATGCATGATGACTCCTGGCGGGAGAAACACTTTACCCCGCAGGAGAAGGCTGACCAGCTACTCCCTGCCACTGATCCCATTAAGTTTGCAAATAGATACTGTGAGCTGAAGTATCCGGTGTTTGCAACCTCCAGGAACCTGTACCTGGAATGGACTCTGAAAATTCCGGAAGAACTCCAGCAATACACCTCCCATCAAATCAAACAAAGAGGCTGGTTCTTCCTGGAGAGAAACCTGACAGAGGTCAATGCTTCTTGGGTAAGAGAGTTTTACTGCAATTATTTCAAAACTTCCCTAGATGCAGTGAACCTAAGAGGGAAGCAGATACTGGTCACTAAAGAGGCCATTAAGGATATTCTGAAACTTCAGCCTAAATCCGATCAGCTCGATGGTTACCAAAAGGCTGAGGAGGACATGTGCTTCATGAGGTTTGACTGGGATGTGGGCAAGGCAAGGATAGCCCTTGACCCGACTGTCCCATGGGTCATGGGTCAGAACACCACCATGCTTAAGGGAATCAAGCGGATATACTTGAATGATGAGGCTCGGCTTTGGCACCAGATCCTGAGCAACTTTCTTATGCTGAGTACTCACGAGACGGAGCTACCTGCCGCTATGATCACCCTCCTCTGGTGTGTGATAGAGGGTAAGGACCTGTACCTGCCACGATTCATCCGGTACTACATGGCCAGAGTCCACGTCAGAGGCACTCTCCCCTTTCCATATCTGATTACCCAACTCGGCCGTCGAGCTGACGTGCCTTGGGAGGATGCTGATGAGAAGCCACCTACTGCAGAATGCAAGAAGATTATCCCTCACAGCAGGAACTTTCTGGCTTTGGGCTACAGACCTCCATTCCTCACTGCCCCTGATGAGACAGCCACACCTTCAGCTGGCCCCTCTTCATCTACTGCTACCCCAGCTACCACCACTGTACCTCCACCTGCCTCAGAGCCAGTTTATCACCTCGTGCACCGCCTATTTCAGCAGCTAGACCAGATGGAGTGCCGCAACCAGTGCCGATATGAGAGATCTGAGCGTCGCAGCAAGCGACGCTATGAGCACCTAAAGCTGATGATACGCTCTGGCGGCGACATCCCCTCCGAGCTTGACACACCGTCAGAGCCATCTGAGGAGGAGGCGGATGATCACGAGGCAGAGACCCATCCACAGAGAAAGGCTGAGCAGGCAGGCCCGGAGCAGGTTACACCACAGCAGGAGGCCCCGCATCAGATTCAGGCTGCAGACCCAGAGGTTCCTATTCAGTTAGCACCTCTTCTGCAACAGGCAGACCCTCAGGCCACCACCACAGAGACTCCAGCCACACATCATTCCAGTGATGACACTCCTTCACACCCTACTTGAGTGAGCATCGAGGACGATACTTTATATTAAGTGTGGGGAGTCGCCATCTCTGGCGTATTTTTCTTGGTGAACCACTACAGACTCTTTTTATTTTATTTTGTTATTTTTCTATATGTTTATCTTTATTTTTATTTCTCAGTACTTATACATTGCTCTTTTCATGTATTTTTACTCTATTTCTGCATTTTGCACTTTAGTTTATATTTTAGCCAGTTAATTTTGTTGCAATTCTAACTTATTAGTTACAGAATATGTGGATTAATTAGTATAGTTTACCCTTTTAGTATATGATAGTTTGGTTTAAATTGAAAATAAAAAGGATGTAAACTAGAGACTTTAATATAAAAAACAATCCACACCTTGTATATATAGCATTACAGGTTAGTTAGTTAACAACATTTCATCAAGGAGAAACACTAAAACTTTAAAGCCACCCTAAGGTTTACATTGAGAATAATGGGAACTCTTAATTTTTCACTTGCATGACATATATAACTGAGATATGATTTTTGAGCTAGAGAACACACAGCCTGTGAGTTTTGAGCTTAATTGTATGGTTACATTCAAACCATAATATTTTATTCCTGTGTGTTTCACCCTTCTTTTTTATTCTGATGTTCTTTACTTTGTTTTAATCTATATGTCCAATTATAGAATATAGATACATACCAAGAAAGTGATTGAGGCCATTGTTTGATTCTAGCTCACTTATCCCAAAATTAGCCTACCTTTTACATCACCCTTGTTAGCCCCCTTGAGCTTTTAATCCCCTCTTGTTCTATAAACCACAATACTAGCCTTAAGCAGAAAAACAAAATAAAAATCCCAAGTTGAATCCTTGGTTAGCTTAAGATAGAAATTGTGCATTGTTTAAGTGTGGGGAACCTTATGGGAACATGGATTATAGAAACAAAGGTAGAAAGTTAAAAAGAATAAAGACATTTCAAAATAAAAGTTTTGGAAAGCATGCTCATGTGAAATCAAAACAATTAAATTACCATGTGTATTAAAATATATATATATATATATATATATATATATATATATATATATATATATATATATATATATATATATATATATGTCTTTATAAAGGGGATACAAAAAATTCCCCGATTGCAAAATGAAAGGAATCAATGCACATGGGACAAAAGTTAAAGTTAATATATGAGCTTGCAATACAAAGTGAGAAAATTTGGGTAAATAGGCAAAGAAACATTTGAATTACAAAATATGTATGTTAGGTGAGATCTTAGACTAATCAAGGATTCACTTATTAGCTCACTTAGCCTTATATATATACCCTTATCTTTACCTTGGCCCCATTACAACCTTAAATAAAGACCTCATGATTTTTGTATGTCTGTATTCTGTAATTGTTGATTGGTTAGATGAAGAACAAAGTTATGGAAAATAAGGATAAAAAGAAGAATAGAGTGATTAACCCAATAAACACTGAGTGACTAGAGAGTAAACACAAAATCCAGTGAGGGTTCAATAGCTCATCAACATATATCTCTGCTTAAATTGTTAATTGTCTTGCAAGTTTGTACAATATTTTTCTTTCCCATCTCAATTGTAAAAATGCTTTAACATTATCTAAGGTTTGGCTATGCATATATGATTCCTTGAGAATGTGAATTAATTCAACTACATGTAAGTTTTATATACAAGTGAATGACAATTAGAATTGCATGATTCATTTAGGTAGTTGCATTTAGAATAGATTGCATTGTATGAGATTCCACCACTTTAACTTTAACCTTACTCTTTATCTTGGATTTAGCATGAGGACATGCTATTGTTTAAGTGTGGGGAGGTTGATAAACCCATATTTTATGATATATTTTGTGCCTAATTTAAGTGATTTATTCAATCCTTCACTCACTTACTCATGTTAATTGCATGGTTTTACTTTCCCTTCCTTATTATGTGATATATGTGAAATACATGTTTCCTATGCTTTAAAAATATTTATTTTAATTACTCTTTATTACCATTCGATGCCGTGATTTGGGTGTTAAGTAGTTTCAGATATTCTAAAGGAAGGAATGACTTAAAGGATCGAAAGGAAACATACAAAAATGGAAGGAAAGCACAAAATAGAGTTTTTGAAGAAACTGGCAGCGACCCGAACGCGTGAATGACGCGAACGCGCGCCTTGAGCAGAACGCAGATGACGCGGACGCATGACCGAAGCGAACGCGTGATAAGGAAAACTCCAGATGACGCGACCGCGTGACCCACGCGGACGCGTGATAGAGGCCACGCACCAGAAATTACAGAAAATGCTCCCAGCGATTTCTAAACCCTTTTTTGGCCCAAATCCAAGTCCAGAAGGCACAGATCAGAGGTTATGAAGTGGGGGAATGCATCCATTCAGGGAGAGTCTCCAATTATTCACTTTTTCATGATTTAGATATAGTTTTTAAAGAGAGGTTCTCTCCTCTCTCTCTTAGGATTATGATTTAGGATTTTCTTGCTTTCATGATTGTCCCTTTTTATCAGGTTCAACTTTCCTTTTTATTATCTTCTCAATTTGATTTATTAACTTTTCCATGTTACAGATAATTCTCTTAATTAATGTTATTTGAGGTATTTCAGTTTATGATTGCTCTCTTTTGTTTATGTTACTGTTACTTCCAACCTGAAGATATTTTTATTCGAGTAGATTTACTTTTCCCCTTTTGGTCTTGGTTAAGAAATCAGTAACTCAGGAGTTATCAAACTCAACGTGATCGATAATTGTTATCTTTGCTAATTGAATTGAACTTCAATAATTCCAGTCCTTTCTTAGGAATTGACTAGAACCCGAAGATCAGACTAATCAATCCACTTGACCTTCCCTTGCTTTAGTAAAGGCTAACTAAGTGGGATTAAGACTCAATTCTCATCACCATTGATAAGGATAATTAGGACAGGACTTCCAATTTCTCATACCTTACCAAAAGTTTATTTTACAGTCATTTACTTATATTAATTGCAATTTAAATTACTTGCTCCCTACTTTCAAAACCCCAATTTACAATCTTCATAACCAATAATAAGAACATACTTCCCTGCAGTTCCTTGAGAAGACGACCCGAGGTTTAAATACTTCGGTTATCAATTTATTTAGGGGTTTGTTACTTGTGACAACCAAAACGTTTGTATGAAAGGACTTTTGTTGGTTTAGAAACTATATCTACAACGCGACTATTTTATAAAATTCTTTACCAGCAAAAATCCTATTCGTCAGGCCTCTTCAGTGACCAGTATCTGTTTCCCTCTGAGGTGCACTGCATCCAGGAAAGTCTTAAAATAATTGCAGTAAAACTCTCTTACCCAGGAAGCATTGACCTCAGTCAAATTTCTCTCCAAGAAGAACCAGCCTCTTTGTTTGATTTGATCGGAGGTGTACTGCTGTAGTTCTTCTGGAATTTTCAAACTCCTCTCCAGGTACAGATTTTTGGAGGTAGCAAACACTGGATACTTCAGCTCACAGTATCAGTTTGCAAACTTAATTGGATCAGTGGCAGAGAGGAGCTGGTCAGCCTTCTCCTGCGGGGTAAAGTGTTTTTCCCGCCAAGAGTCATCATGCATAAGCTCCAGGAGAGACATAGAGGATTCACCTCTTTTCCGTTTTCCAGTTGTTGCCTTGCCTTTTCCCTTTCTTTGAGGGTCAGACATCCTGAAAAATAGAAATCTAGAATATAATAAAAATAGGAAAAACAAGTAGGCAAATAACAAGATAAGCACATAGTGGCAAAGGAGCAGTAAACTATGAAACGATTTTAATAATGGTGATATAAATAGAATTCATGTTAATTAGGAAAAACGATAATCATGCCTTGAGTTAAAAAGTAAAAATAAAAAGTTAGTCAAAAAGCAGAGGGGGTTGTTAGAAAGTTAAAAGTGGTTTGAAATTGAAAAAGAGGTTAGAAAGCAAAAATCAGTGAGTTAGTAAAAAGAAAGTCAGAGTAGGTGGCATGATGATTAGTTTCGAAGTAACAAGAATTTCACAATTTGAAGCAACAGACAACTCATATTCAAGCAAGGAAGTCAAGTTGTTGATGATTCAGATAGATATACCAATAGTGAAAATTGAAATCTAATCAACAATAATGTGAGTTATTAACCGGAAAAAAAAAGGAATAAGAATGCT
Source organism: Arachis ipaensis (assembly GCF_059453495.1). Classification (NCBI taxonomy): domain Eukaryota; kingdom Viridiplantae; phylum Streptophyta; class Magnoliopsida; order Fabales; family Fabaceae; genus Arachis; species Arachis ipaensis. The sequence goes on along the minus strand of NC_142442.1, from coordinate 61,711,024 downwards.
GGCCCGTGCATTCATGAATTGGTTTGGTAAAAGCTAAGGAAAGCAAAATTGAAAATGCCAAAACGAATACATGAGTGAGAATCAAAACGATTTACAGAAAATTGGGCAGCATTCTGGCTAAAATTGGATGTTTTTGGAAAATAAACAGCAAGCAGAATAGTTCATATAAATTAAAATAAACTGCAAATAGATATAAATAATATGAACATGAAAGAGCAGTCGCAATAGCAGCATGAACAGTAAGAACATCATATGAACAATACTAACTTCACAGCAACAGCATGTAACATAAGATGATAAATTCTAAAGTTCCAAAACGTGTGTATACAATAGTAAAAAGTGCTATTTATACTAAACTAGTAACCTAGGTTTACAGAAAATGAGTAACTAAGTGCAGATAGTGCAGAAATCCACTTCCGAGGCCCACTTGGTGAGTGTTTGGGCTGAGCTTTGAAGTTTTCACATGCATAGGCCATTCTTGGAGTTAAACACCAGCTTGGATGCCAGTTTGGGTGTTTAACTCCAGTTCTGGTGCCAGTTCTGGCGTTTTACGCCAAAAAAGGGGTCTCTAGTGAGCATTTAGACGCCAGTTTGGGCCATCAAATCTCAAGCAAAGTATGGACTATTATATATTGCTGGAAAGCTCAAGATGTCTACTTTCCAACGCAACTGAGAGCGCACCAATTAGGCCTCTGTAGCTCCATAAAATCTACTTCGAGTGCAGGAGGGTCAGAATCCAACAGCATCTGTAGTCCTTTCTCAGCCTCTGAATCAGACTTTTGCTCAGGTTCCTCAATTTCAGCCAGAAAATACCTGAAATTATAGAAAAATACAGAAACTCATAGTAAATTCCAGAAATGTGATTTTTGCATAAAAACTAATAAAAATATAATAAAAAGTAACTAAAACATGCTAAAAACTACCTAAAAACAATGCCAAAAAGGGTATAAATTATCCGCTCATCACAACACCAAACTTAAATTGTTGCTTGTCCCCAAGCAACTAAAAACAAAATAAGATAAAAAGAAGAGAAAATACAATAAATTTCAAAAATATCAATGAAGATTAGTTTCAATTAGATGAGCGGGACTAGTAGCTTTTTGCTTCTGAACAGTTTTAGCATCTCACTTTATCCTTTGAAGTTCAGAATGATTGGCATCCATAAGAACTCAGAATTCAGATAGTGTTATTGATTCTCCTAGTTCAGTATGTTGATTCTTGAACACAGCTACTTTATGAGTCTTGGCCGTGACCCTAAGCACTTTGTTTTCCAGTATTACCATCGGATACATAAATGTCACAGACACATAACTGGGTGAAGCTTTTCAGATTATGACTCAGGTTTGCTAGAGTCCCCAGTTAGAGGTGCCCAGAGCTCTTAAGCACACTCTTTTTGCTTTGGACCACGACTTTAACCGCTCAGTCTCAAGCTTTTCACTTGACACTTTCATGCCACAAGCACATGGTTAGGGACAGCTTGATTTAGCCGCTTAGGCTAGGATTTTATTCCTTTGGGCCCTCCTATCCATTAATGCTCAAAGCCTTGGATCCTTTTTTTACCATTGCCTTTTGGTTTAAAGGGTTATTGGCTTTTTCTACTTACTTTTTCTTTTTCTTTCCTTTTTTCTTTATTTTTCACTTTTTTTATTTTTTTTTATTTTTTCGCAAGCTTTGTGTTTTTCACTGCTTTTTCTTGCTTCAAGAATCAATTTTATGATTTTTCAGATTATCAATAACATTTCTCTTTTTTCATTATTCTTTCAAGAGCCAACAATTTTAACATTCATAAACTTCACTATAAAAAATATGCACTGTTCAAGCATTCATTCAGAAAACAAAAAGTATTGCCACCACATCAAAATAATTAAACTATTTTCAAGATAGAATTCGAAATTCATGTACTTCTTTTTCTTTTTCAGAAAGCATTTTTCATTTAAGAAAGGTGAAGGATTCATGGAATTATTCATAGCTTTAAGACATAGACACTAAAAACTAATGATCATGTAATAAAGACAAAAACATAGACAAAACATAAAGCATAAAAACTGAAAAATAGAAAAATAAGAACAAGGATATTAAAGAACGGGTCCACCTTAGTGACGGCGGCTAGTTCTTCCTCTTGAAGATCCTATGGAGTGCTTTAGCTCCTCTATGTCTCTTCCTTGCCTTTGTTGCTCCTCTCTCATGGCCTTTTGGTCCTCTCTGATTTCATGGAGGATGATGGGTGCTCTTGGTGCTCCATCCTTAGTTGCCCCATGTTGAAACTCAATTTTCCTAAGGAAGTGTTGAGTTGCTCCCAATAGTTGTTTGGAGGAAAATGCATCCCTTGAGGCATCTCAGGGATTTCTTGATGAGGGACTTCCTCATGCTCTTGTTGAGGTCCATGAGTGGGCTCTCTTGTTTGCTCCATCCTCTTTTTAGTGATGGGTTTGTCCTCTTCAATGAGGATGTCTTCCTCTATGAAAATTCCAGCTGAATTGCATAGGTTACAGATGAAATGAGGGAAGGCTAACCTCGCCAAAGTGGAAGGCTTGTCCGCCACCTTTTAGAGTTCTAGAGGTATGATCTCATGAACTTCTACTTCCTCTCTAATCATGATACTATGGATCATGATAGCCTGGTCTATTGTAACTTCAGACCGGTTGCTAGTAGGAATGATAGAGCGTTGGATGAACTCCAACCATGCCCTAGCCACAGGCTTGAAGTCAAGCCTTCTCAGTTGAACCGGCTTGCCTTTGGAGTCTCTCTTCCATTGAGCTCCTTCCATACAGATGTCCATGAGGACTTGGTCCAACCTTTGATCAAAGTTGACCCTTCTAGTGAAAGGGTGAGGATCTCCTTGCATTATTGGCAAGTTGAATGCCAACTTCACGGTTTCCGGACTGAAATCCAAGTAGTTTCCTCGAACCATTGTGAGCCAATTCTTTGGTTTCGGGTTAATACTTTGATCATGGTTCTTAGTGATCCATGCATTAGCATAGAACTCTTGAACCATTAAGATTCTGACTTGTTGGATAGGTTTGGTGAGAGCTTCCCAACCTCTTCTCCGAACCTCACATCGGATCTCCGGATATTCACTCTTTTTGAACATGAAGGGGACTTCGGGAATCACCCTTTTCTTGGCCACAACTTCATAGAAGTGGTCTTGATGGGTCTTTGAGATGAATCTCTCCATCTCCTATGACTCGGAGGTGGAAGCAATTGCCTTCTCTTTCCTCTTTCTAGAGGTTTCTCCGGCCTTAGGTGCCATTAATGGTTACAGAAAACAAAAAAGCAGAGCTTTTTCCCACACCAAACTTAAAAGGTTTTCTCGTCCTCGAGCAAAAGAAGAAAGAAAGGAGGAGAAGAAGAAGAAATAGAGGAGATGGAGGGGTGTGTTAGATTCGGCCAAGGGGGGTTGAAGTGTTTATGATGTGTGAAATTGAAGGAGGTAAGGAGGGGTATTTATAGGGTAAGAGAGAAAGGGAAGTCGTGTATGAAGGGGTTGGGTTTGGGAGGGAAATATTTTGAATTTGAATTGTGAGGTAGGTGGGGTTTTATGATGGATGGATGTGTGTGATGCCAGGGCATTTTGGCCAGTTCACTGACCTTTTTTTTCTATTTTAGGGTAGTTTCATGCATTTCCTTAGTAAATAAGCAAGTTTTGGGTGAATATGCACTTACATCTTGATTCAAGCAAACATTGTAAACTATACATGATTTTCATAAGAATTTTGCATGAATTAAATGATAAAATGGATGATGCATGATCTCATGACTTGAAACAAAGCTTTGATGCACCTTGTTTGTTTGATTTCAGGACAAAAGAAGCAAAGAAGAGCCACGTTAGGAGCCACGTTAGTCTCACTGGTGCACAAAATTGTGATCTCAGGCAACGGCGCCAAAAAAACTCTGTGCGCACGTCTTAATAAATCATTTTTCATTCACAACTTCGATACAACTAACCAGCAAGTGTACCGGGTCGTCCAAGTAATAAACCTTACGTGAGTAAGGGTCGATCCCACGGAGATTGTCGGCTTGAAGCAAGCTATGGTCACCTTGTAAATCTCAGTCAGGCGGATATCAAATAGTTATGGAGTTTTCGAATAAACAGAAAATAAAGATAGAAATACTTATGTATATCATTGGTGAGAATTTCAGATAAAGGTATAGAGATGCTTTCGTCCCTCTGAACTTCTGCTTTCCTGCTGTCTTCATCCAATCAATCCTACTCCTTTCCATGGCTGGCTTTATGTAAGGACATCACCGTTGTCAATGGATACTTTGTATCCTCTCTGGAAAATGGTCCGATGCGCTGTCACTGCATGGCTAATCGTCTGGAGGCATCACCGTTGTCAATGGCTGCATCCCATCCTCTTGTGAAAATGGTCCAAATGCTCTGTCACAGCACGGCTAATCATCTGAGGTTCTCGATCATACTGGAATAGGATTCACCCTCCTTTTGCATCTGTCACTACGCCCAGAACTCGCGAGTTTGAAGTTCATCACAGTCATTCAATCCCAGAGTCCTACTCGGAATACCACAGACAAGGTTTAGACTTTCCAGACTCTCATGAATACCGCCATCAATCTAGCTTATACCACGAAGATTCTGATTAAGAGATCTAAGAGATACTCATTCAATCTAAGGTAGAACGGAAGTGGTTGTCAGTAACGCATTCATAGGGAATGATGATGATTGTCACGTTCATCACATTCAGGTTGAAGTGCGAATGAATATCTTAGAAGCGGAATAAGTTGAATTGAATAGAAAAACAGTAGTACTTTGCATTAATCTTTGAGGAACAGCAGAGCTCCACACCTTAATCTATGGAGTGTAGAAACTCTACCGTTGAAAATACATAAGTGAAAGGTTCAGGCACGGCTGAATGGCCAGCCCCCAAAACGAGATCACAGGATCAAAAATACAATCCAGGATGTCAAATACAATAGTAAAAAGTCCTATTTATACTAAACTAGTTACTAGGGTTTACAAAAGTAAGTAATTGATGCATAAATCCACTTCCGGGGCCCACTTGGTGTGTGCTTGGGCTGAGCTTTAATGTTACACGTGTAGAGGTCAATCTTGGAGTTGAACGCCAGTTTGTAACGTATTTCTGGCGTTCAACTCTGGCTTGTGACGTGTTTCTGGCGTTTAACTCTAGACAGCAGCGTAGATTTGGCGTTCAACGCCCTTTTACGTCATCTAAACTCGGCCAAAGTATGGACTATTATATATTGCTGGAAAGCCCTGGATGTCTACTTTCCAACGCAATTGGAAGTGCGCCATTTTGAGTTCTGTAGCTCCAAAAATTTTGAGTGCAGGGAGGTCAGAATCCAACAGCATCAGTAGTCCTTCTTCAACCTCTGAATCTGATTTTTGCTCAAGTCCCTCAATTTCAGCCAGAAAATACCTGAAATCACAGAAAAACACAAAACTTCATAGTAAAGTCCAGAAATGTGAATTTAACATAAAAACTAATGAAAACATTCCTAAAAGTAACTAGATTATACTAAAAACATACTAAAAACAATGCCAAAAAGCGTATAAATTGTCCGCTCATCACAACACCAAACTTAAATTGTTGCTTGTCCCCAAGCAACTGAAAATCAAATAGGATAAAAAGAAGAGAATATACTATAAATTTCAAACAATCAATGAAACATAGCTCCAATTAAATGAGCGGGACTTGTAGCTTTTTGCCTCTTGAATAGTTTTGGCATCTCACTTTATCCATTGAAGTTCAGAATGATTGGCATCTATAGGAACTCAGAGTTCAGATAGTGTTATTGATTCTCCTAGTTCAGTATGATGATTCTTGAACACAACTATTTTAGGAGTCTTGGCCGTGGCCCTAAGCACTTTGTTTTCCAGTATTACTACCGGTTACATAAATGCCACAGACACATAATTGGGTGAACCTTTTCAGATTGTGACTCAGCTTTGCTAGAGTCCCCAATAAGAGGTGTCCAGGGTTCTTAAGCACACTCTTCTTATGCTTTGGACCTTGACTTTAACCGCTCAGTCTCAAGTTTTCACTTGATACCTTCACGCCACAAGCACATGGTTAGGGACAGCTTGGTTTAGCTGCTTAGGCCAGGATTTTATTCCTTTAGGCCCTCCTATCCACTGATGCTCAAAGCCTTGGGATCCTTTTTATTACCCTTGCCTTTTGGTTTTAAGTGTTACTGGCTTTTTGCTCTTACCTCTTGGTTTTAAGAGCTTTTGGCTTTTTCTGCTTGCTTTTTCTTTTTCTTTCTATTTTTTTTCGCTACTTTTTTTTTTCTGCAAGCTTTGTTTTTTTTTTTTTGCTGCTTTTTCTTGCCTCAAGAATCATTTTTTTGATTTTTCAGATTATCAAATAACATGTCTCCTTGTCATCATTCTTTCAAGAGCCAACATATTTAAGATTCATAAACAACAACTTCAAAAGACATATGCACTGCTCAAGCATTCATTCAGAAAACAAAAAGTATTGTCACCACATCAATTTAATTAAACTAAGTTCAAGGATAAATTCAAAACTCATGTACTTCTTGTTCTTTTGAATTAAAACATTTTTCATTTAAGAGAGGTGATGGATTCATAGGACATTCATAACTTTAAGACAGAGTTACTAACTACTAATGATCATGTAATGAAGATACAAACATAGATAAGCACTTAACATAGAAAATGAAAAACAGAGAATGTAAGAACAAGGAATGAGTCCACCTTAGTGATGGTGGCGTTTCCTTCTTGAGGAACCAATGATGTCCTTGAGCTCTTCTATGTCTCTTCCTTGTCTTTGTTGCTCCTCCCTCATTGCTTTTTGATCTTCTCTAATTTCATGAAGGATGATGGAGTGCTCTTGATGTTCCACCCTTAATTGTCCCATGTTGGAACTTAATTCTCCTAGGGAGGTGTTGATTTGCTCCCAATAGTTTTGTGGAGGAAAATGCATTTGAGGCATCTCCGGGATCTCATGGTGATGAGTTTCATGCGTCTCTTGAGATCCATGAATGGGCTCTCTTGCTTGCTCCATCCTTTTCTTAGTGATGGGCTTCTCTTCCTCAATGGGAATGTCTCCTTCTATGAAAGCTCCAGCTGAGTAACATAGATGGCAAATAAGATGAGGAAAAGCTAGCCTTGCCATGGGGGAGGACTTTTCGGCTATTTTGTAGAGTTCAAGGGAGATGACTTCATGAACTTCTACTTCCTCACCAGTCATGATGCTATGAATCATGATGGCCCGATCCACAGTAACTTCAGATTGGTTGCTAGTGGGGATGATGGAGCGTTGGATGAACTCTAACCATCCTTTAGCCACAGGCTTGAGGTCCAGCCTTCTTAATTGAACCGGCTTGCCTTTGGAGTTAATCTTCCATTGAGCTCCTTCCACACATATGTCCATGAGGACTTGGTCCAACCTTTGATTAAAGTTGACCCTTCTAGTGTAGGGGCGTGCATCTCCTTGCATCATAGGCAAGTTAAACGCTAACCTCACATTTTCCAGACTAAAATCTAAGTATTTCCCCCGAACCATTGTAATATAATTCTTTGGGTTTGGGTTCTTACTTTGATCATGGTTCTTAGTGATCTATGCATTGGCATAGACTCTTGAACCATTAGGATACCGACTTGTTGGATGGGGTTTGTTAGAACTTCCCAACCTCTTCTTTGGATTTCATGTCGGATCTCCGGATACTCATTTCTCTTGAGTTTGAAAGGGACCTCAGGGATCACCTTCTTCTTGACCACAACATCATAGAAGTGGTCTTGATGAGCTTTGGAGATGAATCTTTCCATCTCCCATGACTCGGAGGTGGAAGCTTTTGTCTTCCCTTTCCCTTTTCTAGAGGATTCTCCGGTCTTAGGTGCCATCAATGGTAATGGAAAAACAAAAAGCTTATGCTTATACCACACCAAACTTAGAATATTGCTCGCCCTTGAGCAAGAAAAGAAAGAATAGATGAAGTAGAAGAAGAAAATATGGAAGAGAGGGTTGTGTTATGTGAAAATAAGGAAGAATGGAGGGCTATATATAAGGAAGGGAGGGGGGTAAGGTTCGGCCATAAGGGTGGGTTTTGGGTGGGAAATTGATTTTGAATTTTGAAGGTAGGTGGGGTTTATAAGGTAGGTTTATGGGGAAGAGTGGATGGATGTGAGTGGTGAAGTGGTGATAGGGAAGAGAGATTGAGGTGATTGGTGAAGAGTTTTGGGGAAGAGTGTTTATAGGATTGTGTGAAAAAGGGGTGAGAAGAAGTGAGTGGAGGTAGGTGGGGATCCTGTGGGGTCCGCAGATCCTGAGGTGATTCTGTGGGTTACAACCTTGCACCAAATTAGGCATGCAAAATGCCCTTGCACACAACTCTGGGCGTTCAGCGCCAGATTGGTGCTTGTTCTGGGCGTTGAACGCCCATTTGTTGCACATTTCTGGCGTTGAACGCCAGAACCATGCTTGTTCTGGGCGTTCAGTGCCAGCTCTTCTCCAGGGTGCAATTCTGGCATTCAAACGCCCAGATGCTGCCCATTTTGGGTGTTCAGCGCCAGAACCATGCTCTGTTCTGGCATTGAACGCCAGTCAGATGCTTCTTACTGGCGTTTAAACGCCAGTAAGATCCTCCTCCAGGGTGGGATTTTTCTTCTGCTGTTTTTGTTTCTGTTCTCAATTTTTTTTTTATTCATTTTGTGACTCCACATGATCATGTACCTATAAAGACATATAACTAATAAAAATATAGTTAAATAAAAATTGGGTTGCCTCCCAACAAGCGCTTCTTTAATGTCAATAGCTTGACAGTGGGCTCTCATAGAGCCTCACAGATGTTCAGAGCATTGTTGAGACTCCCCAACACCAAACTTAGAGTTTGGATATGAGAGTTCAACACCAAACTTAGAGTTTGGTTGTGGCCTCCCAACACCAAACTTAGAGTTTGACTGTGGGGGCTCTGGTTGACTCTGTTTTGAGAGAAGCTTTTTATGCTTCCTCTCCATGTTTACAGAAGGATGACCTCGAGTTTTAAACACAAGGGAGTCCTCATTCAATTGAAGGACTAGTTCACCTCTGTCAACATCAATCACAGCTCTTGCTGTGGCTAGGAAGGGTCTTCCAAGGATGATGGATTCATCCTCATCCCTCCCAGTATCTAGGACTATGAAATCAGTAGGGATGTAAAGACCTTCAACCTTTACTAACACGTCCTCTACTTGTCCATAAGCCTATTTTCTTGAATTGTCTGCCATCTCTAATGAGATTTTAGCAGTTTGCACCCCAAAGATTCCCAGTTTCTCTATTACAGAGAGGGGCATGAGGTTTATCCCTGAACTAAGGTCACACAGAGCTTTTTCAAAGATCATGGTGCCTATGGTACAAGGTATTAGGAACTTTCCAGGATCCTGTTTCTTCTGAGGCAATGTCAGTTGATCTAGATCACTTAGTTCATTGGTGAACAAGGGAGGTTCATCTTCCCAAGTCTCAATACCAAATAATTTGGCATTCAGCTTCATGATTGCACCAAGGTACTTGGTAACTTGCTCTTCTGTAACATCCTCATTCTCTTCAGAAGAGGAATACTCATCAGAGCTCATGAATGGCATAAGGAGGTTTAATGGAATCTCTATGGTCTCTAAATGAGTCTCAGATTCCTTTGGTTCCTTAGAGGGAAACTCCTTATTGATCACTGGACGTCCCAAGAGGTCTTCCCCCTTGGGATTCACATCCTCCTCTCCCTCTTTGAGTTCGGCCATTTTGGTTATGTCAATGGCCTTGCACTCTCTCTTTGGATTTTCTTCTGTATTGCTTGGGAGAGTACAGGGAGGAATTTCAGTGATCCTTTTACTCAGCTGGCCCACTTGTGCTTCCAAATTTCTAATGGAAGACCTTGTTTCATTCATGAAACTTACAGTGGCCTTGGACAGATCAGAGACTAAGTTTTCTAAATTAGAGGTATTTTGTTCAGAGTTCTCTGTCTGTTGCTAAGAAGATGATGGAAAAGGTTTACTATTGTTAAACCTGTTTCTTCCACCATTATTAAAGCCTTGTTGAGGCTTTTTTTGATCCTTCCATGAGAGATTTGGGTGGTTTCTCCATGAGGGGTTATAGGTGTTTCCATAAGGTTCACCCATGTAATTCACCTCTGCTATTGCAGGGTTTTCAGGATCATAAGCTTCTTCTTCAGAAGATGCCTCTTGAGTACTTGGTGCACGAAATTGTGATCTCAGGCAACGGTGCCAAAAACTCTGTACGCACATATTAATAAATCGTTTTTCATTCACAACTTCGATACAACTAACCAGCAAGTGCACTGGGTCGTCCAAGTAATAAACCTTACGTGAGTAAGGGTCGATCCCACGGAGAATGTTGTCATGAAGCAAGCTATGGTCACCTTGTAGATCTCAGTCAGGCGGATATAAAATAGTTATGGAGTTTTCGAAAATAAATAATAAAATAAGGATAGAAATACTTATGTAAATCATTGGTAAGAATTTCAGATAAGCGCATAGAGATGCTTTCGTTCCTCTGAACCTTTGCTTTCCTGCTGTCTTCATCCAATCAATCCTACTCCTTTCCATGGCTGGCTTTATGTAAGGACATCACCGTTGTCAATGGCTACTTTTTATCCTCTCTGGAAAATGGCCCAATGCACTGTCACTGCATGGCTAATCGTCTGGAGGCATCACCTTTGTCAATGGCTGCATCCCATCCTCTCGTGAAAATGGTCCAAATGCTCTGTCACAGCACGGCTAATCATCTGAGGTTCTCGATCATACTGGAATAGGATTCACCCTCCTTTTGCGTCTGTCACTACGCCCAGCATTCGCGAGTTTGAAGTTCATCACAATCATTCAATCCCAGAGTCCTACTCGGAATACCACAGACAAGGTTTAGACTTTCCGAACTCTCATGAATGCCGCCATCAATCTAGCTTATACCACGAAGATTCTGATTAAGAGATCCAAGAGATACTCATTCAATCTAAGGTAGAACAGAAGTGGTTCTCAAGCACGCGTTCATAGGGAATGATGATGATTGTCACGTTCATCACATTCATGTTGAAGTGCAAATGAATATCTTAGAAGCGGAATAAGTTGAGTTGAATAGAAAAAAAGTAGTACTTTGCATTAATCTTTGAGGAACAGCAGAGCTCCACACCTTAATCTATGGAGTGTAGAAACTCTACCATTAAAAATACATAAGTGAAGGGTCCAGGCATGGCCGAATTGCCAGCCCCCAAAACGAGATCACAGGATCAAAAATACAATCCAGGATGTCAAATACAATAGTAAAAAGTCCTATTTATACTAAACTAGTTACTAGGGTTTACAGAAGTAAGTAATTGATGCATAAATCCACTTCCGGGGCCCACTTGGTGTGTGCTTGGGCTGAGCTTGAATGTTACACGTGTAGAGGTCAATCTTGGAGTTGAACGCCAGTTTGTAACGTATTTCTGGCGTTCAACTCTGGCTTGTGACGTGTTTCTAGCGTTTAACTCTAGACAGCAGCGTAGAACTGGAGTTCAATGCCCTTTTACGTCATCTAAACTCGGCCAAAGTATGGACTATTATATATTGCTGGAAATCCCTGGATGTCTACTTTCCAACACAATTGGAAGCGCGCCATTTTGAGTTCTGTAGCTCCAGAAAATCTACTTTGAGTGCAGGGAGGTCAGAATCCAACAGCATCAGCAGTCCTTCTTCAACCTCTGAATCTGATTTTTGCTCAAGTCCCTCAATTTCAGCCAGAAAATATCTGAAATCACAGAAAAATACACAAACTCATAGTAAAGTCCAGAAATGTGAATTTAACATAAAAACTAATAAAAACATCCCTAAAAGTAACTAGATCCTACTAAAAGCATACTAAAAACAATGCCAAAAAGCGTATAAATTATCCGCTCATCACAATACCAAACTTAAATTGTTGCTTGTCCCCAAGCAACTGAAAATCAAATAGGATAAAAAGAAGAGAATATACTATAAATTCCAAACTATCAATGAAACATAGCTCCAATTAAATGAGCGGGACTTGTAGCTTTTTGCCTCTTGAATAGTTTTGGCAACTCACTTTATCCATTGAAGTTCAGAATGATTGGCATCTATAGGAACTCAGAGTTCAGATAGTGTTATTGCTTCTCCTAGTTCAATATGATGATTCTTGAACACAGCTATTTTATGAGACTTGGCCGTGGCCCTAAACACTTTGTTTTCCAGTATTACCACCGGATACATAAATGCCACAGACACATAATTGGGTGAACCTTTTCAGATTGTGACTCAGCTTTGCTAGAGTCCCCAATTAGAGGTGTCCAAGGTTCTTAAGCACACTCTTCTTTTGCTTTGGACCTTGACTTTAACCGCTCAGTCTCAAGTTTTCACTTGACACCTTCACGCCACAAGCACATGGTTAGGGACAGCTTGGTTTAGCCGCTTAGGCCAGGATTTTATTCCTTTAGGCCCTCCTATCCACTGATGCTCAAAGCCTTGGGATCCTTTTTATTTACCCTTGCGTTTTGGTTTTAAGGGTTATTGGCTTTTTGCTCTTGCCTCTTGGTTTTAAGAGCTTTTGGCTTTTTCTGCTTGCTTTTTATTTTTAGTTTTTTTCGCCTATATTTTTTTTCTCTTTTTTTTCTGCAAGCTTTGTTCTTTGCTGCTTTTTCTTGCTTCAAGAATCATTTTTATGATTTTTCAAATTATCAAATAACATGTCTCCTTGTCATCATTCTTTCAAGAGCCAACATATTTAACATTCTTAAACAACAACTTCAAAAGACATATGCACTGTTCAAGCATTCATTCAGAAAACAAGAAGCATTGTCACCACATCAATATAATTAAACTAAGTTCAAGGATAAATTCGAAACTCATGTACTTCTTGTTCTTTTGAATTAAAACATTTTTCATTTAAGAGAGGTGATGGATTAATAGGACATTCATAACCTTAAGACATAGTTACTAACTTCTAATGATCATGTAATAAGACACAAACATGGATAAGCACTTAATATTAAGAAAACGAAAAACAGAAAATAAGAACAAGGAATGAGTCCATCTTAGTGATGGTGGTGTTTCCTTCTTGAGGAACCAATGATGTCCTTGAGCTCTTCTATGTCTCTTCCTTGTCTTTGTTGCTCCTCCCTCATTGCTTTTTGATCTTCTCTTATTTCATGAAGGATGATGGAGTGCTCTTGATGTTCCACCATTAATTGTCCCATGTTGGAACTTAATTCTCCTAGGGAGGTGTTGATTTTCTCCCAATAGTTTTGTGGAGGAAAATGCATTTGAGGCATCTCCGGGATCTCATGGTGATGAGCTTCATGCGTCTCTTGAGATCCATGAATGGGGTCTCTTGCTTGCTCCATCCTTTTCTTAGTGATGGGCTTCTCTTCCTCAATGGGAATGTCGCCTTCTATGAAAGCTCCAGCTGAGTAACATAGATGGCAAATAAGATGAGGAAAAGCTAGCCTTGCCCAAGGAGAGGGCTTTTCGGCTATTTTGTAGAGTTCAAGGGAGATGACTTCATGAACTTCTACTTCCTCTCCAATCATGATGCTATGAATCATGATGGCCCGATCCACAGTAAGTTCAGATCGGTTGCTAGTGGGGATGATGGAGCGTTGGATGAACTCTAACCATCCTCTAGCTACAGGCTTGAGGTCCAGTCTTCTTAGTTGAATTGGCTTGCCTTTGGAGTCAATCTTCCATTGAGCTCCTTCCACACATATGTCCATGAGGACTTGGTCCAACCTTTGATTAAAGTTGACCCTTCTAGTGTAGGGGCGTGCATCTCCTTGCATCATAGGCAAGTTAAACGCCAACCTTACATTCTCCGGACTAAAATCTAAGTATTTCCCCCGAACCATTGTAATGTAGTTCTTTGGATTCGGGTTTTTACTTTGATCATGGTTCTTAGTGATCCATGCATTGGCATAGAACTCTTGAACCATTAGGATGCCAACTTGTTGGATGGGGTTTGTTAGAACTTCCCAACCTCTTCTTTGGATTTCATGTCGGATCTCCGGATACTCATTTTTCTTGAGTTTGAAAGGGACCTCGGGGATCACCTTCTTCTTGACCACAACATCATAGAAATGGTGTTGATGAGCTTTGGAGATGAATCTTTCCATCTCCCATGACTCGGAGGTGGAAGCTTTTGTCTTCCTTTTCCCTTTTCTAGAGGATTCTCCGGTCTTGGGTGCCATCAATGGTAATGAAAAAACAAAAAGCTTATGCTTTTACGACACCAAACTTAGAATATTGCTCGCCCTCGAGTAAGAGAAGAAAGAATAGACGAAGAAGAAGAAGAAAATATGGAGGAGAGGAGGGAGAGGTGTATTCGGCCAAGAAGGGGAAGAGAGGGTTGTGTTGTGTGAAAATGAGGAAGAATGGAGGGCTATATATAGGGAAGGGAGGGGGGTAAGGTTCGGCCATATAGGGTGGGTTTGGGTGGGAAATTGATTTTGAATTTTGAAGGTAGGTGGAGTTTATGAGGTAGGTTTATGGGGAAGAGTGGATGGATGTGAGTGGTGAAGTGGTGATAGGGAAGAGAGATTGAGGTGATTGGTGAAGAGTTTTGGGGAAGAGTGTTTATAGGATTGTGTGAAAAAGGGGTGAGAAGAAGTGAGTGGAGGTAGGTGGGGATCCTGTGGGGTCCGCAGATCCTGAGGTGATCCTGTGGGGTCCACAGATCCTGAGGTGTTCAAGGATTTACAACCTTGCACCAAATTAGGCATGCAAAATGCCCTTGCACACAACTCTGGGCGTTCAGCGCCAGATTGGTGCTTGTTCTGGGCGTTGAACGCCCATTTGTTGCCCGTTTCTGGCGTTGAACGCCAGAACCATGCTTGTTCTGGGCGTTCAGCGCCAGCTCTTCTCCAGGGTACAATTCTGGCATTCAAACGCCCAGATGCTGCCCATTTTGGGCGTTCAGCGCCCGAACCATGCTCTGTTCTGGCGTTGAACGCCAGCTAGATGCTTCTTACTGGCGTTTAAACGCCAGTAAGGTCTTCCTCCAGGGTGTGATTTTTCTTCTGCTATTTTTGATTCCGTTTTCAATTTTTATATTTATTTTGTGACTCCACATGATCATGTACCTATAAAGACATATAACTAATAAAAATATAGTTAAATAAAAATTGGGTTGCCTCCCAACAAGCGCTTCTTTAATGTCAATAGCTTGACAGTGGGCTCTCATGGAGCCTCACAGATGTTCAGAGCATTGTTGAGACTTCCCAACACCAAACTTAGAGTTTGGATATAAGAGCTCAACACCAAACTTAGAGTTTGGTTGTGGCCTCCCAACACCAAACTTAGAGTTTGACTGTAGGGGCTCTGGTTGACTCTGTTTTGAGAGAAGCTTTTTATGCTTCCTCTCCATGTTTACAGAAGGATGACCTCGAGTTTTAAACACAAGGGAGTCCTCATTCAATTGAAGGATTAGTTCACCTCTGTCAACATCAATCACAGCTCTTGCTGTGGCTAGGAAGGGTCTTCCAAGGATGATGGATTCATCCTCATCCCTCCCAGTATCTAGGACTATGAAATCAGCAGGGATGTAAAGGCCTTCAACCTTTACTAACACGTCCTCTACTTGTCCATAAGCCCATTTTCTTGAATTGTCTGCCATCTCTAATGAGATTTTAGCAGCTTGCACCCCAAAGATTCCCAGTTTCTCTATTACAGAGAGGGGCATGAGGTTTATCCTTGAACCAAGGTCACACAGAGCCTTTTCAAAGATCATGTTGCCTATGGTAGAAGGTATTACGAACTTTCCAGGATCCTATTTCTTCTGAGGCAATGTCAGTTGATCCAGATCACTTAGTTCATTGGTGAACAAGGGAGGTTCATCTTCCCAAGTCTCAATACCAAATAATTTGGCATTCAACTTTATGATTGCACCAAGGTACTTGGTGATTTGCTCCTCAGTAACATCCTCATTCTCTTCAGAAGAGGAATACTCGTCAGAGCTCATGAAGGGCATAAGGAGGTTTAATGGAATCTCTATGGTCTCTAGTTGAGCCTCAGATTCCTTTGGTTCCTCAGAGGGAAGCTCCTTATTGATCACTGGACGTCCCAGGAGGTCTTCCTCCTTGGGATTCATGTCCTCTCCTTCCCTTACAGGTTCGGCCATGGTGATCAATTCAATGGCCTTGCACTCTCCTTTTGGATTTTCTTCTGTATTGCTTGGGAGAGTTCTAGGAGGGATTTCAGTGATCCTTTTACTCAGCTGGCCCACTTGTGCTTCCAAATTTCTAATGGAAGACCTTGTTTCATTCATGAAACTTACAGTGGCCTTGGACAGATCAGAGACTAAGTTTGCTAAATTAGATGTATTTTGTTCAGAGTTCTCTGTTTGTTGCTGAGTGGATGATGGAAAAGGTTTACTATTGTTAAACCTATTTCTTCCACCATTATTAAAGCCTTGTTGAGGCCTTTGTTGATCCTTCCATGAGAGATTTGGGTGATTTCTCCATCAGGGTTTATAGGTGTTTCCATAAGATTCACCCATGTAATTCACCTCTGCTATTGCAGGGTTTTCAGGATCATAAGCTTCTTTTTCAGAAGATGCCTCTTGAGTACTGTTGGATGCAGCTTGCATTCCATTCAGACTCTGAGAAATCATATTGAATTGCTGAGTCAATATTTTATTCTGAGCCAATATGGCATTCAGAGTATCAATTTCAAGAACTCCCTTCTTCATAGGCGTCCCGTTACTCACAGGATTCCTCTCAGAAGTGTACATGAACTGGTTATTAGCAACCATGTCAATGAATTCTTGAGCTTCTGCAGGCGTTTTCTTTAGGTGAATGGATCCACCTGCAGAAGTATCCAATGACATCTTAGATAACTCAGACAGACCATCATAGAATATATCCAGGATGGTCCATTCTGAAAGCATGTCAGAAGGACACTTTTTGGTCAGTCCTTTGTATCTCTCCCAAGCTTCATAGAGGGATTCACCCTCTTTTTGTCTGAAGGTTTGAACATCCACTCTAAGCTTACTCAGCTTTTGAGGAGGAAAGAACTTGGCTAAGAAAGCCTTGACCAGCTTATCCCAAGAGTTCAGGCTATCCTTAGGTTGAGAGTCCAACCATACTCTAGCTTTGTCTCTTACAGCAAAAGGGAAAAGCATGAGCCTGTAGACTTCAGGATCTACTCCATTAGTCTTAACAGTATCACATATCTGCAAGAATTCAGTTAAGAACTGAAAAGGATCTTCAGATGGAAGTCTATGAAACTTGCAGTTTTGCTGCATCAGAGAAACTAATTGAGGTTTCAGCTCAAAATTGTTTGCTCCAATGGCAGGAATGGAGATGCTTCTTCCATGTAAATTGGAATTAGGTGAAGTAAAGTCACCAAGCATCCTCCTTGCCTTATTATTATTTTCGGCTGCCATCTCCTCTTCTTGTTCGAAAATTTCTGAAAGGTGCTTGCTGGATTGTTGTAATTTAGCTTCTCTTAGTTTCCTCTTCAGAGTCCTTTCAGGTTCTGGATCTGCTTTAACAAGAATATTCTTGTCCTTCTCCTGCTCATACGAAAAAGAGGGACAGAAAAATAATAATAATAGGGGTCCTTTTTACCACAGTATTGAGGTCCCTGTGTGAGTAGAAGAAAAGAAGAAGAAAAAACTTCGAACACAGATGGAAGAGGGGGTTCGAATTTGGGTGAGATGAAGTGTTAGTAGATGAATAAATAAATAGAAGGAGGTAACAGAGAGAGATAATTTTTGAAAATAATTTTTGAAAAAGATTTAGTGATTTTCGAAAATAGTTTTTGAAAAAGGTTTGTAATTTTCGAGAATTAAAATCAAAAATTAAAATAATTAGTTAATTAAAAAGAAATTTTGAAAAAGAGGGAAGACATTTTCGAAAATTAGAGAGAGAGGGAGTTAGTTAGGTAGTTTTGAAAAAGATAAGAAACAAACAAAAAGTTAATTAGTTAGTTGAAAAAAATTTGAAAATCAATTTTGAAAAGATAAGAAGATAAGAAGTTAGAAAGGATATTTTAAAATCAAATTTTGAAAAAGATAAGATAAAGAGATATTTTTGAAAAGATATGATTGAAATTAGTTTTGAAAAAGATTTGATTTTTAAAATCACAATTAATGACTTGATTCACAAGAAATCACAAGATATGATTCTAGAACTCAAAGTTTGAATCTTTCTTAACAAGCAAGTAACAAACTTGAAATTTTTGAATCAAAACATTAATTGATGATGTTATTTTCGAAAATTAGGAGATAAAGATAAGAAAAAGATTTTTGAAAAATATTTTTAAAATTTTCGAAAATAAATAAGAAAAATGAAAAAGATTTGATTTTTGAAAAAGATTTTGAAAAAGATAAGATTTTTAAATTGAAAATTTGATTTGACTTATAAAAACAACTAGATTTTAAAAATTTTTGAAAAAGTCAAATCTAATTTTCGAAATTTTAAGAGAGAAAAAGGGGAAGATATTTTTTTTGATTTTTGAATTTTTAATGATGAGAGAGAAAAACATGAAAATGATGCAATGCATGAAAAATTTGGATCAAAATAATGAATGCATGCAAGAATGCTATGAATGTCAAGATGAACACCAAGAACACTATGAAGATCATGATGAACATCAAGAACATATTTTTGAAAAATTTTTAATGCAAAGAAAACATGCAAGACACCAAACTTAGAAATCTTTAATGCTTAGACTCTATGAATGCAAAAATGCACATGAAAAACAAAAAAAGACACAAAACAAGAAAACATCAAGATCAAACAAGAAGACTTACCAAGAAAAACTTGAAGATCATGAGGAACACCATGAGTGCATGAATTTTTTCGAAAATTTTATGCAACTTTAAAACATGCAATTGACACCAAACTTAAAATCTGACTCAAGACTCAAACAAGAAACACAAAATATTTTTTATTTTTATGATTTTCTAATTTTTTTGTTTTTTTCGAAAATTAATTGAAAAAGAAACATAAGGATTCCAAAATTTTTAATATGAATTCCAGGAATCTTGCACTTTTAGTCTAAAGCTCCAATCTGAGGGTTAGAGATGGCTTAATAGCCAGTCAAGCTTTAGCATGAATATGAGAGTAATTCATTCAAATTTAGGCCAAAACCTCAGTCCAAAAGAATTTAGACATGGCTTTATAGCCAGCCATGCTGCAACATGCTTCATGAAACACTAGAATTCATTCTTAAAAATTCTGAAGAAAAATATATTTTTGAAAAGATTTATTTATTTATTTATTTATTTTCGAAAACAGATGAGGAATTTTTGAAAGATTTTTGAAAAATTTTTGAAAAGAAAACAAAAAGAAAATTACCTAATCTGAGCAACAAGATGAACCGTCAGTTGTCCAAACTCGAACAATCCCCGGCAACGGCGCCAAAAACTTGGTGCACGAAATTGTGATCTCAGGCAACGGCACCAAAAACTCTGTACACACGTCTTAATAAATCATTTTTCATTCACAACTTCGATACAACTAACCAGCAAGTGCACTGGGTCGTCCAAGTAATAAACCTTACGTGAGTAAGGGTCGATCCCACAGAGATTGTTGGTATGAAGCAAGCTATGGTCACCTTGTAGATCTCAGTCAGGCGGATATAAAATAGTTATGGAGTTTTCGAAAATAAAAAATAAAATAAGGATAGAAATACTTATGTATATCATTAGTAAGAATTTCAGATAAAGGTATAGAGATGCTTTCGTCCCTCTGAACTTCTGCTTTCCTGCTGTCTTCATCCAATCAATCCTACTCCTTTCCATGGCTGGCTTTATGTAAGGACATCACCGTTGTCAATGGGTACTTTGTATCCTCTCTGGAAAATGGTCCGATGCGCTGTCACTGCATGGCTAATCGTCTGGAGGCATCACCGTTGTCAATGGCTGCATCCCATCCTCTTGTGAAAATGGTCCAAATGCTCTGTCACAGCATGGAAAATTATCTGAGGTTCTCGATCATACTGGAATAGGATTCACCCTCCTTTTGCGTCTGTCACTACGCCCAGCATTCGTGAGTTTGAAGTTCGTCACAGTCATTCAATCCTAGAGTCCTACTCGGAATACCACAGACAAGGTTTAGACTTTCCGGACTCTCATGAATGCCGCTATCAATCTAGCTTATACCACGAAGATTCTGATTAAGTGATCCAAGAGATACTCATTCAATCTAAGGTAGAACGGAAGTGGTTGTCAGGCACGCGTTCATAGGGAATGATGATGATTGTCACGTTCATCACATTCAGGTTGAATTGCGAATGAATATCTTAGAAGCGGAATAAGTTGAATTGAATAGAAAAACAGTAGTACTTTGCATTAATCTTTGAGGAACAGTAGAGCTCCACACCTTAATCTATGGAGTGTAGAAACTCGACTGTTGAAAATACATAAGTGAAACGTTCAGGCATGGCCGAATGGCCAGCCCCCAAAACGAGATCACAGGATCAAAAATACAATCCAGGATGTCAAATACAATAGTAAAAAGTCCTATTTATACTAAACTAGTTACTAGGGTTTATAGAAGTAAGTAATTGATGCATAAATCCACTTCCGGGGCCCACTTGGTGTGTGCTTGGGCTGAGCTTGAATGTTACACGTGTAGAGGTTAATCTTGAAGTTGAACGCCAGTTTGTAACATATTTCTGGCGTTCAACTCTGGCTTGTGACGTGTTTCTGGCGTTTAACTCCAAACAGCAGCGTAGAACTGGCGTTCAACGCCCTTTTACGTCGTCTAAACTCGGCCAAAGTATGGACTATTATATATTGCTGGAAAGCCCTGGATGTCTAATTTCCAAAGCAATTAGAAGCGCGCCAGTTTGAGTTCTGTAGCTCCAGAAAATCTATTTTGAGTGTAAGGAGGTCAGAATCCAACAGCATCAACAGTCCTTCTTCAACCTCTGAATCTGATTTTTGCTCAAGTCCCTCAATTTCAGCCAGAAAATACCTGAAATCACAGAAAAACACACAAACTCATAGTAAAGTCCAGAAATGTGAATTTAACATAAAAACTAATGAAAACATCCCTAAAAGTAACTAGATTCTACTAAAAACATACTAAAAACAATGGCAAAAAGCGTATAAATTATCCGCTCATCACTCACTAACGTGACCACTAACGTGGAAAGGGAGAAAGCTTGTAACATTAGTGGTAAAGTTACCACCAATAACGCCCTCGAAATCCATCATAACCCACGTTAGTTGCCACATTAGTTACACTAATGTGGGAACTAACGTGGAAGGAAAAAGAAGGCTCCAACGTTAGTGGTAAAAGTAAGCACCACTAATGTTCCAAAAGGCCACATATAGCCACGTTAAGAGTCACATTAATCTAATTAACGTGAACTCTAACGTGGAGGGAGAGGAAATCGCCAACGTTAGTGACACTCACCTTTGTCACTAACGTTGGATCAGGCCAAGATTGCCTACGTTGGTGGTCACGTTAAGACTACTAACGTGAAGGGTAACGTGGAGCAAGGGATGATGTGCCAATATTAGTGACACTAACCTTTGTCACTAACGTTAGAGATGGAAAGCATATCCATGTTAGCGGTCACGTTAATACCATTAACGTGAAGCACTAACGTGGGAGAAAGGGGCACTTTGAAGCGTTAGTGACAAAGGTAAGTGTCACTAATGCTCTCGAAGCTTGGGCATGCCCACGTTAAGGGCCACGTTAGTTACAATAACGTGGATCATTAACGTGGAAGAGAGGGACAAGGAGCAACGTTATTAGTAAAAGTGAGTGCCAATAACGCTTGTGAAGTGCTAAGAGGCTACGTTAGTGGTTACGTTAGTACCACTAATGTTGAAGTTAATGTGGATCAACTAGTTTGGAATGTTAGTGACAAAGTTATCGTCACTAACATTTTTGAACCCAAATTTTCACTTAACGTTAACGCCACTAACGCCCTAACTAACTTCCCATCATGCCTAACTCACATTCTTTCTGCAAGCAAAGCTGAGCCCACTAAAGACTGTAACTGCTTCAACTAAAGATCAAGGGCCCATATCCAAAACTTGAAGAGCTAACTAGAAGATCAGAAGAGTAGTATATATAGGGATAGTTTTGAATTAAAAGGGGAGCTAGGGACTTGAGAACTACACTTTGTATATTTTACTTTCTCTGCAACTTCTAGTTTAATTTCAGAATGCACTCTTCTCTATCATCTTCCATTTCCAGATCTATGAACAACTAAACCCCTTTTCATTGAGTTAGGGAGCTCTATTGTAATTTGATGGATCAATAATAGTTTTCATTATTCTTCTTCTTTCTTTTCTCTTGATTTTACTAGAAAGCTTTCAATCTTCATCCAATTGGGTAGGTGTCTTGGAAAAGAGGCTATTCATACTTGGATCTCCTCGGAACCTTGAAAGAGGAATGAGGAGATCATGCTAGAAATTCTTTCTCATGTTGGACCAAATTGGGTTTTGGATGGATATAGTGACATATAATCCTACCAATACTTTGATTTGAAAATACATGTGGTATAATCAGTGATCATACTTCATCTCTTCCCATGAGCAATTAAATCAAGGAATTGGGCAATTGTTCAAGCATAGAGAGATTGGGTTGCCAAGGAATTGGGATCCAATCACTTAAGATTGCCAAGGAGATCAATGAATGCATTGATTGAGGAAGAAATGAGAATGAATTTGATCCGGAGAATGCAACATCTCCTAAGCCCAATGAATCCCCTATTTTTGATCTTACCCATTCTCTTTAATTTCTGCCATTTACTTTTATGCTCATCTTCCCAAATCCCCATTTAAGATTCTGTAATTTACTTTCTGCAATTTACTTTCTGCCATTATTTCCAGCATTTACATTTTCTATTATTTACTTTCCTGCCATTTAATTTTCTGCAATTTCTCAACTCAATTTCTGCTTTGCTCAACTAGAACATTCCTCTAATTAAAGTTGCTTGACCAATCAATCCCTGTGGGATTCGACCTCACTCTGTTGTGAGTTTTTACTTGACGACAATTCGGTATACTTGCCGAAGGGAAATTTGTTGAGAGACAAGTTTTCGTGCATCAAGTTTATGGCGCCGTTGCCGGGGATTGATTTTGTATCGACAATGATTAAGTTAGAGGATTACTAGATTGAGCAATTTTCTTTTGTTTTGTTTAAATTCCATCTGAGTAATTTACTTTCATTTTTAGCTATTTTCTTCCCTTTTTCCCTTACCCGTTTGTTGTGTTTTCTTAGTTGTTTATAATTTAGTTCACTAACCCACTAACTGTTTGATAGATTGCACCACTCACTCTAACATCCATTCTAACAAGAGTAATTTCTTCATTCATTTCCTTTCTTGCTTTTTGCTTTATTGGTTGTATGACGGGTAGAAGAAGTGGGGCTTCAACTTCCTTTGATTCTGAACCTGAGAGGACCTTCCTTAGATTAAGGAGGAAAGCAAGAGGGAAGAGAGTCGTTGGTGCTAAGGAAGAGGAAGAATATTTTGAAACAAACATGGAGGAGAATATAGAGAACCACCATGAAGAAGAAGCTCACAACCATGCCAGAGAAGGCCCAGCAAATCATGCTGGATAAGAGAGAAGAGTTCTAGGCTCTTATATCAATCCAAACCTAGGAAATTGTGGAAGTAGCATTCAAAAGCCAACCATACATGCCAATAACTTTGAACTAAAACCCCAGCTCATCACCCTCGTTCAGAACAACTGTGCATTCGGAGGAAGCGCCCAAGAAGACCCCAATCAACATTTAACCACCTTCCTAAGGATATGTGATACTGTGAAGTCTAATGGTGTTCATCCCGATACTTATAGACTATTTTTGTTCCCTTTTTCGCTCAAGAATAAGGCATCTAAATGGCTGGAATCCTTCCCGAAGGAGAGTTTAACAACCTGGGAAGATGTGGTAAACAAATTCTTGGCGAGATTCTACCCTGCTCAAAGAATCAACAGGTTGAGAGCTGAGGTACAAACCTTCAGACAACAAGATGGTAAAACTCTCTATGAAGCATGGGAGAGGTTTAAGGACTTAACAAGAAGATGCCCGCCAGACATGTTCAATGAATGGGTGCAACTACACATTTTCTATGAGGGTCTTTCTTATGAATCAAAGAAGGTAGTAGACCACTCATCTGGGGATCTCTGAACAAGAAAAAGACCATTGAAGAAGCCATAGATGTCATCGAGACTATAGCTGAGAATGACTACTTCTATGCTTCTGAAAGGGGCAATACTCGAGGAGTAATGGAGCTGAACAACATGGACGCACTGCTGGCTCAAAACAAGATGATCACCAAGCAGTTGGCTGACCTTACCAAGAAGATGGAAAGAAACCAAGTTGCAGGAGTCACCACCTCATCAGTAGCTCAAGAAGGAGTGAATGCAGAGGAAGAGGGTGACCGAGAATAAGCCAACTATATTGGAAACTCACCTAGGCAAACCCATGATCCATACTCCAAAACTTATAATCCTGATTGGAAGAACCACCCAAACTTTGGGTGGGGAAATCAACAAGATCAAGGCCAAGATCAGAGACGTCACAACCCCAACAACAATGCAACTCACCAATATTCCACACAAGGATCATATCAACACCCACCCAACAATACCTCTCAACATTCATATCAAGACCAAAATGGCCCTTCTCACCCCTCCAACCTCAACTCACCATCACCATCTGAAGATAAACTCTCCAGAATTGATACTCTACTTGAAGGTATATGCAAGGAAATCCAAGACAACAGAGTGTTCAAGGATGAGGTACGAGTTAATATCAAAAACCAGGGAGACACCATCAAGAGGCTGGAATTTCAAGTGGGATACCTCTCTCAGCAGATTCCTAAACCTACTGATAGCTTCCCAAGTGACACGGAGAAAAATCCGAGAGGTGAAGCAAAGAAAGTAAGATGGAAAGAATGCAAGATGGTCACTATAAGTGATAAGGGGAGTGTGGAAGAATTGAACAAACCCTTAGAACACTCTCGAGATATTCCAGCAGAGAAGCAGAAAGAGGGTGACTAAGAAACCAACTCCACACAGAATAAGGGGTTAAGGGAGAAGGAGATTCTGAACCCATATGCACCTTTTCCCCAAAGACTCAAGGGTGGTGTAGAAAAGAGAGTGTACTCAAAGTTTCTCGACATGTTTTCATCTCTCCATGTAAACATACCATTCATCAAGGCTCTCCAACAATTGCCCTCATACATTAAGTGCATGAAAGAGCTGTTGACCAAGAAAAGTTTACTAAAGGGAGGGCAAATAATAGTGATGAATAAGGAGTGTAGTGCTCTCATTCAAACAGAGTTGCCTACAGAAAAGAAGGACCCAGGGAGCTTTCACATCCCTTGTGCTATAGGAGAAACAAGGATTGATAAGGACTCTATGACTTGGGAGCAAGCATCAACTTAATGCCTTTATCCATCATGAAGAAGCTTCAGATCAATGAGCTAACGCCCTCGGATGTAATCATCAAGTTGGCTGACAAAATTCAAAAACAAGCAATAGGAGTGGTTGAAAACGTGTTGGTGAAGGTTGGGAACTACTTCCTTCCCACAGACTTTGTTATCTTGGAGATGGAAGAGAGTTACCTCTATCTAATCATATTGGGAAGACCATTCCTAGCCACAGCCAGGGCACTCATAGATGTGGAACGAGGAGAGCTAATATTGAGGATACATGATGAACAACTTACCTTCAATGTCTTCAAACCCTCACAAGAAGCAGATGAAGAAAACAAGGAATCAAGGGGAGATCACAATAAGGCACTGTTGGAAGAAATAAGCACTGAAGCACAAATAATACACCTGGGAATCCCTTTAGTTGACAAACAATACAGTCAGAAGGTACAACAATTAAAGGAAACCCAAGAGGAACTAAACCAACCAGAGTTATATGGGACCAGCAACAAAATCTCCCTGGAAAAATAGGCCACAAGGAGCAGGATAGCATTAAAAGAAACAAGGAAGAAGGCGCCAAGGGGATCGAGGATCAAGAAGATCCCTACAGAGGATTTTTCTCCAGGGGATAAAGTAATCTCTGCTCATTTCCCAGCTATTCCACCTCATCTCCCCACCATTCCATCTCAGCTGCCTAAAGTCTACACCATCAGCAGAATTCTATCCTTGGAACATGTGGAGATTCTTAATGAAGCCAACGGAGATAGATTCACTGCGAGAGGGGAAGATTTGAGGCACTACCAACCACCCTGACAAAGGCAAAACGTCAAGCTAATGACGCTAAAGAAGCGCTTCATGGGAGGCAACCCATGCTTTATATCCTTTCAGTTTTTTTTTAAGATGTTTAAAGTAATTAATAAAGCAAGGTTCATAAATTCCAAATCAATTTTGACAAACACCTAGATGAACCTTTGTATGCAACATATAGTGAACAACAAGTTTGGTGTTTAAGGTACACTTGAGCCTCACTCAACTCTTTTCACACTCCATGGTCACAAACTAAGTTTGGTGTCACCAATGTTGCATACATGAACATTAAATAAGTCAGTTGGTTTGCATTCATGGATGGCATTTAGATGTTCAAAAACAAAAATCTAAAAAGAGGCAAATCCACTCTTTAACTTTTGCCACCAAAAATTCAATGCTTACTTTTGCTCTCCTTTTATCTTGTGTAGGAAATGAAGGAAGGATTGAACAAAAATTGATAGGACAAATGAAGAAGGGAGTTAGGCCACTTCAAAAAGGGGGACTACACACATGTCTTCAAAAGGAGTACATTGGGAAGTGTTGCCATGCAATATTGGAAGGAGAATATCTTTGGAGACCGAACCAACCCCATCATAAAAGTGGTGATCCTTGTGCTCATTTCATGCTAAACCCCAACCGTCCATTATTAGCCTAGACCATCAATCCACACCCTTCATTTACTCACCACTTTTCCATATAAGTGGCTCTTATTCCGTACCTCTTCACATTCCAATTCTCCTTTCTTCATACTTCTTACTCTCACCCACGCCCTTAGCTACACCCTTTCAACCATCCATACTTCTACAATTTCAAATTCAGAGAGCACTCATGGCATCATCAAGCTCCAAGAGGCAAAAGAGAAAGGAACCGGTGGAGAGCATTCCTTTTGATGAAGGGAGGTTCAAGACCGCCTTCCATGAGCTCCAATTTGAATGGATAAAACACAAGAAAATATTGCCAGAATTAACATTCTAGTTCAATGATGATGAGTGCCCACAGATTAGAGAGAAGATTGAACAAAGGGGTTGGCAAGAACTCACAAACCCAGACACAAAGATAAATACAAATCTCATTAAGGAGTTCTATGCCAATGTAGCCAAATAAGACACTACCAAGGCTCCTACCTTCAAAAGCTACGTGAGAGTAACAGAGGTGGACTTCAGTCCCAATGCCATAATGAGGACTCTTCATCTGATATCACACCCTTCTGATAAGCCCAGCTATCAAGCAAGGATAAGTAACGGTCCCGACAATGATGAACTTGAAGAAATTGTGAACGACATGTGTGTTATAGGATCATTGCTTCACTTAGTTAACCCCCTAATAATAGAGGAAAGTTAAGTGAAAGTAACTAACTTGAGTCACAAGTCCTAGTCTAACGCTAGGAAAGTCTAGCTTTAGTGCACTCTAAGTCAATTAGCAATTCTCAATTCCTAATCAACTATTGATATCCACTACTCAAGTATCTCCAATAACTTAACCCCTAAGCCAAGTAAGAGAAATCTACTCCATAGCTACGGTTGTCATTTTCACAAATAATTGGTGGGCAATCATAGAAGACATGATGAAATTGAGAGAAAAGAATTGAATTAAAGCTATCTAATTCAAGCAATTGAATGAAATTCCTTAATTCATTAATCAAAATTCAAAGTAACAAGGTCACAAATCTAGATCCAAGTGAATGAATCAAAAGAGCACTAATTGAGAGTAGAAGAAAAGTAGATCTACAACTTGTATCAAAGTAAAAGTGAATTAGCAATGGATCTCACCAAGAAATCAAAGGAGAATTGCAATGGAGAGAGTAAGATCCTAGAGAGAAGTTGAAGTTTCTCTCCCTAAAATGAAAATGTAACTAACTACCCAAAATATCTAGCAAAAATGTCTCATAATCCCATCCCTCTAATCCTTGGTCTTCTTATGCTTTTCCCGCCAGAATTCTGCTCCAAAACAGGGCCTGCTACTGCCTGAAATTGCTCGTCACGTTTTCTTCTTAAAAAATCACGTGCAGCCATCGGCGCGTACGCGTCCCTGGGGCTTTTTGCGATCCACGCGCAAGCGTCTAGTGCGCGCGCACATCCAAGGGTTTCTGGCCCAGCCATATAAACGCGCCGACTTCTCGTTTCGGCTCCATTGCGCCGGCTCTGAGGGTGCACATCCACGCGTACGCGTACGGTGCGTGTGCGCGCCCATGTCCAAGTTCCAAAACTCTAATCTTTCCATGCTCCTTCTATTCATGCATGCTTCCTTCATCCCTCTTAGCCATTTTTGCCCTATAACTTCTGAAACCACTTAACAAACGGATCACGGCATCGAATGGTAATAGAGGAGGATTACGATATATCAATTTTAATACAAAAGAAGTATGTTTTCATCTATGAAGCAAATTTGGGAAAGGAATACAAAATCATGTATTTTTATATGAATAAGTGTGGAAGATCATTGATAAAACCCTCAAAATCTATACATGATAAACACTAAAAACGGGATTTATCAACCTTCCCACACTTAGACTATAGCATGTCCTCATGCTAAAGGAAAGCAAAAGATCAAAGGATCCCAAGAGAATGAGATTCATGGGATGCAATCTAGTTACATGAATGCAACTAGGGTGTATGCCACTATCTACTTGGTCAAAAGCAATTCAATCTTCCTAGAGTATATATATATCGGCACATAGGGCAAGATGATAGGCAATGTATGAACTCTACCAATTCTATTCATCAAAGTGAAATATGCACAGTTTGCATGACGAACGCTCGCGAGAGCCGAAAACAAGGGATTGAGCTTCGAACCCCTCACCGGAAGTGTTTGCACTCTATTCGCTCGGTGTATAGGGTTGATCACTCAATCCTCCCCTACTTCAAGCTCTTCCAAAATTTTTTCTTCCTCTAATCAATCAACAATTATTCTATGCATGCATACATATATCATGAGGTCTTTCCTTAGGTTGTAATGGGGTTAGGGTTAAGGTAGGGTTATACATTTGGCTAAGTGGGCTAAAAATTGAATCCTTTGATTAACTTAAGCTCCCCTCCTAACCTATATAACATCCTATACAATTATGTACTAACCTAACTACCCATTCCTCACTTTTTCACATACTCATGCATTTACTTTTGATCATTATACAGATGCATTGATTTGTCTTTAAGCCTTACTTTGGGGCATTTTGTCCCCCTTTTTTTTCTTTTTTTTTTCTTGCTTTGTTTGTTTTTTCTCTTTTTTTTTCTTTCATTATGCCTTTTTCTTCTCTTTTTGTTTTGTCTCTTCTTTCGTTTTCTCCTTTTTTTCTTATCAACGCATATGGTCTACACATTTGGTCAACACATGAGTATGTATCTATTTCCCAATATTTTTAACAAAAATAACACCATGCTCTTACCTCAACCAATGTCCCCCCTATTTCCCCACACTTGAATGACACACACACTTTAGACTAAGCTATTCAAGGATTCAAATAGGGACATTCATAGTTTTCTACTTTTGGCTTGTGATGTGCTAAAATTAAGAATAAGTGGGTTAAGCGTAGGCTCAAAGTTGGTTGCAAAGGTTGTTATAAGGTAAGGTCATTTGGGTAAGTGGCTAAGTGAATTGATGGCCTCAATCATGTACATGCATTCATACATATAACAATGGACATATAGAGTTAAACAAATTAAGGATCACAATCATAGAGAGAAGACAATGCACACAAGAAGGAAAGTAAGTGGCTAGAAGATGTAGCCACACAATTAGGCTCAAAACTCACTTGCTTGTGTTCTTGGCTCAAAATCCACGTTCCAAATTACATTCTTCAAACAAGCTTAGCATAAAAAAATTTTAAAATTTTCAAAATTGGTAGGTTTGCCCTAAAATTCTAGCTTCCTAGGAAAGAAGTCATTACTCTATCCAAGTGGACTTATTAAGAGATAACTATCATGCAAAGGATGTCAAAAAGTGAAAAACCTAATCATGCAATCTATCCTAATTAACAAAAGAGATTCAAAATTTATTCAGGTGTTACCTATGGAGACTGGTCGGCCGGCCGACCTCCTCACACTTAGAAGTTGGCACGGTCCTCCGTGCCTTGGGTGAGACGCAGTGATTGATCGGCTTCCGAGTGTCTATCATCTTCTCCATTATCGCTATCTTCATTGACGGTGCTGGTGGACTTGGAAATTTTTGGTTCATCCATAGGTGGTGCTAGGCAACTGAGAAGCTTCTTGACAAAAGTGTATCGGCGTTGGTTATGCCGCTCATAACGATCGAGCTTCTTATGGAGTTCCTCTATGTGTTGCATGGATGATTTTGGTGGTGCGATTGAAGTGGTGGGAATGTTC
Source organism: Arachis ipaensis (assembly GCF_059453495.1). Lineage (NCBI taxonomy): Eukaryota > Viridiplantae > Streptophyta > Magnoliopsida > Fabales > Fabaceae > Arachis > Arachis ipaensis. The sequence continues at coordinate 61,680,580 of NC_142442.1, read as the reverse complement.
ATGGGGATGGTTAAGTTTGGATCCTCGATGTCCGCCGGAGGGTTGAGGTATCTCCCGGTTGGAACAACATTGCCATCCACCGAGATCATGGTCCTCCTGTCCTTAGTCTCGCGAGGGACACCGGCTGTGGCAACTAAGTCGGTCACCAAAGCGGGGAAGGGTAGGTTTCCTTTAGTGTGGATGCGGCCCATAGCCTGGCGAATGAGACGGGAAATATGCACCGGTCTCTCTGTGAGGACACACCAAACCAACAGGGCTAACTCGGCAGTGATAGATGAGCCATGGGTGCTTGGGAGCACATAATGGGCTAGAATTTGGGCCCATGCCTGAGCCTCCATGGTGAGAAAACGTGTGGTGATGCCCTTGGGCCAGAGTCTCATCCTTCCCCAAATCCAGAATGATTCGGGTATGGCAATGACCCTGAGGACGGCATCCCAGTCAAACCCATATTCGCATCGTGCCGACAAAATCTCTTGATATACCTCAAGTCCTTCTGCGACGGTCCGGTCTTAAGCACACTTTGAATGGCCTCCTCTGTGACGGGAACTTGTCTTTGACGTACAAATACCGATGCAAGGGATGATGAGTGGTAATTGGTGTAAAATTCCACCACCCAGGACAAGTTTGCTTCGCGTGGCTTCTTTAATAGGAACTCCCATTGCCGTCGCTTGATGCGAGGCATCACCAGCGGAATGACATGAGTCGGAGGGGCTAGAAGAGGCTTTCCGTGATAGTTCCTTTCTTTGATCAAGGGGTAGACAAGTTCATAGTATCGGTTAGGGAACTTGTTTGGATCCCTTGCCGGGTTGTCCTTTTCCAAAACATTAATGTTAGCAATGCTCCTTGTCTTATTGAGGATGGGCTTGGCTCTAGGCGCTTGGTGTGCTTTGCTAGTGGACCGTGGAGGTGCCTTCTTGGATGCCTTTCCTTGGTCTTTCTTGATAGCCATCCTAGAAAAGAGGGAAAGGTGGCGAAATTATACTCAAAAAAGCACCAAGAAATAATAGTCATGAAAGTGATAAAGCATAAGAGAATAAATGTCTTAGATACATGACAGCTGCAATATGTAACTAAGGCAATAATGAATACCATGGCCAATCACTAGCATGTGATGTAGGAGTGGTATAGGCATGCAAGCAAGAAGCATGAGGAGCACACACTCTCAACATCAATGACAAGAGGTAAGTGTCAAGGGATGAGCATGTAGAGATGAAGCAAGAAGAGTAGGAGGCTCAATGCACATATGAACAAGCAAGTGAATGAGAAAGAACACTATATGGGAAACACTAAGTCAAATTTAACTCAAAAAGTCATGTATGCCTTTCATCAAACATTTGGTGTGCATTCCTTTTTGTGATAAAAATTAGAGCAAAGGTGACAATGTAACATCCCACAAAGCATCATCAATCATCATAGCATACCACACATTGCAAGGAAAAGCAATTAAGACAAAATAACTCATCAATGCAAGAGTAATCCCCACTTTTAACACCCATTAGAAAATAAAAAATAAAGAAAATCCAACAAACAAACTAATCATGAATGAGAGCCAACTAAGAAGAAGAGTAAGGAAATGCAACTAATGAAAGGAAGAAAGGAGAGAGAGAGAGCTAAGCAAGAAAAAGGGAAAGTGAGAATACCTTGAGAAGAAGAAGAGGAAATGAGGAATATAAGTTAGAGATGAGGGAATGAGAGGTATGGGAGAGGAAAGGGGAAAGAGGGGTGTGGGACCACCGGAGGTGGTGGTTGCCGCCGGTGGAAGGGGCAGAAGAGAGGTGGTAGAAGTGGTAGGAGGGGGTAGAAGGGGAGAAGAAGGATGAAGATAAGAAGAAGGGAGAAAATTGAAAGAAGAGGTGCGCTAGAAGCAATTGGGTCGCAAGACTGACGCACGTGCGCCATGCACGCGTGCGCGTGCATGGGCAAAATACAGCAGGGATGTAGACGCGTCTAGTGCGTGTACGCGTGAAGTGGGTGATATGTAAGTGTGCGCGCAAGCGTCAGGTGCGCTTGTACGTGTGTCTTAGTTGTGCCCCCAGCACAACGTGGGCATAACTTTGGCTCAACTCTCAGAAAAAAGTACTAGGAATTGCATTGACACGAGCGACGCGGACGTGCACGGTGCGCATACGCGTCGATGTGCATATCGTCTGAGGGACGCGTGCGCACCAGGTGCGCGCACGCATGAGTCGAGTCAGGCGTAAGGCATAGTGTTAGCCCAAAATTAGCACAACTCTCTGGAAAATGAACCAGGAGTGCAGATGGCACCATCGGCGTGTACGTGGCTAGTGCGCGTACGTGCGCTTTGCACGATTAAGGTAATGAATGCGTACGCGCTAGGTGTGCACACGCGTGACTAGTGTTGTGCCTGGGTTCAGCGTTGGCTCAGAATGGGCACAACTCTCTGGAAAATGACCCAGGAGCTGCGAGTGGCCTATGGGCGCGTGCGTGCCTTGTGAGGGCACGCGCACCCCCCCCCTTTTTTTTGAGACATGAAGAATCCATATTTATCATGAATTCAGTGGGTAAACAAGCCAAAGGGGTCAAAAACACCCAAAACTCCATGCAATACCTAAAGATGGGGTGTTTTCTACCACACAATCAATCTATCTATTGAAAAATCAATGCAAATCTTCATGAACAATTTATCCAAGGCAGCCACAATCAAATCTAACCAAATAATGTTAAAGCTAAGCAATCAAAAAACAATGAAGAATTCAAGAACTATATACAAAAGGGGTAAAAAGATAGATCTCACCATGGTGGGGTGTCTCCCACATAGCACTTTTGTTTAATGTCCTTAAGTTGGACTTTCATCAGCTCATTGCTCTTTGCCAAGAGGTGCATCTTCCAAGAGGAATACCTCAATCTCCTTGTTGTTCTTCATTTGCTCACCATGATACAACTTGAGACGGTGCCTATTGACCTTGAAGATATCCAGACTTGAGGGATGGCGCAAATGGTAAACCCCATAGGGTTCCGCTTTCTCTACTTGATATTGTCCTTTGATGTACCACTATTTCGTGGTACATCTTGTACTTAATTGAGTGGATTTTATCCATTAAACTCACTTATTCATAGAATTTGCATGTTTTACATTTTCCTTCTTGATTTTGTGCTATGATTGGAAACATGTTTCTTTGGTCTTAAATTTGCTATGTTTAATCCTCTCTTATTACCATTCGATGCCATGATATGTGTGTTAAGTGTTTTCAGAGATTACAGGGCAGGAATGGCTTAGAGGATGGAAAGAAAGCATACAAGAGTGGAAGGAATAAAAGAAATTGAAGGAAATGCAAAGCTGTCAGCCCTGACCTCTTCGCACTCAAATGGTCATAACTTGAGCTACAAAGGTCCAAATGAAGCGGTTCTAGTTGCATTGGAAAGCTAATATCTAGGGCTTCGCAACCATATATAATTTGCCATAGTTTCCCAGAAGATAGGCAACACGCACGCGTAGATCACGCGCACGCGTGACCTGGAGAAAATTCTATCCACGTATACGCGTGGTCGACGCGTACGCATGACTTTGCCGGGTGTTGAACGTATCAGAAATCGCTGGGGGCAATTTTTGGGCTATTTTTGACCCAGTTTTTAGCCTAGAAAACACAGATTAGAGGCTATAAAGTGAGGGAATCGATCCATTCATTGAGACAACATTCATTATTCACAATTTTAGGTTTAGATGTAGTTTCTAGAGAGAGAGGCTCTCTCCTCTCTCTTAGATTTTAGGATTAGGATTTCTTCATTTTCTTCATTCCAGGTTCAATGTTCCTTTTATTTAGTTTCTTTTCTACTTTTATTTATCTTATTACTCTAATTTGTTTATTTTCTCAATATTGGTTTATGAACTCCATGTTAGATTTGATTTCTTTATTTAATGTAATTTGAGGTATTTCAGATTTATGATTGCTTTCTTCTATTTATAATATAAATAATTTATATTTTCCCCTTTTGGCTTTGGTTGAGTAATTGGTGACACTTGAGTTGTCAAACTCAGCTTTTGATTGAAAATTGGAAATTGCTGATTGATTTGGATCCCTCTAAAGCTAGTCTTTCTATAGGAGTTGACTAGGACTTGAGGAATCAAATTGATTAGTCCACTTGACTTTCCTTTATTTAGTAAGGGTTAACTAAGTCGGAGCAATAACAATTCTCATCATACCTGATAAGGATAACTAGGATGGGATTTCCAGTTCTCATACCTTGCCAAGAGTTTTTCTAGTTATTAATTTACTTCCTTGGTGGTACACGGAATTGTGAATCACACTTTTGCAATTTCGCACAACTTACCAGCAAGTGCACTGGGTCGTCCAAGTAAAACCTTACGTGAGTAAGGGTCGATCCCACAGAGATTGTCGGCTTGAAGCAAGCTATTGTTATCTTGTAACTCTTAGTCAGGATATCAATAACAATTCTTAGTTTTAATTAGAATGAGTAAAATAACATAGATTAAATAATTCTTGTTATGCAGTAATGGAGAACAGGTTGTAGTTTTGGAGATGCTTTATCTTCTGAATATCTGCTTTCCTACTGTCTTCTTCACGCACGCAAGGCTCCTTCCATGGCAAGCTGTATGTTGGTGGATCACCGTTGTCAATGGCTACCATCCGTTCTCTCAGTGAAAATGGTCCAAATGCGCTGTCACCTCACGGCTAATCATCTGTCGGTTCTTACTCATGTTGGAATAGGATCCATTGATCCTTTTGCGTCTGTCACTATGCCCAGCACTCGCGAGTTTGAAGCTCGTCACAGTCATCCCATCCCAGATCCTACTCGGAATACCACAGACAAGGTTTAGACTTTCCGGATCTAAAGAATGACTGCCAATAATTGTAGCCTATACCACGAAGGTTCTAATCTTAGATTAGAAACCCAAGAGATATGCACTCAAGCTAATGTAGATAGAACGGAGGTGGTTGTCAGGCACGCGTTCATAGGTGAGAATGATGATGAGTGTCACGGATCATCACATTCATCAGGTTGAAGTGCGAGTGAATTTCTTAGAATAGAAACAAGCGTGATTGAATGGAAACCAGTAGTAATTGAATTAATTCATTGAGACACAGCGGAGCTCCTCACCCCCAACCATGGGTTTTAGAGACTCATGCCATAGAAAATACAAGTTCTGATGTAAAATGTCATGAGGTATAAAATAAATCTCTAAAAGTAGTTTTTATACTGAACTAGTGACCTAGGTTTACAGAAAATGAGTAAACTAAGATAGATAGTGCAAAAATCCACTTCTGGGGCCCACTTGATGTGTGCTTGGGCTGAGCATTGAAGCTTCCATGTGTAGAGACTTTTCTTGGAGTTAAACGCCAGGTTGCTGCCTATTTCTGGCGTTTAACTCTAGTTTTTATGCCAGTTCTGGCGTTTAACGCAAGAATAGAATAGAAACTTGGCGTTAAACACCAGTTTGCGGGATCTCAACTCGGGCAAAGTATGGACTATTATATATTGCTGGAAAGCCCAGGATGTCTACTTTCGAACTCAATTGAAAGCGCACCAATTGGACATTTGTAGCTCCAGAAAATCCATTTCGAGTGCAGGGAGGTCAGAATCCAATAGCATCTGCAGTCCTTTTTCAGCCTCTGAATCAGATTTTTGCTCAGGTCCCTCAATTTCAGCCAGAAAATACCTGAAATCATAGAAAAACATACAAACTCATAGTAAAGTCCAGAATTGTGATTTTTGCATAAAAAATAATAAAAATATACTAAAAAGTAGCTAGATCCTACTAAAAACTATATGAAAATACCGCCAAAAAGCGTATAAAATATTCGTTCATCACAACACCAAACTTAAACTGTTACTTGTCCTCAAGAAACTAGATAAATAAAACAGGATAGAAAGAAAATCAAGAGGCAATAACATCTCAGAGTTTTATATGAAGCTCAAATTCTCATTTGATGATCGGGAATAGTAGCTTTTTGCTTCTGAACAGTTTTGGCACCTCAATTTATCCTTTGAAGTTCAGAATGATTGGCATCTATAGGAACTCAGAATTTAGATAGTGTTATTGATTCTCCTAGTTTAGTATGTTGATTCTTGAACACAGCTACTTTATGAGTCTTGGCCGTGGCCCTAAGTACTTTGTTTTACAGTATTACCACCAGATACATAAATGCCACAGACACATAACTGGGTGAACCTTTTCAGATTGTGACTTAGCTTTGCTAAAGTCCCCAGTTAGAGGTGTCCAGAGTTCTTAAGCACACTCTTTTTGCTTTGGACCACGACTTTAACCGCCCAGTCTCAAGTTTTTCACTTGACACCTTCACGCCACAAGCACATGGTTAGGGACAACTTGGTTTAGCCGCTTAGGCTAGGATTTTATTCTTTAGGCCCTCCTATCCATTAATGCTCAAAGCCTTAGATCCTTTTTACCCTTGTCTTTTGGTTTAAAGGGTTATTGGCTTTTTCTGCTTGCTTTTTCTTTTTCTTTCTTTTTCTTTTATTTTTTGCTATTTTTTTTCGTAAGCTTTGTATTCACTGCTTTTTCTTGCTTCAAGAATCAATTTTATGATTTTTCAAATTATCAATAACATTTCTCCTTTTTCATTATTCTTTTAAGAGCCAAAAAATTTAACATTCATAAACTTCATTATAAAAAATTATGCACTGTTCAAGCATTCATTCAGAAAACAAAAAGTATTACCACCACATATAAATAATTTGAATTTTTCTTATTAAGAACTAGAAAATAAAACTGCCTCCTTATTCTAAAAAAATCTGCTATTTTTATTCATGTTTAATGATGATGAGAAAAATAAATGATAGCTTACTTGGAGATAATTAAATAAAAATAAAAATAAAAATAAAGATACTAATTACTATTATTCATGTGACTCCTAAGGTAGATCTCTAATAGTAAAAGTTATCACAGAGTTAAGATTAGGACTCAACAACCTTTATTTTGGGAGATGGATGCTCCTTCAATCTGTGGGGTGTCTGGCTCTTCAAGAGACAGCTTCTGGCGCATCAACTCCTGTAGCTCACGCCCTTGCTTCTCTTGTTCCTTCAGTGGTTTGCAGAGCATGCTATTTTGAACTTGCTGTTCTTCTTTCAGTTGATCCATAGCTTCTTGCAACTCGGTGACAGATGCTTCTAGGTGGGTCCAATAGTCAACCTGAGGGATTTCTGGGAGGAACTCCTGTGCCCTCTTTTTGATAGAGTTATCTTGCACTTGTTGTCCTTCCATTGACTTTTTGGTGATTGGGTGCTCGACTGAGATATACTCATCCACTTCCATCTTTACCCCAGCATCTTTACATAGCAGAGAGATTAAGCTTGGGTAAGCCAATTTGGCGTCAGTGGAGTTCTTGTTTGCAATTGTGTAAAGCTCACAAGAAATCAGATGATGAATCTCCACTTCGTTTCCCAGCATAATACAGTGGATCATCACTGCTCTTTTGATAGTGACTTCAGAGCGGTTGCTGGTGGGCAGTATAGAATGCCCAATGAAGTCCAGCCAGCCCCTAGAAACTGGTTTGAGATTTCCTTTCTTGAGTTGATTCGGGACACCTTTTGTGTTGGTTATCCACTTGGTTCCAAGGATGCATATGTCCTCTAGAACTTGGTCCAAGTGCTTATCAAATCTCACCATTCTCCTATTAAAGGATTCTGGATCATCTTGTAGTTGAGGCAGCTTGAAGACCTCTTTTATTTTGTCCAGGTGGAAGTAAATAATCTTTCATCTAACCATGGTTCGAAAGGTATAGAAAGCGGTTCTAGTCATTCTCTGCTTATCTATTTGCCACAGATTTGAGTAGAATTCCTGAACCATGTTTCTACCCACCTTTGTCTCAGGATTAGCTAGAATTTCCCAGCCCCTGTTTTGAATTTGCTCTTGGATCTCCGGATATTCATCTTCTTTCAGATCGAATTTAACTTCTGGGATCACTGACCTTAGACCCATTATTTTGTGGTAATGGTCTTCCTGTTCTTTGGTTAAGAACCTCTCTTGATTCCAAAGTGGTTTTGGAGTGCTCTCTTTCTTGCCTCTTGAAGTGGTTTGTTTTCCCTTAGGAGCCATGATCTTGGTGAATCTTAGGTCAGTGATCACAAAAAACACACCAAACTTAGAGGTTTGCTTGTCCTCAAGCAAAAGAAAGGAAAGGAGAGAAATAGAAGGAGAGTCAAATTCGAGTTATGGAGGAGAGGGGGAGGCCGATTGTGAATTTATAAGGGAGGGGATGGGTTCAAAAATTTTCAAAAAAGATATGATAGAAGGTATGATTTGTAAAAGATAAATATGATATGAAAAAGATGAAATTTTAAAATTGAAAAGATATGAGAGATTTGAAAAAGATAAATCTGAATTTGAAAAGATACTATGATATGAGTTGAAAAGATTTGAGAAGAAATTAGAAAGATAGATGAGTTTTGAAAAAGATTTGAAAAGAAATTGAAGAAGATTTGAGAAAGATCTTTAGGATTAAAGAAAAATTTATTTTTAATTTGTTTTATTTTTTTGAAATTGAAATTGAAAGATGATAATTTGTAACATGTCTATGCAAGAAATTTTGGATGGAACCATGAAAATTTGGAAAAAATTTGAGTTGGAATCAAGACTTCCTCCCCTCCATATTCATGGCGTTAAACGCCCAGAGTGGCACCCATTCTGGCATTTAACGCCCATTTGCTGCTTCTTTTGGGCGTTTAACGCCCAGCCAGGTACCCTGGCTGGCGTTAAACGCCAGAAAGCCTTTATCACTGGGCGTTTTTTTAAACACCCAGGATGCTGCAATTCTGGCGTTAAACGCCCAGAATGGTGTCCATTTTGGTGTTTAACGCCCAGAAAGGTATTTTTACTGGCGTTAAACGCCCAGAATGGTGCCCATTCTGGCGTTTAACACCCACAATACCCCTTACTAGCGTTTTTGTGCCAGTGAGCTCCTTTTCTCTGCTTTATGCTCTGAATTCTTCTGTAACTCTGTGAACTCCTGCAATTGTTAATTAACCTTGAAGATAATTTATATCAAACTCATATAATTATTATTTGAAAAACAAATAAACCTTGCTAATGGCTGGGTTGCCTCCCAACAAGCACTTCTTTATTGTCTTTGGCTGGACCTTACTGAGCTTTTAATCTAGTCTCAGCTTTGAGCATTCTTGCTCAACATTGCCTTCAAGATAATGCTTGACTCTCTGTCCATTAACAATGAACCTCTTATTAGAATCAATATCTTGAAGCTCCACATAGCCATATGGTGACACACTTGTAATCACATATGGTCCCTTCCACCAGGATTTTAGTTTCCCGGGGAATAATCTGAGCCTAGAGTTAAACAGCAGAACCTTCTGTCCTGGTTCAAAGACCCTGGATGACAGTTTCTTATCATGCCACCTTTTTGCTTTCTCCTTGTAAATTTTTGCATTTTCAAAAGCATTGAGTCTGAATTCCTCTAGCTCATTTAACTAGAGTAATCTCTTCTCTCCAGCTAACTTAGCATCTAGGTTTAGGAATCTGGTTGCCCAGTAGGCCTTATGCTCCAGTTCCATGGGCAAATGACAGGCCTTGCCATACACAAGCTGGTATGGAGAGGTTCCTATAGGAGTCTTGAATGCTGTTCTGTATGCCCACAGAGCATCATCCAAGCTTTTTGCCCAATCCCTTCTACGGGCAATTACAGTCCGTTCCAGGATTCTTTTTAGTTCTCTATTAGAGACCTCAGCCTGCCTATTTGTCTGTGGATGATATGGAGTTGCTACTTTGTGGCTAATTCCATATCGGACCATAGTAGAGTAAAGCTGTTTATTGCAGAAATGAGTGCCCCCATCACTGATTAGTACTCTAGGGACACCAAACCTACTGAAGATATCTTTTTGGAGGAACTTCAGCACTGTCTTAGTATCATTAGTGGGTGTTGCAATTGCCTCTACCCATTTAAATACATAGTCTACTGCCACCAGAATATACGTGTTTGAGTATGATGGTGGGAAAGGCCCCATGAAGTCAATACCACATACATCAAACAACTCAATCTCCAAGATCCCTTGTTGAGACATGGCATAACCATGAGGCAGATTACCAGCTCTCTGGCAGCTGTCACAGTTACATACAAACTCTCGGGAGTCTCTATAGAGAGTAGGCCAGTAGAAGCCACATTGGAGAACCTTGGTGGCTGTTCGCTCACCTCCGAAATGGCCTCCATATTTTGATCCATGGCAATGCCATAAGATCTTCTGTGCCTCTTCCTTGGGCACACATCTACGGATTATTCTGTCTGCACATCTCTTAAAGAGATATGGTTCATCTCATAAGTAGTACTTTGCATCAGAAATCAATTTCTTTATTTGCTGCCTACTGTACTTTTTGGGTATGAATCTTACAGCTTTATAATTTGCAATGTCTGCAAACCATGGTGTTTCCTGTATGGCAAATAGTTGCTCATCCGGAAAGGTCTCAGAGATCTCAATAGAGGGGGAGGACGCCCCTTCTACTGGTTCTATCCGGGATAGATGATCAGCCACTTGGTTCTCTATCCCTTTTCTGTCTCTTATTTATATATCAAACCCTTGCAGAAGCAACACCTATCTTATGAGCCTCGGTTTTGAATCCTGCTTTGTAAGTAGATATTTAAGAGCAGCATGGTCAGTGTACACAATCACTTTTGATCCTACTAAGAATGATCTAAACTTGTCAATGGCATAAACCACTGCAAGCAACTCCTTTTCTGTGGTTGTGTAATTTTTCTGTGCATCATTTAAAACACGGCTAGCATAATAAATGACATGCAGAAGCTTGTTATGCCTCTGTCCCAATACTGCACCAATGGCATGGTCACTGGCATCACACATAAGTTCGAATGGTAATGTCCAGTCTAGTGCAGAAATAACTGGTGCTGTGACCAGCTTAGCTTTCAGAGTTTCAAACGCCTGCAGACACTCTGTATCAAGCACAAATGGCATGTCAGCAGCTAGCAGATTACTCAGAGGTTTTGCAATTTTTGAAAAATCCTTTATAAACCTCCTATAGAATCCTGCATGTCCCAGAAAGCTTCTGATTGCCTTAACAATGGCAGGTGGTGGTAATTTTTCAATTACCTCTACTTTAGCTTGATCCACTTCTATTCCCTTGTTTGAAATTTTATGCCCAAAGACAATTCCTTCAGTCACCATAAAGTGACATTTTTCCCAGTTTAAAACAAGGTATCTTGGCACCTTTTCAGAACAAGTGCTAAATGGTCAAGGCAGGAGCTGAATGAGTCTCCAAAAACTGAGAAGTCATCCATGAAGACTTCCAGAAATTTCTCTACCATATCAGAGAAGATAGAGAGTATATACCTCTGAAAGGTTGCAGGTGCATTGCACAGACCAAAAGGCATCATTCTATAGGCAAATACTCCAGAAGGACATGTGAATGCTATTTTCTCTTGGTCCTGAGGATCTACTGCAATTTGGTTGTAACCTGAATAGCCATCCAAAAAGCAGTAATATTCATGACCTGCTAGTCTTTCTAGCATCTGGTCTATGAATGGTAAAGGAAAGTTATCCTTCCTGCCGTATTGAGCCTTCTGTAGTCAATACACATACACCACCCTGTAACTGTTCTTGTAGGAACCAGTTCATTTTTTTCATTATGAATCACTGTCATACCTCCCTTCTTTGGGATGACTTGGACAGGGCTCACCCAGGGGCTATCGCAAATAGGATAAATAATCCCAACCTCCAGTAACTTGGTGACCTCTTTCTATACCACCTCCTTCATGGCTGGATTTAGCTGCCTCTGTGGTTGAACCACTGGCTTAGCATCGTCCTCCAATAGGATCTTGTGCATGCATCTTGCTGGGCTGATGCCCTTAAGATCACTTATGGACCACCCAAGAGCTGTGTTGTGTGTCCTTAGCACTTGAAGTAGTACTTTTTCTTCATGTGGATTTAAAGCAGAGCTTATGATCACCGAAAAAGTGTCACCTTCTCTCAGAAATACATATTTCAGGGATGGTGGTAGTGGTTTGAGCTCGGGTTAGGAGGTTTCTCCTCTTCCTGAGGAAGCCTCAGAGGCTCTTTTAATTCCTCTGAACCCTCCAAATCAGGCTGAACATCTTTAAAGATGTCTTCCAGCTCTGATTCGAGACTCTCAATCATATTGATCTCTTCCAGCAAGGAGTCAATAATATCAACGCTCATGCAGTCATTTGATGTGTCTGAATGCTGCATAGCTTTGACAGCATTTAACTTGAACTCATCCTCATTGACTCTCAGGGTTACTTCCCCTTTTTGGATATCAATGAGAGTTCGCCCAGTTGCTAGGAAGGGTCTTCCTAGAATGAGAGTTGCACTCTTGTGCTCCTCCATTTCCAGTACTACAAAGTCAGTGGGAAAGGCAAATGGCCCAACCTTGACAATCATGTCCTCAATTATGCCTGATGGATATTTAATGGAGCCATCAGCAAGTTGAAGACATATCCGGGTTGGTTTGACCTCTTCAGTCAATCCAAGCTTTTTGATAGTGGATGCAGGGATTAGATTGATACTTGCCCCAAGGTCACATAGGGCTGTCTTGGTACAAGTACCCTCTAATGTGCATGGTATCATAAAGCTTCCGGGATCCTTAAGCTTTTCTGGTAAGCTTGTCAGAATGACTGCACTGCATTCTTCAGTGAGAAAGACTTTTTCTTTTTCTCTCCAATCCTTCTTATAACTTAAGATCTCTTTCATGAACTTAGCATAAGAGGGCATTTACTCAAGTTCCTCTGCAAATAGAATCTTTATTTCAAGAGTCCTGAGATAGTCTGCAAAGCAGGCAAATTATTTATCCTGTTTCGCTTGGCGGAGTTTCTGAGGATAAGGCATTTTGGCTTTATATTCTTCAACCTTAGTTGCTGCAGGTTTATTTCCTACAGAGGCAGGTTGAGAAGCCTTCTTGAGGGAGTTATTATCAGCACTTGCAGGTGTCTGATCCCTCATTGGCGTTTGAACGCCAGGATAGGGAGATGGATGGGCGTTTAACGCTAGATTCCTACCCTTTTTTGGCGTTTGAACGCCAGAATTGGACATGGATTGGGCGTTTAACGCCAATTTTTCACCCTTTTCTGGCGTTTGAATGCTAGACTTATTCCTCTTTGGGCTCTTACTATCCTCAGAGGGATTTTGGGTAGCAAGTTGCTCATCCTCTGTCAGCTGTTCTTTTCTTGGCTTTCTGCTGCTTTGAGTTGAGGTAGTTAATGTTTTTCCACTTCTTAATTAAACTGCTTGGCACTCTTCTGTTATCATTTTTGATAACTACTGTTTTGTCTGATTCAATTGTGATTTCATATCCTTGTTAGCATTTTTGGTTCCTTGTAGCATCTCCTTAAATTCTGCTAACTACCTTGTTATAGAAGATAGTTACTGATTGAGTTCAGCAACTTGTTCCTGAGGACTAAAGTCAGTTGATATTGCCTTAGCTTCTTCTTTCATGGAGGACTCATTACTTATGTACAGATGCTGATTTATAGCAACTATATTGATAAGCTCTTGAGCCTCTTCAATAGTCTTTCTCATGTGTATAGATTCACCAGCTGAGTGGTCTAGAGATATCTAAGCTTTTTCTGTAAGCCCGTAGTAGAAGATGTCTAACTGCACCCACTCTGAAAATATTTCAGAGGGGTATTTCCTTAGCATCCCTCTGTACCTCTCTCAGGCGTTATAAAGGGATTCATCATCCTCTTGTTTAAAGCCTTGGATGTCTAGCCTTAGCTGTGTCATCCTTTTTGGAGGGAAATATTGATTCAGGAATTTGTCTGATAACTATTTCCATGTTCTTATGCTTGCTGTAGGTTGGTTATTTAACCACCTTTTAGCTTGATCTTTTACAGCAAATAGAAACAGTAATAATTTGTAGATATCCTGATCTACTTCCTTGTCACGTACTGTGTCAGCAATTTGCAAGAACTGTGCCAGAAACTCAGTAAGTTCTTCCTGTGGAAGACCGGAATACTGGCAATTTTGCTGTACCATGACAATAAACTGAGGATTTAGCTCGAAACTGCTTGCTCTGATGGGAGGTATACAAATGCTACTCCCATATGCAGCAGTAATGGGGTTAGCATATGACCCCAGAGTCATTCTGGACTGTTCATTTCCACTTTGGTCCATGATGGAAAAAAGGGAACTGATGTGAATTGCAAATAAAATATATTTTTATTTTTAATTTATTTAATTAAAAACAACCGAAAAAATAAAATAAAAAAATAAAGTAGAATAATTGGAAATTAAAATAAAAGTTCGAAAACTAAAATAATTGATTAATTAAGAGAATTTGAAGAATTTTGGATACAATTTTTGAAAAAGATTTTTGAATTTAGAAATTTCAAAACTAAGATAAGATAGAATAAAATCTAAATTTTAAATGAAATTTTTGAAATCTCAATTAAATAAATATGGAAGATATTTTTGAATTTAATGAAGAAAGAGAAAAACAATAAAATAACACCAAACTTAGAATTTTTAGATCAAAACAAAGAAAACAAACAGGAAAACTTTGAATATCAAGATGAACACTGAGAGCAACTTTTGAAAAATTTTTAAGAAAACAGAATAACAAAGGACACCAAACTTAAAAAGTTTTGTACTCTAAGCACTAATAATTCGAAAAAAATGAAAGAAAAATAAACATATGCAATTGACACCAAACTTAAAATATGAAACTAAACTCAAACAAAAGACTAAATTATGAAGTTATTGGTTTTGAAAATTTTCAAAAATAATTTAGAAAAACAAAATAAGGATTTTAAAATTTTAACCAAAAATAATAATAGAAGACTCTAAACCAAAAAGAAAAATTTTTCCTAATCTAAGCAACAAAATAACCGTCAGTTGTCCAAACTCGAACAATCTCCGGCAACGGTGCCAAAAACTTGGTGCACAAAATTGTGAATCACACTTTTGCAATTTCGCACAACTAACCAGCAAGTGCACTGGGTCGTCCAAGTAATACCTTACATGAGTAAGGGTCAATCCCACGGAGATTGTCGGCTTGAAGCAAGCTATGGTTATCTTGTAACTCTTAGTCAGGATATCAATAACAATTCTTAATTTTAATAAGAATGAATAAAAGAACATAGATTAAATAATACTTGTTATGCAGTAATGGAGAACATGTTGAAGTTTTGGAGATGCTCTGTCTTCTGAATCTCTGCTTTCCTACTGTCTTCTTCACGCACGCAAGGCTCCTTCCATGGCAAGCTGTATGTTGGTGGATCACTGTTTTCAATGGCTACCATCCATCCTCTCAGTGAAAATGGTCCAAATACGCTATCACCGCACGGCTAATCATCTGTCGGTTCTCACTCATGTTGGAATAGGATCCATTGATCCCTTTGCGTCTGTCACTACGCCCAGCACTCGCGGGTTTGAAGCTTGTCACAGTCATCCCATCCCAGATCCTACTCGGAATACCACAGACAAGATTTAGACTTTCCGTATCTCAAGAATGACCGCCAAGAATTCCAGCCTATACCACGAAGGTTCTAATCTTAGATTAGAAACCCAAGAGATATGCACTCAAGCTATTGCAGATAGAACGGGGGTGGTTGTCAGGCACGTGTTCATAGGTGAGAATAATGATGAGTGTCACGGATCATCACATTCATCAGGTTGAAGTGCGAGTGAATATCTTAGAATAGAAACAAGCGTGATTGAATGGAAAACAGTAGTAATTGCATTAATTCATCGAGACACAACAGAGCTCCTCACCTCCAACCATGGGGTTTAGAGACTCATGCCGTAGAAAATACAAGTTCTGATGTAAAATGTCATGAGGTATAAAATAAATCTCTAAAAGTGGTTTTTATACTGAACTAGTGACCTAGGTTTATAGAAAATGAGTAAACTAAGATAGATAGTGCAGAAATCCACTTCCGGGGCCCACTTGGTGTGTGCTTGGGCTGAGCATTGAAGCTTCCATGTGTAGAGACTTTTCTTGGAGTTAAACGCCAGGTTGCTGCCTATTTCTGGCGTTTAACTCTAGTTTTTATGCCAGTTCTGGCGTTTAACGCCAGAATAGAGTAGAAACTTGGCGTTAAACACCAGTTTTCGTGATCTCAACTCGGGCAAAGTATGGACTATTATATATTACTGGAAAGCCCAGGATGTCTACTTTTGAACTCAATTGAAAGTGCGCCAATTGGGCTTCTGTAGCTCTAGAAAATCCATTTCGAGTGCATGGAGGTCAGAATCCAACAGCATCTGCAGTCCTTTTTCAGCCTCTGAATCAGATTTTTGCTCAGGTCCCTCAATTTCAGCCATAAAATACCTGAAATCATAGAAAAACACACAAACTCATAGTAAAGTCCAGAATTGTGATTTTTGCATAAAAACTAATAAAAATATACTAAAAAGTAGCTAGATCCTACTAAAAACTATATGAAAATACCCCCAAAAAGCGTATAAAATATCCGCTCATCACTTGGCAATTTATTTCCTTGTTTCCTATTTCAAAAACCCCAAAAAGATACAATTTCATATCCAATAATAAATTATACTTTCCTGTAATTCCTTGAGAGACGACCCGAGGTCTAAATACTTCGGTTATCAATTTTATTAGGGGTTTGTTACTTGTGACAACCAAATTTTTGTACGAAAGGATTCTCTGTTGGTTTAGAAGCTATACTTCCGATGAGACTTTATCTGTAAAATTCTTTACCGGCAGAAATCCGTTCGTCAAAATGGCGCCGTTGCCAGGGAATTGCAAACGTGTGCCTTATTATTGGTTATTGTAAATATTTGCTTTTTGTTTCTTTGTTAGTGTTTCTAGTTTTAGGAGTTTATTTTTATTAATTTTTATTAATTTTTATTTTCTTTAGCTACTATGAATTCTCACCCCTCTGGTTTCAAGTTTGGTTCCAATGTTGTTATAAGGAATGGAAGCTATAATGAGAACAGGCATCAAGGTTTGAAGAATCAAAGATGGGAGGAGCCACAAGGATTTGATCAACCCTCTTGGCAACAACCCCCTCCAATGCACTATAACCAACAACCATTCTATGATGCATATTGATGCACGGAAACTTGTCTCTCAACAATTTCCCTCGGCAAGTATACCGAATTGTCGTCAGGTAAAAACTCACAATAGAGTGAGGTCGAATCCCACAGGGATTGATTGGTCAATCAACTTTAATTAGAGGAATGTTCTAGTTGAGCTAAGCAGAATTTGATGTGAGAGTTGCAGGAAATTTAATGGCGGAAAGTAAATAGCTGAAAAAGTAAATGCTGGGAGTAAAGAGCTGAATATAAATGACGGAAAGTAAATTGCAGAATCTTAAATGGGAAATGGGGAATTTAGCATGAAAGTGAATTGCAGAAATTAAAGAGAATGGGTAAGATCAGAAATGGGGGATTGATGAGCGGATAATTTATACGCTTTTTGGCATTGTTTTTAGTATGTTTTTAGTATATTTTAATTAGTTTTTATTATATTTTTATTAGTTTTTATTTAAAATTTACTTTTCTGGACTTTACTATGAGTTTGTGTGTTTTTCTATGATTTCAGATATTTTCTGGCTGAAATTGAGGGACCTGAGCAAAAATCTGATTCAGAGGCTGAAAAAGGACTGCAGATGCTGTTAGATTCTAACCTTCCTGCACTCAAAGTGGATTTTCTGGAGCTACAGAAGCCCAATTGGCGCGCTCTCAATTGCGTTGGAAAATACACATCCTGGGCTATCCAGAAATATATAATAGTCTATACTTTGCCCGAGATTTAATGGCCCAAACCGGCGTTCCAAGTCAGCTCAAGAATTCTGGCCTTTAACTCCAAAACTAGCACAAAAGCTGGAGTTAAACGCCCAAACTGGCACAAAAGCTGGCGTTTAACTCCAAGAAAAGTCTCTACACATGGAAGCTTCAATGCTCAGCCCAAGCACACACCAAGTGGGCCCGGAAGAAGATTTCTGCATTAATTACCTCTTTCTGTAACCCTAGGCTACTAGTTTTCTATAAATAGGACCTTTTGCTACTGTATTTTCATCTTTTTTACTCATACTAATATAGACCTTTTCACGTTTGGGGGCTGGCCTCACGGCCATGCCTAGACCTTGTTCTTATGTATTTTCAACGGTGGAGTTTCTACACACCATAGATTAAGGTGTGGATCTCTGTTGTTCTTCATGAATTAATATAAGTACTATTGTTTTTCTATTCAAATCAAGTCTATTTTTTCTCCAAGATATTCATTTGTTCTTCAACTTGATGAATGTGATGATCCGTGACACTCATCATCATTCTCACCTATGAACATGTGCCTGACAACCACCTCTGTTCTACTAGCAATGGCTTGAATGCGTATCTCTTGGGTTTCTAATCTAAGATTGGAACCTTCGTGGTATAGGCTAGAATTATTGGCAGCCATTCCTGAGATCCGGAATGTCTAAACCTTGTCTGTGGTATTCTGAGTAGGATCTGGGAAGGGATGACTGTGACGAGCTTCAAACTCGCGATTGTGGGGCGTGTGACAGACGCAAAAGGATCAATGGATCCTATTCCGACATGATCGAGAACCGAAAGATGATTAGCCGTGTGGTGACAGCGCATTTGGAACGTTTTCACTGAGAGGATGGGAAGTAGCCATTGATAACGGTGATGCCCAATATAAAGCTTTCCATGGAAAGAAGTCTGAATGATTGGAAGAAGGCAATAGGAAAGCAGAGGTTTAGGAGGAACAAAGTATCTTCATACGCTTATCTGAAATTCCAACCAAAGAGTTACATAAGTATCTCTATCTTTATTTTATGTTTTATTTATCTTTTAATTATCAATTCTCCATCACCATCTGAATTCGCCTGACTGAGATTTACAAGGTGACCATAACTTGCTTCAAGCTGACAGTCTCCGTGGGATCGACCCTTACTCACGTAAGGTTTATTACTTGGACGACCCAGTGCACTTGCTGGTTAGTTGTGCGGAATTGTGACAAAGTGTGATTCACGTTTAAGAGCTCCAAGTCCTTTGGCGCCATTGTTGATGATCACAATTTTGCGCATCAGGGATTCATTGGGCTTAGGAGATGTTGCATTCTCCGGATTAAGTTCATTTTCATCTCTTCCTCAATCAATGCATTCATTGATCTCCTTGGCAATCTTAAGTGATTAAATTCCAATTCCTTGGTAATTCAATCTCTCAAATCTTGATCAATAGCCAATTCCTTGGTCCAATTGCTCATGAGAAGAGATGAAGTATGGTCACTGATTATACCACATGTATTTCCAAATCAAAGTGTTGGTAGTATTATATGTCACTATATCTATCCAGACCCCAATTTGGTCCAACATGAGAAAGCATTTCTAGCATGATCTCTTCATTCCTCTTCCAAGTTCTGAAGAGATCCAAGTATGAATATCTTCTTTTCCAAGACAACACCCAATTGGATTAAGATTGAAAGCTTTCTAGTAAAATCAAGAGAAAAGAAAGAAGAAGAATAACAAAAACTATTATTGATCCATCAAATTACAACAGAGCTCCCTAACCCAATGAAAGGGGTTTAGTTGTTCATGGCTCTGGGAATGGAAAACAAAGACGGAGAGTGCATTCTGAAAGTAAAACTAGAAGTTACAGAGAAAGTAAAATTATACAGAGAGTAGTTCTCCCAATCCAAAAGCTTTTCTCTAGTTCAAAACTACTCCTATTTATACTACTCTTTTGATCTTCTAGTTGGCTCTTCAAGTCTTGGATATGGGCCTTTGGATCTTGAGTTGAAGCAGTTATCATCTTTAGTGGGTTCAGCTTCACTTGTAGAGAAAGTGTGCAGTAGGCATGGACTTTGGCTTAGGGCGTTAGTGGTGTTAACGTTAAGTGAAAATATGGGGTCGAGAACGTTAGTGACAATCACCTTTTTCACTAACGTTCCTAACCCAGAATGGTCCACGTTAACTTCAACGTTGCCTCTTGGCCCTTCGCAAACGTTATTGGGGTTTACCTTTCCCAATAACGTTGAGAGTACCTCTTTCTCCCTATGTTAGAGTTCACGTTAGTATAGTTAATGTGACCTTTAACGTAGGCTTGACAAATCTTCGAGAGTGTTAGTGACACCTACCTTTTTCACTAATGCTCCAAAATGCCCCTTTCCCACGTTAGTGCCTCACGTTAATTACATTAACGTGACCACTAACGTGGTGTTGATTGCCATCTCCAACGTTAGTGACAAAGGTGAGTGTCACTAACGTTGGCTCATCATCCCTTTCCTCCACGTTAGCTTCCACGTTAATGTAATTAACATGGTAACTAACGTGGCTCATAGTGGCTTAGTCCAACGTTAGTGACAAAGGTGAGTGTCACTAACGTTGGCGATTCCATGCTCCTTCCACGTTAGAGTTCACGTTAACCAAGTTAACGTGGCTCTTAATGTAGCCAATATGGGCTTAGTCCAACGTTAGTGACAAAGCTGAGTGTCACTAACGTTGGCATTATCTTCCTCTTTCACGTTAGAGTTCACGTTAACTGAGTTAACGTGACTCTTAACGTGGCCAATTGCCCTCTTGGAGCGTTAGTGGCACTCACTTTTACCACTAACGCTTGGAGCTTCCTTTTCCTCCACGTTAACTACCACATTAATGTAGTTAACGTGGTAATTAACGTGGGCTATGGTGGCTTCGAAGACGTTATTCGCGATCACTTTTCTCATTAACGTTGCAAGCTAGCTCCCATTCCACGTTAGTGGTCACGTTAGTTAGACTAACATGGCTACTAACGTGGCTTTTCCTTGCTTCCTTTGTCCTGAAATCAAGCAAATAAAGTGCATCAAAGCTCTAATCCAAGTTATGAGTCATGCATCATCCAATTTGTCATTAAATTCATGCATAATTCTCATGAAATCATATAAAATTCACAATGTTTGCTTGAATCAATATGTGAGTGAAATTCTACCCAAAACTTGCTTATTTCCTAAGAAAATGCATGAAACTATCCTAAAACAGTAAAGAAAAGGTCAGTGAAACTGGCCGAAATACCCTGGCATCACAACACCAAACTTAAAGCTTGCTTGTCCCTAAGCAAGTACTGAAACATGAGAATGATGAATGAAATGAAATGAGGAATGAATCATTATTGTGGAACTCATGTCCTTGGTTTTATGGGGTTTCATGCATAGCAACTTAGGTTCATTCCTCTACTGGCTTTCAGACCTTTATCATGCCCTGGAATACTCACTTGATTGCACCTTTTGAGACTTTTATTTATTGACCCCTTTGTCTTTTCAAAGTTCATTGCATCCTTAGGCTAAGTGTTCTATGAGGGGGCGACTTTTTAAAATAAGCTTTTAGCCAACACTCCCGAACTAGTTGGTTCAAGGTGCTAGGTGTTGAAACACCCCTAAGGACTTACTCCCTCAAGTCTCTCTCCCCCATACATGCACACCATAGGCACATAGTTTGTTATTTTCTTTCCTTGGGGCCTTGGTGTCCAGCACCTCTTTGGGTTACTAAATGTTCTGTAGCAAGGTTGCTCTTGATGGTGGATTTTCAGTTGATAATCCCGGGTTAGTTAACCCAAGTTACCAAGTGATGAAGCACTCCTAAGAACTTATTCATCCAAGCATATCCTTGATATAAGAGCACCACAGACACATTCCTCAAGATTCAAGCCCTTGGTGCCTAGCCTTATTTTTTATTACTTTTCTTTCTTTTTCAACTCTTATTGTTCTTTTCCTTTTTCTTATTAGGATCTTGTTATTTAGCTAGTCTCATGGGGTGTGTTTCAAGCATATGACTTCAGGATAGATAGTTGCCTTCCTACCTTGTTGGTGAACCAACTTAGCTAATTTATTACCATACCACAAACTTAGGAACTTACTCTGCAATATGAACCTCACTCTGGTCTTTCATAGCATACATTCTCTTTTTATTTGATTCAAAAGGACAAGCATACAAGTAAGCAAGGTGAAGATGCAGCAGTGACATTAGACTAGTAAGCATAGACCTAAGCAATGACAACTTAAAGGCAAAATTTAAAATCCTAAACTACCATGGAAACATGTTCTATTTTATACATGATTTTCCTTATTTAAAGCTTTGAAAAAGATGGAACAAAGAGGGAACTCCACCACCTTTTACTCATGGGAGTGCTCATGTTCTCCCTCTTGTTTGTCCCCTTTGTGTTTTTCTTGAGTGCTTGAACTCCCACTTCCTTTGCCTTTTTCAATTAACTTTTTCCAGAAGCCAGCATCTTCCATCTTCTTTTTTAATGTTTCCTTCTGCTGTTTCACCTTCCTTTCCTCTTGTTCTGTTAGCTCTTTTTGGACTTCATCATACCTAGGGATTGCAGACTGCAGATTATGCATATGACCAGACATATAGTTCAACTTGGCTTGAGTGTTTATATTGAACTCCTCCCTATGTAGTTGCCGTCCTTCATTCAGTACGCTGAACTCATTGAATGCCTTCGTCTGTGCTAGCTGTCGTTGGTTGAGTTCTTGAAGGCATTTGTCTTGATGCTCTTGCCTTTCAGTCACTTGATTGATGGCTTAAGTGAGCTGGGAGTAATGTTCCATTTGCTATTTCTGCCACTCCCCTTGTTGATTCATCCAATTAGAAAGCAGTTCTTCTTGACGATCCATCCTTTGTGCTTGAATGTGCAGTTGTTGTTCTTGTCCCTCCATATAACTCCTTGCTAGCTCCTCAATGGCTCCGTGAATGTGATTCAAGTTGATGTTGGTTGGATCATAGTACTCTTCTTGCTGGTATTCTTCTTGATGAGATTCTTCTTGGTGAGGTCCCTCTTGTGCTGTTCTTTTCCCTATTTGAGGCCTTCTTTGTTGTTGGGCGGGTGCCACATAAGTTATTTGCTGTAACGTGACTGACCTTCCAGGGTTCACCCAACTTGGATTGCTGTCTTCAAAGACTACCTTGGCTTTCGTACACAGTCTAAGGATGGTGCTGGGGTACCAAAGTCTAGCACCTGGATCATTCTTCTCGGCTGACTCTTGAATCCCCTTAGCTATAATCTCGTGCACATTGATACCTCCACCCTTTATTAAGCAATGTACTATAGTAGCTCGAGTAGTGTTAACCTCCGAATTGTTCGTGGCTGGGAGGATAGATCTCCTCACGAGCTCAAACCATCCCTTGGCTTCCGGGATGAGGTCTCCTCTCCTGATGAACCGGGGTCTCCTATCCGAATACCTTTCCCAGTCAGATCCTATAACACACATATCGTTCACAATTTCTTCAAGTTCATCATTGTCGGGGCCATTACTTATTCTTACATGATAGCTGGGCTCATCAAAATGTGGCAATTTCAGCTGAAGATTCCTTGTTATGGCATTGGGGATAAAGTCCACCTCTGTTCCTCTCACATAACTTTTGAAGGTGGGGGCCTTGGTTTTGTCTTCTCTGACCACATTTGCATAGAACTCTTTGATGAGGTTTGCATTTATCCTTGTTTCTGGGTTCGTGAGCTTTTGCCAGCCCCTTTGTTCAATCTTCTCTCGAATCTGTGGGCACTCATCCTCGTTAAACTGGAATGTTAACTCAGGCAATATCTTTTTGAGCTTTATCCGTTCGAATTCGAGTTCATGGAATGCAGTTTTGAATTTTCCTTCATCGAAAGGGATGCTCTCCACCGGTTCCTTCCTCTTTTGCCTCTTGGAGCTAGATGATGCCATGAGTAGGAGTTGATATGTGAAGGTGGGGAGTATGTCCTTGATGGGTAAAAAGGGAGTTGGGTGTCGAAAGTGGGAAGTGTAAAGGATGGAAATTGGAATGTGAAAGGGAGTATGGAATAGGAACCACTTTATATAGGGAGATGGTGAGTGAATGAAAGGTGTGGATTGATGGAGTGGTTGTGTGATGAACGGATGGGATTTAGCATGGGATGAGCACAAGGATCATCAACTTTATGATGGGGTTGGTTCAGTTTCCAAGCGTGTTCTTCTTCCAATGTTGCATGGCAACATTTCCCAATGCATCCCCCTTGAAAACACATGTATAGTACTTCTCCTTTTGTGGTGGCCGAATCCTTCTTCTTTAATTGTCCCATCAATTCTCCTACAAATAAAGGGATGTGATTAATGAATTTGTGGAAAGTGGTGGCAAAATTTAAAAGAAAAGAAAGAGTAACTACTTTTTAAAATTTTTTTTGTTGTTAACTGACTAAGTGCTATTCATAAGTACAAACCAACTGACTAATTGATTGTCCATGTATGCAACATTGGTGACACCAAACTTAGTTTGTGGCCATGTGGAGTAAAAAGAATTGTTCAAGGTTCTTAGAGTGACATGATATGAATTGCATTCATGTTCTCTTAGTGTGCCTTGAACACCAAACTTGTTCTTCACTATGTGTTGCAAACAGGAAAGATTCGGTCAAGTGTATGTCAAAGTTGATTTGGACTTCATGAACCTTGCATTATTAACTACTTTTAAAAGCATATAAAACATGGGTTTCCTCCCATGAAGCTCTTCTTTAGCGTCACTAGCTTGACGTTCTGCCCCTTGTCAAGGTGGTTGGTAATGCTTCAGATCTTCCCCTCTTGCAGTAAACCTATATCCATTGGCTTCATCAAGGATCTCTACATGTTCTAGGGAGAGAACTTTGTTGATAGTGAAAACCTTAGGTAGTTGAGATGGGATGGTGGGGAGATGAGGTGGGATATTTAGGAAGTAAGCTGAGATCACTTTATCCCCTGGAGAGAAATCCTCTGTAGGGATCTTCTTGTTCCTCCATCCCCTTGGTGCCTTCTTCTTTGTTCCTTTTGATGTTACCCTACTCTTTGTGGCCTCTTCTTTCAAGGAAATGTTGTTGCTGGTCTCATATGACTCTGGTGGTTTAGGTTCCTCCTGATTTTCCTTGAGCTGTGACAGCTACTGATTATCTTGTTCATCAACCAAAGGGATTCCCTGTGATTCAATGCTTGTTTCGTCCACCAGTGCTTTGTCGTGCTCTTTCCTTGGTTCCTTGCTTTCCTGATCTGCTTCTTGTGAGGGTTTGAAGACATTGAATGCGAGTTATTCGTCATGTATCCTCAATATTAGCTCTCCTTGCTCCACATCTATGAGCGCTCTGGCTGTATCTAGGAATGGTCTTCTTCTTGTTCAGAGATCACCCGGATGAGTGGTCTACTGCCTTCTTTGATTCATAAGAAAGACCTTCATAGAAAATGTGTAACTGCACCCATTCATTGAACATATCTGGTGGGCACCTTCTTGTCAGATCCTTAAACCTCTCCTATGCTTCACATAGAGTCTCACCATCTTCTTGCCTGAAAGTTTGAACCTCAGCTCTCAACCTGTTGATTCTTTGAGGAGGATAGAATCTCACCAAGAACTTGTTCACCATATCTTCTCAGGTTGTTAAACTCTCCTTCAGGAAGGATTCCAGCCATTTAGATGCCTTGTCCTTGAGTGAGAAGGGGAATAGAAGTAGTCTGTAGGTGTCAGGATGAACACCATTAGACTTCACAGTGTCACATATCCTCAGGAAGGTGGTTAGATGTTGATTGGGATCTTCTTGAACATTTCCTCCGAATAAACAGTTGTTCTGAACAAGGGTGATGAGATGTGGCTTTAGTTCAAAGTTGTTGGCATGTATGGTTGGCTTTTGGATGCTACTTCCATAGTTTCCTGGGTTTGGATTGATGTAAGATCCCAAAACTCTTCTCTCTTGCCCAGCATGATGCACTGGGCCTTCTCTGCCATGGTTGTGAGCCTCTTCTTCATGATGGTTCTCCATATTCTCATCCATGTATGGTTCAAAATACTCCTCTTCTTCCTCCGTACTAACTACTCTCTTAATTAGAGGAATGTTCTAGTTGAGCTAAGCAGAATTTGATGTGAGAGTTGCAGGAAATTAAATGGCGAAAAGTAAATAGCTGAAAAAGTAAATGCTAGGAGTAAAGAGCTGAATATAAATGACGAAAAGTAAATTGCAGAATCTTAAATGGGGAATTTAGCATGAAAGTAAATTGCAGAAATTAAAGAGAATGGGTAAGATCATAAATGGGGGATTCATTGGGCTTAGGAGATGTTGCATTCTCTGGATCAAGTTCATTTTCATCTCTTCCTCAATCAATGCATTTATTGATCTCCTTGGCAATCTTAAGTGATTGAACTCCAATTCCTTGGTAATTCAATCTCTCAAATCTTGATCAATAGCCAATTCCTAGGTCCAATTGCTCATGAGAAGAGATGAAGTATGGTCACTGATTATACCACATGTATTTCCAAATCAAAGTGTTGGTAGGATTATATGTCACTATATCCATCCAGACCCCAATTTGGTCCAACATGAGAAAGCATTTCTAGCATGATCTCTTCATTCCTCTTCCAAGGTTCTGAAGAGATCCAAGTATGAATAGCTTCTTTTCTAAGACAACTACCCAATTGGATTAAGATTGAAAGCTTTCTAGTAAAATCAAGAGAAAAGAAAGAAGAAGAATAACGAAAACTATTATTGATCCATCAAATTACAACAGAGCTTCCTAACCCAATGAAAGGGGTTTAGTTGTTCATGGCTATGGGAATGGAAAAGAAAGATGGAGAGTGCATTCTGAAAGTAAAACTAGAAGTTGCAGAGAAAGTAAAATTATACAGAGAGTAGTTCTCCTAATCCAAAAGCTTTTCTCTTGTTCAAAACTACTCCTACTTATACTACTCTTCTGATCTTCTAGTTGGCTCTTCAAGTCTTGCATATGGGCCTTTGGATCTTGAGTTGAAGCAGTTATCATCTTTAGTGGGCTCAGCTTCACTTGTAGAGAAAGTGTGCAGTAGGCATGGACTTTAGATTAGGGCATTAATGGTGTTAATGTTAAGTGAAAATATGGGGTCGAGAACGTTAGTGACAATCACCTTTTTCACTAACATTCCTAACCCAGAATGGTCCACGTTAACTTCAACGTTAGTGGCACTAACGTGACCACTAACGTTGCCTCTTCGCCCTTCGCAAACGTTATTGGGGTTTACCTTTCCCAATAACGTTGAGAGTACCCCTTTCTCCCTACGTTAGAGTTCACGTTAGTATAGTTAACGTGACCTTTAACGTAGCCTTGCCAAATCTTCGAGAGCGTTAGGGACCCCTACCTTTTTCACTAACACTCCAAAACGCCCCTTTCCCACGTTAGTGCCTCACCTTAATTACATTAACGTGACCACTAACGTGGTGTTGATTGCCATCTCCAACGTTAGTGACAAAGGTGAGTGTCACTAACGTTGGCTCATCATCCCTTTTCTCCACGTTAGCTTCCACGTTAATGTAATTAACGTGGTAACTAACGTAGCTCATAGTGGCTTAGTCCAACATTAGTGACAAAGGTGCGTGTCACTAACGTTGGTGATTCCATGCTCCTTCCACGTTAGAGTTCACGTTAACCAAGTTAACGTGGCTCTTAACGTAGCCAATATGGGCTTAGTCTAACGTTAGTGACAAAGGTGAGTGTCACTAACATTGGCATTATCTTCCTCTTCCACGTTAGAGTTCACGTTAACTGAGTTAACGTGACTCTTAACGTGGCCAATTGCCCTCTTGAAGCGTTAGTGGCACTCACTTTTACCACTAACGCTTGGAGCTTCCTTTTCCTCCACGTTAACTACCCCGTTAATGTAGTTAACATGGTAATTAACGTGGGCTATGATGGCTTCGAAGATGTTATTGGCGATCACTTTTCTCATTAACGTTGCAAGCTAGCTCCCATTCCATGTTAGTGGTCACGTTAGTTAGACTAACGTGGCTACTAACGTGGCTTTTCCTTGCTTCCTTTGTCCTGAAATCAAGCAAATAAAGTGCATCAAAGCTCTAATCCAAGTTATGAGTCATGCATCATCCAATTTGTCATTAAATTCATGCATAATTCTCATGAAATCATATAAAATTCACAATGTTTGCTTGAATTAAGATGTGAGTGAAATTCTACCCAAAACTTGCTTATTTCCTAAGAAAATACATGAAACTACCCTAAAACAGTAAAGAAAAGGTCAGTGAAACTGGCCGAAATGCCCTGGCATCACATACCAAGATAATAGTTATGGTGGACCTTTTCGTGACAACCAACCTCCACCAAATTACTATAGTCAAGAGCCATTCCAGGGTGCATATCAAGATGATGAATATGGTGGACCCCCTTGTAGTTACCAACAAGCCCCGCCATATGCTGATGAACCACTTCCTCAACATAGCTTTGAACCACCATACTCACAAGCCACCTACAACCATTCACCTCCATATGACCCTAATCCTTATCCACCACACCAACCACCATATGAACCACACCCAGAACCACCACCTCAATATTCACCATCTCCATATCCTTATCAAAAAGAACCACCTCCGTATTATGAGCCCTCTCTCTCAACAAATGAACCTTCCTATCCACCCCAACCTCCATTGGATAACAACATACTCATCTCTAACATCATTGGTCTCACATCTACACTCCAAAATCTTATATCCCACATGAACCAACCATCTACCTCCAATATTCAACCCTCAAGCTCTAGTGCGCTTCCTTTTGAACCACATAATAATCTTTCCATCCCATCACCATCTTCCTTGGAAGAGCACCCACATCCACCAATCCAAGAGCAAGATGTTTCCAATTATGCTATTGATATGGAACAAGAAAGAAGGAATCATCTTCGCGAATCCATACTTCATAAGAAGCTAGAGGAGGCCCTAAGGGTAGCGGTAGGAGAGACACTTGAAGATGAAAGAATAGTTGAAAAGAGTTGTCATGAAGTGGAAGACATCAAGGAGGAGTTTGATTTTACACTAGAACAACTGGAGGAAGCCGTAATTATTGAAGAGGAAGAAGTGGTTGAAGACTTAGGAAATGCTGAACCTCCATGGGAAAGTCAAGTTATAGAGCCTCCTTCAAAGACGTTTGAAATTGATGTTGAGGAGGGTGTACAACCTCCAAGGCATAGCCTGGTTGAAGACTTTGAAGAGGTTGATCAAGAGATGGACTCAATCATTGATGATTCCTTATCTACAATTGAATCCTCTCCCATTGGACTTGACATGGAAATTAAATAAGAAGAAGCACAATCTCCCATGCCTTTGGTGAACAATGAAGAAGAGATCGAATTGGAAGAGAGCTACCAAGAGAAAGAGGTTGATATTGAAGAAGCTTGCAAAGAAATGGAAGTTGTCAAAGATGAGTCTAAGGGAATGGAGCTGAAGATCACCTTGCCAAGGTTGTTGGAGACCTCTCCCCCAAAGCCATCACCATCCATCCCTTCATTCAAGTGGGTAAATCTCTTATCTCTATGCTTAATTAGCCCACTTGAATATGCTTTGCTTGAGACGGATGGGCAACTTAGAGCTCTTTGTGGCTATAAGAGTAAGAGGGAGATGGTTAGTGGTTGGCAATACAATCCTAGGTTCATTGTGGTAGGAAGCTCACGGTTGAATTATCATGGTTGGAAGAATACTAAATTGTATAGGTCTAAGAAGCTGTTTGGATGCCTTAGTGAGAATTCGGATTGCTTACCACCCGGTTGGATCAAAGATGGTCAACAAGAAGACGGGTGCAAAAGCAAGGTTTGGGACCCCCGAAATTCAGTCTAGCAATCAACACTCTTGGGGACTTGTCACTTGCTTAATCTTGCTTGAAGGCTCTTTGCGCCTAGTTTGGGATCCCGGAGGCTATTGGAATTATAAACATTTGTGGGGATTCCTGGATGAGTTCAAGCATAAGCCACCATGACAAGGAGCTTACCAAACGTCCAACTTAAGGACTCTAACTAAAAGTGCTTGGTGGGAGACAACCCACCATGGTATGATCGTTCTTTTTCAGTCTTAGTTTTATTTTGTTTTGTTTTATTCATAGTTTTATTTTATTCTACTTTTCCTAGTGTTCACTCATCATGTCTGCATTAGCATCTGCATTTTGCATTTTGCATACTGCATATAAAAAAAATCACACGACGCGTGCGCGTAGGCCACGCGTGGGCGTCGATCTCAATTCGGCGTTTCCATCCAACGACCAGAAAGTTGAGATGGAATCGTGCGGCTGGCATGTTATAAGCACAATTTGGCCCACGCGTACGCGTCCCCGATGCGTACGCGTCAATTTCAATATTAGCACCCCACGCGTGGGCGTGCGCGACGCGCACGCGTCGCATGAATAATCTAGCCCCCTCAATCTGAATAGAGAGTTGCGCCAAAACGACGTTGGAATCGTGCGTTTAGGATAATTTTGGTCAACGCGTACGCGTACCTCACGCGTACGCGTCCCCTGCAGAAAGTTCAACCCACGCGTAAGCGTTAGCAATGCATACGCGTGGGCATGAAAAATCGGCGTAAAAGCGTGTTAAACAGAGAGTTGTGCTGGTCTGGGGCTCGTACTGTGCTAGAGGCACAAAATCACCCACGCGTATGTGTCCCTGACGCATGTGCGTCATTTCGCTTTCAGACCACCCACGCGTACGCGTGGGCTACGCTTACGTGTCAAACGGCCAACTCAGTGTCCACGCGTACGCGTGAAGCACTCGTACGTGTCGCGCCCCATTTTTAAATTCTTACTCCTTTCTTCTCTCCTTTCCTCCTCCTTTCTTGCTTTCTTCTTCTTCATTCTTTTAACCTCTCATCCTTATTCTCTTTCATTCTATTTTACTTTATTTATTTGCATACTTTCATTTATTGCATTTTAATTTTGTGCATGTTTTTAGTTTTCCATTGGTGTTAAATTTTTTTATTCAACTGTTGCATCTTTTCTTGAATTATTCTGGTGCTTCATGACTTGTTTTATTCTGATTGGGTATTATTCTTCATAAGTCAATGCTACTCTTTTATGATACTTGCTTTCCATTTGCATTGACATGAAAATGTGAAATGTGAAAGAAATGTTTAGGACATGTTCATGCATTCAATGATTTAATCATATGCATTGAGAAAAACAAAAGAAAAAAAAATATATATAAAAAAATAAAAAAAAAGAAGAAAAAGATAAAAAGAAAAGAAAAAGAGCAAATAAGTAAAAGGGGACAAAATGCCCCAAAGTAAATGGTGAAAGCAATGAATATGTACTGTACTCGAAATTAGGATGCATGAATATGTGAAAAACATGGTTAATAGATAGTTAGACGTGGTATTATGATTACATGGATTGTCTAAAGTTAGGTGGAAAGTTTAAGTTAATTAAGGATTTAGATTTTAGTCCACTTAGCCAAATACAATCCTACCTTGACCTAACCCCATTACAACCCTTAAAAGACCTCTTGATATGTGTATCTGTGCATTAATTCTTTGTTGATTGGTAGAAGAAGAGCAAGCCTTAGAAATCAAGATTAGTAGAGAATTGAGAGATCAAACCTTAAACACTTGAGTGATTAGAGTGTATACACTTCTGGTGAGGGTTCGATGCTCGATTCTTTGTTCCCGGCTTTCATAAGCTATTTTCTTCTGCAAGTTTACTTGTACTTTATTTTGTGATTTGAATTAGTGAAATCCAGTTCATATTTGTTCTTAAAAGATTTGTTTACTTTGACCAAGTAGGTAAAAATATTTTGCATGTAGTTGCATTCACATAGATAGGTTGCATTTCATACTCTCTACCATTCTTCATCACTCTTTTAGTTCTCTTGAGCTTAGCATGAGGATATGCTAATGTTTAAGTGTGGGGAGATTTGATGCACCACTATTTCGTGGAACATCTTGTACTTAATTGAGTGGATTTTATCCACTAAACTCACACTTATTCATGGAATTCGCATGTTTTATATTTTCCTTCCTGATTTTGTGCTATGATTGGAAACATGTTTCTTTGGTCTTAAATTTGCTATGTTTAATCCTCTCTTATTACCATTTGATGCCGTGATATGTGTATTAAGTGTTTTCAGAGATTACAAGGCAAGAATGGCTTAGACGATGGAAAGCAAGCATGCAAAAGTGGAAGGAATAAAAGAAATTGAAGGAACTGCAAAGCTGTCAGCCCTAACCTCTTCGCACTCAAATGGTCATAACATGAGCTACAGAGATCCAAATGAAGCGGTTCTAGTAGCTTTGGAAAGCTAACATCCGGGGCTTCGCAACGATATATAATTTGCAATAGCTGACCTGAAGATAGGTGACGCGCACCTGTGGATCACGCACACGCGTGACCTGGAGAAAATTCAGTCCACGCGTACGCATGGACGACGCGTACGCGTGACTTTGCCACGTGCTGAACATATCAAAAATCGCTGGGGGTGATTTCTGGGCTGTTTTTGACCCAGTTTTTGGCCTAGAAAACATAGATTAGAGGCTATAAAGTGGGGGAATCGATCCATTCATTGAGACAACATTCATTATTCACAATTTTAGGTTTAGATGTAGTTTCTAGAGAGAGAAGCTCTCTCCTCTCTCTTAGATTTTAGGATTAGGATTTCTTCATTTTCTTCATTCCATGTTCAATGTTCCTTTTATTTAGTTTCTTTTCTACTTTTATTTATCTTATTACTCTAATTTATTTATTTTCTCAATATTGGTTTATGAACTCCATGTTAGATTTGATTTTTTTATTTAATGCAATTTGAGGTATTTCAGATTTATGATTACTTTCTTCTATTTATGATATAAATAATTTGGATTTTTCCCCTTTTGGCTTCGGTTGAGTAATTGGTGACACTTGAGTTGTCAAACTCAGCTGTTGATTGAAAATTGGAAATTGCTGATTGATTTGGATCCCTCTAAAGCTAGTCTATCCATAGGAGTTGACTAGGACTTGAGGAATCAAATTGATTAGTCCACTTGACTTTCCTTTATTTAGTAAGGGTTAACTAAGTGGGAGAAATAACAATTCTCATCACACCAGATAAGGATAACTAGGATGGGATTTCCAGTTCTCATACCTTGCCAAGAGTTTTTCTAGTTATTAATTTACTTCCTTGCCAATTTATTTCCTTGTTCCCTATTTCAAAAACCCAAAAAAGATACAATTTCATAACCAATAATAAATCATACTTCCCTGCAATTCCTTGAGGGATGACCTGAGGTCTAAATACTTCGGTTATCAATTTTATTAGGGGTTTGTTACTTGTGACAACCAAATTTTTGTACGAAAGGATTCTCTGTTGGTTTAGAAACTATACTTCTAACGAGACTTTATCTGTAAAATTCTTTACCGGCAGAAATCCGTTCGTCATCCTTCCCATCTTAATCTTAGTTTTCCGGGCAACAATCTCAATCTTGAATTGTAAAGGAGGACTAGATTGCTGGCTCTAAATTCTCTTCTTCTTATGTTCTTGTCGTGCACGGCTTTCATTTTCTCCTTGTATTGTCTCGAGTTCCCATAGGCTTCCAACCTCAAACACTCTAATTCAACTAATTGAAGCTTTCTCTCAACTCCGGCCCCACCCAAACTTGGATTCCACTCCTTGACGGCCCAATATGCTCTATGCTCTACCTCCACTGGTAAGTGGCAAGCTTTGCCATACACCAACCGAAAAGGGGCTCATGCCAATCGGTGTCTTGTATGCCGTTCGGTATGCCCATAGTGCGTCAGTAAGCTTGGCACTCCAATCTTTTCTATTGGGCTTCACAATCCTTTTCAATATGCGTTTAATCTCCAGATTGGAAACCTTTGCTTGGCTATTTGTCTGTGGGTGGTAGGTCGTAGCCACTTTATGTATGATGCCGTATTTCTTCATTAGCCCTTCCATTTTCTTATTGCAAAAATGTGAGCCTTGATCGCTCACAATTGCTCGTGGTGACCCAAATCTACAAATGATGTTATTTCTCACAAAGGAAAGGACCACATTAGCATCGTCTATCTGGGTGGGTATCGCTTCCACCCATTTGGACACATAATCAACGGCTAGTAGAATGTAGAGAAAGCCATTAGAATTTGGGAATGGCCCCATGAAGTTGATACCCACACATAAAAAATCTCACAAAATAGCATGGTTTGATGGGGAATTTCATCCTTTTTGGAGATATTACCAAATCTAAGACATTGAGAACAAGATTTACAAAAAAGAGAAGAGTCCTTGAAAAGAGTTGGCCACCAAAATCCACAATCTAGGATTTTCCTTGCCGTTCTTTGAGGTTCATAATGGACTCCTCCTTCGGAGGAGTGGCAAGCTTCCAAGATTGAATGGAATTCGGTTTGTGGAATGCACCTCCGAATTACTTGATCTGCTCCACATCTCCAAAGGTATGGGTCATCCCACACATTGTATTTGGATTCGCTTTTTAGCTTATCCCTTTGATGTTTTGAGAGATTAGGAGGGAAGGTGCGAGACACTAAGTAATTTGCAATTGGTGCATACCAAGGAATAACTTCCGAGATTGCTTGCAAGCCCTCAAAGGGAAAGGAATCATTAATAGGAGTGGTATCGCCTTTGGTGTGTTCAAGGCAACTTAAGTGATCCGCCACTAGGTTTTGCGAACCACTCCTATCTTTAATTTCCAAGTCAAATTCTTGCAATAATAAAACCCATCTAATCAATCTTGGTTTGGATTCCTTCTTAGCCAACAAATATTTTAACGCCGCATGATCCGAGTACACTACCACCTTGGAACCAAGTAGATATACTCGGAACTTGTCCAAGGCAAAAACTATTGCCAATAGTTCTTTTTCGGTGGTAGTGTAGTTGGATTGGGCTCCATCTAGTGTTTTTGATGCATAGGCTATGACATATGGATTCTTACCCTCACGTTGTGCTAACGCGGCTCCCACGGCAAAATTTGAGGCATCACACATTATTTCAAATGGCCGACTCCAATCCAGCCCTTGCACGATGGGAGCTTGGGTCAATGCTACCTTGAGCTTGTCAAAAGCCTCCATGCACTCCTTGCTTAGATCAAACCCAATGTCCTTTTGCAACAATCTTGATAGAGGTAATGCTAACTTACTAATGTCTTTTATAAATCTTCGATAAAAATCCTGCATGTCTAAGGAAGGAACGGACTTTCCTCTCGGAAGAGGGGTAAGGCAAGCTAGATATAACATTGATCTTTGCTGGATCTACAGAAATACCATCTTTGGAAATAATATATCCTAAAACAATGCCTTGCCTAACCATGAAATGGCACTTCTCAAAATTCAAGACAAGGTTGGATTTAGTACATCTTTCCAAAACTTTTTCAAGGTTATCCAAGCAATGATCAAAAGAATCACCATATACCATGATGTCATCCATGAATACCTCCATGCATTGTTCTAGAAAATCCGCAAATATGCTCATCATGCACCTTTGGAAAGTTGCCGGTGCATTGCATAAGCCAAATGGCATATGCTTATAGGCATAAGTTCCAAAGGAGCAAGTAAATGTTGTTTTTTTCTTGGTCCTCTAGAGCAATGTGTATTTGGAAGTACCCCGAATAGCCATCTAAAAAGCAATAATGAGATTTACCGGACAATCGATCGAGCATTTGATCGATAAATGGAAGGGTAAAATGATCCTTTCTAGTGGTCGTGTTCAAACACCGGTAGTTGATATATACCCTCCAAGAGTTTTGCACCCGTGTAGCTATGAGCTCCCCGCTCTCATTCTTGATGGTGGTTACCCCGGATTTCTTTGGCACAACTTGAACGGGACTTACCCATTCACTATCCGAAATGGGGTAAATGATGTCTTCCTCGAGTAATCGGGCTACCTCCTTCTTGACAACCTCTAGAATGGTAGGACTCAATCGTCTTTGAGGTTGTTGAACGGGTCTAGCTTCTTCTTCTAAGAAGATCTGGTGCTCACACACTTGGGGACTTATCCCCACTAGATCCGCCAAGCTCCACCCTATTGCCCTTTTGTTCTTCCTCAAAACACATAGCAACTTCTCTTCTTGTTGAGGATTTAGTTCCCTTGCTACAATCACAGGAAACTTGTGGGCTTCATCAAGGTATGAGTACTTTAGGTGGGGCGGTAGTGGCTTCAATTCTAGCTTTTGCTCATGACTCGACACTTGAACTTCTTCACTTGGGTCTTCACTGTTTTCTTCAATCACATATTTTTCATCTAGCTTTGCATAATGCACTTCGCCACAATGTTGTCAATTAAGTCACACCGAAATATGGAATGGTTCTCCGGTGGGTGCTTCATTGCTTCTTCTAAGCTAAAACTTACGACTCTCCCATCTATCTCGAATGAGTAGGTTCCCGAATAGGCATCCAACTTGAATCTAGAGGTCCTCAAAAAGGCCTCCCAAGTAGGATAGATGATGTCCTTTTGGATTCACTTGGTGACATCTCAAGGATATGAAAATCAATTGGAAATACCAATTCCTTTATGTTTACTAACACATCTTCCGCAATACCCATCACAGTTATTATGCTCTTGTCTGCCAAGAGAAACCTAGCCGCCGACCGCTTCAATGGTGGGAGCTTCAATATATGATAAACGGAAAGAGGCATAATGCTAACGCATGCACCAAGGTCACATATACAATCAATGAATTGAACTCCGTCAATGATACAAGAGACTAAGCAAGGGCCCGGATCAACACACTTTTCTGGGATGGCTCCCATCAAAGCCGAAATAGAACTCCCCAATGGAATAGTTTCTAACTCATGGATTCTATCTTTGTTCATACACAAATCCTTAAGAAACTTTGCATATTTAGGCACTTGATGGATAGCATCAAAGAGAGGGATAGTTACCTCCACTTTCTTGAACATTTCCACCATTTTTGGGTCAAGTTCTACACGCTTCTTAGTCTTTCTTGCCAATGTAGGAAATGGAATTGGTTGAGCCAGACTTCCTCCTTTCTAGGGACTTCACTCCTTGGTTGAGGGTTTTCATCTTCAACTATCGCATGTGCTTCCTCCTCCTCTTCTATTTCTTCTACCTCCACCACATCCTCCTCTTGAGTAACTATCATTGGGCTAGGTGCCTTTGAGCTCCTCTCTTTCAATTGAGTTCCTGACCTCAAGGTTACGACATTGATGCCACCCTTGGGGTTGGGTAGAGGTTGAGAGGGTATGGCACTAGAGTTTAGAGCTTGTGGAGTGGAGATAGAAGGTAGCTCCATACGAGCAATAAGGGCTTGGAGGGTGGAAGTAAGGGCATTAAGACTTGAGTTGAGTGTATTTTGGAGTTCTTTTTGCCCTTAGAGTATGAACCGGAGTGTCTCATCTTGATTTGAAGAAGGGGAAGGATAGGTGATTTGTGGTGCTTGTGATTGGTTGGGTTGAGGTGGTTGTCTATGAGGTGGTATGTAGGTTTGGTAGTTCCTTCCTTGGTTTGGTTGTTAATTTGGAGGGTTTTGTGAGTATCGGTTTTATGGATTGTTGGTGTTCCATCTTTGGTTGCCTCTATTGTCCCTACCTCCTTGTTGATAATTGTCCCGCCAACCTTGATTGGAGCTATCCCTCCAACCTTGATTAGAGTTGTTACTTCCTTGGTTATAATTGGCTCCTTGTTGGGGATACCTTTGGTTGAAATTGCTCCCTTGTGAATGGTATCCTTGATTAGGGCGATCATAGAAGGGGCGATTGTAAAAGTTGTGGGTAACCGCTAGGGTGTTATCTTCTTGGAGACTCGGACATTGATCTCTATAGTGGGAGTAGCATGAGCAAATACCGCATACTCTTTGGGGGACCAATTGTTGGCTTTGTTGGTGTTGAGGAGATAGTGGAGGTTGTTGTTGATTCACTTGGAGTTGCTTTAGAAGACTTGTCATCTCACACAAGGTTTTGGTAAGGGTGGCATTCTCACCACTAGAAGAGACTTCATTTACAGCCTTTGGGCGGTTGATTCTCCGTCTAGCATGTTGAGTGGACTCGGCCAAGTCGGTAATGAGTTTCCATGCCTCCTCCGCCCTCTTATACTTCGATAAAGAACCGTTGCTTGAGGCATCCAATAGATTCTTATCTTGCTCTCTCATGCCTTGGCACACATAGCTAAGCAATACTTGAGTGTCAATCATGTGGTTTGGACATGAGTCAAGAAGTTTGCGAAACCGCTCCCAATACTCATATAGAGTTTCCATCTCGCCTTGTACAATACATGAGATCTCCTTCCTTAGCTTATCCGTTATTTCTATGGGCATGAATTTATCTAGGAATTCTCTTCTAAGCAAGTCCCAATCAGAGACAACATCACTAGGTAAGTATAAAACCACTCCTTGGCTCTTCCCTCAAGAGAGAATGGGAAGGCAAACAACCATATGGTCACTTCATCAGATCCATCCCGCCTAGTGGTCGAGCATACACCATGAAAGTCCTTAAGGTGTCTAATGGGATCTTGTGCGGGAAGTCCATGGAACTTTGGTAGAAGATTGATGAGAGCGGTCTTGAGTTAAAAGTTTGCATTCAAGTTGGGATGAAGCACATGAAGAGGTTGGAGAACGAAGTCCGATGCACCTGCTTCCTTGAGAGTAACTCTCCTTGGAGCAGTCATATTGTCAACACCTAGATCAAAAGAAGAACTATTAGTAGTATCAACGGAAGAGTAATTGGTGACTTCTTTGAATGACGATTCAGAATCCACCTCGGATAGGGTTGGTGAATTGATAAAACCCCTTTCACCTTCCCCAAAGGCTAACCGTCTCCGAGCTTGCCTAATATGAAGCAAAGTTCTTTCAATTTCTGAATCAAATGGGGCTAAGCTCGGATTCCGTAGTGAATGCGTCATACAATGAAGGAGATAAGAAGCTCATGACATCAAGTGGTACTTAAGCAAGGATTAATCCTAACTAAAAATCAAACAAACAAACAATCCAGAGAGAAATGTAAGTATCCACATATTAACATATTCACACTAACCAATAGAATGGCACACATAAGCAATTCCCTGGCAACGGCACCATTTTGATAAACGAAATTCTTATGCCGGTATAGAAATTAGCAATGACTCCAATCGTGAGTATAGTCTAAGTGACATGCAAATATCGCATCAAATAATTCTAAAATCTATGACCGAGAGTATTAGTCCTGGGTCGTCCTCCCTAGAAATTGCCTTAGAATGCGCATTATTGATTAGGAAGTCTTTTGTGGTTTTGAGAGTTGGAGCAAGAATTTAAGCTAATCAAAGGCAAGCAATAATTGTTTAAGATAAAGGCCTTGGCCAAGGGTGAGTATTGGAAGTTCCATCATTGTAGTTTCCTTCAATTGTGATAAGAATTGATTATTGCTTCACTTAGTTAACCCCTTAATAATGGAGGAAAGTCAAGTGAAAGTAACTAACTTGAGTCACAAGTCCTAGTCTAACCCTAGGAAAGTCTAGCTTTAGTGCACTCCAAGTTAATTAGCAATTCTCAATTCCTAATCAACAATTGATATCCACTACTCAAGTGTCTCCAATAACTCAACCCCTAAGCCAAGTAAGAGAAATATACTCCATAGCTAGGGTTGTCATTTTCACAAACAATTGGTGGGCAATCATAGAAGACATGATGAAATTGAGAGAAAAGAATTGAATTAAAGCTATCTAATTCAAGCAATCATCAACAATCAAGCAATTGAATGAAATTCCTTAATTCATTAATCAAAATTCAAAGTAACAAGGCCACAAATCTAGATCCAAGTGAATGAATCAAAAGAGCACTAATTGAGAGTAGAAGAAGAGTAGATCTACAATTTATATCAAAGTAAAAGTGAATTAGCAATGGATCTCACCAAGAAATCAAAGGAGAATTGCAATGGAGAGAGTAAGATCCTATAGAAAAGTTGGAGTTTCTCTCTCTAAAATGAAAATGTAACTAACTAACCAAAATATCTAGAAAAAATGTCTCATAATCCCATCCCCCTAATCCTTGGCCTTCTTATGCTTTTCCCGCCAGAATTCTGCTCCAAAACAGGGCCTGCTACTGCCTGAAATCGTTGGTCACGTTTTCTTCTTAAAAAATCACGTGCGGCTATTGGCGCGTATGCGCACAGCACGTGTACACGTCCCTGAGGCTTTTTGCGATCCACGCGCAAGCATCTAGTGCATGTGCGCGTCTAAGGGTTTCTGGCCCAGCCATATAAACGCACCGGCTTCTCATTTCGGCTCCATTGCGCCAGCTCTGAGGGTGCACATCCATGCGTACACGTACAGTGCGAGTGCGCGCCCATGTCCAAGTTCCAAAACTCTAATCTTTCCATGCTCCTTCCATTCATTCATGCTTCCTTCATCCCTCTTAGCCATTTTTTCCTATAACTTCTGAAACCACTTAACAAACGGATCACTGCATCGAATGGTAATAGAGGAGGATTACGATATATCAATTTTAATACAAAAGAAGCATGTTTTCATCTATGAAGCAAAGTTGGGAAAGGAACACAAAATCATGCATTTTTATATGAATAAGT
Organism: Arachis ipaensis; assembly: GCF_059453495.1. Lineage (NCBI taxonomy): Eukaryota > Viridiplantae > Streptophyta > Magnoliopsida > Fabales > Fabaceae > Arachis > Arachis ipaensis. Next base: position 61,640,463 of record NC_142442.1, on the reverse strand, counting down.
GTGGAAGATCATTGATAAAACCCTCAAAATCTATACATGATAAACCCTAAAAATGGAGTTTATCAGCTAGTTGAATTGGATCCCTCTAAAGCTAGTCTCTCCTTAGGAGTTGACTAGGACTTGAGGAATCAAATTGATTCATCCACTTGACTTTCCTTCATAGTTAGAGGTTAACTAAGTGGGAGCAATGGACAATTGATGTCACAATTGATAAGGATAGCTAGGATAGGACATCTAATTCTCATACCTTGCCAAGAGCTTTCTTAGCTATTAGTTTACTTTTTTGTCATTTACTTTTATTGTTCCTTATTCAAAACCCCAAAAAGATACAATCTCATAACCAATTATAAGTACACTTCCCTGCAATTCCTTGAGAGACGACCCGAGGTTTGAATACTTCGGTTATTATTTTTAGGGGTTTGTTACTTGTGACAACCAAATTTTTGTATGAAAGGATTCTTTGTTGGTTTAGATACTATACTTGCAACAAGGATTCATTTGTGAAATTCTAAACCATCAAAAATCCGTTCATCAAAATGGCGCCATTGCCGGGGAATTACAAACGTGTGCCTTATTACTAGTTATTGTGAATATTGTGAATAATTTTACTTTTTCGTTTCTTTGTTAGTTGTTTCTAGTTTTAGGAGTTTAGTTTCATTATTCCTTATTAGTTTTTGTTTTTATTTTCTTTTGATACTATGAATTCTCACCCCTTTGGCTATGAGTTTGGTTACAATCATGTTGTAAGAAGAGGAGATTACAATGAAAGCTTGCATCAAGGATGGGACAATCAAAGATGGGAGGAGCCACAAGGATTTGATCAACCCTCTTGGAAACAACCTCCACCCACTTACTATGAGCAAGAACCATTCCAAGGTGCATATCAATCCAATGGATATGGTAGACCCCTTTGTAGTTACCAACAAACCCCACTATATGCCTATGAACCCCCTCCTCAACATAGCTTTGAACCACCATACTCACAAGCCCCTTACTACCATTCACCTCCACATGACCCTAACCCTTATCCACCACACCAACCACCATACAAACCATGTGAACCATACCCAGAACCACCACCTCAATATACACCATCTCCATACCCTTAGCAAGAAGAACTACCTCCATATTATAAGCCCTTTCTCCCAATAAATGAACCCTCCTATCCACCCCAAGCCCCCATAGATGATACCTTTAGTGTTATTCGTCAAGGGAAATAGGAGCTTCAAACCACCGTCATCTCTACTTTCACCAATCTCACTTCTACTCTCTAAGCTCTTATATCTCGTATGGATCCATCCTTTACACCCAATACTCAACCTTCAAGCTCTGGTGCACTTACTTTTCACCCATGTCCATCAATCCAAGAGCAACGTGATCCCAATTACGCTATTGACATCGAACAAGAGAGAAAAGATCGTCTTAGGGAAGTAATGGATCGGCTTCACGCATACCTACTTCTAGAGAAGCATGAGGAGGCCCAAAAAGTGGAGGTATGAGAGACCCTTGAAGATGAAAGAGTAGTTGAAGAATCAGGGAGAATTGGAAAAAGTTGTCAAGAAGTGGAAGTTATCAAGGAGGAGTTAGATTTTGTACTAGAGCAAGTGGAGAAAACCGAACTTATTAAGGAAGAGGAAGTGTTTGAGGACTTAGTACATGCGGAACCTCCATGGGAAACTCAAGTCATAGAGCCTCCTTCCAAGCCATTTGAATTTGATGTTGAGGAGGGTGTACAACCTCCAAGGCATATCATGGTTGAAGAGGAAGAGGTTAATGTTGCAGAAGCTTGTCAAGAAGTGGAGATCATCAAAGAGGAGCCCAAGAGAATGAAGCATATATTGGCAAGGCTGCCACTGGAGATACCTCCCCCCAAGCTATTACCATCCAGCACAACATTCAAGTGGGTAAAATTCTTATCCTTAAACTGTACCTTCCCACTTGAATATGGTCTGCTTGAAACGGATGGACAACTTAGAGCTATCTGTGGTTTTAAGAGTAAAAGGGAGATGGTTAGCGGTTGGCAACAGCATCCTAGGTTCGTTATGGTTGGAAGCTCAAGGCCTGATTGTAAGGATTGGTATAATTCTCAATTGATTGGGTCTAGGAGGATGTTTGGGTGCTTAAATGAGAATTCCAAGGCTAAACCCCCCGGATGGAATCATGGTGATCTACTTCAAGACAGGTGTAGAAACAAGATTTGGGATCCAGGAATATATGAGGATCAATTTTGGGAGCTCAGAGCATGTGAAGTACTCTATCAAGGCTTGGGAAATTTACTTGGTATTAATAGAGCTTATTGGAAGTCCAAGCATTGGTGGAAGTTTCAAGATGAGTTCAAGCACAAGCCACCATGACAAGGAGCTCACCAAATGTCCAACTTAAGGACAACAACTAAAAGTGCTAGGTGGGAGAAAACCCACCATGGTATGATCCTTCCTTTTTTATTAGTTTTAATTTATTTCTGTCAGTTTTAGTTTCCAGTTCTGCATATTTACTTTTATTCTGCATATAAAAAAGGGGGGATCGACGCGCAAGCGTCTACGACGCGCACGCGTCGTATGTGCATGCACAAATGACCAAAGAGTTGCGATGGAGATGCGCGGGAGGGGTAAGTGGCGCACAAGACACCCCACGCGTACGCGTGCCTCACGCGGACACGTCCCTTGCAGAGATATCAACCCACGCGTAAGCGTCAAGGACGCGTACGCGTGGGCATGAAAACGGCGTAAAAGCTTGAATTTCACAGAGAGTTGTGCGGCCACCATGCTGGAAGCGCGCGAGTAGTCACGCGTACGCGTGACCGACGCTCACACGTCAGTGTGCATGTTTGGCCAACCACGCGTATGCGTGGGCGATGCTTACGCGTCGCATGGCTTCTTCAGTTTTCATGCGTACGCGTGATGGATGCGCACACGTCGCGCCCTGTTTTTCATTTTTCTTAACTTCTTTCATCTCTCCTTTCTCCTTCTCTTTTCCTCCTTTCTTACTTTCTTTTTCTTCATTTCCTTAACTTCTCACCCTTATTCTCTGTCATTCTATTTTACTTAATTTATATGCATGCTTTCATTCACTGCATTTTAATTTTGTGCATGTTTTCATTTTCTTTTCTAAGTTTATTATTTTTCTGATGCCAGGGCATTTCGGCCAGTTTCACTGACCTTTTCTTTACTGTTTTAGGGTAGTTTCATGCATTTTCTTAGGAAATAAGCAAGTTTTGGGTAGAATTTCACTCACATCTTGATTCAAGCAAACATTGTGCATTTTATATGATTTGATGAGAATTATGCATGAATTTAATGACAAATTGGATGATGCATGACTCAGAACTTGGATTAGAGCTTTGATGCACTTTATTTGCTTGATTTCAGGACAAAGAAAGCAAAGAAAAGCCACGTTAGTAGCCACATTAGTCTAACTAACGTGACCACTAACGTGGAATGAGAGCTAGCTTGCAACGCTAATGAGAAAAGTGATCGCCAATAACATCTTCGAAGCCATCATAGCCCACGTTAATTACCATGTTAACTACATTAACGTGGTAGTTAACGTGGAGGAAAAGGAAGCTCCAAGCATTAGTGGTAAAAGTGAGTGCCACTAACGCTCCAAAAGGGCAATTGGCCACGTTAAAAGTCACGTTTTAAGTTAACGTGAACTCTAACGTGGAAGAGGAAGATAATACCAACGTTAGTGACACTCACCTTTGTCACTAACGTCTGACTAAGCCCATATTGGCTACGTTAAGAGCAACGTTAACTTGGTTAACGTGAACTCTAACGTGGAAGGAGCATGGAATCGCCAACGTTAGTGACACTCACCTTCGTCACTAACGTTGGAGATGGCAATCAACACCACGTTAGTGGTCACGTTAATGTAATTAACGTGAGGCACTAACGTGGGAAAGGGGCATTTTGGAGCGTTAGTGAAAAAGGTAGGTGTCACTAATGCTCTCGAAGATTTGGCAAGCCTACGTTAAAGGTCACGTTATTGGGAAAGGTAAGCCCCAATAACGTTTGCGAAACGCCAAGAGGCAATGTTAGTGGTCACGTTAGTGCCACTAACGTTGAAGTTAACGTGGACCATTTTGGGTTAGGAACGTTAGTGAAAAAGGTGATTGTCACTAACGTTCTCGACCCCATATTTTCACTTAACGTTAACACCACTAACGCCCTAAGCTAAAGTTCATGCCTATTGCACACTTTCTCTGCAAGTGAAGCTGAGCCCACTAAAGATGATAACTGCTTCAACTTAAGATCCAAAGGCCCAAATCCAAGACTTGAAGAGCCAACTAGAAAATCAGAAGAGTAGTATAAATAGGAGTAATTTTGAACTAGAGAGAAGCTTTTGGGGGGATTGGGAGAACTACTCTCTGTATAATTTTACTTTCTCTGCAACTTTTAGTTTTACTTTTAGAATGCATTCTCCATCTTTGTTTTCCATTTCCAGAGCCATGAACAACTAAACCCCTTTCATTAGGTTAGGGAGCTCTGTTGTAATTTGATGGATCAATAATAGTTTTCATTATTCTTCTTCTTTTTTTTTCTCTTGATTTTACTAGAAAGCTTTCAATCTTCATCCAATTGGGTAGTTGTCTTGGAAAAGAAGCTATTCATACTTGGATCTCTTCAGAACCTTGGAAGAGGAATGAAGAGATCATGCTAGAAATACTTTCTCATGTTGGACCAAATTGGGATTTGGATGGATATAGTGACATATAATCCTACCAACACTTTGATTTGGAAATACATGTGGTATAATCAGTGACCATACTTCATCTCTTCTCATGAGCAATTAGACCAAGGAATTGGCTATTGATCAAGATTTGAGAGATTGAATTACCAAGGAATTGGAATTCAATCACTTAAGATTGCCAAGGAGATCAATGAATGCATTGATTGAGGAAGAGATGAAAATGAACTTGATCCGGAGAATGCAACATCTCCTAAGCCCAATGAATCCCCCATTTCTGATCTTACCCATTCTCTTTAATTTCTGCAATTTACTTTCATGCTAAATTCCCCATTCCCCATTTAAGATTCTGCAATTTACTTTCCGTCATTTATATTCAGCTCTTTATTCCCAGCATTTACATTTTCTGCTATTTACTTTTCGCCATTTAATTTCCTGCAACTCTCACATCAAATTCTGCTTAGCTCAACTAGAACATTCCTCTAATTAAAGTTGATTGACCACTCAATCCCTGTGGGATTCGACCTCACTCTATTGTGAGTTTTTACTTGACGACAATTCGGTATACTTGCCGAGGAAAATTGTTGAGAGACAAGTTTCCGTGCATCAAGTTTATGGCGCCGTTGCCGGGGATTGATTTTGTATCAACAATGATTAAATTGGTGGATAACTAGATTGATCATTTTTTTTATTTGGTTTGATTTCATTTGAGTAATTCACTTTCAGTTTAGCTGTTTTCTTCCTTTTTCCCTACCCTTTTCTTAGTTGTTTACAACTCAGTTTACTAACCCACTAATTATTTGATATATTGCATCACTCACACTAACAGCATTTCTAACAAGAATACTCTCTGCATCTAACCCCTTCTTGCTTTTGCCTTGTTGGTTGTATGACAGGTAGAAGAAGCGGGGCTTCAACCTCCTTTGATTCTGAACCTGAGAGGACCTTCCTTAGATTAAGGAGGGAAGCAAGAGGAAAGAGAGTAGTTGGTACAGAGGAAGAAAAGGAGTATTTTGAACCAGACATGGATGAGAATATGGAAAACCATCATGAAGAAGAGACTCACAACCATGGCAGAGAAGGCCCAGTGCATCATACTGGGCAAGAGAGAAGAGTTCTGGGATCCTACATCAATCCAAACCCAGGAAACTGTGGAAGTAGCATCCAAAAGCTAACCATACATGCCAACAACTTTGAACTAAAGCCACAGCTCATCACCCTTGTTCAGAACAACTATTCATTCGGAGGAAGTGTTCAAGAAGATCCCAATCAACATCTAACCACCTTCCTGAGAATATGTGATACTGTGAAGTCTAATGGTGTTCATCCTGACACCTACAGAGTGATTCTATTCCCCTTCTCACTCAAGGACAAGGCATCTAAATGGCTAGAATCCTTCCCGAAGGAGAGTTTAACAACCTGGGAGGATATGGTGAACAAGTTCTTGGCGAGATTCTATCCTCCTCAAAGAATCAACAGGTTGAGAGCTGAAGTTCAAACATTCAGACAACAGGATGGTAAGACTCTCTACGAAGCATGGGAGAGATTTAAAGACTTGACAAGAAGGTGCCCGCCAGATATGTTCAATGAATGGGTGCAGTTACACATTTTCTATGAAGGTCTTTCTTATGAATCAAAGAAGGCATTAGACCACTCATCCGGGGGATCTCTGAACAAGAAGAAGACCATTGAATAAGCCATAGATGTCATTGAGACTGTAGCTGAGAATGACTACTTCTATGCTTCTGAAAGAGGCAACACTAGAGGAGTGATGGAGCTGAACAACGTGGATGCACTCCTGGCCCAGAACAAGCTGATTACCAAGCAGCTAGCTGACCTTACCAAGAAGATGGAGAGGAACCAAGTAGCAACAATCACCACCTCATCTGCAACTCAAGAAGGAGTGAATGCAGAGGCAGAGGGTGATCAGGAACAAGCCAACTACATTGGAAACTCACCCAGGTAGGCACATGATCCATACTCCAAGACCTACAATCCTGGTTGGAGGAACCACCCAAACTTTGGGTGGGGAAACCAACAAGATCAAGGCCAAGATCAGAGACGTCACAATCCCAACAACAATGCGGCTCACCAACATTCCACACAGAGATCATATCAGCACCTACCTAACAACACACCTCAACATTCATACCAAAGCCAGAATGGCCCTTCTCATCCCTCCAATCTCAACTCACCATCATCGGAAGAAAGACTATCAAGGATTGAAACTCTACTTGAAGGCATATGCAAAGAGATTCAAGATAACAAGGTGCTCAAAGAGGAGGTGCGAGCTAATTTCAAAAACCGGGGAGACACCATTCAGAGGCTGGAATTTTAAGTGGGAAACTGATGAGGGGATATTTTATACGCTTTTTGGGGTTAATTTCATGTAGTTTTTAGTATGTTTTAGTCAGTTTTTAGTATATTTTCATTAGTTTCTAGGCAAAATTCATATTTCTGCACTTTACTATGAGTTTGTGTGTTTTTCTGTAATTTCAGGTATTTTCTGGCTGAAATTGAGGGAGCTGAGCAAAAATCTAATTCAGGCTGAAAAAGGACAGCTCATGTTGTTGGATTCTGACCTCTCTGCACTCGAAATGGATTTTCTGGAGCTACAAGAGTCCAATTGGCGCGCTCCCAATTGCGTTGAAAAGTAGACATCGAGGGCTTTCCAGAAATATATAATAGTTCATACTTTGCTCAAGGATAGATGATGTAAACTGGCATTCAATGCCAGTTCCATGTTGTAGTCTGGCGTTAAACGCCAGAAACAGGTTACAAGTTGGAGTTAAATGCCCAAAACAGGTTACAACCTGGCGTTTAACTCCAGAAACAGCCTAAGCACGTGTAAAGCTTAAGTCTCAACCTCAGCACACACCAAGTGGGCCCCAGAAGTGGATTTCTGCACTATCTATCATAGTTTACTCATTCTCTGCAAACCTAGATTACTAGCTTACTATTTAAACAACTTTTAGAGGATTATTTTGTACCTCATGAAATTTTTAGATCTAAACTTTGTACTCTTTGACGGCACGAGTCTCTAAACTCCATTGTTGGGGGTGAGGAGCTCTGCTGTGTCTCGATGAATTAATGCAATTATTTCTGTTTTCTATTCAAACACGCTTGTTTCTATCTAAGATGTTCATTCGCACTTCAATATGATGAATGTGATGATCCGTGACACTCATCACCATTCTCAATCTATGAATGCGTGCCTGACAACCACTCCCATTCTACCTTCGATTGAATGAATATCTCTTGGATTCCTTAATCAGAATCTTCGTGGTATAAGCTAGAATCCATTAGCAGCATTCTTGAGAATCCGGAAGGTCTAAACCTTGTCTGTGGTATTCCGAGTAGGATTCAGGGATTGAATGACTGTGACGAGCTTCAACTCACAAGGGTTGGGCGTAGTGACAGACGCAAAAGGATCAATGGATCCTATTCCAGCAGGAGTGAGAACCGACAGATGATTAGCCGTGCAGTGACAGCGCACCTGGACCATTTTCACTGATAGGACGGATGGTAGCCATTGACAACGGTGATCCACCAACACACAGCTTGCCATAGGAGGAACCTTGCGTGCGTGAAGGAAAAGACAGGGGAAAAGCAGAGATTCAGAAGACAAAGCATCTCCAAAACTCCAACATATTCTCCATTACTGCATAACAAGTATTTATTTCATGCTCTTTTATTTTTCGCAATTCAAACTGATAATCATAATTGATTTCCTGACTAAGATTTACAAGATAACCATAGATTGCTTCAAGCCAACAATCTCCGTGGGATCGACCCTTACTCACGTAAGGTATTACTTGGACGACCCAGTGCACTTGCTGGTTAGTTGTGCGGAGTTGTGAAAAGTGTGAATCACAATTTTGTGCCCCAAGTTTTTGGCGCCGTTGCCGGGGATTATTCGAGTTTGGACAACTGACGGTTTATTTTGTTGCTTAGATTAGGAAAAAATTTTTCTTTTTGATTTAGAGTCTTCTATTATTGATCTTGGTTGAAATTTTTTTTAATCCTTATTTTCTCTTTTTCAAATTTTTCAAAAATTTTATAAACTGATAATTGAGTTTTTCTGTTTGAGTTTAGTTTCATATTTTAAGTTTGGTGTCAATTGCATGTTTTTATTTTCTTTTAAATTTTCGAATTTGTGTTCATTGTTCTTTCTTAATCTTCAAGTTGTTCTTGTTTATTTTCCTTGTTTGATCTTTAGTTTTTCTTGTTTTGTGATTTTTCTTGTTTTTCTTGTGCATTTTCGAATTATTAGTATCCAAAAAAAATTAATTAAAAATAAAAATTTATACATTAAATACCTTTATTAAAACACTTTAAATTTATAGCTCAATTGGCTAGAGCAGTGTGCTTATGTTCTTGGTAATTGGGAATTTTCTTTCTAAAAAATTTTTCAAAAATAATTTTTCTTGAATAAATCTTGTGCCAAACTTTAAGTTTGGTGTTTTCTTGTTGATTTTTCTTTAGTTTTCGAAGATTTTATTTTGGTTTTCAAAAAATTTTAAGTTTGGTGTTCCTTGGTGTTTCCCTCCAAAATTTTCGAAAATAAGAAACATTATATCTAAAAATTTTAAGTTATAGGTCTTTTGTGTGTTTTTCTCTTTCATCATAAAATTCAAAAATCAAAAAATATCTTTTCTCTCTATTTTAAAGTGAATTTTCAAAAATTGCTTTTAAAATTCAGATTTCTATTTCAAAATTTAAAATCTTTTTCAAAAATCATATCCAAAATTTTTCAAATCTTCTTAATTAAGTAATTATTTTAGTTTTAATTTTTTTATTCTTAATTTTCGAAATCTATATTTAATTTCTAGTTATTTTATTTCATTTTTTTTATTCGTTCTCTTTTTATAAAATAAAAATAAAAATATATTTTAATTGCAATTCACATCAATTCCCTTTTCTCCATCATGGACCTAAGTGGAAATGAGCAGTCCAGAAGGACTCTGGGATCATATGCTAACCCCACTACTGCTTCATATGGGAGCAGTATCTGTATACCCTCCATTGGAGTTAGTAGCTTTGAGTTGAATCCTCAGCTCATTATCATGGTGCAGCAAAGTTGCCAGTATTTCGGTCTTCCACAGGAAGAACTTATAGAATTTCTGGCACAGTTTTTACAAATTGCTGACACAGTACATGATAAGGAAGTAGATCAGGATGTCTACAGATTATTACTGTTTCCATTAGCTGTAAAAGACCAAGCTAAGAGGTGGTTAAATAACCAACCTAAGGCTAGCATAAGGATATGGAAACAGCTGTCAGAAAAATTCCTGAATCAATACTTCCTTCCAAAACGGATGACACAGCTAAGGCTAGACATCCAAGGTTTTAAACAAGGAGATAATGAATCTCTTTATGATGCCTGGGAGAGATACAGAGAGATGTTAAGAAAATGCCCCTCTGAAATATTTTCAGAATAGGTGTAGTTAGACATCTTCTATTATGGGCTTACAGAGAAAGCTCAAATTTCTCTAGATCACTCAGCTGGTGGATCTATACACATGAGAAAGACAATTAAAGAGGCTCAAGAGTTTATTGATACAGTTGCCAGAAATCAGCATCTGTACCTAAATAGTGAATCTTCTATGAAAGAAGAGGCTAAAACAGTAACTGCTGAACTTAGTCCTGCAGAACAAATTACTGAATTCAATCAGCAATTAGACTTTCTAACAAAACAGCTAGCCGAATTCAAGGAGATACTACAAGACACAAGAATGGCTAATATAAATATGGAGGTACAGTTGAAGCAAACAGAACAATAGTTATCAAAACAAATAACCGAAGAGTGCCAAGCAGTTCAATTAAGAAGTGGAAAAATATTAAATACCTCACTTCAAGGTAGCAGGAAGCCAAGAAATGAACAAACTGCTATTCAAAATCCCTCTGAGGATAGTAAGAGCGCAGAGAGAAATAACTCTGGTGTTCAAACGCCAGAAACAAGCAAGGAGTTGGCATCAAACGCCCAATGGAAGCTCAGTTTTGGCGTTCAAACGCTAGGAACAAGTAAGGAGTTGGCGTCCAACGCCAATCCAGCTTCTAACCCTGGCATTCAAATGCCAGTGAGGGATGAAACATACACAAGTGCTGATAACAACCCCTCTAAAAAGGCTTCTCCAACCACCTCTGTAGGAAATAAACCTGCAGCAACTAAGGTTGAGGAATATAAAGCCAAGATACCTTATCCTCAAAAACTCCGCCAAGAGGAGCAGGATAAGCAATTTGCTCGCTTTGCAGATAATCTCAGGACTCTTGAAATAAAGATTCCGTTTGTAGAGGCACTTGAGCAAATACCTTCTTATGCCAAGTTCATGAAAGAGATCTTGAGTCATAAAAAGGATTGAAGAGAAACTGAAAGAGTTCTCCTCACTGAAGAATGCAGTGCAGTCATTCTGAAAAGCTTTCCAGAAAAGCTTAAAGATCCCGGGAGCTTTCTGATACCATGCATATTAGAGGGTAATTGCACCAAGACAACTTTATGTGATCTTGGGGCAAGCATCAACCTAATACATCAACTATCAAAAAGCTTGGTTTAACTAAAGAAGTTAAACCAATCCGGATATGTCTCCAACTTGCTGATGGCTCCATTAAATACCCATCAGGCGTGATTGAGGACATGATTATCAGGGTTGGGCCATTCGCCTTTCCCACTGACTTTGTAGTGCTGGAAATGGAGGAGCACAAGAGTGCTACTCTCATTCTAGGAAGACCTTTCCTAGCAACTGGACGGACTCTCATTGATTTTCAAAAGGGGGAAGTAACCTTGAGAGTCAATGAGGATGAGTTTAAGTTGAATGCTGTCAAAGCCATGCAGCATCCAAACACACCAAAAGACTGCATGAAAGTTGATCTCATTGACTCTTTGGTAGAGGAGGTCAACATGGCTGAGAGTCTCGAATCAGAGCTGGAAGACATCTTTAAAGATGTTCAGCCTGATTTGGAGGGTTCAGAGGAATTAAAAGATCCTCTGAGGCTTCCTCAGGAAGAGGAGAAACCTCCTAAACCCAAGCTCAAGCCATTACCACCATCCCTGAAATATGCATTTCTGGAAGAAGGTGACACTTTTCCAGTGATCATAAGCTCTGCTTTAAATCCACTGGAAGAGGAAGCACTAATTCAAGTGCTAAGGACATACAAGACAGCTCTTGGGTGGTCCATAAGTGATCTTAAGGGCATAAGCCCAGCTAGATGCATGCACAAAATCCTATTGGAGGATGATGCTAAGCCAGTGGTTCAACCACAGAGGCAGCTAAATCCAACCATGAAGGAAGTGGTGCAGAAAGAGGTCACCAAATTACTAGAGGCTGAGATTATTTATCCTATTTCTGATAGCCCCTGGGTGCGCCCTGTTCAAGTTGTTCCCAGGAAGGGAGGCATGACAGTGGTTCATAATGAAAAAATGAACTGGTTCCTACAAGAACAGTTACAGGGTGGCGCATGTGTGTTGACTACAGAAGGCTCAACACGGCCACCAGAAAGGATCATTTTTCTTTACCATTCATAGACCAAATGCTAGAGAGACTAGCAGGTCATGAATATTTACTGCTTTTTGGATGGCTATTCAGGTTACAACCAAATTGTAGTAGATCTTCAGGACCAAGAGAAAACAGCATTCACATGTCCTTCTGGAGTATTTGCTTACAGAAGAATGCCTTTTGATCTGTGTAATGCACCTGCAACCTTTCAGAGGTGCATGCTTTCTATCTTCTCTGATATGGTTGAGAAGTTTCTGGAAGTCTTCATGGATGACTTTTCAGTATTTGGAGACTCATTCAGCTCCTGCCTTGACCATTTAGCACTTGTTCTGAAAAGATGCCAAGAGACCAACCTAGTTTTAAACTGGGAAACATGTCACTTTATGGTGACTGAAGGAATTGTCCTTGGGCATAAAACTTCAAACAAGGGAATAGAGGTGGATCAAGCTAAAGTGGAAGTAATTGAAAAATTACCACCACCTGCTAATGTTAAGGCAATCAGAAGCTTTCTGGGGCTTGCAGGATTCTACAGGAGGTTTATAAAGGATTTTTCAAAAATTACAAAACCCCTGAGCAATCTGCTAGCTTCTGACACGCCATTTGTGTTTGACACAGAGTGTCTGCAAGCGTTTGAGACTCTGAAAGCTAAGCTGGTCACAGCACCAGTTATTTCTGCACCAGACTGGACTTTACCATTTGAACTAATGTGTGATGCCAGTGACCACGCCATTGGTGCAGTACTGGGGCAGAGGCATGACAAGCTTCTGCATGTCATTTATTATGCTAGCCATGTTTTAAATGATGCCCAGAAAAATTACACAACCACAGAAAAAGAATTGCTTGCAGTGGTTTATGCCATTGGCAAGTTTAGATCATACTTAGTAGGATCAAAAGTGATTGTGTATACTGACCATGCTGCTCTTAAATATCTACTCACAAAGCAGGATTCAAAACCCAGGCTCATAAGATGGGTGTTGCTTTTACAAGAGTTTGATATAGAAATTAGAGACAGAAAAGGGATAGAGAACCAAGTAGCTGATCATCTGTCCCAGATAGAACCAGTAGAAGGGGAGTTTCCCCCCTCTATTGAGATCTCTGAGACCTTTTTGGATAAGCATTTGTTTGCCATTCAGGAAATACCATGGTTTGCAGACATTGTAAACTATAAAGCTGCAAGGTTCATACCCAAGGAGTACAGCAGGCAACAAAAGAAAAAATTAATTACTGATGTAAAGTACTACTTGTGGGATGAACCCTATCTCATTAAGAGATGTACAAACGGAATAATCCGTAGGTGTGTGCCTAGAGAAGAAGCACAGAGGATCTTATGGCATTGCCATGGATCACAATATGGAGGCCATTTCGGAGGTGAGCGAACAGCCACCAAGGTCCTCTAATGTGGCTTCTACTGGCCTACACTCTATAGGGATTCTCGAGAGTTTGTATGTAACTGTGACAGTTGCCAAAGAGTTGGTAATCTGCCTCATGGTTACGCCATGCCTCAACAGGGAATCTTGGAGATTGAGTTGTTTGATGTATGGGGAATTGACTTCATGGGACCTTTTCCACCATCATACTCAAACACTTATATTCTGGTGGCAGTCGACTATGTATCAAAATGGGTAGAGGCAGTTGCCACACCCACCAATGATACTAAAACAGTGCTGAAGTTCCTCCAGAAACATATCTTCAGCAGGTTTGGTGTCCCTAAAGTACTAATCAGTGATCGGGGCACTCACTTCTGCAACAAACAACTTTACTCTGCCATGGTCCGGTATGGGATTCGCCACAAGGTGGCGACTCCATATCATCCACAGACAAATGGGCAAGCTGAAGTTTCTAACAGAAAACTAAAAACAATCCTGGAACGGACTGTAAGTACCTGTAGAAAGGATTTGGCAAGAAGCTTGGATGATGCTCTGTGGGCTTACAGAACAGCATTCAAAACTCCTATAGGGACCTCTCCATACCAGCTTGTGTATGGTAAGGCCTGTCATCTGCCCGTGGAACTGGAACATAAGGCCTATTGGGCAACCAGATTCCTAAACTTTGATGCCAAATTAGCTGGAGAAAAAAGATTGCTCCAGCTGAATGAGCTAGAGGAATTCAGATTCACTGCTTTCGAAAATGCCAAGCTTTATAAAGAGAAATAAAAAAGGTGGCATGACAGAAAGCTGTCATCTAGAGTCTTTGAACCAGGACAAAAGGTTCTGTTGTTTAACTCTAGGCTCAGGCTATTCCTTGGGAAACTGAAATCCCGGTGGAGGGGACCATATGTGAATACAAGTGTATCACCATATGGTTATGTGGAGCTTCAAGACATTGATTCTGATAAGAAGTTCATTGTTAATGGACAGAGAATCAAGCACTATCTTGAAGGCAATGTTGAGCAAGAGTGCTCAAGGCTGAGGCTAGATTAAAAGGTCAGCAAGGTCCAGCTAAAGACAATAAAGAAGCGCTTGCTGGGAGGCAACCCAGCCATTAGCAAAACTTTTTCTGTTATTTTGTTTTATTCTTCATTTTATTTAATTTTAAAATATATGAGCTTAATATTAACAAGGTAAAGAATCAATTGCATAAGTCCACAGGGTTACAGAAGAATTCAGAGCACAAAACAGGAAAAAGGAGCTCACTGGCAAGAAAACGCTAGTAAGAGGCACAATTGGGCGTTAAACGCCCAAGAGGAGCATCCACTGGGCGTTTAACGCCAGTAAAGATAGCCATATGGGCATTAAACGCCAGAAAGAAGCAGCTTCTGGGCATTTAACGCCAGATTTACAGCATCCTGGGCGTTCAGAAAAACGCCCAGTGACAAAGGGGTTTCTGGCGTTTAACGTCAGCTAGAAGCAATAGATGGGCGTTAAACGCCCAAAACAAGCACCAACTAGGCGTTAAACGCCCAAAACATGCAGCAGTTGGGCGTTTAACGCCAGGATTGTGGGGAGTAGGCAATTTCGTTTTCAATTCAAATTTTTCATTTTTTATGTTTCAATTCATGATTTCTTGCACAAACATGTTACAAATCCTTTTTCAAAATATATCAAATGTATCTTAATTCATAAACCCTTTTTCTTAATCCTCTTCAAATTATTTTCAAATCCTTTTCAAAACAAATCTATCTCTTTTTCTTCTAAAATCTTTTCAACTCATCAATATCTTTTTCAAATCTTCACATCATCTTTTTCAAAATCCAGATTTATCTTTTTCAAATATCTTTCATATCTTTTCAATTTTAAATCACATCTTTTCCTATCATACTTATCTTTTCCAAATCACTTTTTCTATCATATCCTTTTCAAATAATTTTCGAAACCTACCCCCTTCCCTTTAAATATTGGTTCGGCCTCTTCCCCTCTCCTCCACAAGTTGCGCTTGGCTCTCCCTCTTTCCCTTTCCTTTCCTTTCTTTTGCTTGAGGACAAGCAAACCTCTAAGTTTGGTATGTTTATCCGTGATCAGTAAACCAATACCCACTGAGATCATGGCTCCTAAGGGAAAACAAACTGACTCCAGAGGCAAGAAAGAGAATATTCCAAAACCACTTTGGAATCAAGGGAAGTTCATAACCAAAGAACATTCAGACCATTTTTACAAAATAATGAGTTTAAGGTCAGTGATCCCGGAAGTTAAATTCGATCTGAAAGAAGATGAATATCTGGAGATCCAAGAGCAAATCCGAAACAGGAGCTGGGAAGTCCTAGCTAATCCTGAAACAAAGGTGGGAAGAAACATGGTTCAGGAATTCTACGCTAATCTGTGGCAGACGGACAGGCAGAGAATAGCTGGAACTGCATTCTATGACTATAGAACTCTGGTCAGAGGGAAGATTATTCACACCCACCCTGACAAAATAAGGGAGATCTTCAAGCTGCCTCAACTGCAAGATGACCCAGATTCCTTCAATAGGAGAATGATGAGATCAAACCTGAGCTTGGACAAAATCCTAAAGAACATATGCCTTCCTGGAGCTAAATGGACAACCAACACAAAGGGTGCCCCAAACCAACTCAAAAAAGGAGATCTCAAACCACCGCCAGAGGCTGGCTGGACTTCATTGGGCGCTCTATACTGCCCACTAGCAACCGCTCTGAAGTCACCATCAGAAGAGCAGTGATGATTCATTGCATTATGCTGGAAAAAGAAGTGGAAGTTCATTAGCTGATTGCTTGTGAGCTTTACAAAATTGCAAACAAGAACTCCAAAGATGCCAAATTGGCCTATCCAAGCTTAGTTTCTCTATTATGTAAAGATGCCGGGATAAAGATGGGAGTAGATAAGTATATCTCAGTTGAGCAAACAATCACCAAAAAGTCTATAGAAGGACAACAAGTGCAGGACGACCCCATCAAGAGAAAAGCAGAGGAGTTACTCCCGGAAATCCCTCAAATTGAATACTGGGAGCGCCTAGAAGCATCTGTCACCAAGTTGCAAGAAGCTGTGGATCAACTGAAGGAAGAACAGCAAAATCAAAACAGCATGCTCTGCAAATTTCTTAGAGAACAAGAAGAGCAAGGGCGTGAAATGAAGGAATTAAAGCGTCAGAAACTATCTCTTGAAGGGCCAAGCACTCTACAGACTAAAGAGGCATCCACCTCCTAAATTCAAGGTTGTTGAGTTCTAATCTTAGCCTTAACTCTGTGATAATTGTTCTTATTTGAGTTTTACCTTAGAAGTTATATATGAGTAGTAGTAATTAGTATCTATATTTTGATTTTATCTCCAATTAAGCTATAATTTATTTTTCTCATCATCATTAAACATGAATAAAATAGCAGATTTTCTTTAGAAAAAGGAGGCAATATTTTTCGAGTTTTTAATAAGAAAAATTCTAATTATTTACATGTGGTGGCAATGCTTTTTGTCTTCTGAATGAATGCTTGAACAGTGCATATGTCTTCTGAATTTGATGTTTATGAATGTTAAATATGTTGGCTCTTGAAAGAATGATGAAAAAGGAGAAATGTTATTTGATAATCTAAAAAATGATAAAAAAAATTATTCTTGAAGCAAGAAAAAGCAGTGAATACAAAAGTTTGCAAAAAAAAAATGGCAAAAATAAAAGAAAAAGAAAAAGAAAAAGAGAAAGCAAGCAGAAAAAGCCAATAGCCCTTAAAACCAAAAGGCAAGGGTAATAAAAAGGATCCAAGGCTTTGAGCATTAGTGGATAGGAGGGCCTAAAGGAATCAAATCCTGGCCTAAGCGGCTAAATCAAGCTGTCCCTAACCATGTGCTTGCGGCGTGAAGGTGTCAAGTGAA
This sequence comes from Arachis ipaensis, assembly GCF_059453495.1. NCBI lineage: Eukaryota > Viridiplantae > Streptophyta > Magnoliopsida > Fabales > Fabaceae > Arachis > Arachis ipaensis. The sequence goes on along the minus strand of NC_142442.1, from coordinate 61,623,029 downwards.
AACTTGAGACTGAGCGGTTAAAGTCAAGGTCCAAAGCAAAAAGAAGAGTGTGCTTAAGAACCCTGGACACCTCTAACTGGGGACTTTAGCAAAGCTGAGTCACAATCTGAAAAGGTTCATCCAATTATGTGTCTGTGGCATTTATGTATCCGGTGGTAATACTGGAAAACAAAGTGCTTAGGGCCACGGCCAAGACTCATAAAGTAGCTGTGTTCAAGAATCAACATACTAAACTAGGAGAATCAATAACACTATCTGAATTCTAAGTTTCTATAGATGCCAATCATTCTGAGCTTCAATGGATAAAGTGAGATGCCAAAACTATTCGGAAGCAAAAAGCTACTAATCCCGCTCATCTAATTAGAATTTGAGCTTCACTCAAAAAACTCTGAGATATTATTGCTTCTTGACTTATTTGTATTCTATTTTATTTGTCTAGTTGCTTGGGGACAAGCAATAGTTTAAGTTTGGTGTTGTGATGAGTAGATATTTTATACACTTTTTGGGGTTAATTTCATGTAGTTTTTAGTATATTTTAGTGCGGATATTTTATACGCTTTTTGGGGTTAATTTCATGTAGTTTTTAGTATATTTTAGTTAGTATTTAGTATATTTTCATTAGTTTCTAGGCAAAATTCGTATTTATGGACTTTACTATGAGTTTGTGTGTTTTTTTGTAGTTTCAGGTATTTTCTGGCTGAAATTGAGGGAGCTGAGCAACAATCTGATTCAGGCTGAAAAAGGACTGCTGATGCTGTTGGATTCTGACCTCTCTGCACTCAAAATGGATTTTCTGGAGCTACAGGAGTCCAATTGGTGCGCTTCCAATTGCGTTGGAAGGTAGACATCCAAGGCTTTCCAGAAATATATCATAGTCCATACTCTGCTCAAGGATAGATGACGTAAACTGGCGTTCAACGCCAGTTCCATGTTGCAGTCTTGCGTTAAACGCCAGAAACAGGTTACAAGTTGGAGTTAAACGCCCAAAACAGGTTACAACCTGGCGTTTAACTCTAGAAACAGCCTAAGCACATGTAAAGCTTAAGTCTCAGCCCCAGCACACACCAGGTGGGCCCCAGAAGTGGATTTCTGCACTATCTATCATAGTTTACTCATTCTCTGCAAACCTAGATTTCTAGCTTACTATTTAAACAACTTTTAGAGGATTATTTTGTACCTCATGACATTTTTAGATCTGAACTTTGTACTCTTTGACGGCATGAGTCTCTAAACTCCATTGTTGGGGGTGAGGAGCTCTGTTGTGCCTCGATGAATTAATGCAATTATTTCTGTTTTCTATTCAAACACGCTTATTTCTATCTAAGATGTTCATTCGCACTTCAATATGATGAATGTGATGATCCGTGACACTCATCACCATTCTCAATCTATGAACGCATTCCTGACAACCACTATCGTTCTACCTTCGATTGAATGAATATCTCTTGGATTCCTTAATCAGAATCTTCGTGGTATAAGCTAGAATTCATTGGCAGCATTCTTGAGAATCTGGAATGTCTAAACCTTGTCTGTGGTATTCCAAGTAGGATTCAGGGATTGAATGACTGTGACGAGCTTCAAACTCACAAGGGTTGGGCGTAGTGACAGACGCAAAAGGATCAATAGATCCTATTCCAGCAGGAGTGAGAACCGACAGATGATTAGCCGTGCAGTGACAGCGCACCTGGACCATTTTCACTGATAAGACGGATGGTAGCCATTGACAACAGTGATCCACTAACACATAGCTTGCCATAGGAGGAACCTTGGGTGCTGAAGGAGAAGACAGGGGGAAAGCAGAGATTCAGAAGACAAAGCATCTCCAAAACTCCAACATATTCTCCATTACTGCATAACAAGTATTTATTTCATGCTCTTTTATTTTTTGCAATTCAAACTGATAATCATAATTGATTTCCTGACTAAGATTTACAAGATAACCATAGATTGCTTCAAGCCAACAATCTCCGTGGGATCGACCTTTACTCATGTAAGGTATTACTTGGACGACCCAGTGCACTTGTTGGTTAGTTGTGCGGAGTTGTGAAAAGTGTGAATCACAATTTCGTGCACTAGATACCTCTCTGAGAAGATTTCCAAACCTACTGATAGCTTCCCAAGTGACACAGAGAAGAACCCGAGAGGTGAAGCAAAGAAGGTTAGATGGGAAGATTGCAAGATGGTCACTATAAGTGATAAGGGGACTGAGGAATAGCCGAACAAACCATTAGAACAACCTGGAGATACATCAGCAGAGAAACAGGAAGAGGATCACCAAGAAACCAAAATTTCACAGAAGGAGCTGCTGAGACTCTATGCACCCTTTCCCCAAAGACTCAAGGGTGGTGTAGAAAAGAGAATATACTCAAGGTTTCTTGACATGTTTGCATCTCTCCACGTAAACATACCATTCATCAAGGCCCTCCAACAAATGCCCTCATACATTAAGTATATGAAGGAGCTGCTGACCAGGAAAAGCTCACTCAAAGGAGGGCAAACAATAGTGATGAATAAGGAGTGCAGTGCTCTCATTCAACCAGAGATGCTTACAAAAAGGAAGGATCCAGGGAGTTTTCACATCCCCTGTGCCATAGGAGAAACAATGTTTGATAAGGGATTCTGTGATCTGGGAGCAAGCATCAACTTAATGCCTTTATCTCTTATGAAGAAGCTGTAGATCAATGAGCTAATACCCACAGATGTAGTCATCAGGCTGGCTGACAAAACTCAAAAACAAGCAGTAGGAGTGGTGGAAAACGTGTTAGTGAAGGTTGGGAACTATTTCCTTCCCACAGACTTTGTCATAGTAGAAATGGAAGAGAGTCACCTTCACCCAATCATATTGGGAGACCATTCCTAGCTACAGCCAGAGCGCTCATAGATGTGGGGCGAGGAGAGCTAATATTGAGGATACATGACGAACAACTCGCATTCAATGTCTTCAAACCCTCACAAGAAGCAGATCAGAAAAGCAAGGAACCAAGGGGAGAGCACGACAAAGCACTGGTGGAAGAAACAAGCATTGAAGCACAAGCTGTACACCTGGGAACCCCTTTGGTTGATGAACAAGATAATCGGCATTTGTCACAGCTCAAGGAAGATCAGGAGGAACCTAAACCACCAGAGTGATATGAGACCAACAACAAAATTTCCTTGAAAGAAGAGGTCACAAAGAGCAGAGCAACATCAAAAGGAACAAAGAAGAAGGTACCAAGGAGGTGGAGAAACAAGAAGATCCCTACAGAGAATTTCTCTCCAGGGGATAAAGTGATCTCAGCTTACTTCCTAGATATCCCACCTCATCTTCCCACCATCCCATCTCAGCTACCTAAGGTTTTCACCATCAACAAAGTTCTCTCCCTAGAGCATGTAGAGATCCTTGATGAAGCCAATGGATATAGGTTTACTGTAAGAGGGGAAGATCTGAAGCATTACCAACCACCCTGACAAAGGGCAGAACGTCAAGCTAGTGACGCTAAAGAAGCGCTTCATAGGAGGCAACCCATGTTTTATATGCTTTTAAAGTAATTAATAATGCAAGGTTCATGAATTCCAAATCAGCTTTGACATATCCTTGAATGAATCCTTTTATGCAACATGTAGTGGAGAACAAGTTTGGTGTTCAAGGAACACTAAGAGAACATGAATGCAACTCATAGCATGTCACTCTTAGCACCTTGAACAATTTTTTTTTACACCACATGACCACAAACTAAGTTTGGTGTCACCTATGTTGCATATATGGGCGATTAATTAATCAGTTGGTTTGCATTCATGAATAGCATTTAGTTAGTTAAAACAAAAACAAACAAAAAAATTTTTTGTTTTTCTTCTTTTTGAAAAGTAGTTATCCCACTTTACCAATATTTGCCGCCAACTTTCAATCTTATTAATTTTGTTCCTTTATCCTGTAGGAAAAATGAGAGGAAGATTGGAAAGAATTAATTGGACAATTGAAGAAGGAGGATTCGGCCACCACAAAAGGAGAATACTATGTTGGGAAATGTTGCCATGCAACATTAGAAGAGTGACACGCTTGGAAATCGAACCAACCCCCCTTCATAAAGTTGATGATCCTTGTACTCATCCTATGCTGAACCCCATCCGTTCATCACACAACCACTCCATCAATCCACACCTTTTATTCACTCACCATCTCCCTATATAAAGTGGTTTCTATTCCATACCCCTTCCATATCCCAAATTCTCATTCTTTGTACTTCTAACTTTCGGAACCCAATACTTCTTGCCCCATCAAAAACACTCTCACTCACTCCCTTCACTACACCCCATCTTAACCGGCCGAATTTCACCATCTATCCACACCCTTCAACACCTTCAGATCTCAAAAAGTCACTCATGGCATCATCGAGCTCCAAGAGGCAAAAGATGAAAGAACCGGTGGAGAGCATCCCTTTCAATGAAGGGAGATTTAAAACTGCATTCCATGAACTCGAATTTGAACGAATAAAGCTCAAAAAGATATTGCCTGAGTTAACATTCCAGTTCAATGAGGATGAGTGCCCAAAGATTCGAGAGAAGATTGAACAAAGGGGTTGGCTAAGGCTCACGAACCCAGAAGAAAAGATAAATGCAAACCTCATCAAAGAGTTCTATGCAAATGTGGTCAGAGAAGACAAAACCAAGGCCCCCACTTTCAAAAGTTATGTGAGAGGAACAGAGGTGGACTTCAGCCCCAATGCCATAACAAGGACTCTTCAGCTGAAATCGCCACATTTTGATGAGCCCAGTTATCATGTGAGAATAAGTAATGGCCCCGACAATGATGAACTTGAAGAAATTGTGAACGATATGTGTGTTATAGGATCCGACTGGGAAAGGTATTCGGATAGGAGACCCCGATTCATCAGGAGAGGAGACCTTATCCTGGAAGCCAAAGGATGGTTTGAGCTCGTGAGGAGGTCTATCCTCCCAGCCGCGAACAATTCTGAGGTTAATACTACTCGAGCTACTATGGTACATTGCTTAATAAAGGATGGCGGCATTAATGTGCACGAAATTATAGCTGAGGGGATTCAAGAATCAGCCGAGAAGAATGATCCAGGTGTTAGACTTTGGTACCCCAGCACCATCCTTAGGCTGTGTACGAAAGCCAAGGTAATATTCGAAGACAGCAATCCAACTTGGGTAAACCCTGGACGGATGGTTACACTCCAGCGTATAATTTATGTGGCACCCGCCCAACAACAAAGAAGGCCTCAAATAGGGAAAAGAACCTCACAACAAGGACCTCACCAAGAAGAGTCTCATCAGGAAGAATACCAGCAAGAAGAGTACTATGATCCAACCAATATAAATCTGGGCCACATTCAAGGAGCCATTGAGGACTTGGCAAGGAGATATATGGAAGGGCAAGAGCAACAACTACACATTCAATCCCAAAGGATGGATCGTCAAGAAGAACTCCTTTCTAATTGGATGAATCAACAAGGGGAGTGGCAGAAACAGCAAATGGAACACTACTCCCAGCTCACTCAAGCCATCAATCAAGTGACTGAAAGGCAAGAGCGTCAAGACAAATGCCTTCAAGAACTCAACCAACGTCAGCTAGCTCAGACGAAGGCATTCAATGAGTTCAGCGTACTTAATGAAGGACGGCAACTACATAGGGAGGGGTTCAACATAAACACTCAAGCCAAGTTGAACTATATGTCTGGTCATATGCATAATCTGCACTTTGCAATCCCTAGGTATAAAGTAGTCCAAAAAGATCTAACAGAACAAGAGGAAAAGAAGGTGAAACAGTAGAAAGAAACATTGAAAAAGAAGATGGAAGATGCTGGCTTCTGGAAAAAGTTGATTGGAAAAGGAAAGGGAAGTGGGAGTTCAAGCACTCAAGAAAAACACAAAGAGGATAAACAAGAGGGAGATCATGAGCACTCCTATGAGTAAAAGGTAGTGGAGTTCCCTCTTTGTTCCATCTTTTTCAAAGCTTTAAATAAGGAAAATCATGTATGAAATAGAACATGTTTCCATAGTAGCTTAGGAATTTTCAATTCTGTCTTTAGTATTTTCATTGCTTAGGTCTATGCTTGCTGGTCCAAGTAACATGTCTTCATTTTCACCTTGCACACTTGTATGCTTGTCCCTTAAGTCAAATAAAAGGAGATGTTATGAAAGACCAGAGTGATGATCAATTGTGGAATAGGTTCTTAAGCTTGTGGTGTAGTAATCACTTAACTAAGTTGGTTCACCAACAAGGTAGGAAGGCAACTATCTGTCCTGAAGTCATATGCTTGAAACACACCCCATGAGACTAGCTAAATAACAAGATCCTAATAAGAAAAAGGAAAAGAACAATAAGAGTTGAAAAAGAAAGAAAAGCAATAAGAAATAAGGCTAGGCACCAAGGGCTTGAACCTTGAGGGATGTGTCTGTGGTGCTCTTGTACCAAGGATCTGCTTGGATGAATAAGTTCTTAGGAGTGCTTCATCACTTGGTAACTTGGGTTAACTAACCCGGGATTATCAACTGAAAATCCACTATCAAGAGCAACCTTGCTACAGAACATTTAGTAACCCAAAGAGGTGCTAGACACCAAGGCCTCAAGGAAAGAAAAAAACAAACCATGTGCCTGTGGTGTGCATGTATGGGGGAGAGAAACTTGAGGGAGTAAGTCCTTAGGGGTGTTTCAACACCTAGCACCTTGAACCAACTGGTTCGGGAGTGTTGGCTGAAAGCTTATTTTAAAGAGTCGCCCCCTCACAAAGCACTTAGCCTAAGGATGCAATAAACCTTGAAAAGACAAAGGGATCAATAAATAAAGGTCTCAAGGGGTGCAATCAAGTGAGTATTCCAGGGCATGATAAAGGTCTGAAAGCCAGTAGAGGAATGAACCTAAGTTGCTATGCATGAAACCCCATAAAACCAAGGACATGACTTCCACAATAATGATTCATTCCTATTGTCATTTCATTCATCATTCTCATGTTTCAGTACTTGCTTAGGGACAAGTAACGTTAATTACCACGTTAATTACCACGTTAATTACCATTTCATTCATCATTCATCATTCACCATCATAGCCCACGTTAATTACCACGTTAACTACATTAACGTGGTAGTTAACGTGGAGGAAAAGGAAGCTCCAAGCGTTAGTGGTAAAAGTGAGTGCCACTAACGCTCCAAAAGGGCAATTGGCCACGTTAAGAGTCACGTTAACTCAGTTAACGTGAACTCTAACGTAGAAGAGGAAGATAATGCCAACGTTAGTGACACTCACCTTTGTCTCTAACGTTGGACTAAGCCCATATTGGCTACGTTAAGAGCCACGTTAACTTGGTTAACGTGAACTCTAACGTGGAAGGAGCATGGAATCGCCAACGTTAGTGACACTCACCTTTGTCACTAACGTTGGAGATGGAAATCAACACCACGTTAGTTGTCACGTTAATGTAATTAACGTGAGGCACTAACGTGGGAAAGGGGCGTTTTGGAGCGTTAGTGAAAAAGGTAGGTGTCACTAACGCTCTCGAAGATTTTGCAAGCCTACGTTAAAGGTCACGTTAACTATACTAACGTGAACTCTAATGTTGGGAAAAAGGGGTACTCTCAACGTTATTGGGAAAGGTAAGCCCCAATAACGTTTGCGAAGGGCCAAGAGGCAACGTTAGTGGTCACGTTAGTGCCACTAACGTTGAAGTTAACGTGGACCATTTTGGGTTAGGAACGTTAGTAAAAAAGGTGATTGTCACTAACATTCTCGACCCCATATTTTCACTTAACGTTAACACCACTAACGCCCTAAGCTAAAGTCCATGCCTACTGCACACTTTCTCTGCAAGTGAAGCTGAGCCCACTAAAGATGATAACTACTTCAACTCAAGATCCAAAGGCCCATATCCAAGACTTGAAGAGCCAACTAGAAGATCAGAAGAGTAGTATAAATAGGAGTAGTTTTGAACTAGAGAGAAGCTTTTGGGGGGATTAGGAGAACTACTCTCTGTATAATTTTACTTTCTCTGCAACTTCTAGTTTTACTTTCAGAATGCATTCTCCATCTTTGTTTTCCATTCCCAGAGCCATGAACAACTAAACCCCTTTCATTGGGTTAGGGAGCTCTGTTGTAATTTGATGGATCAATAATAGTTTTTATTATTCTTGTTCTTTCTTTTCTCTTGATTTTACTAGAAAGCTTTCAATCTTCATCCAATTGGGTAGTTGTCTTGGAATAGAAGCTATTCATACTTGGATCTCTTCAGAACCTTGGAAGAGGAATGAAGAGATCATGCTAGAAATGCTTTCTCATGTTAGACCAAATTGGGGTTTGGATGGATATAGTGACATATAATCCTACCAACACTTTGATTTGGAAATACATGTGGTATAATCAGTGACCATACTTCATCTCTTCTCATGAGCAATTGGACCAAGGAATTAGCTATTGATCAAGATTTGAGAGATTGAATTACCAAGGAATTGGAATTCAATCACTTAAGGTTGCCAAGGAGATCAATGAATGCATTGGTTGAGGAAGAGATGAAAATGAACTTGATCCGGAGAATGCAACATCTCCTAAGCCCAATGAATCCCCCATTTCTGATCTTACCCATTCTCTTTAATTTTTGCAATTTACTTTCATGCTAAATTCCCCATTCCCCATTTAAGATTCTGCAATTTACTTTCCGTCATTTATATTCAGCTCTTTATTCCCAGCATTTACATTTTCTGCTATTTACTTTTCGCCATTTAATTTCCTGCAACTCTCACATCAAATTCTGCTTAGCTCAACTAGAACATTCCTCTAATTAAAGTTGATTGACCAATCAATCCATGTGGGATTCGACCTCACTCTATTGTGAGTTTTTACTTGACGACAATTCGGTATACTTGCCGAGAAAAATTGTTGAGAGACAAGTTTCCGTGCATCATTTTCCATTGGTTTTAAATGTCTTATTCAACTGTTGCATCGTTTCTTGCGTTATTTTGGTGCTTCGTGACTTGTTTTAAATTGTTGGGTATTCTTATTCATAGGTCAATGCTAAATTTTTCTGACACTTGTATTCCATTTGCATTGATATGCACTTATACTGTCTTTCATGACCCACTCTCTCTTCCCCTTTGTTGCAATTTTTGGACTATTGATATGCCATTTGCTTCTACTGTTTTTTCACTTGCATGTTATAGCTACCATATAATTGAGACCCTCATTATTTGGCATTAACCCACCCATACTTTATTTGTTTTCTTATCTTTATTTCTGGGTTACTTTTCTTTTTTTCCTCTTCTTTCAGGATGGGCACTGTAAAGGATGGGCACCGTAAAACATCAGTTGTAGCAGCCCGTCCACTTGCACATCTTAGCATGCACCGAGGACGGTGCAATCTTTAAGTATGGGGAGGTCGATACCAACTTTCGTAGGTTAGTTATTTCCTATTTCAACACCAATGTTTAATTTTTCTTGTTAAATTAGTTGTTGCATTTGCATGTTTGTTTGATTTTGTGCATGTTCTTCTACCACTACTTAGTTGGAGTGATAAGTTCTTTTTCAAGACCCTTTTTATAGCGTTTCACTAATTTAAATTAAAACTTTTTTGTTAAACTTGTTTGAAGATTGTAATTTGGAACATGGTTTATAGCTAAGAACACACAACCTGTAAGATTTTGAGCTTGATTATATGGTTACATTATTTAACCATTAATTTTTATTTTTGTGTGTTTTCTTCTCTATGATTGCAATCTATGGTTTGTTCCATTCTATATGTCCATTGTTTAGTGTATATTCATGCATACATATGATTGAGTCCATCATTTGTTATTAGCTCACTTATCCCAAATAGCCCACCATTTCATTTACCTTTGATTGCTACTTTGAACCTTTTTAATCCCCATTTGTTCTTTATATTACCACATCACTAGCATTAAGCAGAAAAACAATTAACTACCCAATTTGAATCTTTGGTTAGCTTAAGATAGTGTGTGCTAACTAAGTGTGTGGAAATGTGGGAACTTGGGTTGATGAGAATGTGTTGTGTTTTTACTGACAAATATTGGAAATTTGGGTGCTTACTCATGTGAAATCAGAAAAACCATATGCATTGATATATTATGTTTTCATTTATGATAAAAAAAAGAGAAAAGAAAAGAAATAAATGAATAAGGGATAAAATCACCCCAAAGTTAAGTTCAATAAAAAGATCATTGCATGTGTGATGAAATTAAAGAAAATTTTGATACATGAGTATGTGAAATATACAAAAGTGAGATTATGGGTAATTAGGCCTGAATTATATAGAGTGTGTGTGTGTTAGGTGAGAACTTAGGTTAGTCAAAGATTCAAATTATAGCTCACTTAGCCATACATATATCCTCACACTTGCCTTAGCCCCAGTACAACCTTAAAAAGCGCTCATGATGTTTGCATTTGTACATTAAATACTTGTTGATTGGTTAGATGAAGAACAAAGTTTTAGAAAGCATGACTAGAGGAGATTAGAGTGAATTAACCCTAGGCACCTAAGAGATTAGAGTGCATATACACTTCCAATGAAGGTTCAATGCTTGATTCTATGTTCCCGGCTTTCATGAGCTATCTTCTTACAAGTTTACTTGTCTCTTATTGTGTGATTTGAATTAGTGGGATCTGATTTATGTTTGTCTTGGAGAATTTGTTTACTTTTAACCAAGTAGGTAGAAGTATTTTTGCATTTAGTTGCATTTATATAGATAGGTTGCATTTTATAAGTTTTACCATCCCTCTTCACTCCTTTATAGCTTCTCTTGAGCTTAGCACGAGGACATCCTAATATTTAAGTGTGGGAAGATTTGATGCATCACTATTTCGTGGTATATTTTGTACTTAATTGAGTGGATTTTATCCACTATTCTCATACTTATTTATAGAATTCGCATGTTTTACATTTTCCTTCCTAATTTTGTGCTATGATTGAAAACATGCTTCTTTGGCCTTAAATTTGCTATGTTTAATCCTCTCTTACTACCATTCGATGCCTTGATATGTGTGTTAAGTGATTTCAGGGTTTATAGGGCACGAATGGCTTAGTGGATGGAAAGGAAACATGCAAAAGTGGAAGGAATACAAGAAACTGAAGGAATTGTTAAGCTGTCAACCCTGATCCCTTCGTACTAAATCGATCATAACTTGAGCTACACAGATCCAAATAAAGCGGTTTCAATTGCATTAGAAAGCTAACATCCGGAGCTTTAAAATGATATGCAATTTACCATAGTTACCATGCAGTTAAGCAATTCGTACACGTACATCACGCGTACGCGTGACATGCGCCACGTGTAGAAATTGCAGAAAATACTGGGAGCAATTTCTGGGCTATTTTTGGCCCAGTTTCAAGCACGAAAAACATAGATTAGAGGCTACAGAGTGGGGGAATCACATTCATTCATTGACACAACTTTCATTCACATAATTTTAGGTTTTAGATGTAGTTTTCTAGAGAGAAAGACTCTCTCTTCCCTCTAGGTTTTAGGATTCTTAGTTTTAATTCTTTTCAATTTCTGAATTCTATCTTAGTTTAATTTAGTTTCTCTTCTACTTTTATTTCTCTTAGCATTCTAGTTTATTTATTTCCCTTGTTGATTACTTTATGTTGCCAATTTAGTTTATGAGGTATTTCATATTTATGATTGTTTTCTTCAATTTATGTTATTTATGCTTGCAATTGGTTGTTTGGATTTTATTATCTCTTATTGCTTTTCTATGCTTTTATGTTGTGCCTTCTAAGTGTTTGATAGAATGCTTGATTGGATTTTAGGGTAGATTTCTCTCCTCTTGACTTTGGTTGAGTAATTGGAGACTTTTGAGTTATCAAACTCCTTTGTTGATTGATAATTAAAAGTTGCTAGTTGATTTGGATCCCTCTAAAGCTAGTCTTTTCTTAGGAGTTGACTAGGACTTGAGGAATCAAATTGATTCATCCACTTGACTTTCCTTTATAGTTAGAGGTTAACTAAGTGGGAGCAATGGACAATTGATGTCACAATTGATAAGGATAGCTAGGATAGGACTTCTAATTCTCATACCTTGCCAACAGCATTCTTAGCTATTAGTTCACTTTCTTGTCATTTACTTTTCTTGTTCCTTATTCAAAATCCAAAAAGATACAATCTCATAACCAATTATAAGTACACTTCCCTGTAATTCCTTGAGAGACGACCCGAGATTTGAATACTTCGGTTATTATTTTAGGGGTTTGTTACTTGTGACAACCAAATTTTTTTATAAAAGGATTCTTTGTTGGTTTAGATACTATACTTGCAACGAGGATTCATTTGTGAAATTCTAAACCGTCAAAAATCCGTTCATCAGACACTCCATCCAAGCTTGGTACAATCAATTGGGAATTTTGGAGATTCAAGAATTGTTGGAAGCTCCAAGACGAATATAAGCACGAGTCTCCATGAGAGCTTGTCAATAAAGTCCAACTTAAGGACTCTATATAGAAGTGCTAGGTGGAAGACACCCCACCATGGTAACATTGTTCTTGCCCTTTCCTTGTTTATAATTTTGGTTTGTTGCATGTTTTCTTGTTTAAGTTAGCTTAGAATTAGTTTAATTTTAAGTTTAGATAGGTTAATTTTGGTTTAGATCATGAATTTTTTGGTTCTTGCATGTTTTGGTGTTGAGTTTTGATTGAGCTAAGGCTTGGTGCCTTAGATTTTGAAAGAAAAATTTTTGAAAAACAGCGCATTTGTGCGTACGCACATACTTGTGCGTGCACACAAAACGTCTATTTTCAGCGACCTATGCGCACGCACACTCATGGTATCGCCCTCTATTCGCAGCGCTGGCACAGCCTGTGCATATGTACCCCTGGTCCTTTAAGCTCCTGTGTGCATGCACGGACCTGTGTGCGCACGCATACATGATCCTTTCCTTAAAAAAAAGGTGTTATGTGCGCACGCACAGGCTTGTGCGTGCGCACACCTCATAATCCTTTCTCTGTTTAGAGCATTTGCATACCTTGTGTGATCGCACACCTTCCCCTCTTCCACCTAGTGTGCGTATGCACACGTACCTGTGCGTACGCACACCGGGTTTTCTCACCACTATACTTCTCTTCTTTTCTTCTCTCTGCTCCTTCTCTTCTTTTCTTTTCTCCTCTCTTATTCCTCTTTTACCCTATTTTCTACTTGTCCTATTTAGTTTTATTTGCATCTCTTTTTTATTTTAGTAATTTTATTAAGTTTGGTTTAGTTATTGGTTAATTAAATAAATTGTAAGTATTTGATTGATGTTGATTGGGTTGCTTCTTGCTTAAATTTTTGATGAATCTGTGCACTGAGCCTTAAGTCTTTATCTGATTGCCTAAATACATTTTGAGTTTGATTTATATGTTGTAGCTACCATATGCATTAGACTATATCCTTTTGTGGCATCTTGAATTGTGCACTTTTACTTTAGTGAATTGAGTTGAATTACTTGTTCATCATGGTTTTAAAATCAATACAAGCACATTAGAAGGCACTTGTTTGTTTTTAATGCTTTGCATTTGTTTGAGTGACTTGACTTGATTCTTATCTAGCATGTCACTTTTTGCAATAAGTACCTTTATTATGTGACTATTGCATCATGTTTGAGGATGAATAAGTAGTCTTTTTTTCATCAATGAATTGGTTATTGTTGGTTGTGCCATTTTCTATTCACCTTGCGGTTTCACTTGCACAACATCAATATCTAATATCTCATATATTCAATTCACTTTAGTTGTAGCCACCTAGGTTTGTTTGTGTATTATCTCTTCCTTATTCTTTACTTGTAACCTAGGACTACTTGATTGAGGAACATGTTATTTCTTTTCATTGTGTGGTTTCTATTTTTTATCCGGCCAATGTGTGTGTTCTAAATCGTGCACACTTTGAATACACACATTGTGTTCTATCATACCACATTCATATGATATTTTCCTCAATTCATATTTATTTGTTTATACAGTAACCCGAGCCCCGATACCCACCAGCTGAAGGTCGAGCCTCACATCTCTTCACCCCCGGATTGAGTGCATGCACGGAGAACCGTGCAACATTTAAGTATGGGGGAGGATCTGCAATTTTTGGGGCGTACATTTCTTTTTCTCAATACTTTGCACTATTTCCTAGTTTTTAGTAGTTATGCTTTCTTGTAAATATTTGTTAGTATTTTATTACATTACACTTTGCTTAGTTTGCTTGTATATATCTTAGTTTGCTTATAGCTTTATAGTAGTAAATGTTTGCATGTTACCTAGTATAGGAAATAAGTTGGTGAAAACAACAAAGAATTTTCATGAAATCCCTTTTAGGGCATTCCATTGATGAGATTTGAAAACTTGTTTTTGAACTTGCTTGAAGTATTTTTATGGAATATAGAGAAGAGCTTGAACAAAATACTTAGTGAGATTTGAGCCTTAATTGTGTGGTTGCACATTTTCAACCATTAATTTTGCTCTTATGTGATATACTCCTTTTACGATTGTGATCTTATATTTACTTGAATCTTTACGTCCTATATTTGTTGTTTTAAATGTATTTAGTACGATTGAGGCCATTTTTGAATTGAACTCACTTAACCCATATGGTTAACCTTTACATCTACCTTTGTAAACCACTTTTGAGCATTTAATTCCCCTTTGTTATAATTTTAAGCACATCTTTTACCCTAAGCGAAAAACCATTAATATCCATTGATTGTATCTTTGATTAGATTGGGTTTGAGGAGTGTGTGTTAATCAAGTGTGGGGGAAATTTGTGGAAAACATTGGTAGAGAGTTACTTTGGGTGTTCATTGAGAATATTTGGAAAAATAAAAAAACACTCATGCATTCATTACTTAATACATATGCATCTCTCTTATATGATAAAAGAAAAAAAATTTTGGTGTACATACTTTGTTTATAAAAAAAAAAAGAGAGAAAGGAAAGAAAAGAAAAAAAAATGATAATAAATACCAAATAAAGGATGCATATGTGGTTGAATTAGAAAGAAGATTCATGAGTGAATGTGAGAAAAAGGAAAATGAATGGGAAGTTAGGTTGTTCTCTTATGTGTAAATAGGTTGATATAGGATTAGGTGGGATACTTGAGCTAATCAAAGATCCAATTTATTAGCCCACTTAACCATATTAATCCTACCCTTACCCTAGCCCCATTACAACCCTCCAAAGACCTCATGATATTTGCATTCATACATCAAGTATTAGTTGATTGTTAGATGACTAGCAAATCTTTGAGAAACATGATTAAAGGAGAATTGAGTGATTAAGCCCTAAACACTGAGCGATTAGAGTGTATACACATCTGGTGAGGGGTTTGATCCCTCAATTCTATGTTTCCATCCCTTATATTATGTCTTCTTGCAAGTTGTTGAAAGTAATTTTTTAAAAAAAATTCAAATCAAATCTTTGGACATTGATCATATTGCTATATTTTCTTGTCTTGGCCTTAAGTTTTTATTTTGGATTGATTGGAATTCTTTTGTTTGTTCTTGCAAAACTCAATAGGAACCATAGTGTAGATATAGATAGATAGCATTTTGTATAATTGCATGCATGTAGTTAGATGCATTGAATAAATTGCTTGCCCTCCTTATCCTTCTCCTTTGATTGTGATTAGCATGAGGACATGCTATTGTTTAAGTGTGGGAGAATTGATGAATCCATATTTGACGATATATTTTGGTTTGATTTGAGTGAATTTCATCACACAAATCCACATTTATTCATCCAAATAGCATACTTTTGTGTTCTCTCCCTAAATTGAGCTTAATTGTGAAAACATGCTATTTTGTTCTTAATTTAATCACTTTTACCCCACTTTTATCCCATTCGATGCCTTGATGGTTTTGATGAGTGATTTCAGGTGTAATAGGTTGGAATGGCTTGATAAGAGTAGAAGAAAAGCATGGAATTGGGAGAAAACATGAAATCAAAGGAGAGAAGTATTTTAGCCTGTTCCCACGCACACATTCTATGCCCACGCACAAATGGTCAAAATAAGCACCTGTGCCCACGCACAGGTGTGTGCCCACGCACAAAATAGAAATCAGTAAGTGTGCCCATGCACAACTTCTGTGCATATGCACAAGTCCCAGCACGTGACCTCATTAATGCAAATCGCTAGGGGCGATTTCTGGGCCTCCAGAGCCCAGTTTTTGGGACTTTCTGAGGCTGATTCTTGCTATATAAGAGGGCCATTATTCCATGTGAAAGGGAGGGGGGAGAAATTAGGGTTAATTTAGCATTATGTAGGTTATTTCTAGAGAGAGAAGCTCCCCCTTCTCTCTAGAACTAGGGTTTCTTAGTTTAATTTCCTATAATTTCTATGTTAAATTCTTGTTTTTATCTAGTTTCTTCTACCTTTCTTTGTTCTATTGTCTTTATTTTCTTATGTTACCTTGTTAATTTCTCATTTTGGTTATCTTTATATTTATGCACACCCTTGTTAATTTTAATTTACATTTAATGCAATTTATATTTTCATGTCATTTATTGCTTTATTGAATTAATATCTTTACTTTCCTTGCTTGGTAGTTGGGAGTTTACCATCGCGTTGTGCAAGCGCGGCACCTACAGCATGGTTTGACGCATTGCACATTATCTCGAACGGTAGCATCCAGTTGGGGCCTCGCACAATCGGTGCTATGGTAAGAACTCTCCTTAGCTCTTCAAATGCACTCACACATGCACTGTCAAACTCAAAGTCCACATCTTTTTGGAGTAGGCACGACAATGGCAAAGCAATCTTGCTGAAATCTTTAATAAAGTGCCTGTAAAATCCTGCATGTCCCAAAAATGAGCGGACCTCCCTCACAGATGAGGGATGAGGTAAAGTGGTGATAACATCGACCTTGGCCGGGTCTACAGAAATGCCTTCATAAAATACTACATGTCCTAACACTATGCCTTGTCTTACCATAAAGTGGCATTTTTCAAAATTCAAGACAAGGTTAGTGTCAACACATCTAGCTAAGACCTTGGCCAAGTTCTCTAAGAAACAATCAAATGATGTTCCATAAACACTGAAGTCATCCATAGAGACTTCCAGACAATTCTCCATCAGATCAGAAAAGACACTTGTCATACACCGCTGAAAAGTAGCAGGTGCATTACATAATCCAAATGGCATCCTTTTGTAGGCAAAGGTGCCAAAAGGGCAAGTGAAAGTGGACTTTTCCTGATCCTCAGGGGCAATGTGAATCTGGAAGTAACCAGTGAATCCATCAAGAAAGCAATAATGGGATTTACCCGCCAAACGATCTAACATCTGGTCGATAAAGGGCAAAGGGTAGTGGTCCTTCCTTGTAGCGGCGTTCAATCTTCTATAATCGATGCACACTCGCCACGCATTTTGTACTCTCTTGGTGACCACTTCACCATCATCCTTTTTAACCGCAGTGATGCCCGATTTTTTTGGAACAACCTGGACCGGGCTCACCCACTCACTGTCAGAAATTAGGTATATAATACCCGCATCAAGTAGCCTAGTGACCTCCTTCTTTACCACATCAAGGATGGTTGGGTTGAGCCTCCTTTGCGGTTGCCTAACCGGCCTAGCTCCCTCTTAGAGAAATATACGATGCATGCACTTGCGGGGGTCAATCCCCACAATATCGGCTAAGCTCCAACTAATTGCCTTCTTGTACTTTCTTAGAACATCTAGGAGCTTCCCTTCCTCTTCACTAGAAAGCTCACTAGCAATAATGACCGGAAACCTTTGGTTGTCCTCTAAGAAAACATACTTCAAATGAGATGGAAGAGGCTTCAGTTCACTCTTTGCCTCAAGCTGAGGTTCCTTTTCATCAAGCTCATGGAGTTCATTCTCAAAAACTTTCTCTTGTTCATCCTCTTGGTCATTCGTTCCTTCAACAATAGGGTGGCATAATTTGTTGTAGTCTTCTTTTCGCACTTCCGCTACCACTTCATCGATTACATCACATCGAAGAATGGAATGCTCTTCGGGAGGGTGCTTCATGGCTTCTTCCAAATTGAACTTGATAGTCTTGTCTCTGACCTCAAAAGAATATGTGTCGGTGGAGGCATCTAACTTGAATTTAGAGGTCTTAAGGAAGGGTCTACCAAGTAGAACGGAGGATGAGCTTCTATTTTCTGTTGGGTGCATTTCAAGGATATAAAAGTCAACCGAAAAGACCAAGTCCTTGATTGCCACAAGTACATCTTCTGCCATTCCCATCACAGTGATCACACTTTTATCGGCTAAGGAAAACTTCGCCGCCGACTTCTTTAATGGAGCTAAATTCAACCGCACAAAGATAGAAAGCGGCATGATGCTTACGCAAGCTCCTAGATCACACATACAGTCATGAAAAGTGCGCCCACCAATACAACAAGACACCAAACAAGGCCTAGGGTCACCGTATTTCTTTGGAATAGGCTCCATTAAGGAAGAAATTGAACTACCCAAGGATAATGTCTCCAACTCTCCTATCCTATCCTTGTGTGTACACAAGTCTTTCAGAAATTTTACATACTTCGGAATTTGTTGGATAGCATCAAGAAGTGGTATGGTTACCTCAACTTTCTTGAACACTTGAAGTATGTTCAAATCAAATTCCGGAGTCTTCTTTGCTTTCTTCACCATGGAAGGGAATGGGATAGGCATGGACTCATCCACTATAGCTTTCCTCTTGGGATCCTTAAGGCTTACTCCTTCTTCCTCATGCCTTGTGTCTACCTCCTCTTCTTCATGCGGGGCTTCAACAACCACTTCTTCGTCATGAATGTCTTCCATGACCCTAGGAGGTATCTCCTCCAATGTAGTCCCCGACCATAGAGTGATAGCATTGAGACCGCCCTTGGGGTTTGGAAGGGGTTGGGATGGAAGGTTAGAAGAGCTTGAGGGTTGGTTGGTGTTGTTGTTGGAGGAGGACATGGACATCTTTGAAAGCATGTCGGCGAGGTTGGCCAATTGAGCGCCCAAGGCATCAAATTGAGCCTTGTTGCTCTCGTCCCGTTTCTCCATAGTGGCTCTAAGCTCATCCACTTGATTGGTGGAAGATGAAGAGGTTTTGTTGGATTGTTGTCTATGGTGTGGTGCTTGGTATCTGGTGTAGTTGTTTTGGTTTTGGTTGTGATAATTTTGGTTTGCTTGGTGGTTCTTGTTGTTATGGTGGTATTGAGATGAAGATTGGTTGTTATTGTAATGAGAAGAAGAGTTGTTCCATCTTCGGTTTTGATTGCTCCCTTGTGTGTTATCCCTCCACCCTTGATTTTGATTACTACTATAAAAGTAGTTGTTTTGGCCTTGAGAAGGATAGAGCGGACGGTTGTTGTAATTCACATTGGCCACGACAAGGGCATGCTCCTCTTGAATTTGATGGCATTTATCGGTGTAATGTGTGGTGCTAGAGCACAAACCACAAATTCTATGAGGGCCTTCAAGTTGAGCAACTTGGGGTGGGGCTTGGATGGCTTGGATGGAGTAGTATTCCTTTTGATCTTTTTGTATTTGCGTGAGGATAGTGGTCATATCCCCAAGCGCTTTGGTTAAGCTTGCTTCGGAAGGGGATGGTTCTACCACACCCTTGAGAGGATTACTTCTCACCCTTACATGTTGTGTAGCCTCGGTGGTGCACGAAATTGTGATCATTAATGGCGCCAACAACTTGGTACGCACAATTGTAATCTCAACTCTTTGTCACAACTCCGCACAACTAACCAGCAAGTGCACTAGGTCGTCCAAGTAATAAACCTTATGTGAGTAAGGGTCAATCCCACGGAGATTGTCGGCTTGAAGCAAGCTATGGTCATCTTGTAAATCTCAGTCAGGCAGATTAAAATGGTTATGGAGAATTGATATTTAAAAGATGAATAAAATATAAAATAGGATAGAGATACTTATGTAATTCATTGGTAGGAATTTCAGATAAGCGTATGGAGATGCTTTGTTCCTTCTGAACCTCTGCTTTCCTATTTGCCTTCTTCCAATCATTCATACTCCTTTCCATGGCAAGCTTTATGTTGGGCATCACCATTGTCAATGGTTACTTCCCGTCCTCTCAGTGAAAATATTCCAAATGCGCTGTCACCGCACGGCTAATCATCTATCGGTTCTCGATCATGTTGGAATAGGATCCATTGATCCTTTTGCGTCTGTCACACGCCCAACACTCGCGATTTTGAAGCTTGTCATAGTCATCCCTTCCCAGATCCTACTCGGAATACCACAGACAAGGTTTAGACTTTCCAGATCTCAGGAATGGCCGCCAATAATTCTAGCCTATACCACGAAGGTTCTAATCTTAGATTAGAAATCCAAGAGATACACATTCAAGCTTGATTGCATGTAGAACGGAAGTGGTTGTCAGGCACGCATTCATAGGTAAGAATGATGATGAGTGTCACGGATAATCATATTCTTAAGTTTGAAGAACGAGTGTATATCTTAGAGAAGAAATAGGCTTGAGATGAATAGAAAAATAATAGTACTTTGCATTAATTCATGAGGAACAGCAGAGCTCCACATCTTAATCTATGGTGTGTAGAAACTCTACCGTTGAAAATACATAAGAACAAAAGGGTCTAGGCATGGCCGTGAGGCCAGCCCCCAAAAGTGAAAAGGTCTATCAAAGTATGATCAAGTGTGTAACGGTCTGAAAATACAATAGCAAGAGGTCCTATTTATAATACTAGTAGCCTAGGGTTTACAGAAATAAGTAATTAATGCAGAAATCTTCTTCCGGGCCCACTTGGTGTGTGCTTGGGCTGAGCATTGAAGCTTTCACATGTAGAGGCTTTTCTTGGAGTTAAACGCCAGCTTTTGTGCCAGTTTGGGCGTTTAACTCCAGCTTTTATGCCAGTTCTGGCATTTTGACGCATAATTTCTATGCTGACTTTGAACACCGGTTTGAGCCATCAAATCTTGAGCAAAGTATAGACTATTCTATATTGCTAGAAAGCCCAGGATGTCTAATTTCCAACGCAATTAAGAGCGCACCAATTGCGCTTCTGTAGCTCCAGAAAATCCACTTCGAGTGCAGGGAGATCAGAATCCAATAGCATCTGCAGTCCTTTTCAGCCTCTGAATTAGATTTTTGCTCAGGTCCCTCAATTTTAGCTAGAAAATACCTGAAATCACAGAAAAACACACAAACTCATAGTAAAGTCCAGAAATGTGATTTTTTTTTAAAAACTAATAAAAACATAATAAAAACTAACTAAAACATACTAAAAACATACTAAAAACAATGTCAAAAAGCGTATAAATTATCCGCTCATCACAACACCAAACTTAAATTGTTGCTTGTCCCCAAGCAACTAGAAATCAAATAGGATAAAAAGAATAGAATATACAATGAATTCCAAAAACATCTATGAAGATCAGTCTTGATTATATGAGCGGGGCTATTAGCTTTTTGCTTCTGAACAGTTTTGGCATCTCACTTTATCCCTTGAAGTTCAGAATGATTGGCATCTATAGGAACTCAGAATTCAGATAGTGTTATTGATTCTCCTAGTTCAATATGTTGATTCTTGAACACAGCTACTTTATGAGTCTTGGCCGTGACCTAAAGCATTTTATTTTCCAGTATTACCACCGGATACATAAATGCCACAGACACATAACTGGGTGAACCTTTTCAGATTATGACTCAGCTTTGCTAGAGTCCCCAAGTCCAGAGCTCTTAAGCACACTCTTTTTTTGCTTTGGACCACGACTTTAACCGCTTAGTCTCAAGCTTTTCACTTGACACCTTCATGCCACAAGCACATGGTTAGAGACAGCTTGGTTTAGCCGCTTAGGCCAGGATTTTATTCCTGTGGGCCCTCCTATCCACTGATGCTCAAAGCCTTGGATCCTTTTTATTTTACCCTTGCCTTTTGGTTTAAAGGGCTATTGGCTTTTTCTGCTTGCTTTTTCTTTTTCTTTCTTTTTTTCTTTTTTTTGCCAATTTTTTTCTTCTTTTTTTTGCAAGCTTTTCACTGCTTTTTCTTGCTTCAAGAATCATTTTTATGATTTTTCAGATTATCAATAACATTTCTCCTTTTTCATCATTCTTTCAAGAGCCAACAATTTTGACATTCATAAACAACAAATTCAAAAAAATATGCACTGTTCAAGCATTCATTCAGAAAACAAAAAGTATTGTCACCACATCAAAATAATTAAACTAGTTTCAAGGATGAATTCAAAATCATGTACTTCTTGTTCTTTTGTGATTAAAACATTTTTCTTTTAAGAAAGGTGATGGATTCATAGGACATTCATAACTTTAAGACATAGATACTAAGACACTAATGATCATGTAATAAAGATACAAACATAAAGCATAATTTTCAAAAAACAGAAAAATAAGAGCAAGGAGATTAAAGAACGGATCCACCTTAGTGATAGCGGCTTGTTCTTCCTCTTGAAGATCTTATGGAGTGCTTGAGCTCCTAAATATCTCTTCCTTGCCTTTGTTGCTCCTCTCTCATAACTCTTTGGTCTTTTCTAATTTCATGGAGGAGGATAGAATGCTCTTGGTGCTCCACCTTAGTTGTCCCATGTTGGAACTTAATTCTCCTATGGAGTTGTTGATTTGCTCTCAATAGTTTTGTGGAGGAAAATACATCCCTTGAGGTATTTAAGAAATTTCATGATGAGGAATTTTCTCATGCTCTTGTCCATGAGTGGGATCTCTTGTTTGCTCCATCCTTTTCTTAGTAATGGGCTTGTCCTTATCAATAAGGGTGTCTTCCTCTATGTCAATTCCAGCTGAATTACAAAGGTGAAAAATAAGATGAGGGAAGGCTAACCTTGACAAAGTAGAGGACTTGTCAGCCACCTTGTAGAGCTCTAGGGATATAACCTCATAAACTTCTACTTCCTCTCCAATTATGATGCTGTGGATCATGATAGCCCGGTCTATAGTAACTTCAGACCGGTTGCTAGTGGGAATGATTGAGCGTTGGATGAACTCCAACCATCCCCTAGCCATGGGCTTGAGGTCATGCCTTCTTAGTTGAACCGGCTTTCCTCTTGAATCTCTCTTCCATTGAGCGCCCTCTTCACAAATGTCTATGAGGACTTGGTCCAACCTTTGATCAAAGTTGACCCTTCTAGTGTAGGGGTATGCATCTCCTTGCATCATTGGCAAGTTGAATGCCAACCTTAACATTTTCTGGACTGAAATCTAAGTATTTCCCTCGAACCATTGTAAGCCAATTCTTTGGATCTGGGTTCACACTTTGATCATGGTTCTTGGTGATCGATGCATTGGCATAGAACTCTTGAACCATTAAGATTCCGACTTGTTGAATGGAGTTGGTGAGAACTTCCCAACCTCTTCTTCGAATCTCATGTCGGATCTCTGGATATTCACCCTTTTTGAGCTTGAAAGGGACCTCGGGAATCACTTTCTTCTTGGCCACAACTTCATAGAAGTGGTTTTGATGCACCCTTGAGATGAATCTCCTCATCTCCCATGACTCGGAGGTGGAAGCTTTTACCTTCCCTTTTCTCTTTCTAGAAGTTTCTCCGGCCTTAGGTGCCATAAATAGTTATGGAAAAACAAAAAGCAACGCTTTTACCACACCAAACTTAGAAGGTTTACTCGTCCTCGAGCAAAAGAAGAATGAAGAGAGTAGAGGGAGAAGAAATAGAGGAGATGGAAGGGGGTAGTGTTTCGGCCAAGGGGGTGAAGTAGTGTTGAAGATATGTGAAAATGAAGGAGTGAAGATGGGTTTATATAGGAGTGGAGGGAGGGTTTGGGTTCGGCCATGTATGGGTGGGTTTGGGAGGGAAAGTGTTTTAAATTTGAAAGGTGAGGTAGGTGTGGATCCTGTGGGGTCCACAGATCCTGAGGTGTCAAGGATTTCTCATCCCTGAACCAATTAGGCGTGCAAAATGCCCTCTGCTGCCAATCCTAGCGTTAAACACCAGGTTGCTACCCATTTCTGGCGTTTAATGCCAGCTTCTTGCCCTTTTCTGGCGTTAAATGCCCAGAATGGTGCCAGACTGGGCGTTTAACGCCCATTCTGCTGTCCTTACTGGCGTTTAAACGCCAGTAGGCTTCTCCTCTAGGGTGTGCTATTTTTCATTCTGTTTTTCAATTTGTTTTTTCTTTTTCAATTATTTTTGTGACTTCACATGATCATCAACCTACAGAAAACATAAAATAACAATGGAAAATAGAAATATAACATAGATAAGTAAAATTGGGTTGCCTCCCAACAAGCGCTTTTTTAATGTCAGTAGCTTGACAGTGGGCTCTTATGGAGCCTCACAGATACTCAGAGCATGATAATAGCCTCTCAACACCAAACTTAGAGTTTGGTTGTGGCCTCCCAATACCAAACTTAGAGTTTGAATGTGGGGATTTTGTTTGACTCTGCATTGAGAGAAGCTTTTCATGCTTCCTCTCCATGGTTATAGAGGGAGATCCTTGAGCTTTAAATACAAGGGAGTCCTCATTCACTTGAAGGACCAATTTTCCTCTGTCAACATTAATCACAGCTCTTGCTGTGGCTAGGACGGTTTTTCCAAGGATGATGGATTCATCCATACACTTCCCAGTATCTAGGATTATGAAATCAGCAGGGATGTAGTGGTCTTCAACCTTTACCAAGACATCCTCTACTAGTCCATAAGCCTGTTTTCTTGAATTTTCTGCCATCTCTAGTGAGATTCTTGCAGCTTGTACCTCAAGGATTTCTAGCTTCTCCATTACAGAGAGAGGCATGAGGTTTATGCTTGACCCTAGGTCACACAGAGCCTTCTCAAAGGTCATGGTGCCTATGGTACAAGGTATTGAGAATTTTCCAGGATCCTGTCTCTTCTGAGGTAATCTCTGCCTAGTCAAGTCATCCAGTTCTTTGGTGAGCAAGGGGGGTTCATCCTCCCAAGTTTCGTTACCAAATAGCTTGGCATTTAGCTTCATGATTGCTCCAAGGTACTTAGCAACTTGTTCTTCAGTAACATCTTCATTCTCTTCAGAGGAAGAATACTCATCAGAGCTCATGAATGACAAAAGTAAATTCAATGGAATCTCTATGGTCTCAGTGTGAGCCTCAGATTCCCATGGTTCCTCATTAGGGAACTCCTTGGAGGCCAGTGGATGCCCATTGAGGTCTTCCTCAGTAGAGATCACTGCCTCTTCCTCCTCTCCAGGTTCGGCCGTGTGGGGTATGTTGATAGCCTTGCACTCTCCTTTTGAATTCTCTTCTGTATTGCTTGGAAGAGTACTAGGAGGGAGTTCAGTAACTTTCTTGCTCAGCTGACCCACTTGTGCCTCCAAACTTCTAATGGAGGACCTTGTTTCAGAGACTACAATTTTAATTAGATCAGAGACTACAGTTGCTAAGTCAGAGTGACTCTGCTTAGAATTCTCTGTCTACTGCTGAGAAGATGATGGAAAGGGATTGCTATTGCTAAACCTATTTCATCCACCATTATTGTTGTTGAAGCCTTCTTGAGGCCTCTGTTGATCCTTCCATGAGAGGTTTAGATGATTACTCCATGAAGGATTATAGGTGTTTCCATAGGGTTCTCCCATGTAGTTCACCTCTTCCATTGCTGGGTTCTCAGGATCATAAGCTTCTTCTTCAGATGTAGCTTCTTTGGTACTGACTGTTGCTGCTTGCATTCCAGACAGACTTTGAGAAATCATATTGACTTGTTGAGTCAATATTTTTGTTCTGAGCCAATATGACATTCAGAGTATCAATCTCAAGAACTCCTTTCTTCTGATTTGTCCCATTATTCACAGGATTCCTTTCAGAAGTGTACATGAATTGGTTATTTGTAACTATTTTAATGAGTTCCTGAGCTTCTGTAGGCGTCTTCTTCAAATGAAGAGATCCTCCAGCAGAGCTGTCCAATGACATCTTGGACAGTTCAGACAGACCATCATAGAAGATATCTATGATGCTTCATTCTGAAAGCATGTCAGAAGGACACCTTTTGATCAATTGCTTGTATTTTTCCCAGGCTTCATAGAGGGATTCACCTTCCTTCTGTCTGAAGGTTTAGACTTCCACTCTAAGCTTGCTCAATTTTTGAGGTGGAAAGAATTTTGCCAAGAAGGCATTGACTAGCTTTTCCCAAGAGTTCAGGCTTTCTTTAGGTTGTGAATCCAACCATGTTCTAGCTCTGTCTCTTACAGCAAAGGGAAAAAGCATAAGTCTATAGACTTCAGGATCAACCCATTAGTCTTGACAGTGTCACAGATTTGCAAGAATTCAGCTAAGAATTGATGAGGATCTTCTAATGGAAGTCCATGAAACTTGCAATTCTGTTGCATTAGAGAAACTAATTGAGGCTTAAGCTTAAAGTTGTTTGCTCCAATGGCAGGAATTGAGATGCTTCTCCCAGAGAAGTCAGGAGTAGGTGCAGTAAAGTCACCAAGCACCTTCCTTGCATTGTTGGCATTGTTGTTGTTTTCGGCTGCCATGGCTTCTTCTTGTTTGAAAAGTTCTGTTAGGTCTTCTATAGAGAGTTGTACTTTAGCTTTTCTTAGCTTTCTCTTCAAGGTTCTTTCAGGTTCAGGATCAGCTTCAACAAGAATGCCTTTGTCCTTGCTCCTGCTCATATGAAAAGGGAGGAGAAGAAAATATGGAATCCTCTATGTCACAGTATAGAGATTCCTTGAGGTGTCAGATGAAAATAAAAAAATAGAAGGATGAGGTAGAGAAGAGAGAATTCGAACGTATCAAGAGGGATAGAGTTCGAATTGTACATTGAGGAAGAGTGTTAGTCCATAAATAGAAGGATGTGAGAAGAGGGGAAGAATTTTCGAAAATAAAGTAAAAAGATTCTAAAATAATTAAGAGAAATTTTGAAAATTTGGTAAATGATTTTTGAAAACTAAGATTGGGAAAGAAATTAAGTGATTTTTGAAAAAGATTTTGAAATTAGAAATCAAAAAGATATGATTGAAACTTAATTTTGAAAAAGATGTGATTGAAAAGACATGATTGAAAAGATATGATTGAGAATCAAATTTAAAAGAAGAATTTTTTTAAAATTAAAGTTGATTACTTGACCAACAAGAAATTCAAAGATATGATTCTAGAATTAAAACTTTTGATCCTTTCTTAATAGGCAAGTAACAACTTGAAAATTTTGAATTAAATCACTAATTGTAGCAAGAATTTTTGAAAATAGTAATAAATAAAAAAATTGAAAAGAAATTGATTTTGAAAAGATATGATTGAAAAGATATGATTTGAAAAAAAATTGATTTTGAAAAATTATGAAAATTTGAAAAAGATTTGAATTAAAAACAAAATCTTCCCTCTAGTGTCCTCCTGGCGTTAAACACCCAGAATGGCATCCATTCTGGCGTTTAACGCCCAAAATGCTACCTTTTTGGGCGTTTAACGCCCAGCCAGGGTACCTGGCTGGCGTTTAAATGCCAGTTTTCCTTCTTCATTGGGTGTTTTGAACGCCCAGTTTTTTCTGTGTGATTCCTCTGCTGAATGTTCTGAATCTTCAATTCTTTATGTTATTGACTTGAAAAGACACAATTTTAAAAATAATTTTTTTTTTAATTTTTAATGATGAGAAACAATAATAAAAAGAATGCAACTAAGATCAAATAAACAATGCATGCAAGACACCAAACGTAGAAGTTTGTATCCTAAGGACTATAACAATTTGAAAATGCATGTAAGAAACAACAAAAGACACAAAATAAGAGAAATTAAAGATCAGAGCTATGAAATCATCAAGAACATCTTGAAGATCAATGAAGAACATATTGCATATATTCGAAAAATGCAAGAAGAATAAAGACATGCAATGGACACCAAACTTAAGATTAGACACTAGACTCAAACAAGATACATAAAATATTTTTAATTTTATAAATTTTATAATTTTTTTGTGATTTTTCAAAAATTATATGGACAGGAAAATAAAGGGATTCAATGTTTTTAATGAGAATTCCAGGAATCATTGCAATGTTAGTCTAAAACTCTGGTCCAGGAATTAGACATGGCTTACTAGCCAGCCAAGCTTTCAGTGAAAGCTTCGGTCCAAAATACTAGACATGGCCAATGGCCAGCCAAGCTTTAGCAAATCATTACATTCAACAGCAAGATTGATAGAAATCAACAAGCCCTTGTGATGATAAGTTGAAACCTCGGTCAAAAAAATTAGACAAGGTTTCTCAGCCAGCCAGACTTCAACAAATCATCATGAAACTCTAGAATTCATTTTTAAAAACTCTGAAGAACAAAATAGAAAATTTTTTTGTATTTTTGAAAATTTTTTCGAAAATAAGAAGTAAAAAGCTTAAACATAAAATAAAATTACCTAATCTAAGCAACAAGATGAACCGTCAGTTGTCCAAACTTGAACAATCCCCGGCAACGGCGCCAAAAACATGGTGCACGAAATTGTGATCATCAATGGCGCCATCAACTTGGTACGCACAATTATAATCTCAACACTCTGTCACAACTCCGCACAACTAACCAGCAAGTGCACTGGGTCGTCCAAGTAATAAACCTTACGTGAGTAAGGGTCGATCCCACGGAGATTGTTGGCTTGAAGCAAGGTATGGTCATCTTGTAAATCTCAGTCAGGCAGATTAAAATGGTTATGGAGAATTGATAATTAAAAGATGAATAAAATATAAAATAGGATAGAGATACTTATGTAATTCATTGGTAGGAATTTCAGATAAGCGTATGGAGATGCTTTGTTCCTTCTGAACCTCTGCTTTCCTATTGCCTTCTTCCAATCATTCATACTCCTTTCCATGGCAAGCTTTATGTTGGGTATCACCGTTGTCAATGGCTACTTCCCGTCCTCTCAGTGAAAATGTTCCAAATGCGCTGTCACCGCACGGCTAATCATCTGTCGGTTCTCGATCATGTTGGAATAGGATCCATTGACCCTTTTGCGTCTGTCACACGCCCAACACTCGCGAGTTTGAAGCTCGTCACAGTCATCCCTTCCCAGATCCTACTCGGAATACCACAGACAAGGTTTAGACTTTCCGGACCTCAAGAATGGCCGCCAATAATTCTAGCCTATACCACGAAGGTTCTAATCCTAGATTAGAAACCCAAGAGATACACATTCAAGCTTGATTGCACGTAGAACGGAAGTGGTTGTCAGGCACGCGTTCATAGGTAAGAATAATGATGGGTGTCACAGATCATCACATTCTTAAGGTTGAAGAATGAGTGTATATCTTAGAGAAGAAATAGGCTTGAGTTGAATAGAAAAACAATAGTACTTTGGATTAATTCATGAGGAACAGCAGAGCTCCACTCCTTCATCTATGGTGTGTAGAAACTCTACCGTTGAAAATACATAAGAACAAAAGGGTCTAGGTATGGCCGTGAGGCCAGCCCCCAAAAGTGAAAGTTCTATCAAAGTATGATCAAGTGTGTAACGGTCTGAAAATACAATAACAAGAGGTCCTATTTATAATACTAGTAGCCTAGGGTTTACAGAAATAAGTAATTAATGCAGAAATCTTCTTCCGGGCCCACTTAGTATGTGCTTGGGCTAAGCATTGAAGCTTTCACATGTAGAGGCTTTTCTTGGAGTTAAACGCCAGCTTTTGTGCTAGTTTGGGCGTTTAACTCCAGCTTTTATGCCAGTTCTGGCGTTTTGACGCCAGAATTTCTATGCTGACTTTGAACACCGGTTTGGGCCATTAAATCTTGGGAACAGTATAAACTATTATATATTGCTGGAAAGCCCAGGATGTCTAATTTCCAACGCAATTGAGAGCACGCCAATGGGGCTTCTGTAGCTCCAGAAAATCCACTTCGAGTTCAGAGAGGTTAGAATCCAATAGTATCTGCAGTCCTTTTTAGCCTCTGAATCAGATTTTTGCTCAGGTCCCTCAATTTCAGCCAGAAAATACCTGAAATCACAGAAAAACACACAAACTCATAGTAAAGTCCAGAAATATGATTTTTATTTAAAAACTAATAAAAACATAATAAAAACTAACTAAAATATACTAAAAACATACTACAAACAATGCCAAAAAGCGTATAAATTATCCGCTCGTCACTCGGCAACATCATTTATCAATTTCCAAGCTTCTCCCTCCGTCTTGTTTTTTGAAAGGGAACCGCCATTAGAAGCGGTGAGCAATCTTCTATCTTCCACACAAAGACCTCCGGTGAAGTAACTAATGAGCAAGTCAGTGTTCAATCCATGGTGTGGACAAGATTCCAGTAGCCTCTTGAACCGAGTCCAATACTCATATAAACTCTCTTGGTCCCTTTGCATTATACCCGAGATCTTCATCCGGACGTAATCGGTCTTCTCTGGTAGGAAGAACTTATCTAGAAACTCTCTTCTCAAGAAATCCCAATTGGTCACAATCTCATCCGGTAGCGAATAAAACCATGTCTTTGCTTGCCCTTCAAGAGAGAAGGGAAAGGCAAAAACCATAATAGCCAACTCATCGGCTCCATGCCTTCGAGCCGTAGAATAAGCAACTTGAAAGTCTCTTAGATGTCGGATGGGGTCTTGACCCGGCAACCCATGATACTTAGGAAGTAGATGTATCAAACTACTCTTCAACTCAATTTGGATCAAGGATGGGATACCTTGCTTGTAAAGGTTGAAGTATGATATCCAGAGCTCCTTGCTCATGCAAAGTGATCCGTCGTAGCTCTGCTATGTATGGCTCACCTGTAGGATGCAAAGATGTATTAGTAGTGCCAACAGAAGAATAGGAAGTAGCAGACTCCAAGTCACTCTCGGTACCGTCTAGTGATTCGGTATGTTCCTCAAGAGAGGCCGAAGTACTAGCCGTATAGTCCAACCGCCGTCTAGCTTGCCGAGTGTATAACAAAGTTCTTTCAATCTCAGGGTTAAACTTGGCTAAGCTAGAATTCAGTTGAGATCGAGTCATCAAACTTGGGAGTCATAGCACACATACAAAAGAAATCTAAACTATAGCTAAGTATTGAAAGAAAGTAAACTATCTACAATATTCACATATTCACATAACCAATATCAAGGCATATGTTGCAACCATTCCCCGGCAATGACGCCAAAAATTTGATGGGAGGAGTACCGTCGGTAAGGAATTCCACAAGATTTTCGCGTTGCAAGTATAGCCCTCAACCGACAAATAATCCGCGAATCAAATTTTGAAAGAATTGGTTGTCACAAGTTCAACCCCAATAAAAGTAACCGAAGTATTTAAACCTCGGGTCATCTCACAAGGAATGGGCAAACATGTGCATCAACATTGGTTAGAATTCCGGGGTTGCAAAGTCATGAGCAAGAAATTAAACTAAGAATCCTAACAACCAAGTAATCTTGAAGTGCAAGAAACTAATTCAAGTGACTAAAGCAAGATGTGAGTAATTCCAACTAATAAGATAACATCCAATATAAGTCTACCCTAAAACTAAACAAATAACTATGACTAAGACAAAGTAATTAGAATTTTTGGGGTTTTGAAATATGAATAATAAAGCAACTCTTGGCTAGACATGGGAATTGTGGTCACTATCCTTGTCTAATAACCATATCTTGACAATTATGAGGAACCAAACTCATTAAGTCTACTTCTATACTTGAAGTATATTAAATGGTTTAGTCAACATCAACCCATAAGGTCCAACCTAGCTACTAATTGACTTAGTAGTAGGCTAGTGTCAATGGTTATCAAATTGACCACTAAGGGTTCCCAAATCATCAAATCCATTAGACCCAATGACTCAAGTTTACCCAATTTTCTTACCCTAGGCCAAGAGTAAAGAGAACTACTCCATAATCAAAGGAAACATTTCATCAAACACATGGTAAGCATTACTAAAAGACATATTCAAATTGCAATTAAATTAAAATTAACAAGTACCCACTAACAATTATCAACATACAATCACTCAAACAACACAATTAACCATGAAAATCATCAATGTAACATTAACAATTCTAGATTCACAAGATTCATGAAATGGGTATAAAATGACAATTGACAAGAAAACATAAAACTAACACAAGATCTAAACAAAATTATGCTAAGGAATTCAAATTAAGCAATCAAAACTAGTAATCAACAAGATCTAATTCAGAATTCAACAAGGAAAGATCAAATCAAACTAGATCTAGAGAGGAACAAGGGTTTTTCTCTCTAGAATAACAAGAACCAAAAACTAGCTGAAAATTGTGTCTAAGTGTGAATGAATGAACCCCCTTTTTCCCCTAGCATCCTTGGGTCTTTTTCATGCAGAACCAGCTTGAATTTGGGCCTCTTGAGCCTCTGAAATCGCCAGGCACGATTTCCTTTAATGAGGTCACGTGCAGCTTGTCGCGTGTACGCGCCATGCGTGCGTGCGCACCGATTGATTTTTCTGATCCACGCGTGCGTGCCATGTACGCGCGCGTGTCGGTGTGGATTTTTCTAATCCGCGCGGATGCGCCGATCTTTGTGCGCCACTTCCAGCTTTCCACATCCACGCGTGCACGCAAGGTGCGCGTGCGCGCCCCTGCTGAAATTCCCAAAATTAAAATCTTCATGTTCCTTCCTCTTATACATGCTTTCTTTCTCTCTTCTAGGCCATTCTTGCCCTATAAATTCTAAAATCACTCAACAAACACGTCA
Organism: Arachis ipaensis; assembly: GCF_059453495.1. Taxonomy (NCBI): domain Eukaryota; kingdom Viridiplantae; phylum Streptophyta; class Magnoliopsida; order Fabales; family Fabaceae; genus Arachis; species Arachis ipaensis. The sequence continues at coordinate 61,590,523 of NC_142442.1, read as the reverse complement.
CGGCATCGAACGGTAATAAAAGAGGATCAAAATATAGCAGTTCTAAGGCAAAAGAAGCATGTTTTTCATCATGGAGCAATATTGGGAAGAGAACACAAAACTATGCAATTCTTGTGGATAAGTGTGAAAAATATTAACAAAAACCCCCCAAATTCTACACAATATAAACCACAAAATTGGAGTTTATCAAATCTTCCCACACTTAAACCAAGCATGTCCTCATGCTTAAAAATAAAAAGACCAAAGATCATGGTAAGAAAGGGTTTATGAAGTGCAAATTTCCTAAATAAATGCATGCAACTAATGTAAAATCATCTATCTACTTGGTCAAGGGTAAATCTATCGTCCAAGAACACATATGAGCATACAGGGCAAAAATGATATGTAGTTCATAAGTCCTACCAATTTGAACATTACTGTGAAGTGCATATAACTTGCTAGACGAACGCTTGTGAAAGCCGGGAACAAGGAGTTGAGCATCGAACTCTCACCGGAAGTGTATCCGCTCTATTCGCTCGAGTGTATAGGATTCGTCACTCAATCCTCTCCTAATCATGCTTTCCAAGATTTGTCTTTCATCTAACAATTAACAATTACTTAATGCATGTATACAAGTATCATGAGGTCTTATTCATGGGTTGTAACGGGGCTAGGGTGAAGGTAAGGATGCATATGGTCAAGTGAGCTTGAAATTCAAATCCTTGATTAACCTAAGATCCCACCAAACACATAGAACAACCTATACAACTATAATACAATACCTAGCTACCCATGGGTTTCACTTTTTTCGCATACTCATGCATTCTTTTCAATTCACATCCCATATGCATTATTATTATTACTTTGTCTTGGGGCATTTTTTGTCCCCTTTCATTGCTTTCTTTGTTTTTTTTTCTATTTCTTTTTCTTACATTCTCACATAAAATTTTTTCTTTTTGGTCCCATTTTTCTTGGGTTTTCATGTACAAAAGTTTCAATGCATATGGTTCAATCATTCAATACATGAGTATGTTCTCAATTCCCAAAATTTCTGATTACAACTACAAATACACACCTTTATATCTACCCAAGTTTCCAAGTACACCCTCCCATTTGAATGATACACACCTTCACTTACCTAAACTAATCAAAGATCCAAATCTAGGGACATTCATTGTTTTTCACTTAGGGTTGTTGATGTGCTCTATTTAAGAACAAAAAGGGTTTATCATGGGCTCAAAATTGGTTAGCAATGGTAGATAAAAGGGTTAAGGCCGTTTGGGAAAAGTGACTATTGAAATGATGGCCTCAATCATGTAAATGCATTCATACAAAAAGTAATGGACATATAGAATCAGACAAAGCAAGAATTACAATCATAGAGAGAGAATAATGCACACAAGAATGGGAAATAGTGGTTAGAAGATATAACCACAGAATAGGCTCAAAACTCACATACTTGTGTTCTTATCTCAATCACTATGTTCCAAAATACATTCTTGAAGCAAGTTTACCACAAAAAAAAATTTCAAAATCGGTAGGGTACCCCGAAATTACAGTTTCTTGGGGAAGAAGTCATTATTTTGACCAAGTAACTTTATAGAGACTAACTATCATGCAAGGAGTATTTACAAGCAAGACTAACCATACATGCAATGTACTAACTACTAAGCAAAAGATAAATCTATGGGTGTTGAAGGGAAGAGATTGTTACCCATGGAGATCGGTCGAACGACCTCCCAACACTTAGAATTTAGTACAGTCCTCCATGCTATCAACAATGCGCAAAAGGCGGTCGGGACCGGAACCTTCACTATCCCCTTCATCAGAGCTCCCATCACTTGGGTTTGAGGTGGATGTGAATATTTCGGGTTCCTCCATGCTAGGGGTAACACAACGCAAGAGCTTCTTGATGTAAGTGTATCGACATTGGTTGCGTCGCTCATATCTATCAATCTTCCGGTGTAGATCTTCTATCCTTTGATGGTGGATCTTTGCCGTGGTGGTGACGATGAGGTGGAAAGAATAGTAGATGGGAGGGCTATGTCAAGGCTTGGATTGTTCATAGGAAGCTGTAAGTATTTTTCGCTTGGGATCACATCGCCCTTAGCCGGAATTATAGCCTTCGTGTCCATGGCTTCCCAAGGAACACCTGCAGTAGCAACTAAATCAGATACCAATGCTGGAAATGGCAAATTATCCCGGGCGTGGACTTGACCCATCGCTTGCTTGATAAGAAGTGGAATGTTCACCGGTCTCTCTGTGAGAACACACCAAACAAGCAAGGCGAGATCTGCCGTGAAGGATGACTTGTGGGTTCTAGGTAGCACATAGTGGGATAGGATCTGGGCCCAAGCTCTAGCTTCTACAGTGAAGAAACATGCGTCAATGCACTTGGGCCGCATCCGGAGTCGACCATGGGTCTAAAATGTCTCTGGTTCAACAATGACTCGGAGGATCGAGTCCCAATCAAATCCAAACTCTTTTCGCTGATGTAAGACCTCTTGGTAGCCGTCTATGTCACTTGGTACCTGATGGGAAGCAGAAGCTGGTGAATTAAAAATTTATTAAAATGGTTACGTTGCGAGTATAGTTCTTAACTCACCGAAAATCTGCCTATCAATTTAGAAATATGTCACAGAGAGTTTAAATTAAAATTACTGGGAGTTTTAAGTCCCAGGTCGTCTCCCAACGAGTTGCAGAAAAGTGTGCTGTTTTATTAATCAGATGTTCCAAGAAGTTGAGCTATGTAAATTGGAATTTAAATTGAGGAATTTTAAATAATATAAATAAAAGCCTTAATTGGGAATTGATCAGTTAGAATCTCTATCATTGATGGAGTGATTTTTAAGATTGATTTATAATTGACGGTTACTCTGTTTGGTTATCCTTTACTAGGTAAGGGAAAGTCAAACAAGTTGGACTGCCAAATCTATTCACGAGTTACAACCCACTTAGTTCAAAGGGATTGGCGTTGGTGACAGGATAGCAATCCAACATTTAACCCAACTATAAATTTCTCCTTCAATCCTTCCAACTCAAGAGTTCCTTTTAATCAACTCCCTATCAAGTAATGAAACTACTCACGCATTGTAAATAAAGAATCCATGGCACATGAAAGGGAATTAAAAGAAGACATGATTATTGGAATTGAAATTGAATTAAAGAGAAATAATCCTTGCATTAATTAATCATAAAAGTATCTAAATGACAAAATTGAACATAACAAAAAACATGGAAGAATAAAACCAAGTTAAGAGAACAAACTAGAATGATGAAGTCTTGATGAGGAAATAACTCTTCTCAATGTTCCAATGCTAAGATCAATTGAAAATTAAATTTCCTAAAAACTAGAGAGAAAAACCTAAGAGAGTGAAAAAACTAGATCTAAAACTACTGAATGAATGTCTGTGTTGTTTCTGCATATTCTCTGACTCTAGTCTGCTGTTCCGGGCCAAAAACTGGGCCGAAATAAGGTCCAAAATCGCCCCCATTGAATTCTGCAGATTATGCAGATCGCACATGTCACGCGATCGCGTCATCCATGCGGACGCGTCGCTTGTGCTTTTTCCTCTCCACGCGTTCACATCGTCCATGCTACCGTGTCGCTTGTGCTTTCCAATCCGCGCGGCCGCGCAAGCCATGCAGTTGCGTCGCTGCGATTTGCGCTCCGTCGCGCGGTCGCGTGAGCCATGCGACCGCGTCACTTCTCGCTGGTTATCTCCTCAAATTCTTGTGTTCCTTCCATTTTTGCTAGCTTCCTCTCCAATCTCCATCTCATTCATGCCCTATAAGGCCTGAAACACTTGACACACAGATCACGGCATCGAATGGAATAAAAGAGAATTAAAAGTAAATAATTAAAGTCTCTAGGAAGCAATTTTCAAACATGTACTGGATTTAGGAAGCAAATCTAAATGCATGCTAAATTGATGAATAAGTGGGCAAGGATCATGACAAAACCACACAATTAAACACAATATAAACCATAAAATAGTGGTTTATCAACCTCCCCACACTTAAACATTAGCATGTCCTCATGCTAAATTGAAGGAGACAAGGAAATAAGTATGAACATGCAGAAACTCATGAAATGCAATGCAATCCTACGTATATAAATAAATGCAACTATATGATTATTGTCCACTTGATCAAAAGTAAATAAGCCTTTCAAAACAGTTACAAATCAAATTCCACTAATTCTATCATTATACAATAAAACCGATAAAAGTGCAAGAAGATAGCTTATGAAGGCAGGAAACATGAAAATTCAAGCATTGAACCCTCACTGATAATGTGTGTACGCTCTAATCTCTAGTGTATAGGGTAATCACTCAATTCTTTTCTAGTCATGTTTTCTAACTTTTGTTTTTCTCTTAACCAATCAACAACAGTTAATATACCAATGCAAACATCATGAGGTCTTTTCAGGGTTGTAATGGGGCCAAAGTGCAGGTAAGGATATACATATGGCTAAGTGAGCTTTATAAATTGAATCTTTAATTAACCTAAGCTCTCACCTAATATACATATATTCTATATACTTCTAAATTCATGCTTAGCTACCCATAATTCCCTTTTTCAACCCATACTCATGTTTCAACTTTGTATTTTAATTCTATCATATGTGCATTGATCTTTGAATTCTGAATTTAACATTGGGGTAATTTTGTCCCCTTATTTATTGATATTTTTTTTATATATAAATAAAGCTTATCAATGCACATAGATTTTTCATTCTTATATCTTCACATGAGTAGGTATCCAAATTCCCTTTAAATTTTCATGACACATTCCCTCAACAACTTTTGTTCCCACAATTTCCCATACTTAACTAGCACACACAGTTCTATCTTAAGCTAACCAAAGATTCAATTTGGGATATATAATTGTTTTTCAACTTAAGGTTAGTAATGTGGTAAAATATAGAACAAATGGGGTTTCAAAGGATCAAAGTGGTTAACAAGGGTAATTGAAAAAGGGTAGGCTTGATTTGGATGAGTTTAAACAAATAATGGCCTCAATCATGTGCAAGCGTGTAAATATAATAAATATTGGACAAATAAGATAAAACAAAATATAGATTACAATCATAGAGAAGTAAACACACAAGAATAAAATGATTATGGTTAAATAATGTAACCATACATAAAGGCTCAAATCTTTCACAGGTTGTGTGTTCTTTAGCTCAAACATCATGTTCCAAATACAACTCAAGCAGATTTATCATAAAAATTTTTGAAAAATTAGTGAAATTTTGTTCCAAAGATAGATTTTTAAAAGAAACTTATTGTCTTTTCAATCGAGTAGAACATGCATGCAACTATTCTAACCTATGCAGTTTATTCTATTCTATAAAAGAAAGAAAATCTAACTAAAATATCCTAATTATTGGTGCCAGAGAAGAGAATTTACCTTCGGAAGTCAGGTACTGACCGACCTCCCCACACTTAAGGCTTTGCACCGTCTTCGGTGCCATCTGTCAGGAACAGGGGTGGGCTGGTGGCAGTATCTCCACAGTCGGGATCATCATGGCTCCTGGTGCTGGTAAAAGAAGTAAAGTTCGGGGTGTCTGAGTCTCTGAAGCGTCCCTTGAGTAGCTCCTTGAGGTGTTTGAATCGGCTCTCGTTATGGCGCTCTCTCATCTTAGCTTTCAGTTCATGCCGATCCAATTTTTCAAGTATCTGCTGGAGCAATTTCTTGGTTGTAGATGCTTGTGGTGTTGAAGAAGGAATATCTTCAACTGGCTCAGTAGGCTGGCTTGTAGTGGCTGCTGAAAGTCTGAGGTATTTCCCGTGAGGGATATATTGATCATCCCGTGGAAGCATGGCTTTGGTGTCCCCAGCTCTGTAGGAGACTCCGGCTGCTGAGACAAGATCTGAGACCAAGGCGGGAAAAGGTAGGTTGCCCGCGATTTGTACATGCTCCATAGCATTCCGGATGTGTCTTGAAAGATTCAGAGGTTGGTCTGTAAGGATGCACCATAGTAGAACATCCATGTCTGCAGTGAAGGAGGACTCATGAGTGCTTGGAAAGACGTAATGGGACATGATCTGTGCCCATACGTGAGCCTCCAAGGTAAGTGCGGAAGCCAAGATTCCCTTAGGGCGGGAACGGTGGTATCCGTAGATCCAACGGCTGCCAGGTAAAGTGATGACTCCGAGAACGGAGTCCCAGTCAAATTGGTATCTCTGGCGTTGAAGGGTGGCTTCTTGAAAAGCGTCCATTCCTGCAGGAATAAGGGGAAGACTCAGAACTTGCTGAATGGCTTCTTCTGTGATGGGGACTTGCTTCTGCTGGACATAAACAGACTACAGGGTCGGCATGTAGAAGTTGGAGTAGAACTCAACTACCCAAGAAAGATTGACCTGCCTTGGCTATTTCTGTAGGAAACCCCATTGTCTTCGCTCAATTTGCGGCTCAACAAAGGTGGCAATATTGGACGGGAGGATAAGAAGGTATTCATTGTTATATTTCCTTCCTGCCAGGATGGAGAACATCTGCTCACAGTAGCGATTGGAAAATTGCGCAGCGTCCTTTGCTGGAAAGGCTTTCTCCTTTTCGTTAACCTTTATTATCCTCTTGACTCGTTTTGTTGAGGGCTTGACTGCGGTTGAAGAAGGCTCTGCCACTAATGCTCTTTTAGTTCCCCTTTTTGCTGGTGGTCTGGAAGTTGCTTTCTCCTTTCCTTTCTTGGTGGCCATCCTGAAAGAAGGGAAGAGAAAGAAAATTAAGTGCAAAGAGAGATACAGCAAGGAAAGAAACGGAAAAGAGGGTGAATGATGCACAGTAAAATGTAGATGACATTAACACATGCTCTCGAGTACATATGAAAAGTCATCAATGGGAAATAGCTAGTGCATAAAAAGACAAGTGAATGCAAGGTGTTTATTGGAATGCTGGCAAAGGGCATGAGTAGCATAGACCAAGCATTACTTTGTAACAAACCATCACGTTTGTATTGACAATTGAATTCAATTAATAAAATAATAGGGGAAAGTTGTGAAAAGCAAGCATTGAATAGTATAGGAACATAGAGAAGTGCATAATGCCACATGGCTTTTTCACAAACACATAGCATGCATGTTAAACAAGATGTAAAAAGTATGAAATTGAATGTGCAAGCGATCCCCTAAAAAAAATAATAATAATAATTGTCAAATAAATTGTAACAAGTCACAAGCATATGGTGAGGGATAATGACTCAAAAAAAATTTCTAACACCATGTAAAAAGGGAAAAGAAGAATAAAGAAAATAAAAGTTTGAAAAGAAAAAGAAAATAATAATATATACATAATATAATAAAAATGATAGAAAAGAGAAGAAGGAAGAAGAAGGTAAAACCTTGTTAATGGAGGAGAGAGAGAGAGAGTGAGAGAGAAAGGAGAAGGGGGAAAGAAGAAAGAAGAAAGAAGAAAGGAAAAGAAAAATTAGGATTTGGAGGAAAGAAAGATAAGATAATTTGGCAATTGGGGTTTAGCTGTGCGGCGCATGCGACGCGGCCGCCTGGGGCACGCGTTCGCGTGGGGACACGTCAGGGAAGGGGACGCGATCGCGTCTGTCCCGCGGTCGCGTGACCTATGTTGCGCTGCTGGCGCGAGTGCAGCCTCGCTCCAGCACAACTCTCTGTTTGATTCATTTTAATTGCCAAAATTGGATGACGCGATCGCGTGGGTCACGCGATCGCATGAGTATGTGTTATAAAATGGGGGACGCGGCCGCGTCAGCGACGCGGTCGTGTGACAAGGATTGTGCTTCCAGCACCATTCTCGCACAATATAGCACTGTGCACCCCTTTACGTCGAAAATGCAGGGCACGCGGCCGCGTGAGGCACGCAGTCGCGTGGGAGGCCATGATGTCCAAGCGATGCGGTCGCGTCCGCGACGCGGTCGCGTGGAGTAATTTGTGCCATTGGCACGACTCCAGCGCTCCTCCTGCATAACTTTCTGTTCATTTTTATTTTTCTTTACTCCTCCTGCCACGCGGACGCGTCGCTGGTGCGATCGTGTCGCGCGGCGAAAATTTTTTTTTTTAAGAGAAATATAAAGACATGTAATTGAAAGAGCACGGAAGCACTAATAAAGAGAAAAGTTATTAAAGAAGAAAAACTAAGAGTGAAGAAAGGAACGATCATACCGCGGTGGGTTGTCTCCCACCAAGCACTTTGCTTTTACGTCCGTAAGTTGGACGCTCTACTAGCTCAATCTGCTGCTATGTGGGGATCTTCCAAGTGGAAGATCTCAAGCTCCTTATTTTTCTGCACCTTCTCACCATGCTACAGCTTTAGGCGGTGTCCATTAACCTTAATAAGTTCAGAACTTGAAGTATGGCTTAGGTGATAAACTCCGTACGGTTCAGCCTTCTCTATTCTGTATGGACCTTTCCATTTTGATCTCAACTTACCGGGCATGAGCCTTAGTCGAGATTTGTAAAGGAGAACAAAATCTCCTGGTTGGAACTCTCTCTTCTTGATGTTTTGATCATGCACAGCTTTAAACTTTTCCTTGTATATTCTGGAGTTCTCATAAGCTTCTAGGCGAAGGTTCTCCAGTTCCTGTAGTTGCAACTTTCTTTCAGTTCCGGCTTTCTCAATTTTCATGTTGCACTCCTTAACTACACAGAAGGCTCTGTGTTCGATTTCAACTGGAAGATGGCAAGCTTTTCCATAAACTAGGCGAAAGGGGCTCATCCCAATGGGTGTCTTGTATGCTGTTCTGTATGCCCACAGTGCATCTTGTAGTCTGGTGCTCCAGTCTTTTCTATGAGGCTTCACTATCTTCTGCAAGATACGCTTAATTTCTCTGTTTGACACCTCGGCTTGCCCATTAGTTTGGGGGTGGTAAGCTGTTGCAACTTTATGGATTATCCCATGCTTCTTCATCAATCATGTTAGTCTCCTGTTACAAAAATGGGTGCCTTGATCGCTCACGATCGCTCGTGGTGATCCAAAGCGGCATATAATATGGTTTCTCACAAAGGAAACAACAGTGTTAGCATCATCAGTGCGGGTAGGAATTGCTTCCACCCATTTGGAAACATAATCCACAGCTAACAATATATAAAAATATCCACTAGAATTTGGAAATGGACCCATGAAGTCAATGCCCCAGACATCAAAAATTTCACAGAAAAGCATATATTGTTGAGGCATCTCATCCCTCTTGGATATGTTACCAAATTTCTGGCATGGGAGACAAGATTTACAAAACTCAGCAGCATCTCTAAAAAGAGTAGGCCACCAGAATCCGTAGTCCAAGATCTTTCTAGCTATTCTTTGAGGGCCAAAGTGTCCTCCACTCTCAGATGAGTGACAGGCCTCTAAAATGGACTGGAATTCTGATTGAGGTACACATCGTCTAATTATCTGGTCAGCGTCACATCTCCATAAATATGGGTCATCCCATATATAATATTTAGACTCGCTTTTCAGCTTGTCTCTTTGATGTTTAGAGAAATGTGGAGGAAATGTGCGGCTAACTAAATAATTAGCAACAGGTGCGTACCAAGGGACTACCTCAGATACTGCTTGCAGGTTGTCAAAAGGAAAATTATCATCTATAGGAGTAGAATCATCCTTAATATGTTTAAGGCGACTCAAGTGGTCCGCTACTAAATTTTGATTACCACTCCTATCCTTTATTTCTAAATCAAATTCTTGTAACAGCAGTATCCAACGTATAAGTCTTGGTTTGGATTCCTTTTTAACTAATAAATACTTTAGAGCTGCATGGTCCGAATACACTACTACTCTAGTACCAAGTAAATAAGCTTGGAATTTATCCAGAGCGAAAACAATAGCAAGTAGCTCTTTCTCAATAGTAGTATAATTGGACTGGGCAGTGTCTAAAGTCTTAGACGCATAGGCAATAACAAAAGGATCCTTACCTTCATACTGAGCCAGCGCTGCTCCTACTGCATGGTTGGAAGCATCGCACATGATTTCAAATGGCTGGCTCCAGTCGGGTCCTCTCACAATTGGGGCTTGAGTTAGAGCAGTCTTCAGCTTATCAAATGCTTGTTTGCAATCTTCACTGAACTTGAACTCAATGTCCTTCTGCAGTAATCTGGATAAGGGAAGTGCCACCTTACTAAAGTCCTTAATAAATCTCCTGTAGAAACCTGCATGGCCAAGGAACGAACGGACTTCTCTCACAGAAGAGGGGTAAGGTAAACTAGAAATAACATTCACCTTTGCTGGGTCTACAGAAATGCCATTATTAGATACCACATGTCCTAATACAATCCCTTGCTTTACCATAAAGTGGCATTTTTCGAAATTCAATACAAGGTTTGTATCAACACATCTATCTAATACTCTAGATAATCCATCTAAGCAAAGATTAAAAGAATCACCATAAACGCTAAAATCGTCCATAAAAACTTCCATACAGTCCTCAATAAGATCAGAGAAAAGGCTCATCATGCACCTTTGGAAAGTAGCTGGTGCATTGCACAAGCCAAAGGGCATTCTCTTATAAGCATAAGTCCCAAAAGGACATGTAAAAGTAGTCTTTTCCTGATCCTCAGGAGCTATATAAATCTGGAAATAACCTGTATAACCATCTAGAAAGCAATAATGTGATTTACCTGACAGGCGATCCAGCATTTGATCAATGAATGGAAGTGGGTAGTGATCCTTACGGGTAGCTTGGTTGAGACGCCTATAATCAATGAAGACTCTCCAAGCATTCTGAACTCTAGTTGCTATGAGCTCTCCATGCTCATTCTTCACGGTAGTGACTCCGGACTTCTTGGGCACCACTTGTACTGGGCTTACCCATTCACTGTCAGAAATGGGATATATGATACCGGCTTCCAATAATCTGGTCACTTCCTTTTTGACAACTTCCAATATGGTGGGATTCAATCTTCTCTGGGGTTGACGGACAGGTCTTGCTCCCTCTTCTAAAAATATTCTGTGCTCGCATACTTGAGGGTCGATTCCCACTATGTCTGCCAAACTCCACCCAATTGCTTTCTTATGCTTCCTCAGCACATCAAGTAACTGCTCCTCTTGTTGAGAAGTCAGTTCTCTTGCAATAATAACCGGAAGCTTCTGCTCATCCTCAAGGTAAGCATATTTGAGATGTGGAGGGAGAGGTTTCAATTCTAACTTTTGATCATGGGTAGGCTCTGGATTATCTGGGGCTTGTGAAAATGGCGAAGTATCCTCATTGTCAGTTAAGAGGGTCCCCACACTTAGATCTTGTCCAGTGTGCCTCTCTTCAAACTCTTCTTTTTGAACTTTAGCCACACTCTTGTCTATGACATCACACTGGAAGATAGAACGATCTTCTGGGGGGTTGTCAATGACTCCATTCAGATTGAAGATCACTATGCGGCCATCTATTTCAAAGGAGTATGTTCCTGAAAAAGCATCCAATTTGAATTTTGATGTCTTCAGGAATGGTCTTCCAAGTAGGATTGATGATGGCTTATCTGAATCATTATGGGGCATCTCCAAGATATAAAAATCAGTGGGAAATGTGAGCCCTTTAATGTTCACCAAAACATCTTCAGCAACTGATAGTACAAAATGAGCTGCCGACCTTTTTAAGGGTGGGAGCCTTAAAACATCATATATAGACAAAGGCATTATACTGACACATGCTCCTAAATCGCACATGCAATCATAAATTACTACACCACTAATAGTACAACTAACTATGCAAGGACCTGGATCACTACATTTTTCAGGTAATCCTCCCATTAAAGCAGATATAGAACTACCTAAAGGAATAGTTTCTAATTCATTAATTTTGTCTTTATGGATACATAAGTCTTTTAGAAACTTTGCATATTTAGGTACCTACTGAATAACATCAAAAAGGGGAACAGTTACCTCAACCTTTTTGAATATTTCTACCATTTTAGGATCAGGTTCCAGCTGCTTCCTGGGCTTCCTTGCAAGTTGTGGAAATGGAATGGGAGTAGTGTTTTCTGTGGTGCCTGTGCCTTTTGGTGCTTCTTCCTGTGGTTGAGCTATCTCTTCTTCAGCTTTGTCCTGTATATCCTCTTCCTCTTCAACATCTTCGATTTCCACCACCTTTTCAGCTGAGGCGTATTTTGGTGAGCTTGGTTCCTCTTGATTCCTCTCCTGCAGTGTGGTTCCAGACCTCAGGGTGATGGCATTAATGCCTCCCTTCGGATTGGGTAATGGTTGAGAGGGGATTCCAGTGGTGCTTGAAGGTTGGTTACTGGAATTTTGTGCTGAACCAAATTGTGTCAATAAAGCTTCTAGAGTAGAGGTAAAACCATTCAAACTGGCGTTAATATTGTTCACGATGGTATTTTTCATGGCCAGTTGTCTTTTCTCAAAAGCTTGTAATAAATCTTCATTAGAAGATACAGAAGAATGAGTAAACTGAGAGGTTTGCTGCTGATTGTTCGGTGGTCCTTGGTTTTGCCTCAGGTGAGGTGCTCGGTAAGGTTGATTTTGCTGCCTGTTGTTGTTATTATTCCACCTCTGATTTCCCTGATTATCTCTGCCTCCTCTATTATTGTTGTCCCTCCAATTCTGGTTTGAATTGTCTTGCCATCCATGGTTATTATTTCCACTTTGATTGTACCCTTGGTTGGGGCGGTCATAGAAGTTGTGAGTGGATGCCACCATGTTGTCTTCTTGTTGGAGCTGCGGGCATTCATCAGTGTAGTGGCTGTAATCAGCACAAATTCTACAAATTCTTTGTGGAACTAGTTGTTGGTTTTGCTGCGGTTGAGTTTGCTGAGCTTGTTGATTCAACTGCATTTGCTTCAGCAGGTTGGTCATCTCACAGATGCTTCGATTTAGAGCAGCAGTCTCTATGCCAGAAGATACTTTTGCAACGGCTTTTGAACGACCTTGCTTCTGTCTGTGGTTCCGAGTAGATTCAGCTAAATCACTGATCAATTGCCAAGCTTCATCAGTGGTCTTGTACTTCTTCATAGACCCATTGCTGGCACTTTCCAATATGGTCTTATCTTAGGGCCACATACCTTGTGTGATATAGCTGAGTAGCACGATCTTGTCAATCATGTGGTGGGGGCATGCTTCCAGAAGATTATTGAAGCGCTCCCAGTATTCAAAGAGAGTCTCATTGTCATCCTGAACAATTGTAGAGATATCCTTCCTCAGTTTATCAGTAACTTCAGATGGAAAGAATTTCTCCAGAAACTCCTTTCTGAGTATATCCTAGTTGGATACATTTGCTAGAGGTTGAGTGTAATACCACTCTCTTGCTTTTCCTTCAAGAGAGAACGGAAAAGCTTTCAGCAGAATTGAAGTTTCATCAGTGCCATCACGCCTGACAGTAGAACAGGCTGCCTGGAAATCTCTCAAGTACTTGATAGGCTCTTGAGCAGGTAGGCCATGAAACTTGGGCATCAAATTCAGCAGTGCGGTCTTTATTTCAAAATCGGTAGCTACCGCTGGATGATGCGTTTGAAACGGTTGCATTGTAAAATCAGGAGCTCCTTCCTCCTGAATGGTAACTCTTCTAGCTGCCATGTTTTCTGCGCGTAAAACAACCGAATCAGTAGAACGGGGGCTGGTTTCTTCCTCAAATTCACTTTCAGGTCCGCCTTCAGAGCGGGCTAACCTACGCTGTTCTCGCCTTATTCGTGAAATTGTTCTTTCAATTTCAGGATCGAATATTAGCAAGCGCAGATCAGGAAGTCAACGTGTCATTTGACGGAAGAAACATGCAGCTCATAGTAGCAAAATTAAATAAAATGCAAATAAATAAATTCTAATTAATAAAATTAGCACTCTATTGCAACTCCCCGGCAACGGCGCCAAAAATTGATGGGAAGCAGAAGCTGGTGAATTAAAAATTTATTAAAATGGTTACGTTGCGAGTATAGTTCTTAACTCACCAAAAATCTGCCTATCAATTTAGAAATATGTCACAGAGAGTTTAAATTAAAATTACTGGGAGTTTTAAGTCCTAGGTCGTCTCCCAACGAGTTGCAGAAAAGTGTGCTGTTTTATTAATCAGATGTTCCAAGAAGTTGAGCTAAGTAAATTGGAATTTAAATTGAGGAATTTTAAATAATATAAATAAAAGCCTTGACTGGGAATTGATCAGTTAGAATCTCTATCATTGATGGAGTGATTTTTAAGATTGATTTATAATTGACGGTTACTCTGTTTGGTTATCCTTTACTAGGTAAGGGAAAGTCAAACAAGTTGGACTGCCAAATCTATTCACGAGTTACAACTCACTTAGTTCAAAGGGATTGGCGTTGGTGACAGGATAGCAATCCAATATTTAACCCAACTATAAATTTCTCCTTCAATCCTTCCAACTCATGAGTTCCTTTTAATCAACTCCCTATCAAGTAATGAAACTACTCACGCATTGTAAATAAAGAATCCATGGCACATGAAAGGGAATTAAAAGAAGACATGATTATTGGAATTAAAATCGAATTAAAGAGAAATAATCCTTGCATTAATTAATCATAAAAGTATCTGAATGACAAAATTGAACATAACAAAGAACATGGAAGAATAAAACCAAGTTAAGAGAACAAACTAGAATGATGAAGTCTTGATGAGGAAATAACTCTTCTCAATGTTCCAATGCTAAGATCAATTGAAAATTAAATTTCCTAAAAACTAGAGAGAAAAACCTAAGAGAGTGAAAAAACTAGATCTAAAACTACTGAATGAATGTCTGTGTTGTTTCTGCATATTCTCTGACTCTAGTCTACTGTTCCGGGCCGAAAACTGGGCCGAAATAAGGTCCAAAATCGCCCCCATCGAATTCTGCAGATTATGCAGATCGCACATGTCATGCGATCGCGTCATCCATGCGGACGCGTCGCTTGCGTTTTTTCCTCTCCACACGTTCGCGTCGTCCATGCTACCGTGTCGCTTGCGCTTTCCAATCCGCGCGGCCGCGCAAGCCATGCGGCCGCGTCGCTGCGATTTGTGCTCCTTCGCGCGGTCGCGTGAGCCATGCGACCGCGTCACTTCTCGCTGGTTATCTCCTCAAATTCTTGTGTTCCTTCCATTTTTGCTAGCTTCCTCTCCAATCTCCATCTCATTCATGCCCTATAAGGCCTGAAACACTTGACACACAGATCACAGCATCGAATGGAATAAAGGAGAATTAAAAGTAAATAATTAAAGTCTCTAGGAAGCAATTTTCAAACATGTACTGAATTTAGGAAGGAAATCTAAATGCATGCTAAATTGATGAATAAGTGGCAAGGATCATGACAAAACCACACAATTAAACACAATATAAACCATAAAATAGTGGTTTATCAGTACCGGTAAGACATTAAGCACTTACTGAATAGCCTCCTCTGAAATTGGGACTTGCTTCCGGGGCATGTGTACCGATTGAAGAGTGGGGATATGGTAGTTAGTGTAGAATTCTACCACCCACGAGAGGTTGACCTCTTGTGGTTTTCTCAAAAGAAACTCCCCTTCTCGCCGCTCAATGCGGGGCAAAATACAATGAGCAACCTTGTCCGACGGGGCGAGTAGATGCTCGGCATGATAGTTCTTCTCAACCATGGTGGGGAACACAAGTTCACAGAAGCGGTTGAGGAATCTTGAAGAATCCTTTGTCGGTTTGCTCTTCTCTTTTTTGTTAATAGGAGCGGGTGCCACGCCTTAAGTTCCAAGTGGCACGCCTTCAATAAGGCCTTGTACCTTCTTCTCTGAAGTGTTGAACGGGCGTGCCACGCCTTCGAGCTCAAGTGACACACCTTTGATGTGGCTTCACTTGCCCTCTCTGGTCAGATAAACTGGCGTGCCACGCTGATGCACAACTATTTCGTGGTACATTTTATCTTGAATTTATGGGATTTTATCACCTTTTCCCACATTTATTCACTAAAATAGCATGGTTTTGTATATTCTCTCTAATTTGTACTTTAGAGTGAAAACATGCTTTTTAGGCCCTTAATTGGTTAATTTTAATTCACCTTTGATTCCACTAGATCGCTTGATATGTTTGTTAGTGAATTCAGGTTCAAAAGGCTAGGAATGGATCAAAGGAATGAAGAGAAAAGCATGCAAAGTGGAGAAATCATGGAAAATCAAGGATTGTGAGTGCATTCACCGACGCGCACGCGTGAATATGGAGTCGCATGAATATTCAGTCTCAAGTGGCACGCCCATTGTATATGATAGGGTTCGCGTGCCATGCCCTTTGTGAATCTTCAAGGGTCCTTCTCTGGTCAGAGTGCATGGCGTGCCATGCCCAGCAATCGTGTGGCACGACCATAGTAAACCTTGGAGTTCCTTCTCTAGAGAATATAACTGGCGTGCCACGCCTGGCCTTGGCATGCCACACCCATTGTAATTCATCGGAGCCTTGACGGGCGAAAAATTGCCGATTAAGAATCTATAGTGGAAATAGTGTTGCAAGTATAGTTCTTAACCGACGAAAATTCCGCTTATCAATTTAAAAAGAGTTGTCACAATTTAAGAATAAAATACTGGGAGTAAAATTCCCAGGTCGTCTCCCAATGAGTTGACAAAAGAGTGCAATTTATTGGTCAGAAATTTTCTGAAAAGTTTTAGAATTGGAGAACAGGAAAATAAAATAATTATTAATTAAAGCAATGAAAATCAATGAGAGGTTTTATATATTTAAAATAAAAAGCCTTGACTGGGAGAAGATTAATTGGAAGTTCTATCCTTGTTGAATTTTCCCAAGTGTAATGATAAGAGGTTGTTGTTTTTACTTAATTATCCCTTACCGAATAAGGAAAAGTCAAGTAACTGAACCAACTCCAATTCACAAGTCATAATCCGCTCCTATGGAAGGATTAGCGTTAGTAACTAGAGAGCCAGCCAACAACTTCCAATTTCCATTTAACACTTGAGTATTCCAACTCAAGGGTCTCCTTTTAATCAAATCCCAAGTCAAGTTCGGAGTCTACTCCATTGACATGAATGCCATTTTCATAAATGATAAAGGGGAATGAAGAGAAGACATAGAAATTTAAATAAAATAATAACAAAAAATTAATTGAAGGTAAAAATAATTCTTTGCATTAATAAATTCCAATATCAAAGATATCCATATGTAACTCTGAATAGGGTAAATGGGTGATTAAAAGAGTAAGGAAATAAGGAAACAAACTATAATGATAGAGACTTCAATGGAGGTAGTAACTCTTCTCAATATCCAAATCAAAAGCATAAAACTCTAAAACTATGAATGTGAAGAACCCTAGAGGAAGTATGGAGTAAAACTAAAAACTAAAAATTGTGTAAAAGTGAATGTGTATTGAGTCTCTACTTGTCCCCTGGCTCTAGTCTGTGTTTCTGGGCTAAAAAATGGGTCTAAACTCAGCCCAAAATTGCCCCCAGCATCTTCTGTTATTTCTGCACGTGGCACATGTCATGTGCACGCGTTAGTCATGCGTACGCGTTAGGTACGCGTACGCATCGCTATGAGAATCTCCAAATCACGCGCACGCGTGAGCCATGCGTGCGCGTCGATCCTCGCTGGTCATCTCCTTTATTTCTTATGTTCCTTCCATTTTTGCAAGCTTCCTCTCCATCCTCCAAGCCATTCCTGCCCTGTATAGCCTGAAAACACTTAACGCACAGATCACGGTATCGAATGGTATAAAGGGGAATTAAAAATATACAATATAAAGGCTTAGGAAGCAAGTTTTCAACCATAGAACAAATTTGGGAAGGATTTGTAAAATCTTGCAATTTGTATGAATAAGTGTGCAAAGACTTGATAAAAACCACTCAATTTAGCACAAGATAAACCATAAAATAGTGGTTTATCAATTTCCCCACACTTAAACATTAGCATGTCCTCATGCAAAGCTCAAGGAGACAAAGGAATGAATGGAGGAAAGTAAGACTCATGTAATGTAACCTATGTATGTGAATGCAACTATATGCGAAGATGTTTCTATCTACTTGGTTAAAAGTGAACAAGTTCTTCAAGACAAACATAAATCAGATTCCACTAATTCGAATCATACAATAAAAGACAAGTAAACTTGTAGGAAGATAGCTCATGAAAGCAGGGAACATAGAATCAAGCATTGAACCCTCACTGGAAGTGTATATGCACTCTAATCGCTCAAGTGTCTAGGGTTAATCCACTCTACTCTTCTCTAGTCATGCTCTCTAAAACTTGTTCTTCATCTAACCAATCAACAAATATTTAGTGTACAAATGCAAACATCATGAGGTCTTTTCAAGGTTGTAATGGGGCTAAGGTAAGGGTGAGGATATATGTATGGCCAAGTGAGCTATAATATGAATCTTTGACTAACCTAAGTTCTCACCTAATACACACACTCTATATATATGAAATTATTCCTAGCTACCCATAATCTCACTTTTGTATATTTCACATACTCATGTATCAAAATTTTCTTTAATTTCACCACATATGCATTGATCTTTTACTAAACTTAACATTGGGATAATTTTGTCCCCTATTTATTTATTTATTTATTTATATTATAATAAATATTTTTTTTATGAACATGAAAGCAAACATAACATATCAATGCATGTGGTTTTTCTAGTCTCACATGAGTATGCACCCAAATTCACAATAATTTTGTTAATAAAATATAACACTTTTTTTTATCAACCCAAGTTCCCACAATTCCCCACACTTAGCTGACACATAATCTCTATCTTAAGCTAATCAAAGATTCAAATGGGATAATTAATTATTTTTCGGCTTAAGGCTAGTGATGTGGTAAAATATAGAAAAAATAGGGATTAAAAGGCTCAAAGTGGCAAACAAGGGTAATTGAAGTGGTACGCTAGTTGGGATAGGTGAGCTAATAACAAATGATGGCCTCAATCATATGTATACATGCAAATACACTAAATAATGGACATATAGAATGGAACAAACTATAGATTACAATCATAGGGAAGAAAACACACAATAATAAAAATTATGGTTAAATAATGTAACCATATACTTAAGATTAAAATCTCACAGGTTGTATATTCTTAGCTATAATTCGTGTTCTAAATTAAAATCTTCAAACAAGTTTAACACAAATTTTGATTTGAATTAGTGAAATACTATAAAATAGGATCTTGAAAAGAAATTTATTACTTCAACCAAGCAAAACATACATGCAAGCAACTATTATCATGCAATCTATCCTATCTAACAAAAGAAAAAGTCAAATATTAGGGTTAAGAGAGAGATTACCTCCAGAAGTCAAGGACTGACCTCCCCATACTTAAGGCTTGGCACGGTCCTCTGTGCCATCAGTAAGGAGCAAGGTAGGCCTGGAAGCATCACCTCCGCTATCTGGTTCGCCATGGCTCCCTGTGCTACTGGGTGAAGGGAAATCCATGGTGTCCTTCTGTTTCGGAGATGGGTGAGTACCAACAATGAGTTCCTTCAGATAGTTGTATCGGCGCTTGTTGGGGCGCTCCAATTGCTCCATCCGTCGGTCTTGCCGGTCGAACCTCTCAAGAATCTGAAGAAACATCTGATGGGTGGATGGTGCTTGTGGTGTGGATAATGGTGGAGTAAAAGAAGGAGGAGTGTCCAAAGCCGGGCCTGGTGACCGGCTCGCAGAAGGAACTAGGGGTCTGATGTACTTCCCACTCGGGACATACTGATCGGCCCTTGGGATCATGACCATCGTGTCTCCTGCCCGATAGGACACGCCTGCTGCAGAGACTAAATCTGAAACCAATGCAGGAAAAGGTAGGTTACCCACTATCTGCACGTGTCCCATGGCCTGTCGGATGTGTCAGGGTAGGTTTAGAGGTTGCTCTATCAGGATGCACCAAATGAGAACAGCCATGTCCGCTGTGAAGGTAGACTCGTGAGTGCTCGAAAAGATATAGTGGGGCATAATCTGTGCCCACATGCGAGCCTCCAAGGTAAGTGATTGGGCTGAGATGCTCTTGGATTTTGACCGATGCTGCCCATAGATCCAGGTGCTGCCCGGTTGGGCTATAACCCCAAGTACGTTATCCCAGTCGAACTGATACATCTGAAGCTTAAGAGAGGCCTCTTGATAAGGATCCAATCCCTCTGGGCTAGGTGGAAGATCTAGTGCTCTCTGTGTGGCACTCTCGGAGACAGGGACTTGCTGCTGACGAATATAGACAGTCTGTAGGGTAGGCGAGTAGAAGTTGGAGTAGAATTCAACTACCCATGATAGGTTGGCCTCCCGCGGCTGCCTCCTCAAAAGTCCCCACTGTCTCCTCTCGATGCGGGGTTCCACAAAATCAACAAAATGGGTTGGGACAATGAGTAGATGTTCATTATTGTAGTTTCGCTCAGCTAGGATGGAGAACATCTGCTCGCAATAACGGTTGGAGAACCGTGTAGAGTCCCGTGCGGGAAAGGCTTTCTCTATTTCATCTACTTTATTGATCCTCTTTACCCGCTTTGGTGGTGGCTTGACACTGGTAGATGGTGGTGCCTTAGCCGGTGTTCTCTTGGTTCCTCTCCTTGCTGGTGTCATGTCAGTGGCTTTCTCTTTTCCTTTCTTGGTACCGATGCCTAAGGAAGAAAGAAAGAGGAAGAATGGTAAATATGGATAACTAAAAACCGGAAGGAAGAAATTCTAAGTTATAATGAATGCCAAAGAAAAGATAATAGCTTAAATACATGATAGCTACAACATGTAGGTAAGACATCAATTAGGAGTAAAAAAGCAATTCATAATAATTAAATGCAAGAAGGTAAAAGCATGCAAGTAATAGGCATGAGAAGCATAACTCAAGCATCAATTATTAAATGTGCCAAATTAAAGAACACTCGTATGATGACAGTTGTAAATGATAATCCCAAATACATGTGGAGTCCAAGTGTGGTGAAAAAGAGGCATTAAAGTGTAAGAGTAGAATAAAATAAGATTCAAAATGCCATAAAAGTTTTTTCACAAACAGCTGGTGTGCAATGTGAAAATAGGAATTAAAAATAATTAATCCAAGTGTATATGAGATCCAAAATTATATGTCAATTGTCAAATCACTCATAATATCCACAAGTTTAAGTATAAGAAAGTAACATCCAAATAAAGCTCCAACACCAACATAAAAATGCAGGAAAAAGAAACCATAATAACCAAGGTAATATAGAATTGAGAAGAAAGAAAAATAATTAAAAGTAACAATTGAAAGATGAAAGGAAGAGTAGAGGAGAGGAAAGAAAGAAACCTGAGGAAGAAGATGAAAAAGAGAAGAAGAAAGTAGTAGATAGTAAGAAGGAATAAGGAAGAAAGAAGAAAGAATTAGGAATAAAAGAGAATTAGGATTTGGGAGGGGGAAAATTAAAATTTGGGCAGCGTACTGGTTTAACCATGTGGCGCATGCGATGTGCGCGCGTACCGTATGCGTACGCGCGCGTCGCGCAAAATTGAAGGTGACGCGTAAGCGCCTGGCACGCGCACGCGTGCCCTTGGTTGTGCGAATCACGCAAAGGCATCCTCGCGCACGCACAATTCTCTGTTCATTTTGAGCTGGGCGCTAGAATTGCGTACAACGCGTGCGCGTGCCTGCTATTAAGTAAAAATGACGCGCATGCGTCATGGACGCATACGCGTGATTGAGTTTGTGCCTCTAGCACAGTTCCAGCCCTAACCCATCACAACTCTCTGTTCAGCACGCTATTTACGCAGATTGCCATATCCACGCATGCGCGTGCTGGACGCGTATGCATGGATTGCCGAAGTTGCAGGTGACGCGCACGCGTGATGTACGCGTATGCGCAGGCGTGCATGTGTGTAAAGCACAATTCCTGCTCCACTCCCGCGTAACTCTCTATTCAATTTCTATTATTCTCGCATTCACATACAATGCGTGCGCGTCCTAGACACGTGCACGTCGAATGCTCTTTTTTTTATGCAGAATGCAGATGATTATGCAGAAATTATAAATGAATACTGGGAAAAACAAAAAAAATAAAACTAGGAATCAAAAGGGAGGATCATACCATGGTTGGTTGTCTCCCACCTAGCACTTTGCTTTTACGTCCTTAAGTTGGACGGTCCACAAGCTCAGTCTTCTTCTGTTGGTGGATCCTCCAAGAGGAAGATCTCCAGCTCCTTGTTGTTCTTCATCTTCTCACCATGATATAGCTTTAAGCGGTGGTCATTTACCTTGATGAATTTAGAGCTTGAAGGATGACTCAAGTGGAAGACTCTGTATGGCTCTGCCTTCTCTACTCTATAAGGACCTTCCCACCTTGATCTCAGCTTTCCTGGCATAAGCCTCAGCCTTGAGTTGTAAAGGAGAACTAGCTCCCCAGGTCTGAACTCTCTTCTCTTGATATGCTTGTCATGCACAGCCTTCACCCTTTCTTTGTATAGCCTAGAGTTGTTATATACTTCGAGTCGAAGGTTCTCTAGTTCTGTTAGTTGCAACTTCCTTTCAGCATCGGCCTTCTCAAATCCCATGTTGCATTCCCGTACCGCCCAGAAAGCTTGTGCCCCACCTCCACTGGAAGGTGACAGGCTTTGCCATAGACTAGGCAGAATGGACTCATTCCAATGGGTGTCTTGTATGCTGTCCGATAAGCCCAGAACGCATCTACAAGCCTGGTGCTCCAGTCTTTTCTATGAGGCTTGACAATCTTCTCCAGTATGCGCTTTATCTCTCTGTTAGACACCTCGACTTGTCCATTGGTCTGGAAATGGTAAGCTGTTGCTATCTTGTGAACAATGCCATGTTTCTTCAGTAGACCTGTCAATCTCCTGTTACTAAAATGAGTTCCTTGATCACTCACGATTGCTCATGGTGATCCAAAGTGACAGATAATATGATTTCTAACAAAGGAGACAACAACGTTAGCATCATCAGTATGGGTAGGAATTGCTTCCACCCATTTAGAAACATAATCAACAGCTAACAATATGTACAAGAAACCACTAGAGTTTGGAAATAGACCATGAAGTCAATGCCCCAAACATAAAAAATTTCACAGAACAACATAAGTTATTGGGGCATCTCATCCCTCTTGGATATATTCCCAAACCTTTAGCATGGAGGGCAAGATTTACAGAAGGCAGTAGCATCCTTAAAAAGAGTGGGCCACCAGAATCCACAGTCTAAAATTTTTCTAGCTGTTCTTTGAGGACCAAAATGTCCACCACTCTCAGAGGAGTGGCAGGCCTCTAAAATTGACTAGAATTCTGATTGAGGCACATACCTTCTAATTATCTGGTCAGCACCATACCTCCATAATTATGGGTCATCCCAAATATAATATTTGGACTCGCTTTTCTGCTTGTCCCTTTGATGCTTAGTAAAATTGGGAGGGAAGGTATGACTAACTAAATAATTAGCTATAGGTGCATACCAAGGAACTACCTCAGATATTGCATGCAAGCTATCAAATCGAAAAGCATCATTGATAGGAGTGGAGTCATTCTTAATGTGCTCTAGGCGACTCAAGTGGTCCGCCACTAAATTCTGGGAACCACTCCTATCTTTGATTTCTAAATCAAATCCGTGCAGCAATAATATCCAACGTATTAGCCTTGGTTTGGACTCTTTTTTAGCTAACAAATATTTTAGAGCTGCATGGTCCGAGTATACTACCACCTTAGTACCAACTAAGTTGGCTCAGAATTTATCCAGAGCAAAAATAATAGCCAGAAGCTCTTTTTCAGTGGTAGTATAATTAGACTGAGCAGCGTCTAAGGTCTTAGAAGCATAAGCAATTATAAAAGGGTCCTTACCTTCACGCTGAGCCAGCACCACTCCTACTGCATGGTTGGAGGCGTCACACATAATCTCAAATGGCTGGCTCTAGTCTAGCCCTCTCACAATCGGAGCTTGAGTCAAGGCGATCTTCAGCTTATCAAATGCTTCCATGCAGTCCTTACTCAGCTCGAACTCAACATCCTTCTGCAGCAGTCAGGATAAAGGCAATGCTACCTTACTGAAGTCCTTGATAAATCTCCGGTAGAAACCTGCATAACCAAGGAACGAACAGACTTCCCTCACGGAGGAGGGGTAAGGTAAACTAGAAATCACATCTACCTTTGCTGGATCTACAGAAATACCAGTATTAGAAACAACATGTCCTAGAATAATACCTTGCTTTACCATAAAATGATATTTTTCAAAATTTAATACAAGGTTTGAACTGACACACCTGTCTAATACTCTAGCTAAACTATCCAAGAAAAGGTTAAATAAATCACCTACACACTAAAGTCATCCATAAAATTTTCATACAGCTCTCAAGAAGATCTGAGAAAATACTTATCATGCATCTTTGGAACGTAGCCAGTGTATTACATAAGCCAAAAGGCATCCTCTTGTATGCATATGTTCCAAAGGGGCATGTAAAAGTAGTCTTTTCCTGATCTTCAGGAGCTATATGAATTTGAAAATAACCAGTGTAACCATCTAGAAAACAGTAGTGTGATTTACCTGACAGGCGATCAAGCATCTGATCGATGAAGGGCAGTGGGTAGTGATCCTTGCGAGTAGCCTGGTTGAGGCGCCTATAATCAATGCACATCCTCCAGGAGTTCTACACTCTAGTTGCCAGGAGCTCTCCATGCTCATTCCTCACTGTTGTGACTCCAGACTTCTTTGGTACCACCTGTACTGGGCTAACCTATTCACTATCTGAGATGGGGTAGATGATGTCAGCTTCAAGCAGTCTGGTCACTTCCTTCTTGACAACTTCTAAGATGGTGGGGTTCAACCGCCTTTGAGGTTGACAGACAGGCCTTGCTCCCTCTTCTAAAAATATGCGGTGTTCACAGACTTGAGGGCTGATGCCTATTATATCCACCAAGCTCCACCCAATAGCTTTCTTGTGTCTTCTCAGCACACCAAGCAACTGTTCCTCCTGTTGGGAAGTGAGTTCCCTTGCAATGATAACTAGGAGCTTCTGATAATCTTTAAGGTAAGCATACTTGAGGTGGGGTGGAAGGGGCTTCAACTCCATTTTCGGCTCATGGCTAGGCACTTGATCATCTGGAGCTAGTGATGGTGGCGAGTTGTCTTCATTTTGTCCAGAGGGTTTCCCCACACTTGCACCTTGTTCCATGGGCATCTCTTCTACTTCTTCTTGGTAAACTGCAGCTACAGTTTCATCAATGATGTCGCACTGGAAGATGGAGTGATCTTCCGGAGGGTGCTTCATAACTTCATCCAGGTTGAAGCTCAATGCTCTGCCATCTATCTCAAAAGAGTAAGTCCATGAGAAGGCATCCAATTTGAACCTTGAAGTCTTCAGAAATGGCCTTTCAAGCAGGATGGATGATGGTCTTCCTGAGTCATTAGGGGGCATCTCCAAAATGTAGAAGTCAATAGGGAATGTTAGCCCCTTAATGCTCACTAGCACATCTTCAGCAACTCCAACCATCGAGATTATGCTTTTATCTGCCAAAACAAAATGTGCTGCCAACCTTTTTAAGGGAGTGAGTCTCAAGGCATCATATAGATAATGGCATAATACTAACACATGCACCTAAATCACACATGCAGTCATAAAATTGTACACCCTCTATAGTAATAGTAACCATGCATGGACCCGGATCACTATATTTTTCCGGTACAGCACCCATTAAAGTAGAAATAGAGCTACCTAGGGGAATAGTTTCTAAATCATGTATTGTATCTTTATTCACGCATAAATTTTTTAGAAACTTAGCATACTTAGGTACCTGGCGAATGGCATCAAAAAGAGGAATAGTTACCTCAACCTTTTTGAAGATCTTCACCATCTTGGGGTCTAGCTCCATTTGCTTTCTAGATTTCCTATCAAGGTGTAGAAAAGGAATGGGAATGGCTTCTCTTGTAACTTCATCTTCTTTTGGTGTTCCATTCTGATGAGCGGATAATTTATATGCTTTTTGGCATTGGTTTTAGTATATTTTTAGTATATTTTAGTTAGTTTTTATTATATTTTTATTAATTTTTAAATAAAAATCACATTTCTGGACTTTACTATAAGTTTGTGTGTTTTTTAGTGATTTCAGGTATTTTCTGGCTGAAATTGAGGGACCTGAGCAAAAATCTGATTCAGAGGCTGAAAAAGGACTGCAGATGCTGTTGGATTCTGACCTTCCTGCACTTGAAGTTGATTTTCTGGAGCTACAGAAGCCCAATTGGCGCGCTCTCAATTGCGTTGGAAAGTAGAAATCTTGGGCTTTCCAGCAATATATAATAATTCATACTTTGCTCGAGATTTAATGGCCCAAACCGGCATTCCAAGTCAGCATAAAAATTCTGGCGTCAAAACGCCAGAACTGGCATAAAAGCTGGAGTTAAATGCCTAAACTGGCACAAAAGCTGGCGTTTAACTCCAAGAAAAGTCTCTACACATGAAAGCTTCAATGCTCAGCCCAAGCACACAGCAAGTGGGCTTGGAAGAAGATTTCTGCATTAATTACTTATTTCTGTAACCCTAGGCTACTAGTTCTCTATAAATAGGACCTTTTACTATTGTATTTTCATCTTGGTTCTTCTGGTTCCCTCTCTAGGGCCGAAGCCAATGATCACCATTATCACTTTTGTATTTTCAACGGTGGAGTTTCTACACACCATAGATTAAGGTGTAGAGCTCCACTGTTCCTCATGAATTAATGCAAAGTACTATTGTTTTTCTATTCAACTCAAGCCTATTTCTTCTCTAAGATATACACTCGTTCTTCAACCTGACGAATGTGATGATCCATGACACTCATCATCATTCTCACCTATGAACGCGTGCCTAACAACCACTTCTGTTATACTTGCAATAGCTTGAGTGAGTATCTCTTAGCCTTCTGGTTTATGACGCATGGTTGCTTCGCCTGACAACCGAGCCTTCCATTCTATGAGATCAGAGTCTTCGTGGTATAGGCTAGAATCAATTGGCAGCACTCCTGAGATCCGGAAAGTCTAAACCTTGTCTGTGGTATTCCGAGTAAGATCTAGGAAGGGATGACTGTGACGAGCTTCAAACTCGCGAGTGTTGGGCGTAGTGACAGACGCAAAAGGATCAATGGATCCTATTCCAACATGATCGAGAACCAACAGCTGGTTAGCCGTGCGGTGACAGCGCATTTGGAATATTTTCACTGAGAGGACGGGAGGTAGCCATTGACAACGGTGAAACCCAACATAAGCTTGCCATGGAAAGGAGTATGAATGATTGGAAGAAGGCAATAGGAAAGCAGAGGTTCAGAAGGAACAAAGCATCTTCATACGCTTATCTGAAATTCTCACTAATGAATTACATAAGTATCTCTATCTTTATTTTATATTTTATTCAACTTTTAATTATCAATTCTCCATAACTATTTGAATCTGCCTGACTGAGATTTACAAGATGACCATAGCTTGCTTCAAGCCGATAATCTCCATGGGATCGACCCTTACTCACGTAAGGTTTATTACTTGGATGACCCAGTGCGCTTGCTGGTTAGTTGTGCGGAGTTGTGACAAAGAGTTGAGATTACAATTGTGCGTACCAAGTTGTTGGCGCCATTGATGATCACAATTTCGTGCACCAAGTTTTTGGCGCCGTTGCCGGGGACTGTTCGAGTTTGGACAACTGATGGTTCATCTTGTTGCTCAGATTAGGTAATTTTATTTTATGTTTAAGCTTTTTACTTTTTATTTTTCGAAAAATTTCAAAAAAAATATGTATTTCTATTTTGTTATTCAGAGTTTTTAAGAATGAATTCTAGAGTTTCATGATGATTTGTTGAAGTCTGGCTGGCTGTGAAGCCATGTCTACTCTTTTGGACCGAGGTTTCAACTTATCATCACAAGGGCTTGTTGATTTCTATCAATATTGCTGTTGAACGTAATGATCTGCTAAAGCTTGGCTGGCCATTGGCCATGTCTAGTGTTTTGGACCGAAGCTTTCACTGAAAGCTTGGCTGGCTAGTAAGCCATGTCTAATTCCTGGACCGGAGTTTTAGACTAACATTGCATGATTCCTGGAATTCTCATTAAGAATTTTGAATTCCTTATTTTCTTTTCCATATAATTTTCGAAAAAAATTACAAAAAAAAATTTTATAAAATCTTAAAATAAAAGATATTTTGTGTTTCTTGTTTGAGTCTAGTGTCAATTTTTAAGTTTGGTGTCAATTGCATGTCTTTATTCTTCTTGCATTTTTCGAATATATGCATTATGTTCTTCATTAATCTTCAAGTTGTTCTTGATAATTTCCTTGCTCTGATCTTTAAATTCTCTTATTTTGTGTGTTTTGTTGTCTCTCATATGTATTCTAAATTTGTTAGTGTCTCTAATATGAAAATTTCTAAGTTTAGTGTCTTGCATGCATTATTTATTTGATCTTAGTTCTTCATGATTTAGTTTCATTTTGTTATTATTCTCTAAAAATTCAAAAAAAAATTTCAAAACTATGTCTTTTCAAGTCAATAATACAGAGAATTGAAGATTCAGAACATTCAGCAGAGGAATTACACAGAAAAAGCTGGGTGTTCAAAATGCCCAGTGAGGAAGGAAAACTGGCGTTTAAACGCCAACCAGAGTACCTGGATGGGCGTTAAACGCCCAAAAGGGTAGTATTTTGGGCGTTAAACGCCAGAATGGATACCATTCTGGGCGTTTAATGCCAGGATGGCACAAGAAGTAAGATTTTATTTTTAATTCAAATCTTTTGCAAATTTTCATAATTTTTCAAAATCAAATATTTTTCAAATCATATCTTTTCAAAATCAATTTCTTTCCATTTTATATTTTTTTCTATTTTCGAAAATCCTTGCTACAATTAATGATTTAATTCAAAACTTTCAAGTTGTTACTTGCCTATTAAAAAAGGATCAAATTTTAAATTTAGAGTCATATCTTTTAATTTCTTGTTAGTCAAGTAATCAACTTTAATTTTAAAACTTTCTTTTTTTTTATTTGATTTTCAGTCATATCTTCTCAATCATATCTTCTCAATCACATCTTTTTCAAAATTGATTTTCAATCATATCTTTTTTATTTCTAATTTCAAAATCTTTTTCAAAGTCACTTAACTACTTTCTCAATTTTAATTTTCGAAAATAATCAACCAATTTTTCAAAATTTCTTTTAATTATTTCAAAATCTTTTTAAATTTAATTTCGAAAATTCTTCCCCTCTTCTCACATTCTTCTATTTAAGGACTAACACTCCTCCACTATCAGCAATTCGGACTCTCTCTCTATAAGTTCGAATTCTCTCCTCTCTACCTCCTACTTCTATTCTTCTTTTCCTCTGACATCTCAAGGAATCTCTATACTGTGACATAGAGAATTCCATACTTTCTTCTCCTCTCTTTCACATGAGCAAGAACAAGGAAAAAGACATTCTTGTTGAAGCTGATCCTGAACCTGAAAGGACCTTGAAGAGACAGCTAAGAGAAGCTAAAGCACAACTCTCTGTAGAGGACCTAACAGAAATTTTCAAACAAGAAGAAGACATGGCAGCCGAAAATAACAACAATGCCAACAGTGTAAGGAGGGTGCTTGGTGACTTTACTGCACCTACTCCCGACTTCTATGGGAGAAGCATCTCTATCACTGCCATTGGAGCAAACAACTTTGAGCTTAAGCCTCAATTAGTTTCTCTGATGCAACAGAATTGCAAGTTTCATGGGCTTCCATTGGAAGACCCTCATCAGTTCTTGGCTGAATTCTTGTAAATCTGTGACACTGTCAAGACCAATGGGGTTGATCCTGAGGTCTACAGGCTTATGCTTTTCCCCTTTGCTATAAGAGATAGAGCTAGGACGTGGTTGGATTCACAACCTAAAGAAAGCCTGAACTCTTGAAAAAGCTAGTCAATGCCTTCTTGGCAAAGTTCTTTCCACCTCAAAAATTGAGTAAGTTAAGAGTGGAGGTCCAGACCTTCAGACAGAAGGAAGGTGAATCCCTCTATGAAGCTTGGGAAAGATACAAGCAATTGATCAGAAGGTGTCCTTCTGACATGCTTTCAGAATGGAGCATCATATGTATCTTCTATGATGGTCTATCTGAACTGTCCAAGATGTCATTGGACAGCTCTGCTAGAGGATCTCTTCATCTGAAGAAGACACCTGCAGAAGCTCAAGAACTCATTGAAATAGTTGCAAATAACCAATTCATGTACACTTCTGAAAGGAATCCTGTGAATAATGGGACAAATCAGAAGAAAGGAGTTCTTGGGATTGATACTCTGAATGCCATATTGGCTCCGAACAAAATATTGACTCGGTAAGTCAATATGCTCTCTCAGAGTCTGTCTAGCATGCAAGCAGCAACAGGCATAAACCTCATGCCTCTCTCTGTAATGGAGAAGCTAGGGATCCTTGAGGTACAAGCTGCGAGAATCTCACTAGAGATGGCAGACAATTCAAGGAAACAGGCTTATGGACTTGTAGAGGATGTCTTGGTAAAGGTTGAAGGCCACTACATCCCTGCTGATTTCATAATCCTAGACACTGGGAAGTGTATGGATGAATCCGTCATCCTTGGCAGACCCTTCCTAGCCACAGTAAAAGCTGTGATTGATGTTGACAGAGGAAAATTGGTCCTTCAAATGAATGAGGACTCCCTTGTGTTTAAAGCTCAAGGATATCCCTCTGTAACCATGGAGAGGAAGCATGAAAAGCTTCTCTTAGTGCAGAGTCAAATAGAGCCCCCACATTCAAACTTTAAGTTTGGTGTTAGGAGGCCATCATCATGCTCTGAGTATCTGTGAGGCTCCATGAGAGCCCACTGTCAAGCTATTGACATTAAAGAAGCGCTTGTTGGGAGGCAACCCAATTTACTCATATCTATTTATTTTCCACTGTTATTTTATGTTTTCTGTAGGTTGATGATCATGTGAAGTCACAAAAACAACTAAAAAAGAAAAAATAGAATGAAAAACAGTATTAAAAATAGCACACCCTAGAGGAGAAGCTTGTTGGCATTTAAACGCCAGTAAGGGTAGCAGAATGGGCGTTAAACGCCCAGTCTGGCACCATTCTGGGTGTTTAACGCCAGAAATGAGCACCAGACTGGCGTTTAATGCCAGAAATGGGCACAGAGCTGGCGTTTAAACGCCAGAAAGGGGAGAAAAGCTGGCGTTAAACTCCAAGAATGGGCAGCAAGATTGGCAAGCAAGGGGCGTTTACACGCCAACATGGTGCAGGGATGAGAAATCCTTGACACCTCAGGATCTGTGGACCCCACAGGATCCCCACCTACTTCATCTCTCTCTTTTCTTCACACCACTCCATAACAACCTTCCCCAAATACCCTCCACCAATCACCTCAATACCTCTTCCCCAAATACCCCTCACCTATCAAATCCTACCCTCTTCTCCATAATCTCTTCACCAATCCACATCCATCCATCATAAAACCCTACCTACTTCACCATTCAAATTCAAAACACTTTCCCTCCCAAACCCACCCATACATGGCCAAACCTTACCCTTCTCTCCACTCCTATATAAACCCATCTTCACTCCTTCATTTTCACACATCCTACACACTACTTCTCCCCTTGACCGAACCACAAAATCCCCTCCATCTCCTCCATTTTCTTCTTCTACTCTTTTCTTTCTTCTTTTGCTCGAGGGCAAGCAAACCTTCTAAGTTTGGTGTAGTAAAAGTGTTGCTTTTTGTTTTTCCATAACCATTTGACGGACAGGTCTTACTCCCTCTTCTAAAAATATTCTATGCTCACAAACTTGAGGCCTGATGCCTACTATATCTACCAAGCTCCACCCAATTGCTTTCTTGTATCTTCTCATCACACTGAGTAGTTGCTCCTCCTGCTGGGAAGTGAGTTTCCTTACAATGATAACTGGGAGCTTCTAATTATCCTCAAGGTAAGCGTACTTGAGGTGGGATGGAAGGGGCTTTAATTCCAATTTTGGTTCATGGCTAGGCACTTGATCATCTGGAGCCAGTGATGGTTGTAACGTGCTTCATCTTGTCTGGGGGGTGTCCTCACACTTGCATCTTGCTCCATGTGCCTCTCTTCTACTTCCTCCTGGTGAACTGCAGCTACTGTCTCATCAATGATGTCGCACTGGAATCTCACTGCTCTGCTATCTATCTCAAAAGAATAAGTTCCTGAGAAGGCATCCAGCTTGAATTTTGAAGTCTCCAGGAATGGCCTTCCAAGCGGGATGGATGATGGTCTTCCTGAGTCATTAGGGGGCATTTCCAAAATACAGAAGTCAATAGGAAATGTGAGCCCCTTAATGCTCACCAACATATCCTCAGCAATTCCAACCATAGAGATAATGCTTTTATCTGCTAAAACAAAACGAGCTGCCGACTTTTTTAAGGGAGGGAGCCTCAAAGCATCATATACAGACAATGGCATTATACTAACACACGCTCCTAAATCACACATACAGGTAGGAAATTTCACACTATCTATAGTAATAGTAACCATGCATGGACCTGGGTCACTACATTTTTCAGGTATATCACCCACCAATGCAGAAATGGAACTACCTAGAGGAATAGTTTCTAAATTTTGTAATTTATCTTTATGCATGCACAAATCCTTTAGAAGTTTAGCATATTTAGGTACCTGCTGAATGGCATCAAAAATTGGAATGGTTACCTCAACCTTTTTTAATATTTCTACCATTTTAGGGTCTAGTTCCATCTGCTTTCTGGACTTCCTAGCAAGGTGTGGAAATGGGATAGGAATGGCGCCACTTGCAGCTTCTGCGTCCCTTGGTGCACCATTCCTTGGCTGAGCTGCTTCTTCTTCAACCAAGTTTTGTACTATATCCTCTTCTTCAGCATCCTCTGCCTCCACAACGCCTTCAACTTGTATGTTTTCCTCTGAGCTTGGCTCCTCATGATTCCTCTCTTGTAGTGTGGTTCCGGACCTCAAAGTGATGGCATTGATGCCACCCTTGGGGTTGGGTATAGGTTGAGAAGGAATTGTACTGGGGCTTGGAGGTAGAGTGTTGGAGGTACTTGATGATCCCATCTGAGAGACGAAAGCTTGTATAGTAGAATTCAAACCAGTAAGTGTGTTTTCCATGGTCATTTGTCTTTGTGCAAGAGAGTGAAGCAACTCGTCATTGGGGGAGGAAGATGGGTAAGTGATTTGAGGGACCTGCTGTTGGTTGTTCTGAAGCGCTTGGGACTACCTTTGGTGAGGTGCTCTGTAAGGCTGGTTTTGATTCTGCTGTCTATTGTTGTTGTTCCACCTCTGATTTCCATTGTTGTCTCTGCCTCCTCTGTTGTAGTTGTCCCTCCATCCCTGGTTGGAATTATCTCTCCACCCCTGGTTAGAGTTGTCTTGCCAACCTTGATTGTGGTTTCCATCTTGGTTGTAATTGCCGCCTTGTTGATTGTATCCTTGATTCAGGCGGTCATAGAAATTATGAGTAGCTTCCACGGTGTTGTCTTCTTGTTGGAGCTGCGGACACTCATCAGTGTAATGAGAGTAATCAGCACATATTCCGCATACTCTTTGAGGAACCAACTGTTGACTTTGTTGTGTCGGGGGAGGCTGAGGTTGTTATTGATTCAGCTGTATCTGCTTTAGTAGGTTGGTCATCTCACATACAGCTTGTGTGAAAGCAGTAGTTTTACTGCTAGAGGAGACCTCTATAACAGCCTTAGGGTGGTTGTTCCTGTGCCTGTGATTCCGAGTAGACTCAGCTAGGTCGCTGATCAGTTGCCATGCTTCATCTGCGGTCTTGTATTTTTCAAGGAACCATTACTTGCACCATCCAATGTGGTCTTATCCCGAGGTTTCATGCCTTGACTGAAGTAGCTGATCAACACCAACTTGTCAATCATGTGATGGAGGCATGCGTCCAGAAGATTCTTGAAGCACTCCCAATACTCATAAAGAGTCTCTGATATGCCTTGAATAATGCAAGAGATTTCTTTCCTTAGTCTATCTGTAACTTCAGCTGGAAAGTATTTTTCCAAGAATTCTCTCCTAAGCACATCCCAGTTGGTAACAGTCGCTTCAGGTTGAGTGTAGTACCACTCCCTCGCCTTTTCCTCAAGAGAAAATGGGAAGGTGATTAGCAGAATAGAAGTTTCATCTGCACCATAATGCCTAACAGTAGAACTGGCTGTCTGAAAATCCCTTAGGTGCTTGATAGGCTCCTGAGCAGGTAAGCCATGAAACTTAGGCATCAAGTTGATTAATGCAGTCTTCAGTTCAAAATCTGTAGCCAGATTTGGGTGACGCACTTGATACGGTTGCAGAGTAAAGTCTGGGGCTCCAGCTTCCTGGAGAGTAATCCTCCTGGGCTCTGCCATATTACCTGCACGTAAATCAACCGAATTAGTAGAAATAGAGCTTGTTTCTTCCTCAGATGGCACTTTAGATTCGCCTTTAGATGAGACTGGTGAATTGATAACAACCACTTCACCACCCTCAGAGGCTAACTTACGCCGAGCTCGCCTAATACTTGAAAGAGTCCTTTCAATTTCAGGATCAAATGCGGCTAAGCTCAGATCAGGCAACGAACACGTCATTCAATGAAAGAAACATACAGCTCATGGTAATAAAATAAAATAAAATACGCAAAAATTAAAAATATGCACACTAACTAATAATTTAGCACACAATTGCAACTCCCCGGCAACGGGGCCAAAAATTGATGCGGGCGGAAATCAGCCAATTAAGAAATTTATAATATAAGAACATCGTTGTAAGTACAGTTCTTAACCAGCTAAAATCCGCTTATCAATTTAGAAAGGTTGTCACAAAATCAGAATAAAAATACTGGGAGTATGAATCCCAGGTCGTCTCCCAACGAGTTGACAAAAGGGTGCTATCTTATTAATCAGAAGTTTTCCGAGAATTTTTGAGAGTTGAATAACAGGAAATAAATAATTTTAAATTAACGCAATGAAAATTAAAAGAGATTTATATATTCAGAATAACAAGCCTTGACTGGGAGAATGATTAATAGAAAGTTCTATCCTTGTTGGAGTTCTCTCAAGTGTAGTATAAAGAGGTTGTTATTTTCACTTAGTTAACCCTTACTAAATAAAGGAAAGTCAAGTGATTGAGCTAACTCTTATTTGCAAATCCTAGTCCTCTCCCTTAGGAAGGTCTAGCATTAGTAAATAGAGAATTAGCCAACAACTTCCAATTTAACTAATCACTTGAGCATTCTAACTCAAGGGTCTCCATTTAATCAACTCCCAAGTCAAGTTGGGAATCTACTCCATTGACATGAAAATTACTTGTACAAAATTAAAAAGGGAATAAATGGAAGACATAATAAATAATAACTGAGAATTAATTAAAAGTAAAAGTAATTCTTTGCATTAATAAATTCTAAAAATAATCCAATTATAACTCTAAACAAAGATTAAGGATATGGAAGAGTAAGGGAATAAGAAAACAAACTAGAATAATAACTTCAACGGAGATAATGACTCTTCTCAACATCCAAAGCATAAAACTAAAAATATGTGAATGTAAAAGAAAACCTAAAGGAAGAGTAATTTTTCTCTAAGATCTTAATCTCAAAATTAAAACTACGCCAATGAGAATCTGTCTTGAGTCTCTGCTTGTTTCCTGGCTCTAGTCTGTGTTTCTGGGCCAAAAACTGGGTCCAAACTCGGCCCAAAATCGCCCCAGTGTTTTCTGTGATTTCTGCAGATCGCGCATGTCACACGTACGCGACAAGCACGCGCACGCGTCGCTGGTCATCTTCGCGTGTCACGCGTACGCGTCGGGCACGTGCACGCGTAGTCTTGCTAAACTCCAATCCACGCACATGCGTCAGGTACGCGCACGCATCACTGTGAAAATCTCTAGATCACGCACACGCGTGAGCCATGCATGCGCGTCAATGCTCGCTGGTTGTCTCCTTTATTTCTTGTGCTCCTTCCATTTTTGCAAGCTTCCTCTCCATCCTCTAAGCCGTTCCTGCCCTATAAAGCCTGAGAACACTGAACACACAGATCACGGCATCGAATGGTATAAAGGGAATTAAAATACACAAATTAAAGGCTTAGGAGGTAAGTTTTCAACCATAAAACAAAACTAGGAAGGAATTGTAAAACCATGCAATTCGTATGAATAAGTGTGTAAAGACTTGATGAAACCACTCAATTGAGCACAATATAAACCATAAAATAGTGCTTTATCAAAAAGGAAAGAAGAAGAAAGGAGAAAGAAGAAAGAAGAAAGAAGAAGAAAAGGGAAAATAGGGCAGAATAGGGGAAACAGGGCATGGAAATCGACGCACGTGCTTCGGCAATGCGTACGCGTCGGTAGGCAGGATGGTGGATCGACGCGTAAGCGTCGTCCACGCATGAGCGTGAATGGCAGGAGGGACAAGCGATGCGTAAGCATCGTCCACGCGTACGCGTGGATTGCAGAAAGTACAGGTGATGCGTAAGCGTCATTCACGCGTACGCGTGGGTAGTAGTTGTGCTCCCCGCATAGTTCTCACACAAATTTTGCACAACTCTCTGGTTTTTGTACCAGGAGTCCCAAAATACCACACAACGCATGCGCGTCGGCCACACTTAGGCATGTCGCACATTTTTTTTTTACATATGAAAATAGAAACAGGGCACTCTCCTATTCTACAAGCATTCTAAAACAATCAAAATTCAATTTTGACAACAAATCTTTTGATTTTTGAAAATTTTTCAAATACAAAACAAACAAAACTTACACTTCAAGCAAAATACAATTTAACAACAACTATTCTAATCAAAACATGAATCTAATAAACAACCTATCAATAAAAGCAAAATGTATAAGAGTATAGAAAATAAGAAAAACTACCTACAATGGCAACTCAATTCATTCATTGATTATATTTATAAGAGAATGGAAAGAATTTACCATGGTGGGATGTCTCCCACCTAGCACTTTTAGTTTAAGTCCTTAAGTTGGACCTTTGGGAAGCTCCTTGTCAAGGTGGTTTATGCTTGTACTCATCCTTGAACTTCCACCAATGCTTGGATTTCAAGTAATTAAGCTTTAGATCTTAAAATTGATGGCACCAAGCTTTAGTGAAGTTCTACAGAAGCTAAGGGCTCCCAAAATTGATCTTCATACATGCCCGGATCCCAAATCTTGTTTCTACACCCATCTTCAAGTTGATCATCATTATTCCATGCGGGTGGTAGGCGATCCGAATTCTCAATTGAGCACCCAAACACTCTCCTAGGCCCAAGCAATCTAGCTCTACACCAACCATTGCTCCTAAACCTTGAGCCTCCAACCATAATGAACCTAGAGTGACGTTTCCAACCACTAACCATCTCCCTTTTACTCTTAAAGCCACAAAGAGCTCTAAGTTGACCATCCGTCTCAAGCAAACCATATTCAAGTGGGATAATAAAGCATAGAGATGAGAGATTTACCCACTTGAATGAAAGAATGGATGGTGATGGCTTGGGGAGAGGTATCTCCAATGTCCTTGCAAGCTCTACTCCTTTATGTTCTTCTTTGACAACTTCCACCTCCTTGTAAGCTTCTTCAATTTCAACATTTTCTTCTTGGTAGCTTCCTTCCAATTCAATCTCTTCTTCATTGCTTACTGATGAGCGGATAATTTATACCCTTTTTGTCATTGTTTTTAGGTAGTTTTTAGTATGTTTTAATTATTTTTTAGAGTAAAGTATCGTTTTTGTCCACAACGTTTGGGGTAAGTCCCAAAGTTGTCCCTAACATTTCAATCGTCCTATTTAAGTCCCTAACGTTTCAAAATTGACTCAATGTTGTCTTGCCGTTAGGGATCCGTTAACAGAATTGACGGTGGGACAAAATTGAGACGATTTTGAAATGTTAGGGACTTAAATAGGACGAAAACGTTAGGGACAAAAATGATACATAAAAATAAATTTTAATTTAATTTTATCTTTCAATAATATTAATTTTTTACTGTATATATATTCAATTATTTTTTAATTACATCTAAATAAATTATACTTAATCACATTACTTTTATTTTAAATAAATTTATTTTTTTTATAATTTTAAAAAATTTTGATACATTTGAGACAAAATGTATAATTTATATTTTATTGTATATATATTATTTTTTTCTTTTATACAAGTTTATATACTAGTCATTCTACAAACATTTCATGATAACTAAAAATCAATAAGAGCAAAATTATAAAAAAATAATTTATTTAAAATGAAAGTAATATGATTAAGTGTAATTTACTTAGATGTGATTAAAAAATAATTGAATACTATGTATAGTAAAAAAAATGATATTATTGAAGAATAAAATTAAAATTTATTTCTATGTATCATTTTTGTCCCCAACGTTTTCATCCTATTTAAGTCCCTAACGTTTCAAAATTGTCTCAATTTTGTCCCGTCGTCAATTCTGTTAACGGATACCTAACGGCAGGACAACATTGAGTCAATTTTGAAACATTAGGGACTTAAATAGGACGATTGAAACGTTAGGGACAACTTTGAGACTTACCCCAAATGTTGGGGACAAAAACGATACTTTACTCTATTTTTTATTATATTTAGGAAAAAATCACATTTCTAGACTTTACTATGAGTTTGTGTGTTTTTCGGTAATTTCAGGTATTTTCTGGCTGAAATTGTGGGATCTGAGCAAAAGTCTGATTCAGAGGCTGAGAAAGGACTACTAACCCTCTTGCACTCGAAGTGCATTTTCTGGAGCTACAGAAGCTCAATTGGAGCGCTCTCAATTTCGTTGGAAAGTAGATATCTTGGGCTTTCCAGCAATATATAATAGTTCATACTTTGCCCGAGATTTGATGGCCCAAACTAGCGTCTAAACGCCCACCAGAGACCCCTTTTTTGGCGTAAAACGCCAAAACTGGCACCAGAACTGGAGTTAAACGCCCAAACTGGCATCCAAGCTGGCGTTTAACCCCAAGAATGGCCTATGCATGTGAAAGCTTCAAAGCTCAGCCCAAACACTCATCAAGGGGGCCCCGGAAGTGGATTTCTGCATTATCTGCACTTAGTTACTCATTTTCTGTAAACCTAGGTTACTAGTTTAGTATAAATAGCACTTTTACTATTGTATACAGACGTTTGGAACTTTAGACTTTATCATCTTATGTTACATTTGGGAGGCTAGCCATTTGGCCATGCCTAGACCTTTTTCTCTTATGTATTTTCTACGGTGGAGTTTCTACACTTCATAGATTAAGGTACGGAGCTCTGCTGTTCTTCATGAATTAATGCAAGTACTATTGTTTCTCTTTCAATTCATGCTTACTTCTTCTCCAAGATATACTCTAATACTTAATTCAGTTAAGTCAGAATGAAGGGGTGACCCACGACAATCACCCACTATCTTCGCTACTCGCTTAGCTAAGATCTGCGTGCCTGACAACCACAAGCGGTCTACATGATGTTCAACGTAGTCATTGGATGACAGCCAGAGTATATTCTCTTGGGTTTCTAATCCACGGACTGAGTTCGTGAGATTAGGATCTTTGTGTTATAGGCTAGAACCAATTGGCAGCATTCCTGAAATCCGGAAAGTCTAAACCTTGTCTGTGGTATTCCGAGTAGGATCTGGGAAGGGATGACTGTGACGAGCTTCAAACTCGCGAATGTTGGGCGCAGTGACAGTGTGCAAAAGGATAGAGAGATCCTATTCCGACGCTAGTGAGAACTGACAGATGATTAGCCGTGCGGTAGCTCTACCTGGTATTTTTCATCCGAGACGAGAAATTCGATAGTTGATTAGCCGTGCAGAAACCGTACCTGGTATTTTTCATCCGAGAGGATCATACAGCTTGCCATGGAAGGGAGCACGCATGATTGGAAGAAGAAAATAGGAAAGTAGAGGTTCAGAAGCAACAAAGCATCTCCAAACGCTTATCTGAAATTCCCACCAATGAATTACATAAGTATCTTTATTTTATTTTATGTTTTATTTATCTTTTAATTATCAAAAACTCATAACCAATTGAATCTGCCTGACTAAGATTTACAAGATGACCATAGCTTGCTTCAAGCCGACAATCTCCGTGGGATCGACCGTTACTCGCGTAAGGTTTATTACTTGGATGACCCAGTGCACTTGTTGGTTAGTTGTACCGGAGTTGTGAAAAGTGTGATCACAATTCGGTGCACCATGTTGTTGGTGCCGTTGCCGGGGATTGTTCGAGTTTGGACAACTGACGGTTCATCTTGTTGCTTGGATTAGGTAATTTTATTTTACGTTTAAGCTCTCTATTTTTATTTTCCAAAAAAACAAAAAAAATAATATTTGTTCTTCAGAATTTTTAAGAATGAATTCTAGAGCTTCATGAGATATATTGAAGCCTGGCTGGCTACTAAGCCATGTCTAATCTTTTGGACCGAGGTTTCCACTTTCCATTGTAGAAAGGACATGTCTATATTTGTTATGCTAAAGCTTGGCTGGCCATTTGGCCACGTCTAATTCTTTTGGACCGGAGCTTTAGAATAACATTGCATGAGCCCTTGGATTCTTAAATCTGATATTGTTAACTACAGTGTTTTGCTAAAGCTTGGCTGGCCATTTGGCCATGTCTAATTCTTTTGGACCGAAGCTTTAGACTAACATTGCATGAATCCTTGAATTCTTATTAAAAATTTTGAATTTCTTTATTTTCTTTTTCCAAAATAATTTTCGAAAAATATACAAAAAATTAATAAAATCATAAAACCAAAAAAATTTTGTGTTTCTTGTTTGAGTTTAGTGTCAAACTTTAAGTTTGGTGTCAACTGCATTTTTTTCAATTTTCTTAAAATTTTCGAAAATTCATCATGTGTCCTTCTTTGATCTTCAAGTTGTTCTTAATGATTTTCCTTGTTTGATCTTCAATTTTTCTTGTTTTGTGTCTTTTCTTGTTTGTCATATGCATTTTCGAATTCATAGTGTCGAAACATTAAAAATTTCTAAGTTTGGTGTCTTGCATGTCTTTCTTTTCTTAAAAATTTTCAAAAATATGTTCTTGATGTTCATCATGATCTTCAAAGTGTTCTTGGTGTTCATCTTGACATTCAAAGTGTTCTTGCATGCATTATTTGTTTTGATCTTAAATTCTTCTGTCTTGTGCCTTTTTGTTGTTTTTCTCTTTCTTCATTAATTCAAAAAAATAAAAAATAATATCTTTTCCTTATTTTACTCATAAATTTCGAAATTTTGGGTTGACCTAGTCAAAAGTTTCTAAAATTTAGTTGTTTCTTATTAGTCAAGTAAAAAATTTCAATTTAAAAATTTTACCTTTTCAAATCTTTTTTTTCAAAAATCAAATCTTTTTCATTTTTCTTCTTAATATTTTTGAATTTCTTAAATAAAATTTCAAAATATTTTTCTTATTTTTATTTCATATTTTCGAAAACTTTACTAACAATTAATGTTTTGATTCAAAAAATTTCAAGTTTGTTACTTTCCTGTTAAGAAAGGTTCAATCTTTAAATTCTAGAATCATATCTTTTAGTTTCTTGTTAGTCAAGTCATCAACTTTAATTTTCAAAATCAAATCTTTTTACATTTCTTTTTCAAATCTTTTTCAAAATAAATTTCAATCATATCTTTTTCAAAACTTAATTTCAAAATATTTTTCTAACTTCTTATCTTTTCAAAATCTATTTTCAAATCTTTTTCAATTAAGCACTTGACTTGTTTGTTTTAATTTTAAAAAGTTTACTATTTCTTATCTTTTTCAAAACTACCTAACTACCTTTTCTCTCTCATTAATTTCGAAAACAACTAACCACTTTTTCAAAATTCTTTTTGATTAACTAATTGTTTTAAACTTTAATTTAATTTTATTTTTTTCTTAAATTTCGAATTCTAACTTATAATTAAAATAAAAACAAAAATATTTTTCTTTTCTTTTAATTAATATTCGAATACTTTCTCTCTCATCTCTTTCTATTTATTTTATTTATTTACTAACACTTCTCTTCTACTCATAATTCGAACCCTCTCCCTCTCTCTGTGTTTGAATTCTTCTTATTCTCTCTCTACCTCATTCTTCTATTCTTCTATTCTTATACTCACATAAAGGAATCTATATACTGTGACAAAGAGGATTCCTCTTCTTTTCTGTTCTCTTCTTTTTCATATGAGCAGGAACAAGGATAAAGAAATTCTTATTGAAGCTGATCCTGAACCTAAAAGGACTCTGAAGAGGAAGCTAAGAGAAGCTAAAGCACAACACTCTGGAGAGGACCTTACAGAAATTTTCGAAAAAGAAGATGACATGGCAGCCGAACCCAACAACACTGGTGGAGATGCAAGGAAGATGCTTGGTGACTTTACTGCACCAACTTCTGACTTCTATGGAAG
This sequence comes from Arachis ipaensis, assembly GCF_059453495.1. NCBI lineage: Eukaryota > Viridiplantae > Streptophyta > Magnoliopsida > Fabales > Fabaceae > Arachis > Arachis ipaensis. Next base: position 61,548,408 of record NC_142442.1, on the reverse strand, counting down.
AAGCATCTCAATTCCTGCAATTGGAGCAAACAACTTTGAGCTTAAGCCTCAATTAGTTTCTCTAATACAGCAAAATTGCAAGTTTCATGGACTTCCATTGGAAGATCCTCATTAGTTTTTAGCTGAATTCTTGTAAATCTGTGACACTATTAAGACCAATGGGGTTAATCCTGAGGTCTACAGACTTATCCTTTTCCCCTTTGCTGTAAGAGACAGAGCTAGGATATGGTTGGATTCACAACCTAAAGAAAGCCTGAACTCTTGGGAAAAGTTGGTCAATGCTTTCTTGGCCAAATTCTTTCCACCTCAAAAGTTGAGCAAGCTTAAGTGGAAGTCCAAACCTTCAGACAGAAGGAAGGTGAATCCCTCTATGAAGCTCGGGAAAGATACAAGCAATTGATCAGAAGGTGTCCTTTTGACATGCTTTCAGAATGGAGCATCTTATGTATATTCTATGATGGTCTGTCTGAATTGTCCAAGATGTCATTGGACCACTCTGCTGGTGGATCTCTTCATCTGAAGAAAATTTCTGCAGAAGCCCAAGAACTCATTGAAATGATTGCAAATAACCAGTTCATGTACACTTCTAAAAGAAATCCTGTGAATAATGGGATGACTCAGAAGAAAGGAGTTCTAGAGATTGATACTCTAAATGCCATATTGGCTCAGAACAAAATATTGACTCAGCAAGTCAATATGATTTCTCAGAATCTGGCTGGAATGCAAGCTGCATCCGGCAGTACTAAAGAAGCTTCCTTTGAAGGAGAAGCTTATGACCCTGAGAATTCTGGAATGGAAGAAATGAATTACATGGGAGAATCCTATGGAAACACTTACAATCCTTCATAGAGGAATCATCCTCATTTCTCATGGAAGGATCAGCAGAAGCCTAATCAAGGTTTCAATAATAATAATGGTGGGAGAAATAGGTTTGGCAATAGCAAGCCTTTTCCATCATCTTCTCAGCAACAGATGGAGAATTCTAGGCAGAGCCTCTCTGACTTAGCAACCATAGTCTCTGATCTATCTAAGACCACTCTCAGTTTTATGACTGAAACAAGGTCCTCCATCAGAAATTTGGAGGCACAAGTGGGTCAGCTGAGTAAAAGAGTTACTGAAATCCCTCCTAGTACTCTCCCAAGCAATACAAAAGAAAATCCAAAGAGAGAGTGTAAGGCCATCAATATACCCAAAGTGGCCGAACCTATAGAGGAGGAAGAGGTAGTGATTTCTAGTGAGGAAGACCTCAATGAGCGTCCACTGACCAATAAGGAGTTCCCTATTGAGGAACCAAAGGAATCTGAGGCTCATACAGAGACTATAGAGATTTCACTGAACTTACTGTTGTAATTCATGAGCTCTGATGAGTATTCTTCCTCTGAAGAGGATGAAGATATTGTTGAAGAGAAAGTTGCTCAGTATCTAGGAGCAATCATGAAGCTAAATGCCAAGTTATTTGGTAATGAGACTTGGGAGGATGAACCTCCATTGCTCATTAAGGAACTGAATACCTTGGTTCAGTAGAAATTACCTCAAAAGAAACCGGATCCAAAAAAATTCTTAATACCTTGTACCATAGGCACCATGACCTTTGAAAAGGCTCTGTGTGATCTGGGGTCAGGAATAAACCTCATGCCACTCTCTGTAATGGAGAAAGTAGGGATCTTTGAGGTACTAGCTGCAAGAATCTCACAAGAGATGGCAGACAAATCAATGAAACAGGCTTATAGACTTGTAGAGGATGTCTTAGTAAAGGTTGAAGGCCTGTACATCCCTACTGACTTCATAATCCTATACACTGGGAAGGATGAGGATGAATCCATTATCCTTGGAAGACCCTTCCTAGCCACAGCAAGGGCTGTGATTGATGTGGACAGAGGAGAGTTAGTCCTTCAATTGAATGTGGACTACCTTGTGTTTAAGGCTCAAGGATCTTTTTTTGTAACCATGGAGAGGAAGCATGAAAAACTTCTCTCAATACAGAGTCAAACAGAGCCCCCACACTCAACTTCTAAGTTTGGTGTTGGGAGGCCACCATTAAGCTCTGAGTCTCTGTGAAGCTCTCTAAGAGCTCACAGTCAAGCTATTGACAGTAAAGAAGCGCTTATTGGGAGGCAACCCAATGTTATTTAATTATATTTAATTTTATAGACATTTGTTTTCCATTTTCATGTTATGTTTTCTTTAGGTAGATGATCATGTGAAGTCATAAAAATAGCTGCAGAATGAAAGCAGAATAAAAAATAGCACACCCTGGAGGACAAGCTTACTGGCGTTTAAACGCTAATAAGGATAGCAGAATGGGCGTTTAACGCCCAGTCTGGCAGCATTCTGGGTGTTAAACGCCAAAATTGGCAGCCAGACTGGCGTTAAATGCCAGAAAAAGGTGTCTGGTGTCTGGCTGGCGTTAAATGCTAGAATTGGTAGACAGACTGGCGGGGTGTCTGATGGGTGTTAAACGCTAGAAAAGGGGCATCATTCTAGCGTTTAACTTTAGAAAATGTAGCAGAGTTGGCGTTAAACACCAGAAATGGCACACAGAGGGTGTTTAAATGCCAAAAAGGTACATGGAGCAGAATTCCTTGACACCTTAGGATATGTGGACCTCACAGGATCCCCACCTACCCCACCCCTCTCTCTCTCCTCTTCACACCTTTCCATATTACTCTTCCCCAAATACCCTTGACCAATCACATCAATACCTCTTCCCCAAACACCATTCACCTATCAAATCCTACCCTCTTCCCCACAATCTCTTCACCACTCATATCCATCCACTACTCCCCAAAAATCTATCATAAAACCCCACCTACCTCACCATTTAAATTTAAAACATTTCCCTCCCAAACCCAACCCCTTCATACATGACATCCCTCATAAATACCCCTCCTTACCTCCTTCAATTTCACACATCATAAACACTTCAACCCCCCTTGGCCGAATCCAACACACCCCTCCATCTCCTCCATTTCTTCTTCTTCTCCTCTTTTCTTTCTTCTTTTGTTTGAGGACGAGCAAACCTTTTAAGTTTGGTATGGGAAAAAGCTCTACTTTCTTCTTTCCCATAACCATAATGGCACCTAAGGCCGGAGAAACCTCTAGAAAGAGGAAAGGGAAGGTAATTACTTCCACCTCCGAGTCATAGGAGATGGAGAGATTCATCTCAAAGGCCCATCAAGACCACTTCTATGAAGTTGTGGCCAAGAAAAGGGTGATTCCCGAAGTTCCCTTCATGCTCAAAAAGAATGAATATCCGAAGATCCGACGTGAGGTTCGGAGAAGAGGTTGGGAAGCTCTCACCAAACCCATCCAACAAGTCGAAATCTTAATGTTTCAAGAATTCTATGCTAATGCATGGATCACTGAGAACCATGATCAAAGTATGAACCCAAACCCAAAGAATTGGCTCACAATGGTTCAAGGAAAATACTTGGATTTCAGTTCGGAAACCGTGAGGTTGGCATTCAACTTGCCAATAATGCAAGGAGATCCTCACCCTTTCACTAGAAGGGTCAACTTTGATCAAAGGTTGGACCAAGTCCTCATAGACATCTGTGTGGAAGGAGCTCAATGGAAAAGAGACTCTAAAGGCAAGCCGGTTCAACTGAGAAGGCTTGACCTCAAGCCTGTGGCTAGGGGATGATTGGAGTTCATCCAATGCTCTATCATTCCTACTAGCAACTGGTCTGAAGTTACAATAGACCGGGCTATCATGATCCATAGTATCATGATTAGAGAGGAAGTAGAAGTTCGTGATATTATACCTCTAGAACTCTACAAGGTGGCGAACAAGCCCTCCAGTTTGGCAAGGTTAGCCTTCCCTCATCTCATCTGTAACCTATGCAATTTAGCTGGAATTGTCATAGAGGAAGACATCCTCATTGAAGAGGACAAACCCATCACTAAAAAGAGGATGGAGCAAACAAGAGAGCCCACTCATGGACCTCAACAAGAGCATGAAGAAGTCCCTCATCAAGAAATCTCTGAGATGCCTCAAGGGATGCATTTTCCTCCAAACAACTATTAGGAGCAACTCAACACTTCCTTAGGAAAATTGAGTTCCAACATGGGGCAACAAAGGATAGAGCACCAAGAGCACTCCATCATCCTCCATGAAATCAGATAGGACCAAAAAGCCATGAGAGAGGACCAACAAAGGCAAGGAAGAGATATAGAGGAGTTAAAGCACTCCATAGGATCTTCAAGAGGAAGAACTAGCCGCCGTCACTAAGGTGGACCCGTTCTTTAATTTTCTTGTTCTTATTTTTCTATTTTTCGGTTTTTATGCTTTATGTTTTGTCTATGTTTTTGTCTTTATTACATGATCATTAGTGTTTAGTGTCTATGTCTTAAAGCTATGAATAATTCCATGAATCCTTCACCTTTCTTAAATGAAAAATATTTTCTGAAAAAGAAAAAGAAGTACATGAATTTCGAATTCTATCTTGAAAATAGTTTAATTATTTTGATGTGGTGGCAATACTTTTTGTTTTCTGAATGAATGCTTGAACAGTGCATATTTTTGATAGTGAAGTTTATGAATGTTAAAATTGTTGGCTCTTGAAAGAATAATGAAAAAAGAGAAATGTTATTGATAATTTGAAAAATCATAAAATTGATTCTTGAAGCAAGAAAAAGCAGTAAAAAACACAAAGCTTGCAAAAAAAAAAAGAAAAAAAAAGCGAAAAATAAAGAAAAAAAGGAAAGAAAAAGAAAAAGCAAGCAGAAAAAGCCAATAACCCTTTAAACCAAAAGATAAGGGTAAAAAAAGGATCCAAGGCTTTGAGAATTAATGGATAGGAGGGCCCAAAGGAATAAAATCATGGCCTAAGCGGCTAAATCAAGCTGTCCCTAACCATGTGCTTGTGGCGTGAAGGTGTCAAGTGAAAAACTTGAGACTGAGCGGTTAAAGTCGTGGTCCAAAGTAAAAAGAGTGTGCTTAAGAGCTCTGGGCACCTCTAACTGGGGATTCTAGCAAAGCTGAGTCAAAATCTGAAAAGGTTCACCAAGTTATGTGTCTGTGGCATTTATGTATCCGGTGGTAATACTGGAAAACAAAGTGCTTAGGGTCACGAACAAGACTCATAAAGTAGCTGTGTTCAAGAATCAACATACTGAACTAGGAGAATCAATAGCACTATCTGAATTCTGAGTTCCTATGGATGCCAATCATTCTGAACTTCAAAGGATAAAGTGAGATGCCAAAACTGTTCAGAAGCAAAAAGCTACTAGTCCCGCTCATCTAATTGAAACTAATCTTAATTGATATTTTTGAAATTTATTGTATTTTTTCTTCTTTTTATCTTATTTTGTTTTTAGTTGCTTGGGGACTAGCAACAATTTATGTTTGGTGTTGTGATGAGCGGATAATTTATACCCTTTTTAGCATTATTTTTAGGTAGTTTTTAGTAAGTTTTAATTACTTTTTATTATATTTTTATTTGTTTTTTATGCAAAAATCATATTTTTGGACTTTAATAAGAGTTTGTGTGTTTTTCTATAATTTCAGGTATTTTTTGGCTAAAATTGAGGGATCTGAGCAAAAGTCTGATTCAGAGGCTAAAAAAGGACTACAGATGCTGTTGGATTCTGACCCTCCTGCACTCGAAGTGGCTTTTCTGGAGCTATAGAAGCCAAATCGGCGTGCTCTCAATTGCGTTGGAAATTAGACATCTTGGGTTTTCTAGTAATATATAATAGTCCATACTTTGCCCGATATTTGATGGCCCAAACTGGCGTCTAAACGCCCACCAGAGACCCCTTTTTTAGAATAAAATGCCAGAACTGGCACCAGAACTGGAGTTAAACGCCCAAACTGGCATCCAAGCTGGTGTTTAACTCCAAGAATAGCCTATGCACGTGAAAGCTTCAAAGCTTAGCCCAAACACTCACCAAGTGGGCCCCAGAAGTGGATTTCTGCACTATCTGCACTTAGTTACTCATTTTCTGTAAACCTAGGTTACTAGTTTAGTGTAAATAACACTTTTTACTATTGTATACAGACGTTTGGAAATTTAGACTTTATCATCTTATGTTACATTTGGGAGGCTGGCCATTCGGCCATGCCTAGACCTTTTTCTCTTACGTATTTTCTACGGTGGAGTTTCTACACCTCATAGATTAAGGTGCGGAGCTCTGCTGTTCTTCATGAATTAATACAAGTACTATTGTTTCTCTTTCAATTCACGCTTACTTCTTCTCTAAGATATACTCTCGTACTTAATTCAGTTAAGTCAGAATGAAGGGGTGACCCGTGATAATCACCCACTATCTTCGTTAGTCGCTTAGCCAAGATCCGCGTGCCTGACAACCACAAGCCGTCTACATGATGTTCAATGTAGTCACTGGATGATAGCCGGAGTATATTCTCTTAGGTTTCTAATCCATGGACCGAGTCCGTGAGATTAGGATCTTCGTAGTATAGGCTAGAACCAATTGGCAGCACTCTTGAGATCCGGAAAGTCTAAACCTTGTTTGTGGTATTCCGAGTAGGATCTGGGAAGGGATGACTGTGACGAGCTTCAAACTCGCGAATGTTGGGCGCAGTGACAGTGTGCAAAAGGATAGAGAGATCCTATTCTGACGCTAGTGAGAACCGACAGATGATTAGCCATGCGGTAGCTATACCTGGTATTTTTCATCCGAGATGAGAAATCCGACAGTTGATTAGCTGTGCAGAAACCGTACCTGGTATTTTTCATCCGAGCAGATCATACAGCTTGCTATGGAAGGGAGCACGCATGATTGGAAGAAGACAATAGGAAAGCAGAGGTTCAGAAGCAACAAAGCATCTCCAAACACTTATCTGAAATTCCCACCAATGAATTACATAAGTATCTTTATTTTATTTTATGTTTTATTTATCTTTTAATTATCAAAAACTCATAACCAATTGAATCTACCTGACTAAGATTTACAAGATGACCATAGCTTACTTCAAGACGACAATCTCCGTGGGATCGACCCTTACTCGCGTAAGGTTTATTACTTGGATGACCCAGTGCACTTGCTGGTTAGTTGTACCGGAGTTGTGAAAAGTGTGATCACAATTCCGTGCACCACTTACCAAGGGTATGGGAGGTTGTGCATATTCTTCTTTGATCTCAATTTCATGTCCAATGGGGAGGATTCAGTTGTAGATAGGAATTCCTCAATGATTGAATCCATCTCTTGGTCAACCTCTTCAAAGTCTTCCACCATGATTTGCTTTGGAGGTTGCGCACCCTCCTCAACATCAATGTTAAGCTTCTTGGAAGAGGGCTCTCTAATTCTAAATCCCCATGGACTTTCAACATCTCCTAGATCTTCAACCACTCCTTCCTTTTCAATCATCTCTACTCTCTCCTCTTGTTGCACTCCTTGCTTCAACTCCTCTTCTCTACCTTAAAGCACCAAACTCACTCTTTCACTATGCTCTTTAATTGCTTCTTCACATTCAATAATGGGAGTGCTTTGATCGTATAGACTTAGACGGGAGGAGACCATGTTGCGAACGGCTTCCGCCATGGTAGCAAGCACGGCTTCTATATTCTTGAACTCCTTTTGTGTCACTTCTTGCCTTTGGAGGTAAGAGCTAATATCTCTTTGTTGTGCTAGCTTGAAGGCATGGAGAGACTCATCTATAGGAGGTGTTGTAAGAGAGGGTTCATTGTTTGGGAGAAAGGGCTCATAATTGGAAGGTGGTTCATCTTGGTAAGGGTATGAAGATGGTACATATGGAGGTGGTTCTTGGAAGTAGTTGTGTTGGAATTGTGGTGGCTCCATGTATGGTTCATATGGCTTATAAGGTGGTTGGTATGGTGGATAAGGATTAGGGTCATAATAAGGTGTTTGGTGGTAGGGGACTTGTGAGTAAGTTGGTTTAAAATTATGTTGAGGAGGTGGTTCATAGGCATATGGTGGTGGTTGTTGACAACTATAATAAGGATCACCACATCCATTAGACTGATATGCATTAGGATTGGAATTATACGTATAGGGAACCGGAGGTTGTTGCCAAGAAGGTTGATCAATCCCTTGAGCCTCCTCCCATCTTTGATTGTTCCATCCTTGATGCATGTTGTTATTGTAGCTCCCATTTCCTACAACATAATTTGAACCAAACTCATAGCCAAAAGGATGAGAATTCATAGAAGCAAATGAAAATAAAAGCTAACAAAAATAAGCAACAAAGTCCTAAACCTAACAAAAACTAACAAATAAGCAAAAGGCAAACATATTCACAATAACCAATAACATAACACCATTGCAATTCCCCAGCAACGGCGCCAAAAATTTGATAAGAGTAAAATTATGGTCGGTTTAGAATTTCACACAAAAATAGTCTCGTTGTAAGTATAGTTCTAACCCAACATGTAATCCTACCAATCAAATTTTAAATATATTGGTTGTCACAAGTACAAACCCCAATGAAAATTAACCGAAGTATTTAAACCTCGGGTCGTCTCACAAGGAATTACAATAAAGTGATCAATTATTGGCTATGAGGAACAAGGGGGTTTGATTTTATAATTGGCAAGGAAATATAAAAGTAAGAAAATAAATAACAAGAACTAATAAAATAAAGGAAAAGAACTCTTGGCTAGACATAGGTAATTGAGATTACCATCCTTGTCTACAAACCAAATATTGATAATTATGAGGTACCAATCCAGTAAGTCTACTTCTATGCTTGAAGTTAGTACAATATCAACCTCAAAGCATTAAGTACGTCAAATAGGCTTGATCAATATCAATCCATAAATTCTAACCTAGCTACTAATTAACTTAGTAGTAGGCTAGAGTCAATGGTTATCAAATTGACCACATAGGGTTCTCAAATAACCAATTCAATGAAACCCAATAACTCAAGGTCACTCAATTCCCTTAGCCTAGGCCAAGAGTAAAGAGAACTACTCTAAAACTAGTGGAAGCATTTTAACAAACACCTAGAGTGCACTAAAAGTAAACATCACAACATGCAAGAATTAATAAAAGCTACAACTAGCATAGGGATGAAATAAACAATAGCAATTAAGATAAACATAAAAGAGACATGGAAATATAAAATTGCATTAAAAAAATTAAATTCAACAAGAGTGCATGAGCATAAAAACAACATGAAAGGGAAATTAACAACAAATAAAACTAGAAGAGCAAAGATGTAACAACAAGAAATTAAATGGGAAAACTAAATCAAAACAAGAATCAAAAGTTGGATCTATGAAAATTTGACCTAAAATACCCTAAATTCTAGAGAGAAGGGAGAGCTTCTTGATGAGCGGATAATTTATACGCTTTTTGGCATTGTTTTTAGTATGTTTTTAGTATATTTTAGTTAGTTTTTATTATGTTTTTATTAGTTTTTATTTAAAAATCATATTTCTGGACTTTACTATGAGTTTGTGTATTTTTCTGTGATTTCAGGTATTTTCTGGCTGAAATTGAGGGACCTGAGCAAAAATCTGATTCAGAGGCTGAAAAAGGACTGCAGATGCTATTGGATTCTGACCTCCCTGCATTCAAAGTGGATTTTCTGGAGCTACAGAAGCTCAATTGGCGCGCTCTTAATTGCGTTGGACAGTAGACATCTTGGGCTTTTCAGCAATATATAATAGTCTATACTTTTCCCGAGATTTGATGGCCCAAACAGGCGTTCCAAGTCAGCTCAAGAATTCTGGCGTTTAACTCCAAAACTGGCACAAAAGCTAGAGTTAAACGCCCAAACTGGCACAAAAGCTGGCGTTTAACTCCAAGAAAAGTCTCTACACGAAAATGCTTCAATTCTCAGCCCAAGCTCACACCAAGTGGGCCCGAAAGAAGATTTCTGCATTAATTACCTATTTCTGTAACCCTAGGCTACTAGTTTTCTATAAATAGGACCTTTTGCTATTGTATTTTTAGATCTCTTTTACACACTTTTCATATACTTTCATAGATCTTTTCACGTTTGGGGGCTGGCCTCACGGCCATGCCTGAACCTTGTTCTTATGTATTTTCAACGGTGGAGTTTCTACACACCATAGATTAAGGTGTGGAGCTCTGCTGTTCTTCATGAATTAATGCAATTACTACTGTTTTTCTATTCAATTCACGCCTACTTCTTCTCTAAGATATCACTTGTTCTTCAACTTGATGAATATGATGATCTGTGACACTCATCATCATTCTCACCTATGAACGTGTGCCTGACAACCACCTCCGTTCTACCTTCGATTGAGTGTGTATCTCTTGGGTTTTTTATCTAAGATTGGAACCTTCGTGGTATGGGCTAGAATTAATGGCAGCCATTCCTGAGATCCAGAAAGTCTAAACCTTGTTTGTGGTATTCCGAGTAGGATCTAGGAAGGAATGACTGTGACAAGTTTCAAACTCGCGATTGTGGGGCGTGTGACAGACGCAAAAGGATCAATGGATCCTATTCCGACATGATCGAGAACCGACAGCTGATTAGCCGATGTTGTGACAGAGCATCAGGACCATTTTCACTGAGAGGACGGGATGTAGCCATTGACAATGGTGATGCCCAATATAAAGCTTGCCATGGAAAGGAGTATGAATGATTGGAAGAAGGCAATAGGAAAGCAGAGGTTCAGGGGGAATAAAGTATCTTCATACGCTTATCTGAAATCCACCAATGAATTACATAAGTATCTCTATCTTTATTTTATATTTTATTTATCTTTTAATTATCAATTCTTCATCACCATCTGAATCCACCTGACTGAGATTTACAAGATGACCATAGCTTGCTTCAAGCCGACAATCTCCGTGGGATCGACCCTTACTCACGTAAGGTTTATTACTTGGACGACCCAGTGCACTTGCTGGTTAGTTGTGCGGAATTGTGACAAAATGTGATTTACGTTTGAGAGCACCAAGTCTTTGACGCCATTGTTGATGATCACAATTTCGTGCACTAAGTTTTTGGCGCCGTTGCCGGAGATTGTTCGAGTTTGGACAACTGACGGTTCATCTTGTTGCTTAGATTAGGTACTTTTCCTTTTTATTTTTCGAAATTTTTTTTCAAAAATACAAAAAGATTTTCTATTTTGTTCTTCAGAGTTTTTAAGAATGAATTCTAGAGTTTCATGATGATTTGTTGAAGTCTGGCTGGCTGAGAAGCCATGTCTAATCTTTTGGACCGAGGTTTCAACTTATCATCACAAGAGCTTGTTGATTTCTATCAATTTTTTTGTTGAAAGCAATGATCTCCTAAAGCTTGGCTGGCCATTGGCCATGTCTAGTGTTTTGGACTGGAGCTTTCATTGAAAGCTTGGCTGGTTAGTAAGCCATGTCTAATTCCTGGACCGGAGTCTTAGACTAGCATTGCAATGATTCCTGGAATTCTTATTAAAAGTTTTGATTCTCTTTATTTTCTTTTCTATATAATTTTCGAAAATCACAAAAAAATTTATAAAACCATAAAAACCAAAAATATTTTATGTTTCTTGTTTGAGTCTAGTATTAATTTTTAAGTTTGGTGTCAATTGCATGTTTCTGTTCTTCTTGCATTTTTCAAATTCATACATGTTCTTCATTGATCTTCAAGTTGTTCTTGATGATTTCAGTGCTCTGATCTTTAAATTCTCTTGTTTTGTGTATTTTGTTGTTTCTCATATGCATTCTCAATTTGTTAGTGTCTTTTATATGAAAATTTTTAAGTTTGGTGTCCTGCATGCATTGTTTATTTTATCTTAGTTGCATTCTTATTGTTTCTCATCATTAAAAATTCAAAAATATTTTCAAAATTGTGTCTTTTCAAGTCAATAATACAGAGAATTGAAGATTCAGAACATCCAGCAGAGGAATCAAACAGAAAAAGCTGGGCGTTCAAAACGCCCAGTGAAGAGGGAAAACCGGCGTTTAAACGCCAGCCAGGGCACCTGGCTGGGCGTTTAACGCCGAAAAAGGTAGAGTTTTGGGCGTTAAACGCCAGAATGGGCACCATTCTGGGCGTTTAACGCCAGGATGACACTAGAAGGAAGATTTTGTTTTTAATTTACATTTTTTCAAGTTTTCATATTTTTTCAAAATCAAATCTTTTTCAAATCATATCTTTTCAATCATATCTCTTTCAAAATCAATTTCTTTCCATTTTATATTTATTTTTACCAATTTCAAAAATCCTTGCTTCAATTAAAGATTTATTTCAAAACTTTCAAGTTGTTACTTGCCTATTAAGAAAGGATCAAACTTTAAATTTTAAAATCATATCTTTTATTCTTGATAGTCAAGTAATCAACTTTAATTTTAAAAATTTTTCTTTTTCTAAATTTATTTTCAATCATATCTTTTCAAACATATCTTTTCAATCACATCTTTTTCAAAATTAATTTTTTCAATCATATCTTTTTCTAATTTCAAAATCTTTTTCAAAAATCACTTTATTTCTTTCCCAATCTTAGTTTTCGAAAATCTCAATCAAATTTTCAAATTTCTTTTTAAAATCTTTTAATTATTTTCGAAAATTCTTCCCCTCTTTTCACATCCTCCTATTTAAAGGACCAAGACTCCTCATCAAGGTGCAATTCGAACTCTGTCCCTCTTGATAAGTTCGAATTCCATCTTCTCCACCTCCTCCTTCTATTATTCTTTTCTTTTGACACTTCAAGGAATCTCTATACTGTGACATAGAGGATTCCCTACTTTCTTGTTCTCTTCTCTTTCATATGAGCAGGAACAAAGATAAAGGCATACTTGTTCAAGCTGATCCTGAACCTGAAAGGACCTTGAAGAGAAAGCTAAGAGAAGCTAAAGAACAATTCTCTTTAGAGGGCATAACAGAACTCTTCAAAGAAGAAGAAACCATGGCAGCCGAAAACAACAACAATGCCAACAATGCAAGGAAGGTGCTTGGTGACTTTACTGCACCTACTCCCGACTTCTATGGGAGAAGCATCTCTATCCCTGCCATTGGAGCAAACAACTTTGAGCTTAAGCCTCAATTAGTTTCTCTAATGCAACAGAATTGCAAGTTTCATGGACTTCCATTGGAAGATCCTCATCAGTTCTTACCTGAGTTCTTGCAAATCTGTGACACTGTTAAGACCAATGGGGTTGACCCTGAAGTCAACATACTTATGCTTTTTCCTTTTGCTGTAAGAGACAGAGCTAGAACATGTTTGGATTCACAACCTAAGGAAAGCCTGAACTCTTGGGAAAAGCTAGTCAATGCATTCTTGGCAAAGTTCTTTCCATCTCAAAAATTGAGTAAGCTTAGAGTGGAAGTCCAAACCTTTAGACAGAAGGATGGTGAATCCCTCTATGAAGCTTGGGAAAAGATACAAGCAACTGATCAGAAGGTGCCCTTCTGACATGCTTTCAGAATAGAGCATCATAGGAATTTTCTATGATGGTTTGTCTGAACTATCCAAGATGTCATTGGATAGCTTTGCTGGAGGATCTCTTCATCTGAAGAAGACGCCTGCAGAAGCTCAGGAACTTATTGAAATGGTTGCAAATAACCAATTCATGTACACTTCTGAAAGGAATCCTGTGAATAATAGGGTAGCTCAGAAGAAAGGAGTTCTTGAGATTGATACTCTGAATGCCATATTGGCTCAGAATAAAATATTGACCCAACAAGTCAATATGATTTCTCAGAGTCTGTCTGAAATGCAAGAAGCAACAGGCAGTACTAAGGAAGCTTCCTCTGAAGAAGAAGCTTATGATCCTGAGAACCCAGCAATGGAAGAGGTGAATTACATGGGAGAACCCTATGGAAACACCTATAATCCTTTATGGAGAAATCACCCAAATCTCTCATGGAAGGACCAACAGAGGCCTCAACAAGGCTTCAACAACAACAATGGTGGAAGAAACAGGTTTAGCAATGGCAAGCCTTTTCCATCATCTTCTCAGCAACAGACAGAGAATTCTAAGCAGAGCCCCTCTGACTTAGCAACCATTGACTCTGATCTAATCAAGACCACTCAAAGTTTCATGACTGAAACAAGATCCTCCATTAGAAACTTGGAGGCACAAGTGGGTCAGCTGAGTAAGAAAATTACTGAACTCCCTCCTAGCACTCTTCCAAGCAATACAGAAGAGAATCCAAAAAGAGAGTGCAAGGGCATAACCACATCTCACATGGCCGAACATGGAGAGGAGGAAGAGGCAGTGATTCCCACTGAAGAAGACCTCAATGGACGCCCACTGACCTCCATGGAGTTCCCTAATGAGGAACCATGGGAATCTGAGGCTCACACTGAGACCATAGAGATTTCATTAAATTTACTTTTGCCATTCATGAGCTCTGATGAGTATTCTTCCTCTGAAGAGGATGAAGATGTTACTGAAGAGCAAGTTGCTAAGTACCTTGGAGCAATCATGAAGCCAAATGCCAAGTTGTTTGGTAATGAGACTTGGGAGAATGAACTTCCATTGCTCATCAAAGAACTGGATGACTTGACTAGGCAGAAATTACCTCTGAAGAGACAAGACCCTGGAAAATTCTCAATCCCTTGTACCATAGGCACCATGACCTTTGAGAAGGCTCTGTGTGACCTAGGGTCAAGTATAAACCTCATGCCTCTCTCTGTAATGGAGAAGCTAGGGATCATTGAGGTACAAGCTGCAAGAATCTCACTGGAGATGGCAGACAATTCAAAGAAACAGGCTTATGGACTTGTAGAGGATGTCTTGGTAAAGGTTGAATACCATTACATCCTTGCTGATTTCATAGTCCTAGAGACTGGGAAGTGTATGGATGAATCCATCATCCTTGGCAGACCCTTCCTAGCCACAGCAAAAGCTGTGATTGATGTTGATAGAGGAGAATTGATCATTCAAGTAAATAAAGACTCCCTTATGTTTAAAGCTCAAGGATATCCCTCTGTCACCATGGAGAGGAAGCACGAAGAGCTTCTCTCAATACAGAGTCAAACAGAGCCCCTACAGTCAAACTCTAAGTTTGGTGTTGGGAGGCCACAACCAAACTTTAAGTTTGGTGTTGAACCCCCACATTCAAACTCTAAGTTTGGTGTTGGGAGGTTCCAACATTGCTCTGAACATCTGTGAGGCTCCATGAGAGCCACTGTCAAGCTATTGACATTAAAGAAGCGCTTGTTGGGAGGCAACCCAATTTTTACTTATCTATGTTAAATTTCTATTTTCTTTTGTTATTTTATGTTTTCTGTAGGTTGATGATCATGTGAAGTCACAAAAACAATTGAAAAAGCAAAAATAGTGAAAAACAGAATGAAAAATAGAACACCCTGGAGGAGATAATTACTGACGTTTAAACGCCAGTAAAGGTAGCAGAATGGGCGTTAAACGCCCAGTCTGGCACCATTCTAGACGTTTAACGCCAGAAAAGGGCACCAGACTGGCGTTTAACGCCAGGAATGGGCAAGAAGCTGGCGTTAAATGCCAGAAATGGGCAGCAGCCTGGTGTTTAACGCCAGGATTGGCAGAAAGAGGCGTTTTGCATGCCACTTGGTGCAGGGATGAGATATCCTTGACACCTTAGGATCTGTGGACCCCACAGGATCCCCACCTACCTCACCACTCTCTCTCTTCTTCATCCATTCACCAATCACCTTAATACCTCTTCCCCAAAAACCCCTCACCTATCAAATCCCACCATTCTCTTCACCACTCACATCCATCCTTCATAAAATCCCACCTACCTCACCATCCAAATTCAAACCCCTTTCCCTTCCAAACCCACCCTCTGTAGCCAAACCATACACACCCCTCTCACCCCTATATAAACCCATCTTCACTCCTTCATTTTCACACAACCTAAACACCACTTCTCCCCCTTGGCCGAATCACAAAGCCCACTCCTTCTCCTCTATTTCTTCTTCTTATACTCTCTTCTTTCTTCTTTTGCTCGAGGACGAGCAACCTTCTAAGTTTGGTGTGGTAAAAGCTAAAGCTTTTTGTTTTTCCATAACCATTTATGGCACCAAAGGCCGGAGAAACCTCTAGAAAGAGGAAAAGGAAGGCAAAAGCTTCCACCTCCGAGTCATGGGAGATGGAGAGATTCCTCTCAAGGGTGCATCAAGACCACTTCTATGAAGTTGTGGCCAAGAAGAAAGTGATCCCCGAGGTCCCTTTCAAACTCAAAAAGGGTGAATATCCGGAGATCCGACATGAGATCCGAAGAAGAGGTTGGGAAATCCTCACCAACCCGATTCAACAAGTCGGGATCTTAATGGTTCAAGAACCATGATCAAAGTGTGAACCCGAACCCTAAAAATTGGCTTACAATGGTTCGGGGGAATTACTTAGATTTTAGTCTGGAAAATGTAAGGTTAGCATTCAACTTGCCTATGATGCAAGGAGATGCACACCCATACACAAGAAGGGTCAACTTTGATCAAAGGTTGGACCAAGTCCTCATGGACATATGTGAAGAGGGCGCTCGGTGGAAGAGAGATTCAAGAGGGAAGCCGGTTCAACTAAGAAGGCATGACCTCAAGCCCGTGGCTAGGGGATGGTTAGAGTTCATCCAACGCTCAGTCATTCCCACTAGCAACCGGTCCGAAGCTACTATAGACCGGGCTATCATGATACATAGCATCATGATTGGAGAAAAAGTGGAAGTTCATGAGGTTATATCCCAAGAACTCTGCAAGGTGGCAGACAAGTCCGCTCCTTTGGCAAGGTTAGCCTTCCCTCATCTCATTTGTCACCTTTGCAATTCGGTTGGAATTGACATAGAGGAAGACATCCCCATTGATGAGGACAAGCCCATCACTAAGAAAAGGATGGAGCAAACAAGAGATCCCACTCATGGACAAGAGCATGAGGAATTTCCTCATCATGAAATCCCTGAGATACCTCAAGGGATGCATTTTCCTCCACAAAATTATTCGGAGAAAATCAACACCCCCCTAGGAGAATTAAGTTCCAACATGGGACAACTAAGGGTGGAGCACCAAGAGCATTCCATCCTCCTCCATGAAATTAGAGAAGATCAAAGAACCATGAGAGAGGAGCAACAAAGGCAAGGAAGAGACATTGAGGAGCTCAAGCACTCCATAAGATCTTCAAGAGGAAGAACAAGCCGCCATCACTAAGGTGGACCCGTTCTTTAATTTCCTTGTTCTTTATTTTCTATTTTTCGAAAATTGTGCTCTATGTTTATTTATGTTTGTGTCTTTATTACATGATCATTAGTGTCTAAGTGTCTATGCCTTAAATGAAAAATGTTTTTAATTGAAAAAGAAAAAGAAGTGCATGAATTTCAAATTTTAAAACAGCTTAATTATTTTGATGTGGCGGCAATACTATTGTCTTTCTGAATGAATGCTTGAACAGTGCATATTTTTGAATTTGATTGTTTATGAATGTTAAAATTGTTGGCTCTTGAAAGAATGAAAGGAAAAGGAGAAATGTTATCTGATGATCTGAAAAATCATAAAATTGATTCTTGAAGCAAGAAAAAGCAGTGAAAAGCTTGCAAAGAAAAAAAAAGAAAAAGAAAGAAACAAGCAGAAAAAGCCAAGTGCTTAGGGCCACGGCCAAGACTCATAAAGTAGCTGTGTTCAAGAATCAACATACTTAACTAGGAGAGTCAATAACACTATCTGGATTCTGAGTTCCTATAGATGCCAATCATTCTGAACTTCAAGGGATAAAGTGAGATGCCAAAACTGTTCAGAAGCAAAAAGCTAAAAGCCCCGCTCATCTAACTAATACTGATCTTCATAGATGTTTTTGGAATTCATTGTACATTCTCTTCTTTTTATCCTATTTGATTTTCAGTTGCTTGGAGACAAGCAACAATTTAAGTTTGGTGTTGTGATGAGCGGATAATTTATACGCTTTTTGGCATTATTTTTAGCATGTTTTTACTATATTTTAGTTAGTTTTTATTATGTTTTTATTAGTTTTTATTTAAAAATCATATTTCTGGACTTTACTATGAGTTTGTGTGTTTTTCTGTGATTTCAGGTATTTTCTGGCTGAAATTGAGGGACCTGAGCAAAAATCTGATTCAGAGGCTGAAAAAGGACTGCAGATGCTGTTGGATTCTGACCTCCCTGCACTCAAAGTAAATTTTCTGGAGCTACAGAAGCCCCATTGGTGCGCTCTCAATTGCGTTGGAAAGTAGACATCCTGAGCTTTCCAGCAATATATAATAGTCCATACTTGGCTAGATATTTGATGACCCAAACAGGCGTTCCAAGTCAGCTCAAGAATTCTGGCGTTTAACTCCAAAACTGGCACAAAAGCTGGAGTTAAACGCCCAAACTGGCACAAAAGCTGGCGTTTAACTCCAAGAAAAGTCTCTACACGAAAATGCTTCAATTCTCAGCCCAAGCACACACCAAGTGGGCCCGGAAGAAGATTTCTGCATTAATTACCTATTTCTGTAACCCTAGGCTACTGGTTTTCTATAAATAGGACCTTTTGCTATTGTATTTTCAGATATCTTTTACACACTTTTCATATACTTTCATAGATCTTTTCACGTTTGGGGGCTGGCCTCACGGCCATGCCTGAACCTTGTTCTTATATATTTTCAACGGTGGAGTTTCTACACACCATAGATTAAGGTGTGGAGCTCTGCTGTTCTTCATGAATTAATGCAATTACTACTGTTTTTCTATTCAATTTACGCCTACTTCTTCTCTAAGACATCACTTGTTCTTCATCTTGATGAATGTGATGATCCATGACACTCATCATCATTCTCACCTATGAACGTGTGCCTGACAACCACCTCCGTTCTACCTTCGATTGAGTGTGTATCTCTTGGATTTCTGATCTAAGATTGGAACCTTCGTGGTATAGGCTAGAATTAATGGCAGCCATTCCTGAGATCCGGAAAGTCTAAACCTTGTCTCTGGTATTCCGAGTAGGATCTGGGAAGGAATGACTGTGACGAGCTTCAAACTCGCGATTGTGGGGCGTGTGACAGACGCAAAAGGATCAATGGATCCTATTCCGACATGATCGAGAACCGACAGCTGATTAGCCGATGTTGTCACAGAGCATCAGGACTATTTTCACTGAGAGGACGGGATGTAGCCATTGACAACGGTGATGCCCAACATAAAGCTTGCCATGGAAATGAGTATGAATGATTGGAAGAAGGCAATAGGAAAGCAGAGGTTCAGGGGGAACAAAGTATTTTCATACGCTTATCTGAAATCCACCAATGAATTACATAAGTATCTCTATCTTTATTTTATGTTTTATTTATCTTTTAATTATCAATTCTTCATCACCATCTGAATCCGCCTGACTGAGATTTACAAGATGACCATAGCTTGCTTCAAGCCGACAATCTCCGTGGGATCAACCCTTACTCACGTAAGGTTTATTACTTGGACGACCCAGTGCACTTGCTGGTTAGTTGTGCGGAATTGTGACAAAGTGTGATTCACGTTTGAGAGCACCAAGTCTTTGGCGCCATTGTTAATGATCACAATTTCGTGCACCACTTCTCTCTCTAGAATTCTACCTACAACATGATGAAAACTACACTATGGTTCCCCCCCCCCCCAATCCCTTGCCATCCTTGGGTTCAAAAGCTTCAGAATTGAGTTGGATTTGGGCCTCCTTAAGCTCAGAAATCGCCCCAGCATTTTGCCTTTAAGCGAGTCACGTGACCAACATCACGCGTGCATGTGGACGACGTGTGCGCGTCGCTTAATGATCATCTGCTCACGCGTGCGCGTGGGTGACGCGTACGTGTCGCTAGCGAATCTCCATCTCACGCGTACATGTGGGTGACGCGTGCGCGTGGCCTTCAGTTCAGCAAATCCTCATTTCTTTATGAATTCTCTATTTTTGCATGCTTTTTCTTCATTCCTTCAACCCAATCTTTGCCTTCTAATCCTGAAATCACTCAACAAACATATCAAGGCATCGAATGGAATTAAAGTGAATTAAACTTATCCATTTTGGGGCCTAAAAAGCATGTTTTTACTCTTAAGTACAAATTAGGAGCAATTCACAAAACCATGCTATTTCATTGAATAAATGTGGGAAAAGATGATAAAATCCCCTAAAATCAACATACGATAAACCAAAAAATTGGGGTTTATCAAATTGCAATAATAATAAAATCTAAAGCTACCAAATGCAAGATAACAATAATAATAACTCAATTAAACATCAATAAACATAACATCAAATTAAATTAAATGAAAATTAAAATTAACAAGGGTTTATAAGATCAAAAGCAACAAAATAAAGGAAATAACAAGTAAAACTAAGGGAACAAAGATGTAATAACAAGAAATTACAAGGAAAACTAAATCAAGATAAGTATCAAAACCTAAATCTAAGAAAAATTTAAGTAATCTACCCTAAATTCTAGAGAGAAGAGAGAGCTTCTCTTTCTAGAATATGGCCTAAAATATGATTCTAACTAAACCTAATTCCTCCCCCCTTGTTCTTTTTTGAAATTAGCTTTAAATACTTTAGAAATGAGCTAGATTGGGCTTTGGAAGGCCAGAAATCGTGACCCACGTGTTGCATTAAATGAACTCACGTGATTGTATTCGTGCGTATGCATGAATTCTTGTGTGTACGTATGATCGTAAAATACTTCAAACTCCATTTCTTCATGAAATCTTCACTTTTACATGTTTTTCCCTCACTCCTTCAATCCATACTTGCCTTGTAAGCCTGAAATCACTCAAAAAAATACATCAAAGCATCGAATGGAATTAAAGTGAATTAAATTTAGCAATTTAAAGGTCTAAAACGCATGGTTTCAATCTTAGGTGCAATTTAGAGAGAAATCACAAAAGTATGCTATTCAAGTGTATAAATATGAGTTTATGTGATGAAATTCATTCAATTCAAGCCAAAATTTACCATCAAATATGGATTCATCACACACATACATCAAGAGCAGCCAAGACGAGCCTCTATTAGAGCCGAGAAGCAAAAGATTCGACGATTTGGTGTTTCGGTCGCACAACATTTGCGAATTTGCATCAGAATCCGAGGAGCTGACCAGAATTCTGCATCGAGCTTTTGACAATGTCAAGGCCGAGATGCAAGAATATCAAGCGAAAAGCAAAGGAAAAAGTTCATTATCTCATGAAGAAGCAACGTTGAGCGATGTGAACGACCTCCAAAGCCAGCCACGTGTTAGAACAAGAGACTGTCCCAAGAATACACTAGGATCAAACATGGAAAAAAAAGGCAAACGTAACAAAGAAAAAGAAAAATCCAGCTCCAAGCAAGGTAACATTGATTTGCTTTTGATTAGGGAAAAATTCATTTGTGCATTTTGTTAATATATGATTTATTTTGTCTTTTGCAGTTGAACCTTTTAGATGGTGGATCAATAATTCAGTCAAGTTCCAACCTTTACGATGCACAGGATATGAATTATCCCGGATCGGAGAGGATTATCGGAGTTTTAGTTTTCATTAATATAAATTTTCATTCATGTATGAGCAAAATTCGGTTCATTGAAGTTATAGGAGGGTTAATTTCTTATTTATGTTATTCTTTACTGAATAATCACTTTTTTTGTTATGTCAAAATGTTTAGGTGTTTCTGAAATTGAATATATATATACATTTTTTCGGTTCATAGAGTGAATTATTTTCGGGTCATTTGTATTTTTTGGTGCTCTTGATGTTTAATAAATACGTTGAATCCATTCACTTTGAACCTAAAAAAAATAGCAGCCCAGACAGTTTCAACAGATATATACATTAACATTAAATTTTCATTAACATTCACATATATACATTAACATTAGATTTTTATTAACATTTACCTTAATATTCACATATATACATTAAAGAAGTGTTTAGTTTTTTACAAGGAGTTAAACAAATTAGTGTCTGAAACTATAACCTATTTACTGTCTATATCCCCATATGTGAATTTACAAAAAGGGTTTGAGAGGGCAGCAGATGGCTTGGGGAGTCTTATGGCTTCAGAAGCTTAAATCACTTGGTCTTTCAATTTATTGATCTTCTACAACAGAATTGTTGGACCATACTCCCACCTGAAGGTATCAATTTCTTCTTACAATTCAATTGAAAGAAATTACTTAATCTGAACCCAAATCAAATAAGAAATGAACCGAATTTAATTAATTTGGAAATTACTTACTTGTTTCCAGTTTTTATATTTATACTTCCCCTTTTTTTATGTTTTCAGGTTCAATTATTTCCAGCCATTTCATCACGTATATCTCGCAATCATAACTAACAAAAAAATAAGTAAAATATGATTAATAGGGGACACAACGAAACAGAACATATTAAGAATAACACTATAGCAAAGAAAGTTGTTTACCTTGTTCGTTGTCCACTTATCGAGATATATTGTGCTTCAACTCCCTCTCCGTCCTCTATCAACGGTTTTGCCCCAGCATAAACCCTCATCTGGGATACTATTAATCCCTGAAAAGGATAAAAAAAATGTACGTTAATTCAGTAATAATTAAAGGAAACCAAAGCCCACAAAAATATGTATTATTTAAATAACTTACAACAAATTTGTTCAGAGTAATTCTTGACTGAGGTATTTTAGTTTTCTTTTTCTTCACGGGGTCAAGCACATAGAATGCTTTCTTCTTGACATTGGAAATCCACAGTCACCAATGCCCTCCATTGCAAACTAGCGCAAATAGCTGAAGTTTGGTAAAATATTAGAATATTTCAGTCTAAATGATAGCAAACGACAGAATTATTAAAGAAGTTTTAGAAATCACAACTTACAAATAGATGGGATACCAATTTTCTTCTGTCAAGAAAAGGGAGGAAGTCCGTATAGTGATTGATTCGGTATGCCATGTTAGTTTTTGGATAAATGTACTTCTCGCCATAGAGTCCTAACATTATATTCTAGCAGTCACATACATTCAATCAGCAAGAAAGCACATATCAATTCATTTCTTAAGGAATACTTAGCAACAGTATGATGTGAACCTAACCCAATTCCTAACCATTATATTCATTATATTCTAGCAGATTTGAATAAAAATTCATAATCATTCAATCAGGCAGAAAAACACATTTTTAATTCAATTCTGCAGTAGTGTCAAGTGAACCTAACCCAATCCCCAAATGAACCGAATTCGATTCAAATATGAATAAAAATTCATAACCATTCAGTCGGGAAGAAAAACAAATTTTTAATTTATTTCTGCATGCAGATGAACTCAACTAAACTAACAGATGATTCAAATTATTTATCAGAACCAGTAAATTATTTAAGAAACAAAAAATTTGGCTTACCATAATATCCGTCGGCACACAGTATATTTCTTCCTCAAACTGGCAACATTTTTTGTCGTTTAGAATCATACACATTGCATTGACCACCTATAGGAGGAAAATTTATTAGATATATGACAAAAAGTTTTTAGAAAAATCATTAAAGTTAATGTAATAGACAAAGAATTTACCATGTTTTTACATGTTATCCGGGCATTAGAGACATGAACTGTTGTCTAATCCCCTCCACATGTCCTTCATTGTTCAACATGAATATGGTGTCATATTCATTGGTAGTATCTTTGGTTTTCTTTAAATGTGTCATCCAATGATAACACTTTTTTCTCAGCTCCTCCGTGATTTCTTTTTCTTTATCTAGAGTTTTGTACCCTGCAGCGGTGGTCAAGCTCAGCTCGCCACTTGTTTGCTCAGCAAATTTCAATGCTACTGTCCCCCCAGCATGCATCACCGCATCTGCCAGTACTTCAAGTTGCATTACTGTCGGTTGAGAGGCCAGGGGAGTTGGTTGAGATGTTGGGGGACTTATCCTAAGGCTGAAGGAAGGTGCATCATCTTCCCAGTTCCAAGGAGGAGCAGCATTGCAAGACAACAGTGGAAAGTTTTAAGTAATAATGAAAAAGGGTTATGATATAACATAAAAGCTAATAAAAAGGATATTAATTAAAACTTACACATTTAGCGGAGGTTCTGGCTCCGTCTGCCTTGGGGAAGATTCTTCATCAGCCTGGTTTTCTGGTTCTGGAGGGCAGCTATAACAAATAGAAGAGAGTCCAATAAACAAACATGGAACTAATTTTTGGATTCAAATGAACGTCAAATAAACCATGTAATGAATCGAAATTACCCAGATTTGAACAAGTAGTAAAACTTACACATGAAGGTGTGCTTCTTCTTTCGATTGCCTTGCCGCCAGAGCTTCTTCGCACAGTTGCTGTTGTTCTTTCGGAGGGCTGCTACATTAAATAGAAAAGAGTTCAATAACAATCCAAAATTATAATCCTATACCATTAAAACTAATAAAAATAATTTTAAGTGGTACTTACTCATTAACAGAAGCTTCTTCTGTTTGATTTTCCAGAAGGACATTGGTGAAGGTCTCTTGATGTTTTATTATCTCTTCCACAAGAGAACCTGGAAGAGACACTGCAATATGAGCTCTAAGGAAGATAAACAAGGAAGAAGTTAATATTAAATTACTAGAATAGGTACTGAGAAACCAAAAGCTGCACATTGAAAAACTCACATATCGAGAGGTTGGGAATGAGTTTCTCCTCCAACAGCAATGATTTGTAGTTGAGGATTAGGTGTAGTGCTACTGACAATTAAACCAAAATTCTGTGTGATCAAATAAAGAAAAATTATTACCTAAATCTAAAAGACCAACATAAATATTTCAACTTACATAGTTGGAGTTTCTAAACTCTGCTTTTTTTTATGCAGTATCTTTCTTCTAAAAACTCTCACCGGAGTTTCTGGGGTAGTTTTCCTAATAAAAAAGATACCAAATTAAAATCATCAACCAAGATTAAAAGAAAAAGATTAAAAATGCATCAAATTAACTTTTGGAATCCAATAAACCTCAATTAAACCCAGAAATGAACTGAATTTACCTGGTATTGGCCGAAGCATTTATAGACGGCATCGAGCTCGTCTGAGTTTGTAACGGAAGTTCGCTGCCCAAATTTATAGTCAGCAGTCTAAGCAAAAAAATAAATATTATTCAGTAAATCCAGAGAAATTACACGAGGTTTTAGGAAAAGTTAGCAAACATAGAAAAAGAACTTTATATAAGAAGCTAAATACTACGTGTGCAATAAATCATTTCGTGCATCTGTTGAGTGACAGTCATCGAGAGCAACATTTGATTTTTGAGCTCCATCATTTTTTCTCTTTGATCTTTTTACTTTTATCAGCTCTAACATTTCTTTTCTTTTTGCAGCAGTCCTGTCCTCTACTTGTTCACTTCTAAAAATTCATACAATAAGTATCAATGAACCTAAAATAAAAGTACCAATGAACCGAAAATAATCATTTTAGAAACAATTTTGCTTTCTAAATCTATTTGATAAATCCAATTCACACCCCATTCAAAAATTGGTGAATTAGTTCTTTTGGCAAGCGCATCAAAATTATCGTCAAGTAATAACCCACAATGGAGTGGGATCGTATCCACAGAGATTGGCAAATTCGAGCAGTTTTAATTAATTGATGAATTAGTCAAGCGGATCAATAAGATTGTGAAGTGCAGAATTGTAAATGACATAAATGTAAATGGCTAGAATATAAAGAAAAGCAATAAAGTGCAGAAATGGAAATGGCAGAATGTAAAGTGCAGAATCGTAAATGACTTGAATGTAAATGGGAATGGGGAATTGCTGAATGTAAAATTAAGCTATAAAGAAAGGGATAGATAAGAATGGGGAAATTCATTGAGATCAGGAGATGTTGTCTTTTTGAATCAAATCTAGCTTATATCCTCTTCAATCATGCAACTCATTGACCTTTTGGCAATCATGATTGATTGAGCCCCAATCCCTTGGTGACTCAATCTCTCAGATCTTGATCAATAGGCAATTTCTTGGTCTAATTGCTCATGAAGAAAGATATGTTTGGTCCCTGATTATACCACACACCATCATAGGTCCAAGTAGAGGGAGGATTATATGTCACATATCCAAACACCAAAACCCAGATTCTACTCAAGTGTGAGAAGGGATTTCAAGCATTGTTTCATGTTTCCTTTCACAAGGTTCCCATGAAACCCATTTTGCATTCAACCTCTTTTCCAAGATGATTGAACACTAAGCATTAAGAACGAAATTCCTTATAGCAATCAAAGAGAAGATGAAGAGAAGAAGAATTTCACTATTATCAATCCATCAAGTACAACAGAGCTTCCTCTCTCAATGAGAGGGAAGTTAGCTACTCATAACTCAAAGAAAAGTACTCAAAAGTGAAGTGTAAAAGTAGATCTAAAACTAACTGCTTAACCCCTTCTTCAGTACTCCTTGGGTGTATTTATACTACTCCTAGTAAAATAAAAGAATTACAAAAGTGAAAAAGAAAAATTACATTTTTGAGGGAAAAGAAGCTCAATAAGTGTGACCTCCCAGCTGGCGTGTGATTGGCGCTCTAGTAGCGTGTCACGTGCTCTTCAATTTTAGCCTGGCGTGCCATGCCCAGCCCTTCAAGTGGCACGCTCATCTTCACTAACAACCTTGGCGTGCCACGCCTTCGAGCTCAAGTGGCACGCCCTAGTCTTTTTCCACTTCTCTTTGCCTCTAGAAACTTGAACTAGCGTGGCACGCCCAGGGTCTGGTGTGCCATGCCCTTGCTTTATGCTTGGCTAAGCTTCTCTGGAAAGTTGAACTAGCGTGGCACACCCAGGGTCTGGCGTGCCACGCCCCTTTGTGAGTGAGTGGTTCTTCTGTTTGGCGTGCCACGCCACGAACTCAAGTGGCACGCCCCAATGCTTCTTTGCTCTCTGAATGACACTGGCGTGCCACGCCTGGGATTCAAGTGGCACGCCTAAGTGAAGAATAGTGAGTAGCGTGCCACGCCTTCAATACCAAGTGGCACGCCCCATGTAATTGGCCTCCTTCATCCCCTCTGGAAACATATACCAGCGTGCCACGCCCATGATCTTGCCTTGGTTCCAGTAGCTGGCGTGCCACGCCTCAGCCTTCAAGTGGCACGCCATAGTGAGATGCTTGGGTTGGCGTGCCACGCCTTCGATACCAAGTGGCATGCCCAGTCCTTGCTTTTGGTCTCTTTGTGCATTGGCGTGCCATGCCTGGTTGCTCAAGTGGCACACCTATGTGAGATTGAGAGGTTGGCATGCCACGCCTTCGACCTCAAGTGGCACGCCTAGTCTTCAATTGCCTTCAGCCCCTTCTCTGGATTATTGTACCAGCGTACCACGCCATGCTGTTTGTGAACTCTTCAAGCTTGGCGTGCCACGCCTGGGTTCTTAAGTGGCACGCCCAAGTGACTTCTTGGAGCTGGCGTGCCACGCCTTCGATACCAAGTGGCACGCCATAGTGGAGGTTCTTCTTGGAATGGTGAGTTGGCGTGCCACGCCCCTTTGCTAAAGTGGCACGCCCATAGTAGCTGATGGGTTAGGCGTGCCATGCCCAACCTGGCGTGCCACGCCCCTTTTTTGTCCTCCATTGTTGCTCTCTGGAACTTTGTACTAGCGTGCCACGCCCAGTCCCTAGCGTGCCACGCCCACATGCATGCTTGGACTTTCCCTCTGGAATTTAGTACTGGCGTGCCACGCCAGTACATTTTTGTGGCGTTTGCTCCCAAGTGGCATGCCAGTTTCACACGCCTAGCTTCTTGTTGTTTTCCACCCATTTTTGATGCCCTTTTCACCTGAAATCCAGCACAACTGATCTCAAAGTAGTGTACCATAATATTCATCAAATAATGCATGAATTGTACTGATCAAATGAGATTTATGCTCTTTTATGGTATTCTTTATGCAAGAAAGAAGGGTAGATGATGCAAGTCATCACTGTTCATACCCTAGGTCGAGCTATGTAATCTGGGTTGGACGGAGACCAGAACGACCGACCTCTTACAAGGCTGGCTCGTCACTGACCTTGATGACTGCGCATCATGTACCCTTTTTCTTATCTAAAAGGACCATAAAAAGAAAATAATCTCATTTATCAATGCAATTTCATGAACCAAATGATATATATTATGGAACATTGCTTTGAAATGGGTTGTGTTGAATTTCAGGTGAGAAAGAGCAACAAAAGGGGAAGGAAAAAAATAAAAATGGGCGTGTGAAGCTGGGCGTGCCACTTAAAGCTCTGGGCATGGCACGCCAAGCTTTTGAACCAAATTTCAACAATGGGCATGCCACTTGAAGCTCTGGGCGTGGCACGCCAGGCCAACATTCCAGCAAAGAAGGTTAAAGAATTTTACATGGGTGTGCCACTTGGAGTTGTGGGCGTGGCACACCAAGTTTGTGAAGCCAAGATCTTAAAGAGGGCGTGCCACTTGGTGTTTTGGGCGTGGAGCGCCAGGCTTAAGTTCCAGAGGAGTGATTTTGAGCCTCACTATGGGCGTAGCACGCCAAGAAGTGGGCATGGCACGCCGGGGCATATACCAGCCTGACCTTCTCTCATTCAAATGAAAATAACTTGAGCTACACAACTCCAAATGAAGTGATTCTAGTGCCATTAGAAATTAGACATCTAGGGCTTTCCAACCATATATAACACTTTATGATGGACACTGGAATTGAGGAAGATATTGATCCCGAAAACACATGGAGAAAAACACGTTCCTGCAGAGTTACCAGCCTGACCTCTTCATCTTCAAAGGAACATAACTTGAGTTTTAGAGGTCCAAATGATATGATCTTGGTGGTGTTGGAAATCTGACATCAAGAGCTTTTCAACGATATATAACACTCTAGGGTGGACTGATGCGGTATTTTACAACCACACTTACTAACCGGCAAGTGCACCGGGTCGTACCAAGTAATACCTTACGTGAGTAAGGGTCGATCCCACGAGGATTGATGGATTAAGCAACAATAGCGTTTGATAGGCTTAGTTAGACAAACAGAAAAGAGTATTTAAATATTCAATCGTGCAGAAAATAAAATAGTAAAATAAATAAGTTGAGAATAAAATATGGAGAAGGCAGTTAAGGTTTCAGAGTTGTCTATTTTTCCGGATTAATTTTTCTTACTAACTATTTTAATCATGTAGGATTTAATTTATGGCAAACTATATGTGACTAGACCCTAATTCCTTAGACCTTCCTAGTCTCCTCTAAAATTCATCAACAGCCAATTCCTTGGTCAATTAATTCCAATTAGAGGGTGATAATCAAATTCCAGTTTATATGCCACAAAAACTCTAATTACCCAAAAATAAAAGGATTATATGTCACGTATCCCGTTAAATTCAAATAATTAAAATTTAGGAGAATATATTTTCAAGCTGTTGTTCAAGTAAAGAGCTTTTCCAAGTTTTACAAGAACTCAAATAGAAAAAGGGTCATACTTCCGTTCCACCCAAATTCATAAAATAAATTGCGAAAACAATTCTTAAATTATAAATCCATACATAAATTAAAATAGAAAAAGCAATAAAATTAATCCATAGACAGAGCTCCTAACCTTAACAGTGGAGGTTTAGTTGCTCATAGAAAAGAGAGAAAATTAGGATTGTCAATTATATTCCCCTGATGGGATGAGGTGGAATCTCCCCCAGTACCTCTCTAAAGGAAGGAAAGCTTCCTCCCTTTTTATAACTAATCCTAATAAATTTAAAATCTAATATCTAAAACTAAAAATTAAAAAAATAATCTTTTCCTAATTTAATATTTGAATTTAAATTTGAATTAATTAACAGATCTTCAGTTGATGAGTGGGGACCACTTGTTCTGTCCATTCTGCAGCTTCTAATCTGTGATTTCTGGGCTAAGAACTGGGTCAAAATGACCCAGAAATCGACCCCAGCATTTTTCTACATTTTCTGCACGTGGCGCATGTGACGCGTCCGCGTCGTCCACGCGTTCGCGTCATTTGTGCAGATTCCAGTCCACGCGTTCGCGTCAGGCACGCGATCGCGTCATTGCGATTTCCTCCATTCCGCGCGGTCGCGTGAGCCATGCGTCCGCGTCGGTATTCGCTGGTCATCTCCTTGGCTTCTTCTCTTTCTCTGCAGAAACTCCGTTAAATTCTGCCAAATGCTACCTAAAATAAACAGTATTGTACAAAAATCAAAATAGCATCCATAGTGGCTAAAATATAATTAATTCTTAATTAAATTCAACAATTTAGATGCAAATTCACTAGGAAAAGAAAGACAAGATGCTCACGCATCACAACACCAAACTTAAACTGTTGCTTGTCCTCAAGCAACCAAAACTAATATCAGCTTAGGATGTGAATTTGCATGAGAATGAGAGTTCGATTAAGCTCATGTCTCTTCTTATAGTGGGGTTTACAACTGCAATCCTAAATAGTTTTGGCATCTCACTTTATCCTTTGAAGTTCAGAATGATTGGCATCCATAGGAACTCAGAATTCAGATAGTGTTATTGATTCTCCTAGTTCAGTATGTTGATTCTTGAATACAGCTACTTTATGAGTCTTGGCCGTGACCCTAAGCATTTTGTTTTCCAGTATTACCACCGGATACGTAAATGCCACAGACACATAACTAGGTGAACCTTTTCAGATTGTGACTTAGCTTTGCTAGAGTCCCCAGTTAGAGGTGCCCAGAGTTCTTAAGCACACTCTTTTTGCTTTGGATCACGACTTTAACCGCTCAGTCTCAAGCTTTTCACTTGACACCTTCACGCCACAAGCACATGGTTAGGGACAGCTTGATTTAGCCGCTTAGGCCAGGATTTTATTCCTTTAGGCCCTCCTATCCATTAATGCCCAAAGCCTTGGATCCTTTTTACCCTTTGCCTTTTAGTTTAAAGGGTTATTGGCTTTTTCTGCTTGCTTTTCTTCCTTTTACCCTTTTTCTGCTTGCTTTTCTTCTTTATCCTCGTCGATTTTTTTTAATTTTATTTTTATTATTTTTTTTCACAAGCTTCGTGTTTTTCACTGCTTTCTCTTGCTTCAAGAATCAATTTTATGATTTTTCAGATTATCAATAACATTTTTCTTTTTCATCTTTCTTTCAAGAGCCAACAATTTTAACATTCATAAACTTCACTATCAAAAAATATGCACTGTTCATGTCATGCATTCAAAATCACAGAAAATACCACCACATTTAAGTAAATAAGACTATTATTCAATATAGACCCACTTTCTCATGCAATATATCACTCATATATTTATTTATTTATTTATTTATTTATTTATTTATTTATTTATTTTAAGCTCAGTGAGTAATACATGAGACATCTTTTCGGAATTAAAGCAATAGGAAAACTAAACTACTCCTAGGATTCTAACTAATAAAGGATCATGCAACAAACAAAGCAAAATAACAGGAAACCGGAACATAACATAGAAAAAGAGGGGAGAAATAAAAAATGAAAGGAACTCAACCACCTTAATTATCCTAGCAATCGTTTATTCTTCAGGTTGTGCTCCTCAGTGAAGATGATTCGCCTCCCTTTTGTACTAGAAAACCTATAAGTGCAGCATCAACACCAAACTTAAAAGTTTGCTTGTCCTCAAGCAAAGAAGAACTGAAAATAGAAAGAGATAAATTATTAAAATGAAAGAAAATAAAAGGATAAGAGAATAAGAGAAAATTAGGATTGGGAGAGAGAGAGAGAAAGAAAACTGGGCGGCGCAAGCGACGCGTTCGCATCAATGACGCGATCGCGTACGTCGCGCGTTCTTCATAATGCCGTGTTAGCGTCAGGCACGCGTCCACGTGGATGGCCATGTATGCAAATGACGCGGACGCATCGGGCACGCGTCCGCGTGACCGAATTTGTGCTTTTAGCATACATCTTGCCTCAAGCCAGCACAACTCTCTGCCCAGACACCTTTTACGTCGATTCTTCATGCCACGCGTCCGCGTCGATGACGCGGTCGCGTGAAGTGGCAAAATTCATGAATGACGCGGTCGCGTGAGTCATGCGTCTGCGTTGGCTTGTTTGTGCTAGAGGCATAATTCTTGTGCCACTCCCACGCAACTCTCTGTTTAAATTTATTTTTCACGCACACATGATTGACGCGTTCGCGTCAATGACGCGATCGCGTCATGTGCCTCTCTTTTTTTTTTTTTTAGCCTGAGGTGTTTGGTTCCTGTGATAAAATAGCTGCATGATCAGAAAATTAGTAAGAACTTAATAAAAAAATAAAATAACTAAGAAAACTACTACTATGAAAAATAGTTAAGGATAAAAAAGAATGATCATACCATGGTGGGTTGTCTCCCACCAAGCACTTTTAGTTAAAGTCCTTAAGTTGGACATGTGGTGAGCTCCTTGTCATGGTGGCTTGTGCTTGTACTGATCCAGGAATCTCCACCAATGTTTGTTAATCCAATGGCCACTGGGATTCCAAACTAGGCGCATAACTCCTTCGAGCAAGTTGAAGCAAGTGACAAGGTCCCAATAGTGTTGATTGTGAGAATGAATTCCAGGGTCCCAAACCTTACTTTTACACCCGTCTTCTTGTGTATCACCATTGTTTCCACCGGGTGGCAATTGATCTGAATTCTTACAAAGACATCCAAACAACCTTCTAGACCCATTCAAATTTGTTCTACACCAATTCTTGCACTTCAATTCGGAGCATGCAACCATGTTGAACCTTGCTTGACAACTCTTACCACTAACCATCTTCCTCTTGCTCTTAATGCCACAAAGAGCTCTAAGTTGACCATCCGTCTCCAGTAGTCCATATTCAAGTGAGAAAGTAAAGGTTAAAGATAGAAATTTTACCCACTTGAATATTGTATTGGATGGTGATGGCTTTGGGAGAGGTCTTGCAAGCTCCACTCCCTTGTGTTCTTCTTTGAATTCTACCACCTCTTTGCAAGCTTCCTCAATTTCAACCTCTTCCTCTTGGTGGCTTTCTTTTTCGACTGACTCTTCATTGACCTTGGTCTCAGAGCCAGCTACTTCACCACTTCTCAGTTGAATAGCCTTGCAGTCTTCTCTTGGGTTCACTACTGTATCACTTGGAAATGTACTTGCAGACTTCTCAGGTAATTGCTTGCTCATTTGGCCCATTTGTACTTCCAAGTTTCTAATGGAGGCTCTGGTTTCCTGCATAAAACTCATCATCATCTCCCAATTAGAATCTTCTTGGGATTCAGAGTTTGCCTGCTGAGTTGATTGAAATTGGTGGCTATTAAAATTATTCTGTTGAGAACCATCTTGAGAATTATGATTAAAATGTTGTGGCCTCTGAGGTTGCTCTCTCCACCCAAAATTTGGGTGATTTCTCCACCACTGATTGTAAGTCTTAGAATAGGAATCATTGTTGGGGTTTCTAGGAGCACTCCCCATGTAATTGACTTCTTGAAGAGGATTTTGGGTGTTGATAGCTGAGACTTACATGCTACCCATCTGTTGAGTAAGTAGATTTATTTGCTGAGTCATAAGCTTGTTCTGGGCAAGAATAGCTTTAAGAATTTCTACTTTCATAACACCCTTCTTCTGAGGAGCTTCAATATCTGATGGTGGCTCTTGATATGGATAGAAAGATGATGGTTCTTGGTAGTTAGAACATGGACCATTGAAGTTTCTTTGGTTTTGGCTTTGCCAACCAAAATTTTGATAGTTCCTCCATCCACCATAATATGAATCACTACTTGGGTGTGAGTAGTAACCCACGTGATCTCTCTCCATTATTTTTCCTTAGCACAAAACACCAACAAGGATTAAACGCACCATGTGGTAAACAAGGAAGTAAAGAAGAAATAACAGAATTCTAATAATTAAAATAAGAAAAAGTAAAATAAAACTAATTAGGAAACACCAAACTTAATTTCAGAAATTAAAAAAATATTAGTGCTATTTATTTATTTAAAAATATTGTTTTTATTTTTATTTTTATTTTTTTATTTATTTTTTTTATTTTTAAATAATAAAAGAAAAAAATGAAAGAAGACAGAGAGGGTAAAACGAAGGAAAAAAATGAAAATAAAAGGAGGAATAAGATAAAAAAAATCGACAAGGTTTTTTTTTTTTTTAAACGGAAGTAAAAAAAATAATAAAGAAAATAGGGACAGGGGCGCTAATGAAAAAAAACAAGGAAAATTTTAAATTTTTTTTTTTTGAAATATTAATAAAACAATATTTAAATAAAATTAAAATTAAAACGCCTAATCTAAACAATCAAACAACTAATAGTTGTTAATCACAATCAATCCCCGGCAACGGCGCCAAAAACTTGATGCGGTATTTTACAACCACACTTACTAACTGGCAAGTGCACCGGGTCGTACCAAGTAATACCTTACGTGAGTAAGGGTCGATCCCACGAGGATTGATGGATTAAGCAACAATAGCGTTTGATAGGCTTAGTTAGACAAACAGAAAAGAGTATTTGAATATTCAATCGTGCAGAAAATAAAATAGTAAAATAAATAAGTTGAGAATAAAATATGGAGAAGGCAGTTAAGGTTTCAGAGTTGTCTATTTTTCCGGATTAATTTTTCTTACTAACTATTTTAATCATGTATGATTTAATTTATGGCAAACTATATGTGACTAGACCCTAATTCCTTAGACCTTCCTAGTCTCCTCTAAAATTCATCAACAGCCAATTCCTTGGTCAATTAATTCCAATTAGAGGGTGATAATCAAATTCCAGTTTATATGCCACAAAAACTCTAATTACCCAAAAATAAAAGGATTATATGTCACGTATCCTGTTAAATTCAAATAATTAAAATTTAGGAGAATATATTTTCAAGTTGTTGTTCAAGTAAAGAGCTTTTCCAAGTTTTACAAGAACTCAAATAGAAAAAGGGTCATACTTCCGTTCCACCCAAATTCATAAAATAAATTGCGAAAACAACTCTTAAATTATAAATCCATACATAAATTAAAAGAGAAAAAGCAATAAAATTAATCCATAGACAGAGCTCCTAACCTTAACAGTGGAGGTTTAGTTGCTCATAGAAAAGAGAGAAAATTAGGATTGTCAATTATATTCCCCTGATGGGATGAGGTGGAATCTCCCCCAGTACCTCTCTAAAGGAAGGAAAGCTTCCTCCCTTTTTATAACTAATCCTAATAAATTTAAAATCTAATATCTAAAACTAAAAATTAAAAAAATAATCTTTTCCTAATTTAATATTTGAATTTAAATTTGAATTAATTAACAGATCTTCAGTTGATGAGTGGGGACCACTTGTTCTGTCCATTCTGCAGCTTCTAATATGTGATTTCTGGGCTAAGAATTGGGTCAAAACGGCCCAAAAATCGCCCCCAGCGTTTTTCTACATTTTCTGCACGTGGCGCATGGGACGCGTCCGCGTCGTCCACGCGTTCGCATCATTTGTGCAGATTCCAGTCCACGCGTTCGCGTCAGGCATGCGATCGCGTCATTGCGATTTCCTCTATTCTGCGCGGTCGCGTGAGCCATGCGTCCGCGTCGGTATTCGCTGGTCATCTCCTTGGCTTCTTCTCTTTCTCTGCAGAAACTCCTTCAAATTCCGCCAAATGCTACCTAAAATAAACAGTATTGTACAAAACTCAAAATAGCATCCATAGTGGCTAAAATATAATTAATTCTTAATTAAATTCAACAATTTAGATGTAAATTCACTAGGAAAAGATAGACAAGATGCTCACGCATCATGGACGTTAAAACTAGAGGTGGAAAATGCCATTATTTCAGCATTGCAAAAGCTGGGCGTGCCACTTGATATCGAAGGCGTGGCACGCCAGCTCTATTTTCATAATGGGCGTGCCATTTGGGATTCTGGACATGGCACGCAATTTCTAATGGCCAGAGAGCATAATTGAAGGTGTGGCACGCCAGTTTTGGGCGTGGCACACCAGCTTCATAACATATGGGGCGTGGCACGCCAGAAGTGGGCGTGGCACGCTGGGCTACGTGACAGACTGACCTATCTACTTTCAAATGGGCATAACTTGAGCTACAAAGGTCCAAATGAGTTGATTCCAAAGGCGTTGGAAAGCTAACATCCAGGGCTTTCCAAAAATATATAATACTTTATGGTGGACATTCAATTTAAAGCCCAACCAACTCCATACTTTCAATGTTGCAAAGTGGGTCATACTCCAAAGGGCAAAATCAAGTGGGAGTGGCACTTGGAACCACACGCCAACTTCTTCTTGCAGCCTTCAACCTTCAATCAAGCCCACTCCAACTCTCATTTAAGCCACACTTATCAATCAATCAAGGCCACAAGAAGAATCTAGAATAGTTTATTTTCATTTCATTGTAATTTGCTTTTAATTTCATTTATGTTTGTAATTTAGGAGAACCTATATAAGGGCTTTAGTTTCACAGAATTAGTCATGGCTGGATTGGGGGAAGTCTTCGGACCTTCTCTATTCACCATCAATTTCTTCTCTTTTCTTTCTTACTTTGTAAATAATTTAGTTATGAATTACTAACTCTTTCCATTGGGAAAGAGAGCTCTATTGTTTTTCAATTGATTGATTATTTTTATTCTTCTTCTTCTCTTCATCTCTCTTTGATTTACTAGAAAGAATTTCGTTCTTCGTGATAGCATTCAATTATCTTGGAAAAGAGATTGAATGTAATTGGCTTTTATGGGAACCTTGGAAGAGGAAACATAGAACCATGCTTGAAATTCTTTCTCACACTTAAATAAGATTTGGGTTTTGGTGTTTGGATATGGTGACATATAATCCTCCCTCTACTTGGACCTAGGAAAGTGTGTGGTATAATCAGAGAACAAGCTTCATCTCTTCTTATGAGCAATTAGACCAAGGAATTGGCTATTGATCAAGATTTGAGAGATTGAGTCACCAAGGGATTGGGGCTCAATCAATCATGGTTTCCAAGAGGTCAATGAGTTGTATGATTGAAGATGAGATAAAATCAATTAATCCGGAGAATGCAATATCTCTTGATCCCAATGCTTATTTTATCTTTCTTTCTTTTATTTACTTTTCTGCACTTTACATTTCCAGCACTTTACTTTCTTGTACTTTACTTTCTTTGCTATTTACTTTCTTGCACTTTATTGCTTTCTTTTACTTTCATGCAATTTACATTTTCTTGTTTGATTATCAATCCAATATGAGCCGTCTAACTAGAATAATTAATCAACTATTGTTTGCCCTAATCCGTTAATCTCTATGGGATTCGACCCCACTCCTAGTGGGTTATTAATTGACGATATTTGGTGCGCTTGCCAAAGAACGGATTCATCACTCATTTTATAATAGGGTGTGAATTTCGGTCATCAGACCTTTTCATAAAGAGCTCGGCTAAATCACCATGTAACCATTAGAAAGCATTCTTAGAAAGCATGTTTTCACTTTTAAGCACAAATTAGGAGACAATCATGAAACCATGTTATTTCATTGAATAAATGTGGGTAAAAGGTTATAAAATCCCCTAAATCAAGCACAAGATAAACCCTACAAATGGGGTTTATCATAGGCCCAAAGCAGGCCCAAAGCAAAGGATCCCCGCTTACCAAAAGACGGTGGAGTAAAAGATAAAGATCTCCTCCACAAAAAGATAAGATAAGATAACAAACTTATCTCAAGGAAGATCACTCCCTACTACTATAAATACACTGGAGCACCCAGGTATAACTCAGATTCTGATTCTACACAAAAAAACCTGCTTAAAGCCCGTTCTAACTTAAGCATCTGAGTCTCTTGCAGGTACCACCACCCTCCGGTGATCAAGGATCAGCAGCACCACCAGATCCAGCAAGTCGGACACGACAGCTCCGGCTACAACCTCTTGGTTCTATGGATATTCAAGGAACACCCCTTAACCTTCTCTTGTTATACCTTCTAGGACTAGTTGCTCTCCATGACTCATTTTCTTTTTAGTTCATCCAAGGTTCTACACTTAGTTTCTTATTTCTTAGTTTGTTTGATGATCTCTCTTGGCCTTGGTCTCTCTTATTATTTTTGCACAACTCACAGTGACTCTTATGGAGACAAGCTCTACTTTTATTTATGTTGAAATGAAGACTTGAAATACATGGCATTTTCTTTCTTGTAAACTTAAAGGACTCATAATGACTTCAAACAGGAATGAAAACTAAGCATAAAACATAAACTATCCTAGCATGATTATTTATTCAAAGAGTAAATCAAACAAAAGCTTAAAACAGGATTTCAGAAATTAGAAAATGTCAACCATGAGACTCAACAACCTTGAGCAGTTTCATCTTCAGTTCATTGGCCCCTTCCCTTTGTCCTTCTTCTTGGAAGGGGAGGAGCCACCTTCATCTGGCTTGGAGGAACCTTCTTGTGCTTTGGCATCCTTGGGCTTCCAAAATCCTGCCCTCCTCATATAATTCCTTTCATCCTCCTTATGTTTGGCAAGGATTTTCTCTTGTCTTGCACTTAGCTCCTCCATTCCTTGCATGAAGGTTGGGTATCCTGGGTTTAGAGCGGCCACGGTGTTACACAAGTGATTCAGCTTCGCTTGTGTATTGATGTCATACTGCCTCCTGGATATGGTTCTGGCATCATAGAGATTTTTGAATTCGGCCAAGTTCCTTTGTTGCCATTTGCCTTGCTCTACTATTTTGTCTAGTGCACTACGCACCTCTCCCCAGTCAAATTGCTCTTGCTGCTCCTTCCTCATATGCTCCCGATTCCCTTAGAGTTGCTAAATGTTTTGGTTGACTTGGCTCCATTGTTGTTGCTGAGTTTCTTTGAGTTGATTGACATCTTCCC
This sequence comes from Arachis ipaensis, assembly GCF_059453495.1. NCBI lineage: Eukaryota > Viridiplantae > Streptophyta > Magnoliopsida > Fabales > Fabaceae > Arachis > Arachis ipaensis. The sequence continues at coordinate 61,509,925 of NC_142442.1, read as the reverse complement.
TCAAGTGGTGTAGGTCTCCCTTCATTTGGTGTACATCTCCTTGTAATTGTTCCCAGTTGAATCCCTCTGGAAATTGCTGATATTGATAGTACGGTGGTGGTGGTTGAAGTGCCAGGAAGTGAGGTTTCTCTTCTTCCTCTTCCTCTTCTTGTTGTTGTTGTGGTCCATGAGCATGAGCTCTTTGTTCTTTGGCCCTTTGAAGTGGGTTAACAGCCACCACTTTGGCCATCTTCTTGGCAGTTACGAATTTGTCTTGCTTCACAAGTACCTCATCAATGATCTTTTCAACTCCAGCCTCACACATAGCCTCTGTATAATGATGGGGAATGCCAACCTTGTGTTGTCACTGGTGCTTTTTAGCACTTTGTTGATGTTGTTGGCAATCATCTCCCTCACGTTGACATTCTCACCTTTCATGATGCTGTATATGAGCACAACTCTCTCTTTGATCACCTCTGAAGTGTTGGATATGGGGATTAGTGACCTCCTCACAAATTCTAGCCACCCTCTAGCTTGGGGGCTCAAATCTCTTCTTCTCAATTGGTTGGGTATCCCATCCTTATCATTTATCCAATGCACATTTAGCACACAAATTTCATTCAGGATCTCATCAAACCCAGGGTCTTGCTGCTTCATTCTTTCTTCATAGCTCCGGGTGGAGCTTGTCCTCTTCACCATTAGCATTCTTTCTATGCTAGAGGGACTATAGTCAATGGACTTCCCCCTTACATAGCTAATGTAGCCATAGTGTTGTCCTGGTTGAGGTACTGCATTAGCATAGAATTCCCTCACCAAGCCCTCTACCACCTTCCTTGGTGGGTTGCATAGAAGTGACTAACCGCTATTGTTGATCTCAATGTTGATCTCAGGATGCTCGTTCCTCCCTAGTTGGAACCCAACTTCTAGAATGATCTCCTTCTCACTCACCCAACCATAGAATTGATTTTGGTTGAATGCGGAGAGGAACTTGTAGTCATTGAAAGAGCTTAAGGATCCAGAGGTTGGTTCCTTAGTTTTTCTTTTCTTTGAGGCTGAGCTTTTTGGTGGTGCCATTAGGTTGAGAGAGTGTGTTTTAGGTTGTGAAAAAAATGGGGGTTGCAAGAAAGAGCAAGCAAAATAAGGTTTTGCTCCAACACCAAACTTAGGACTTGATTGTCCTAATCAAGAAAAAGAAGAAAGAAAGTATGGGAAGAGAGATAGTAAAAGGTGTAAAGAGAAAGGAAGGTGAAGGGTGTATGTATGCTTTTCGCGTGTGATTGGGGTTTTGAAGTGGGAGAGGAGTTGGGGAGGTGAGGCTTTTATAAGGGGTGAATGGTGTGGTTCGAAAGGTGGGAAATAAAAAGGGTTAAATGTTTTCCCACTTGGGGAATGGCGCCTAGCGTGGGAAGAGGCGCCAACTCTTATCTCACTGTGTCTTCTGCATATGTTGAGTTCCAAAGTGCAAGTACACTTTGACTTCCTTACTTTGTGAGTTGTTCACCATGTGGACCCCATCTTCTCTCCTGAAATTGAAACTGAAACCCATTAGTAATGACAAAAGAACCCCTTCACATTTCTTCTCATCAAGAGTAATTTGGATTGCAACTGATGGGTGTCCCTTGGGACACCAAACTTAATCCTTTGGAATCTTAATAAATTGATTCCATCATTGTGTATTTAATGTGTTCATAAGAATGGAATAACACCAATCTTTTCATTTTCTTTTGATTCTAATTCCTCTGAACTCATTAAGCCACGTTCATGTTCTTGCCCAAAATATTAAGTGCTTTCAATTTGGGGTAACTTGGGCTGCTAGGTGATCCTTGGTGGTGGCCACACCAAACTTAATCGCTGGGCTTACTCTTTAAAATCAAGCTACTAATTGGTTGTAAGCCTAGATAAAGTGGGTGAGTGGCCACACCAAACTTAGCAATTTAGCTAGTTCTCAGCCCATTTATTCACCAATAGTTATGCCTTCATCAAGTTGCAATTCCAGAATAGAAAGAAATAAAAGAGTGTAAAAAAAATTCTAACTACCAAAGCTAATATCAAACTTTCTAACCTACTATTGCAATCTAATCCTAATATGGTAATGTAACACAAATGTGAGACTGAAAATTAAACTATCTAAAGCAATAGATTTTAAACTACTTCTAAGAAAGGCAATTAAATCAAAAAGGATAAAGTGTTAGGGTGCCTCCCAACTAGCGCTTCTTTATTGTCATTAGCTTGACATTCCTTCATATTTAGTTGAGCTTGTAGCTCATTCTCTACTCCTCTAAGGAGCCTCCCAAGTAGTGTTTTGAGTCTATGGCCATTGACAGTAAAAGTTCTCTGAGTCTTGTCCTCCATGAGCTCTACATGACCATAAAAAAACACCTTGAGTATGGTGAAAGGTCCTGACCATCGAGACTTAAGTTTTCCAGGGAAGAACTTGAGTCTTGAGTTGAAGAGTAGCACCTTCTGTCCTTCAGTGAACTCTCTTCTTGCTATCTTTTGGTCATGCCACCTTTTTGTATTCTCTTTGTAGATTTTAGCATTCTCATATGCTTGATTTCTAAACTCCTCCAGCTCATTGAGTTGCATTAATCTCTTTTCTCCAGCAGCTTGCTCATCGTAATTTAACATTTTTAGAGCCCAAAATGCTCTATGCTCAAGTTCAACTGGTAAGTGACAAGCCTTGCCATATACCAGCTGGTATGGAGACTTCCCAATGGGAGTCTTATAGGCTGTTCTGTAGGCCCATAGTGCATCATCCAGCTTCTTAGACCAATTTTTTCTTGAGCTTCCAACAGTTTTTTCAAGGATTCATTTTAGCTCTCTGTTGGAAATTTCAGCTTTCCCGTTGGTCTGTGGGTGGTATGGAGTTGCCACTTTGTGCTTGACTCCATATCTGAGAAGGAGTGTCTCGAGTTGTTTGTTGCAGAAGTGTGTCCTTCCATCACTAATGAGAGCTCTGGGAACTCCAAATCTGCTGAAGATGTTCCTTATCAAGAAGCTTATCACAACTTTGTTGTCATTTGTTGCAATGGCTATGGCTTCTACCCACCTTGAGACATAATCAACAGCCACCAATATGTAGCTATTTGAGTAGGAGGTTGGGAAGGATCCCATGAAGTCAATCCCCCATACATCAAATAGTTCCAGCTCTAGTATGAATTGCTGTGGCATCTCATTTCTCTTGGTTTGATTACCAGCTCTTTGGCATTCATCACACCTTGACACCATTTCCTTGGCATCCTTAAACATTGTTGGCCAGTAAAATCCGGATTGAAGCACTTTTGCTGCTGTTCTTTCTCCACTGAAGTGACCTCTATATGCAGATCCATGGCACTGCAATAACACTTCCTGCCCTTCTTCATGGGATATACACCTTCTTACGATTCCATCAGCACACTTTTTGAACAAATAGGGCTCATCCCAGATGTAGTGTTTGGCATCCTTGATTAGCTTCCTCCTCATGTGCTTATTGATGTTAGTTGGTAGTTCCCCAATAGCCTTGAAGTTAGCTATGTCTATAAACCAAGGGGCTACTCGAATCATCATCAATTGTTCATCAGGAAAGCTTTCATTTACTGCTACTTGATGCATTTCTTCTTCTTGTGGGATCCTTGAGAGGTGGTCAGCTACCTTGTTCTCTGCTCCGCTCCTATCTTTAATCTCAATATCAAATTCATGGAGCAGCAGAATCTATCTTATTAGTCTGGGCTTAGATTCTTGTTTGGAAGGCAAGTATTTGAGTGCTGCATGATCAGTGAACACAATTACTTTTGAGCCAATAAGATATGATCTAAACTTATCAAAAGCAAAAACTATGGCTAAAAGTTCTTTCTCCGTGGTGGTATAGTTCCTTTGATTCTCATTAAGGACCTTGCTAGCATAGTAAATAACATGTACTAGCTTGTCTTTCCTCTGTCCTAAAACAGCACTAACAACAAAATCAGATGCATCACACATTAGTTCAAAGGGAAGATCCCAGCTTGGTGGTGCTATAATAGGTGCAGAGGAGAGTTTCTTCTTAAGTTCATCAAAGGCTACCATACACTTTCTATCAAAAACAAAGGGAGTATTTGAGACAAGTAGGTTGCTAAGGGATTTTGCAATCTTTGAAAAATCTTTGATAAACCTCCTACAGAACCCAGTGTGTCCCAAAAAACTTCTGATTGCTTTGACATTGCAAGGTGGAGGTAATTTCTTAATTACTTCCACTTTTGCCTTGTCCACTTCTATGCCATCTTTTGAAATCTTGTGACCAAGAACCACCCCTTCAGTTACCATAAAATGGCACTTCTCCCAGTTTAAAACCAGGTTGGTTTCTTGACACCTTTTTAGCACAAGAGCAAGATGGCATAGGCAATCAGAATATTAGTTCCCAAACACAGAAAAGTCATCCATGAATACTTCTATGAACTTCTCAATTATGTCTGAAAAATAGAGAGCATGCACCTTTGGAATGTTGCAGGTGCATTGCACAATCCAAAGGGCATTCTCCTATAAGCAAAGACATCATATGGACAAGTAAATGAAGTTTTTCCCTGATCCTTGGGGTCTACAACAATTTGATTGTAGCCCGAATACCCATCCAGGAAGCAATAATACTCATGTCCTGCCAATCTTTCAAGCATCTGGTCCATGAAAGGTAGGGAAAAGTGATCCTTCTGGGTGGCTTCATTAAGTTTCCGGTAGTCAATGCACATACGGCATCCGGTCATTGTCCTTGTGGGTATCAATTCATTCTTCTCATTTGCCACAACAGTGATCCCTCCCTTCTTAGGGACTACTTGCACCGGGCTTACCCAAGGGCTATCTGAGATGAGGCAGCTTCTTCTGTATGATGGCGTTGCATTCCTCGGTCAATACTATGGTCTCTTTTGCCACCCAGTTCCTCTTTCTTGTTATAAGCTCCTTCAAAAATTTGGCATAGAGTGGCATTTGTTCTAATGCCTCAGCAAATGGTATGTTGATTTGGAGCTTCTTGAAGATCTCTAGGAACTTAGAGAATTAGCCATCCTTCCCACCTTTTCCCATTCTTTGTGGGTATGGTGCTTTTGGCACATAAGGCTTCAAGACTGGTTTTAGTTGAGGTGGAGCAGAGATCTCTTTTTCATCCTTATTCCCATGCTTTTCTGCAACTTCTTCATGGTTGTCTTTTTTTGGGGTTCCTTCCTCTACAACCTTCCCACTTCTTAGTGTAATGGCCTTGCATTCCCCTCTTGGATTAGCCATGGTATCACTGGAAAATGTGTGTGTGGAAAGTGGGATTTGCTTGGATAAAATCCCCACTTGTGCTTTCAACTTTGAGATTGCTGCACCTTGATTTTTCAGATTTGACCTGTATTCCTCTTGATTAGCGTCTATCCTTCTTTCAGTTTGTGCTTGTCTATCCATAAGGGTGGAGACTACCCTTGTAATCTGTGATGACAGTTGTACTATTGCAGCCTCCATCCTCTCAAAGTTGCTCTTGATTTCACATGGTTGCATAGTTGAGGGTGGTGTGTCTTGATTGAGGTTGTTGTGTATGGGTTGGTTGCTATGGTATGATGTATTTTGTGAGTTATGGTAAGGTCTATGGTTCCCTGTTTGATGGTTGGGGTTGTGGGTGGAATGTTGATTTGATGGATAAGGTTTGTTGTGGTCTTGGTTGTGGTTTTGTTGGTTTTTCCACCCAAATTTTGGGTGGTTCTTCCAACCTGGGTTGTATGTCTTAGAGTGTGGGTCATATGGTGGTCTGGATGAATTGTTCACATAATTAGCTTGTTCTCAGTCACCTTCAGATTCTGGTGCATTCCCTTCTTGTTAAGGAGTTTGGTCTTGAATGACTAAGGCTTGATTGGCCTCCATCCTCTTGGTTAAAGCTGCTATTTGAGCTGTAATTGCCTTGTTCTGAGCTAACAAAGCATCTACAGAGTTGAGTTCTAGCACTCTTTTCTTCTGAGTCCTTTCTGAAGCATAGAAATACTCATTTTCAGCTACAGTCTCAATGACATCTATGACTTCTTCAATAGTTTTCTTCTTGTTGAGTAAGCCTCTTGAAGAATGATCCACGGCCTTCTTTGATTCATAGGATAGCCCCTCATAAAAGATATGTAGTTGTACCCACTCGTTGAACATTTCTGGTGGACATCTTCTTGTCAGATCTTTGAATCTTTTCCATGCCTCATAGAGTGTTTCTTCATCTTGTTGTCTGAAAGTTTGCACCTCAGCTCTCAGCCTGTTAATTCTTTGTGGCAGGTAAAATCTTGCACGGAATTTGTTCACGACCTCCTCCCATGTAGTTAAGCTATCCTTGGGGAATTATTCCAACCACTTTGCTGCCTTATCTCTGAGTGAGAAAGGGAACAAGAGTAGTTTGTAGATGTCAGGGTGTACCCCGTTGGACTTTACAGTATCACATATCCTCAAGAATGTGTTGAGATATTGATTAGGGTCTTCTTGGGCACTTCCTCCATATGAGCAATTATTCTGAACAAGTGTGATGAACTGAGGCTTCAACTCAAAATTATTGGCATGAATTGTTGGCTTTAGGATGATGCTGCCACAATTTCCTGGGTTTGGGTTGATATAGGAGCCTAAGACTCTCCTTTCTTGCCCAGCATGATTGCCAGCTTCCTCTTCAACATGGTTATGTGCTTTTTCTTCCATGGTGGTTTCTAGATTTTCCTCCGCTAGTTCCTCTCCAATTATGCCTTTGCCTCTTGCTTCCCTTCTTCGCCTAAGGAGGGTCCTCTCAATTTCACTATCAAAGGGAGATGGAGTCTCTTCTCTTCTACCTGTCATACAATTGACAAATAACCAGCAGGGAACAAGTGTAGTAGGGAAAACCTTGTTGAGATTAGTGGTTAGCTTTGTTGATGTAATTAATCGAACAGTTGGAAGAGTGAAAATATGGATGGTGAATAAAAATAATCAAAGAAGAAAGAAATAGAACTCAGAGTAGAAATAGAAAAAAAATAAAAGGTGCTAAATAAAAGAAAATAACATAACAAGGAATTTAAATTGCTTAATCTAGCTCTCCAAACAATTTTATCACTGTCAAATTTAAGCCAATCCTTGGCAACGGCGCCATAAAACTTGATGAATCCAATTCACACCCCATTCAAAAATTGGTGAATTAGTTCTTTTGGCAAGCACACCAAAATTATCGTCAAGTAATAACCCACAGTAGAGTGGGATCGTATCCACAGAGATTGGCAAATTCGAGCAGTTTTAATTAATTGATGAATTAGTCAAGCGGATCAATAAATGGCTAGAATATAAAGAAAAGCAATAAAGTGCAGAAATGGAAATGGCAGAATGTAAAGTGCAGAATCGTAAATGACTTGAATGTAAATGGGAATGGGGAATTGCTGAATCTAAAATTAAGCTATAAAGAAAGGGATAGATAAGAATGGGAAAATTCATTGAGATCAGGAGATGTTATCTCTTTAGATCAAATCTAGCTTATATCCTCTTCAATCATGCAACTCATTGACCTCTTGGCAATCATGATTGATTGAGTCCCAATCCCTTGGTGACTCAATCTCTCAGATCTTGATCAATAGTCAATTCCTTGGTCTAATTGCTCATGAAGAGAGATATGCTTGGTCCCTGATTATACCACACACCATCATAGGTCCAAGTAGAGGGAGGATTATATGTCACATATCCAAACACCAAAACCCAGATTATATTCAAGTGTGAGAAAGGATTTCAAGCATGGTTTCATGTTTCCTTTCCCAAGGTTCCCATGAAACCCATTTTGCATTCAACCTCTTTTCCAAAATGATTGAGCACTAAGCATTAAGAACGAAATTCCTTCTAGCAATCAAAGAGAAGATGAAGAGAAGAAGAATTTCACTATTATCAATTCATCAAGTACAAGAGAGGGAAGTTAGCTACTCATAGCTCAAGGAAAAGTACTCAAAAGTGAAGTTTAAAAGTGGATCTAAAACTAAATGCTTAACCCCTTCTTCAGTACTCCTTGGGGGTATTTATACTACTCCTAGTAAAATAAAAGAATTACAAAAGTGAAAAAGGAAAATTACATTTTGGAGGGAAAAGAAGCTCAATAATTGTGACCTCCCAGCTGGCGTGTGATTGGCGCTCTAGTAGCGTGTCACGTGCTCTTCAATTTTAGCTTGGCGTGCCACGTCCAGCCCTTCAAGTGGCATGCTCGTCTTCACTAACAACCTTGGCGTGCCACGCCTTCGAGCTCAAGTGGCACGCCCTAGTCTTTTTCCACTTCTTTTTGCCTCTAAAAACTTGAACTAACATGGCATGCCCAGAGTCTGGCATGCCACGCCCTTGCTTTATGCTTGGCTAAGCTTCTCTGGAAAGTTGAACTAGTGTGGCACGCCCAGGGTCTGGCGAGCCACGCCCCTTTGTGAGTGAGTGGTTCCTCTGTTTGGCGAGCCACGCCACGAACTCAAGTGGCACGCCCCAATGCTTCTTTGCTCTCTGAATGACACTGGCATGCCACGCATGGGATTCAAGTGGCACGACTAAGTGAAGAATAGTGAGTGGCGTGCCACGCCTTCGATACCAAGAGGTACGCCCCATGTAATTGGCCTCCTTCATCCTCTCTGGAAACTTATACCAGCGTGCCACGCCTAAAGGCTGGCGTGCCACGCCTCAGCCTTCAAGTGGCACACCATAATGAGATGCTTGGGTTGGCGTGCCACACCTTCGATACCAAGTGGCACGCCCAGTCCTTGCTTTTGGTCTCTTTGTGCATTGGTGTGCTACGCCTGGTTGCTCAAGTGGCACGCCTAAGTGAGATTGAGAGGTTGGCATGCCACGCCTTTGACCTCAAGTGGCACGCCCAGTCTTCAATTGCCTTCAGTCCCTTCTCAGGATTATTGTACCAGCGTGCCACGCCATGCTGTTCAAGTGGCACGTCCATGCATTTGTGAACTCTTTAAGCTTGGCGTGCCACGCCTGGGTTCTTAAGTGGCACGCCCAAGTGACTTCTTGGAGCTGGCGTGCCACGCCTTCGATACCAAGTGGCACGCCATAGTGGAGGATCTTCTTGGAATGGTGAGTTGGTGTGCCACGCCCCTTTGCTCAAGTTGCACGCCCATAGTAGCTGATGGGTTAGGCGTGCCATGCCCAACCTGGCGTGCCACGCCCCTTTTGTGTCCTCCATTGTTGCTCTCTAGAACTTCGTACTAGCGTGCCATGCCCAGTCCCTGGCGTGCCATGCCCACATGCATGCTTGGACTTTCCCTCTGGAATTTAGTACTGGCGTGCCACGCCTAGCTCCTGGCATGCCACGCCAATGCATTTTTGTGGCGTTTGCTCCCAAGTGGCATGCCAGTTTCACATGCCTAGCTTCTTGTTGTCTTCTACCCATTTTTGATGCCTTTTTCACCTGAAATCCAGCACAACTCATCTCAAAGTAGTGTACCATAATATTCATCAAATAATGCATGAATTGTACTGATCAAATGAGATTTATGCTCTTTTATGGTCTTTTTTATGCAAGAAAGAAGGGTAGATGATGCAAGTCATCACTGTTCATACCCTAGGTCGAGCTATGCAATCTAGGTTGGACAGAGACCAGAATGACCGACCTCTTACAAGGCTGGCTCGTCACCGACCTCTTCATAAAGAGCTCGGCCAAATCACCATGTAACCATTAGAAAGCATTCTTAGAAAGCATGTTTTCACTTTTAAGCACAAATTAGGAGACAATCATGAAACCATGCTATTTCATTGAATAAATGTGGTTAAAAAGTTATAAAATCTCCTAAATCAAGCACAAGATAAACCCTACAAATGGGGTTTATCATAGGCCCAAAGCAGACCCAAAGCAAAGGATCCCCGCTTACCAAAAGGCGGTGGAGTAAAAGATAATGATCTCCACCACAAAAAGATAAGATAAGATAACAAACTTATCTCAAGGAAGATCACTCCCCACTACTATAAATACACTGGAGCACCCAGGTATAACTCAGATTCTGATTCTACACAAAAAACCTACTTAAAGCCCATTCTAACTTAAGCATCGGAGTCTCTTGCAGGTACCACCACCCTCCGGTGATCAAGGATCAGCAGCACCACTAGATCCAGCAAGTCAGACACGACAGCTCTGGCTACAACAGCAGATCTTATTCGAGATCGACCTTCAGTTTCAGGTAACCCTCGGAACATTGGCGCTGTTGCCAAGGGAACCTGGAAGTTATCCCACCGTCATGGCAGACAACCCTGACAACGATCATGATTCCGGTTTGGAAGAAAGAATGCCGCATAAGAACACGGATGCTGCATCCAAGGAAACACCTCAATCCAAGGGAGACAAGCAAACCCCAAACACAGAGATCTTAGATGCAATCCGTGAACAACAAGATCGCCTTAAACAACTCGAACAGGAAGCTGAACGGCAGCGAGAGGCCAAGAGAGACCTCCGAAAAGAAACAAAACAGCATCGAGAGCTGGAGGACAAGCTCTTAAAACTCGAAGCCGACCTCAAAACTAAGACCATCCGATCCAGCCGCGAAGATAGCCCCACAAGGACCAAGACCCGTTCACAAAGGAGATCATGAAAGCTAAAGTTCCAAAGGACTTCAAAGCCCCCGACATGACCCTGTATGACGGTATGTCTGATCCAAGCCATCATCTCAGCAATTTCAGAAGTCGAATGTATCTTACGGATGCCTCAGATGCAATCCATTGTAAAGTGTTCCCGACCTCTTTAACCAAGACGGCGATAAAGTGGTTCGACAGCTTGCCACCAAGATCAATAGCAAGCTTCGATGACCTCGCCAAGAAATTCTTAGCTAGATTCTCCATCCAGAAGGACAAAGCCAAGCATGCTCCTAGTCTGCTAGGGATTAAGCAAGGAGATCGGGAAAGCCTCCGCAACTACATGGAGAGATTCAATAAAGCATGTCTGGACATACAAAATCTCTCAACAGAAGCAGCCATCATGGGTCTCATGAATGGCCTACAAGAAGGACCCTTTAGTCACTCTATATCCAAAAAGCATCCAACATCTTTCAACGAGGTTCAAGAACGGGCGGAAAAATACATTAATATGGAGAAGAACTCCCGATTAGGAGAAACCTCTAAGACTAGATTCTACTACCCACCTCGGGACAAGGATAAAGAATCCAGGAAGAAAGAAGACCAACCTACTGAGAAACCCAGAAAGTACCACAACTACACCCCTCTTCGGGTGTCTCTCGTGGACATTTATCGGGAGATATGCAATACTGAGAAGATCCCACCACCTCACCCGATTAAACACAAGAGAAGAGGAAGTCAGACAGAGTATTATGAATACCACCAAATCTACGGGCACTCCACCAACGAGTGCTATGACCTAAAGAATGTCATAGAGAAATTGGCACGAGAAGGGAGATCAGATCGGTTCTTAGCCAACAGAGCAGACGAACCAAAAGAGAGAAGAAGGGACGAAGAGGTCGGACGAGCTGAACGTTCCCCTCACACCCCTGAGAGGCATGTTCACATGATAAATGGAGGATTCGCAGGAGGAGAGATCTCTAAGTTGTCCCGCAAAAGATGCCTTAAAGAGGTGTACCATGTTGGAGGAGGAGACAGGTCGATCGACCTCCCCACTATTACCTTCACTCAAGAAGACACCGCGGGCATCATCCGAGGCATGATGACTTGTGGTCGTTACCATAATACTTGCCAATGCCAACCTCCACCGAACATTGGTCGACCAAGGAAGCTCTGCGAATATACTGTTCAAATCTGCCTTCGACAAGCTCGGCCTACAAGAAAAAGAACTCAGAGCATATCCAAATAGCCTATTTGGGCTAGGAGATACCCCAATTCAGCCATTAAGGCACATCCCACTACAGACAACCTTTGGAAAAGGAACTCGGTCTATGACGTTAAGCATAGACTACATCGTAGTCGACGTAAGCTCAGCCTACAATGCTCTAATAGGTCAGACAATAGTGAACCTGCTCGCTGCAGTGGTTTTCACTCCACACCTATGCATGAAGTTCTCAACTCCGGAAGGGATCGCTACCGTAAAGGGGGACCAAAAACTCGCGCGATGCTGTTATAACGAAAGTCTGAACCTTAAAGGTGACCCCAAAGGAAAGGAAACCAATACTATAGAACTCAGGAGAATCCGAGCTCGTGAAGAACTCCGCCCTCAGCCAAAAGGTGAAACTAAAGAAGTTCAAATTTGTGACACCCAGGACAAGACAACAAACATAGGGGCGAATCTGAATGAAGATTTAAAGGAGCCGCTAACGAAGCTCCTAAGGGACAATTCCGACCTCTTTGCATGGAAGGCCGCTGACATGCCCGGTATTGATCCGGGACTAATGTGTCATAAGTTAGCTGTATATCCTGGGTCTCGGCCAATACAATAGAAGCGTAGGAAACTTGGCCCAGAAAGATCGCAAGCTGTAGAGGAACAGGTACAGACCTTGCTTGAGGTAGGGTTCATAAGGGAGGTAAAGTACCCATTATGGCTAGCCAATGTAGTATTGGTCAAAAAGTCAAATGGAAAGTGGCGGATGTACACTGACTACACCGACCTCAATAAGGCCTACCCAAAAAATCCCTACCCACTCCCGAACATAGACACACTAGTCGACGCTTCATCAGGGTATCAATACCTCTCCTTCATAAAGGCTTACTCGGGAGACAATCAAATCCCAATGTATCAACCCGACCAGGAGAAAACCTCATTCTTAACCCCAAAAGCAAACTACTGTTACATAGTTATTCCTTTTGGACTAAAAAATACAGGGGCTACATACCAAAGATTGATGAACAAAGTTTTCGCCGATCACATCAGAAAGCTAATGGAGGTATATGTAGACAACATGCTGGTAAAAACACAAAGGGATGAATCATTACTCTCTGACCTCACCAAAGTGTTTGACACCATAAGAAAGCATGGGATGCGACTTAACCCTGCAAAGTGCACCTTTGCGGTAGAAGCTAGCAAATTTTTGGGCTTCTTGATCACTCAGAGAGGAATTGAAGCTAACCCAGAAAAGTGCCAGGCCATACTCAAAATGAAAAGCCCGACCTGCGTCAAAGAGGTACAACAGCTTAACGGAAGACTAGCAGCCCTATCCAGATTTCTAGCTGGATCAGCCTTACGATCTCTCCCCTTCTATGCAACATTAAGAAAGGGAAAGAGGTTTGAATGGACTCCATAATATGAACAAGCCTTCCAAGATTTCAAGAAATTTCTGGGACAACCACCCATCCTTACTCGACCTAGGGAAGGCGAAGAAGTTATATTATACCTTGCCGTAGGAAGTCGGGCAATAGCTTCAGCACTAGTCAAGGAGGATGAAGGTGGGCAACAACCCATCTACTTTATTAGTAAGGCTCTACAAGGGGCTGAACTAAACTATCAAAAGATAGAAAAGTTTGCCTACGCCCTTATATTCACTTCTCGACGACTCCGCCCATACTTCTAAGCTCACACCATCAGAGTACGGACTAACCAGCCCATAAGAGGTATTTTATAGAAAACATATTTAGCTAGAAGAATTCTACAATGGGCAGTCGAGTTATCAGAATTCGACCTCAAATATGAAGCTCGGACAGCTATTAAGTCACAGTATTTGACCGACTTCATCGCAGAGTACACTAACACCTCGGGCACCCCCACAGAGTGGAGCCTTTATGTGGATGGCTCCTCGAACAAAACCGGGAGTGGAGCAGGCGTCATTTTAGAGAGGAATCAGGGAACCCAAATCGAGCTCTCATTAAGGTTCGAGTTCCCTGCTTTAAATAACCAAGCCGAGTACGAAGCTCTGTTGGCTGGTTTGAAACTGGCTAGGGAGGTAGGAGCTCAGAAGCTTACCATTTTCAACGATTCACAAGTAGTCACCTCGCAAATAGAAGGGAGCTACCAGGCTAAAGACCCCACCATGAAGAAATACCTAGATAAAACCAGAGAATAGCTCGGACAAATTAGGGGATATGAGGTCTAACACATACCTCGGGAATAAAATGCCAGAGCTGATGCCCTTTTAAAACTAGCTAGCACCAAACCAGGGGGCAATAATAGAAGCCTCATCCAAGAAACACTGTAAAATCTGTCAACCTCGGAAGAAATAAAAGTTCTAAGTATATCAGACCAAGATCAAGGGTGGATGACTCCCATAGTCAGCTATCTCAAGTCTGAAACACTCCCCACAGATAAAAAGGAGGCAAAAAGGTTAGTGCGGAAAGCACAGTACTACACTATAGTGGATGACATCCTATATAGAAGAGGGATCTCAACACCCCTCCTAAAATGTGTCCCGACCTCTGCCACAAGGGATGTCCTGGAAGAAGTCCACGGAGGCATGTGTGACAACCACCTTGGGGCAAGAGCTCTAGCCAAAGAGGTACTCCGAGCTGGTTTTTACTGGCCGACCTTGCAAAAGGAAGCAACAAAGTTTGTCAAGACATGCCCACCATGCCAGAAGCATGCCAACTTCCATACAGCTCCACCCGAAGAGCTCATCTGTGTTACTTCACCTTGGCCATTTGCAAAATGGGGGCTCGACCTCCTCGGACCCTTCCCCCAGGTATCGGGGCAAGTTAAGTTCCTCATTGTAGGAATAGACTACTTCACAAAATGGATTGAAGCAGAGCCATTGGTAACTGCAACCACCCAAAGAAGTTGGAAATTTCTATTTAGAAATATTATCGCAAGGTTTGGGGTTCCTCACTCCATCACCACAGATAATGGCACCCAGTTTACCGAAACGGGTTTCAGGAACTTGGTAGCTGACCTGAAAATAAAGCACCAATTCACCTCTGTAGAACACCCACAGGCCAACGGATAGGCAGAAGCCGCCAATAAAGTCATATTGGCCGAGTTAAAGCGGAGATTACAGGACGCAAAGGGAGCTTGGGCTGAAGAGCTCCCACAAGTCCTATGGGCATATCGGACAACACCACATTCCACCACTGAAGAATCACCCTTCTGACTTACTTATGGAATAGAGGCAATGATTCCCGTGGAAATAGAAGAAGGATCTCTGAGAATGATCCTCTACAATGAAGATACCAACTCCCAAACTCAAAGGGAAGAGCTTGACCTACTTCCAGAAGTCCGAGAAAGAGCTCGGATTAAAGAGGAAGCACTAAAGTGTCGAATGGCTTTAAGGTACAATCAGAAGGTAGTCCAACGAAGCTTCGCCACCAATGACCTCATCTTAATCCGAAATGATATCAGAGCAGGTCAATCAAGAGAAGGGAAGCTAACAGCCAACTGGAAAGGACCATACCGAATCACAGAAGTACTAGGGAAAGGTTACTACAAGGTGTCCAACCTCGAAGGGCGAGAGCTACCAAAGGTCATGGCATGCCTGTAACCTAAGAAGGTACTATAGATAGAAAATAGTAAAGGTCTTAGGTCAAGGGGCACTCTTTTTCCTAAAAACATTTTTTAATGAGGTGCCAGGCCGAGATCTAAGAAGCTGCCCGACCTAGAAAGGTAAGCTGCCCTACCAAGACGCATTAATCTAAGCTCATAAAGTGCAAAATTCATCGCCCGATTACAAAGAGGTCAGCAAGGTAAAGCGGTAGAAGCAAGTTAATGCAAGAAGTTATAAAAAGTAACCCATAAAAAGTGGCCTGACGAGGTTTGACTAAAAATGGATTACTAAAAATAACTTAAGAAGGCCTGACAGAGAAGTCGGACCAATGAAAAGATCACTAAAGAGGGACAAAAACATCTCAAAAAGGGCAAAGAAAGGTTAAAAAACCAGGGCCTGAGGTGCTTAGCTAAAAAGGTACAAAGTCTTAAAAAGGATCTTACTTAAAGCAAGAGCACAAAAACGGAGCTAAAAAGTCATCCAAACAAACTATAAAGAAAAGATTCCCCTTCGGAACACTACCTAAAAAGTTGTTGGAATATGACTAAAAGCTCGGGCGACAAAGTTACATAGGTCGACGTCAGCTAAGAAGAGGCACGACCCAAAGAAACAAGTACGACATCAAAAAGCCAAAAAGGTTGAAAAATGACTTAAGGCTCAAAAAGTGCTTAGCTAAAAGGGTACAACTCCACTCAAAGAAAGCACGGTCTCAAAACAAGGCTACAAAGTCGTCCGAACAAACTAAAAAAGGTTCTATGCAAAGAACACTAAAAAGCCTGGATACCAAGCCACAAGGATAACTTCACCAAAGCAGAGGGGTTGTTAACACTAACTCAAAAGCAAGGTGTGATCGAAAAGGGCAAGGGTAGAAAACCCATACTACCACTCAAAAAGAGGTCGGACCGGGAAGTACCAAACCTCTAAGAAATCTGAAAAGACTAGAAAAGCTTCGCATTCCAACAGAATACGCCAGACTTGCACAGAAAAGAGCTACTCAAAACTAATACTTGAGCACGACTTCCTCTAAAGGGTCGAAGTTCAAAAACACGACCTCAAAGGAAGATCGAAGCTTAAGCAAGGGCACTGTTCATACCCTAGATCGAGCTATGCGATCCGGGTTGGACGGAGACCAGAACGACCGACCTCTTACAAGGCTGGCTCGTCATCGACCTCTTCATAAAGAGCTCGGCCAAATCACCATGTAGGCCCAAAGCAGGCCCAAAGCAAAGGATCCCCACTTACCAAAAGACGGTGGACTAAAAGATAGAGATCTCCTCCACAAAAAGATAAGATAAGATAACAAACTTTTCTCAAGAAAGATCACTCTCCACTACTATAAATACACTAGAGCACCCAGGTATAACTCAAATTCTGATTCTACACAAAAAACTTGTTTAAAGCCCGTGCTAACTTAAGCATCAGAGTCTTTTGTAGGTACCACCACCCTCCGGTGATCAAGGATCAGCAGCACCACCAGATCCAGCAAGTCGGACACGACAGCTTCGGCCACAATAGCAGATCTCATCCGAGGTCGACCTTCAGTTTCAGGTAACCCTCAGAACAGAATCCGTCAGAACAAGCTACTTTATTTTGGTTTATTTTCTTGCCACCGTCTGTGGTTGTTTTCTTTTCTATGGCAGCGTTTTCTCGATTTCTTTTTCTTCTCTACAACACATACAAAAAGTTTTGTTGAAATAACAAGATCAAAATTTAATTAAATAGATAAATATGTGATAAAATAGAGAAAATCATCAAGAAGAACACATCGAATTTATACCGAAGACAAATATCAGAGCTGTAATTAACATAACAAGCACACATGAAAAATTTTCAGTAAATACAAGCAAAAAAAAACCAAATGAAGATCATATAAACATAGCAATAAACCAAAAATTATCATTTCCCAAACTTACTGGTTTTTAGATTCACTTGTGCTTTCCGAATCCGTCAGAACAAGCTTCCTTATTTTGCTTTGTCTTTTCACCACCCTCTGCGGTTGTTTTCTTTTCCTTGGCGGTGTTTGCTCACTTTCTTCTTCTTCTCTGCGACACATACAAAATGTTTCGTTAAAATAACAAGATAAAAATTTAAATAAACAGATAGTTTTCAACAAGGGATGGTGAAAAGTATACTCAGATTTAGATTCAGAAAAAATGTCTTCTTCTGAAGACGAATCCAACACAACAATTTTCTTGTTTTCTTTCTTCTCCTTTTCCTTCTTTTCCCCCTCAAAAAAAACTATTTTCGACATTTATGCTGTCTTTCTCCCCTTTTGATTCTTCTCTGTACACAAGTCCCTAAAACACAAACTCATTTAGTTAGTAGTGTATTTTAGAAGCATCTGAACCGAATTTTCAAGGAAAATTTTTGTTTAATATACCATTGTATCAGTTGCTTCCTCAACAATCCGGTCGAACAGATTACTCCGTGTCCAGTAGGCCTCCCACGATACCCTGGGAGTGTCAGGTGCGTCTAGTTGAGGGAACTTGGATGCATGAAAATATATTATCATCAAAACAAAGATGCAGCTGTCAACGAACTGTTTCTTTCCTTGTTCCCAGGCTTCGATACCTTTCCTCAAGAAGCTCAGCACATGAGTTGCCCAATCCCATTGTCGGATGTTGTCCACATAAAGGGCAGGCGGCTTATGGATCGGGGAGACCGTGCTTACTATCGTCGGCAGCAAGAAGTACTTCTGGACAAAGATGCCAAAAGTTCTTTTGAATTTCTTCCAGTTTTCCTCCCCTTCAACACTCATATTAAGGACAGATTTTGTCAAAGATGCCAATGTAGCACTTTTGAAGCTGTCAATTATGTGCTTGTTTTCCTCACTGAGTTTGCTATACTCAATTTTTTCAGGAAAACTATCCCTTACAATATTTTAATAGCAACAAATCAGTCCAAAAGGTTCAGTTTCATTTTCTGTATTCAAATGAACCGAAAATTAAGCAACTACTGAACCGAAATAAGCACAAGGTAAAAAGTATATTACCGCCGTGATTTATGCCCAGTGCATCTGCTACCTTGGCAGGTGTTACGTATATTCTGCCATAGAGAGTATCCAAGTATCCATAATAGTCATTGTTCTGAGGGTTACCTGAAACTGTAGATCGATCTCGGAGGAGATCTTCTATTCTGGTCAGAGATGACGTGTCCGGCTGGTGGGTGACAGCCGGAGCTATTGTATCCGATTTGTTAGCCTGGCTATGCTGCTGATCCTTTGTCACCGGAGGGGGGGTGGTACCTGCAAGGAACTCCGATGCTTAAGTTAGCAAGGGTATTAAACATGTATTTTTTGTAGAATTAGAGAGTGAGTTATACCTGCGTGCTCCAGTGTATTTATAATGGTGTGGAGTGACCTTCTTGGAGATATGATAGTTATCCTATCTTATCTTATCCTTGAGTGAGGTCATCTTATCTTCAAGGGAACCACCCTTATCTCTGTAGGCTTGGACTGCCTTTGGATTTGGGTCGTGTTCCTCTGTTTGGGCCCTATTTGGGCTTCTGTAGTGATTTGGTCGAGCTCTTGAAGAGGTCGGATAGTCTGACCTGAAGAGGTCGGTCGACTCGTCGCTAAAACATCTCGGGTCGGACAGCTCGACCTAGGGTATGAATAGTGCCCCTGCTCGAGCTCGGTCTTTTGAGGTCGAGTCTTTAGTTCTAAAACTTCGATCTTTTTCTGGTGAAGCCGAACTCAAGCATTTTGTCGACTTCTTCTTTGTAAAGTTTTCCTTTGAATGCGGAACGTTTTTCTTTGATTTTTTGAAACAGGCGTTCGTTTTGCTCTTTTGAAACGCGCGTCTTTCTGTCTTGGGAACGTGCGAGGGTTTTAATAACCCATTAATTCTTCCCTTTGCTGTTTTCCCCCTTTCTTCACTTTGAATTTTAATTTTCTCAAAGATTTGTCTTTCCGTTTCTTCTTCTCTCTTGCTTATTGTAACTCCATTTTTCACTCTTCTATTTTCTGGTTTGCCTGAGACTCTTCGTCATTTACGCTTTCGCGCTTCTTCTTGTGGCACCGTTGGTGACTGTTTTGCTCTTTCAGAGGGTGATCTTCGACCTCGCTATTGCTTCATCTTCTCAGTGTTCATTGTCTCTTCCCCTTTTCAGGTTGGTTTTCTATTTCTTTCTTTCTTTCTTTCTTTACTGTTCGTCTTCCCGCTTGCGTTGTTTTATTTTTTGAAAAGTTTTGATCTTGCTTGAATTTATGTTGGAAAGCTTGAACCTTTTTGTGTCGTCATGCTTGATTGTTGCTGCCATGCATGTTTTTTGTAGTTCCTTTGGACTTTATGTACGCTCTTGGCATTTTTCCTGATAGCTGACGCTTTTTAGGGTTTTGCATGTTCTTTTACTGCTTCTGATTATGTCTTCGTATTTGGAGTTTTGGGCTGATAAACTATTTCATTCTTGAATTGCGCCTTTGATGAATTTGCCATATTCGTAGCTTTCTTTACTGATAGACTTGTAGCAGATAATGTTTTTCTGATGGTTTGCTTTTGACTTTCTTCTCATGTTGTTGCTTGTCTAGAAGGGGATTTATTTTTCTTCGTCGAGAGTTTTAGGGTGTAGTCTTATAGATTTTTTCTGGGTCCTTATTCTATCCCTGCCTCCAAAGGATGCCCCTAGATTTTGGTGTGTGTCTTGGGGTTTTCCTTTTACTACTTGCGCTGCTCTGAGTCGAGTTGTTTTGATTTCGCCCGAGCTGTTTTGGTTAGTAATTCCTTTTCTTTTTCTTGTTGTAGGACTAGTTGGCCATGTCTTCTCGCAAAAATATTGTTGAGGCGTCTTCTAAGGTTCCTGAGGGGATGTCTGACTGGTTGGACTCCCTTGTGTTGCTATGTGTTTCTCTAGCTAACTCCAAATTATGTACAGAGCTTAGAAAACATCATCGGATTTGTAGTAGTAGAGATCAAGAGAACAACTATAAATTGGTAGCACCTGATCCTGATGAAAGGGTTTGCTTCCCTGTTCTGACCCAGGGGGAGTGTCCCTTTTTTATGCATATGACTTCTTTTTAGTCAGATGAACATCACCCTTCCTTTCACTCCTTTTGAGACCGATCTGTTGTGGTCGTGTAACGTCGCTCCATCTCAGCTTCATCCGAACTCATGGGGATTTATCAAAATTTTTCAATTGGTCTGTCAGGAATTTGGTATTAAACCTTCTCAAACTCTCTTTCCGTATCTCTTTGTGTTGACCAAGCCTGGGACTACCAAAAAGAAAGCTTCTTGGATATCTTTTAGGTCTGCCCAGGGACACAAGGTTTTTTCCATGTATGATGAGTCTTTCAGGGATTTTAAGAATTACTTTTTTAAGATCCGAGTTGTTGAAGGAGCTCATCCTTTCTTTTTGGATGAGAATGGCGAGCCCATCTTTCCCTTAGAATGGCAGAGGAGTGTAGTGGTGTCTAGGTACACCTGGGAGATGTTAGACGAAGTTGAGCAAGCTTTTGTAACCATGTTGGAAGAAAACTAGGGGTGGTGATAAACCATTATTTTATGATTCATATTGTGTTTAATTGTGTGGTTTTATCAACTCTTTACCCACTTATTCATATAATAAGCATGCATTTACAATTCCTTCCCAAAATCACTCCATGGTTGAAAACTTGCTTCCCAGAGACTTTTAATTATGTATTTTAATTCTCCTTTATCCCATTCGATGTCGTGATTTGTGTGTTAAGTGTTTTAGGCTTCATAGGGCATGAATGGCTTGAAAATTGGAGAGTAGGCTTGCAAAAATAGAAGGAACACAGGAAACTAAGGAGATGACCAGCGAGCAATGATGCGAGTGCATGACCCACACAAACACGTGAAATGAAGAATTCGCAGCGATGCGGACGCGTGCCTGACGCGAACGCGTGGATTGGAGTTTACACGCATGATGCAAACGCGTGGACGACGCAAACGCGTGACAAGGAAAATCGCTGCCTGACGCGAACGCATAGACGACGCGTACGCGTGACCTATGCGATCTGCAAAAATAACAGAATACGCTGGGGGCGATTTCGGGCCGCTTTTTGACCCAGTTTTCGGCCCAGAAACATAGATTAAACCTAGGAAACATGCAGAGACTCGAGGAGGCATCCACACACATTGAGATTCATCACATTAGGATTACACTTAGTTTTAGATCGGAGTTTTTAGAGTTGCGTTAGATTGATAGTTTATGTTTTTGCTTGGAATTTTTGGATGCTGAAAGTCATTACCTCCGTTGAAGACATCACTTTTGTTTGTTTCCTTATTCCTTTATTTTTACTTAGCTACTCATTGACCCTATTCAATTAAGTATGTTACATTTTGAATTTATTAATATATGAAGTTATTTTTATTTTAATTAATTTTAATTCTCTATTTTATTTTAATCAATTATGTCTTCTCATATTTTTATGATTATTAATTTCATGTCAATGGAGTAGAATTTCTACTTGACATGGGGGTTGATGGTTATCAGTGGCTAAGAGAATGGGGGTTGAATCTTAGCCCCCTTTTTGCTTGATAATACTTGCTGACCTTTGAAACCAAATTTGGAAACTTTTTGTCTTTTTATCTCGTGACTAGCCACGAGACTTTTTCTTTTGTCTCATCCCCAGCCACGAGACTTTTCTTTTTGTCTCGTCACTTGACACGAGATATTTTTGGTTTTAGCTCCTGTGCAGTCAGAACAGAAATGGAGTAGAGAAGAGAGAAAATTACACCCACATATATCCTGGTTCAGCTGCTAAGTGCAGTGCAGCCTACATCCAGTCTCCATCACAGACATGATGGAATTTCACTATAATCTACCTGATTACAATCTGTAAAGTGCTAACCCAACTTACAAGGGGATTCCCACAGAATCATGAAACACAACATAGATGAACAAAGGAACTCTAAGGACATCTATGGCTTTTTCTTTTAATTTTGCACTCTTTGCCTTTTTCTGCTCTATGGCTTTTTCATACAAACCTCACCGTTTGCCTTTTTCCATGAGACTCAAGACATGACAAAATTAAACAGAAAAATACAAAATAAAATACATTGAAGGAGAAGAGAAAACTGTTAGCTCAGGTAGCTCTGAGAATTTTGTGCCTTGCACTCTCAAACTTTCTCCTTGCTCCAAACAGTGGCTGTTCTCTCTATTTATAGAAGAGGGAAGCCTCCACTTTTGAAGCCAAAAACCAAGCCAACTTCTTCTTCTCCAAGAAACAGATCCGGTTCAGCCACACAGAGAGAGAAGAGATAACCATGTAAAACCCAACATGCAATTACCTCTAGTCCTTCCTTGGTCATCACTCTTCATCAATCCGAGCGCTCCATCCTTGGCTTGCTCTCCAAGATGGATTTCTGGCCCTTGATGCTTCATGATGATGATGGCTTCATCTGCTCCAATCTCTATCTCTTCCATCACTTCGCCACTCTAGCTACTTCCTGTGGTGGTTGAGCAGAATCAAAGACAAGCCATGCCTCCAAGAATCTCTACCTTGCTAGCTGAATCTTCTTCTTTCTTTTTGAGTATGAAGAGCTCGAGATTACCTTACCAAATCTTACCATTTTTGGTGAATATCTCAGCCACAACATACTTTTATTTTGTTATGTTTTCTTGCCATCATTGTGATGGTCTTGTAGCTTGTTCTTCCTTTACTTCGGTAGCTCATTTTTGCTTCCATGGTTTCCTGGGTATTGACCAAAAGAAAGGAAGAAATGAGAGAGAAGATGGAGTTTGAAAGGAAAGTAATTAAATAAAATAGAGTATATTAGTTGTAATGAGTTGCTTTTCCTCTAGGCTGAGTAGCATGCATCTTCAATGCAATCAATCATGTCAATCATGATTTCTCTCTCATGTTTCCAATGCTAGCAAATTAAATTTGAAATCCATCCAAAGAAAAGGAATGGGATCTAGGGGTGTGCATGGTTCAGTTTTTCCATAAACTGAACTGAAACTGCACTAAACCATTTTAAATGGTTTAGAAACTGAACCAAACTGCTTTGTCATATAAGAAACTGGTTTTAAACCAGTTTATAATACAGTGCACCAGTTTAAACTAGTTCATAAAAATAAAACTGGTTTTAATTAAAAAAACCAGTTTAAACTGGTTTATGCCTAAAACTAGTTTTCACACCCTCTCTCTCTCCCTCTCTTCCTTTCCTCTCTCTCTCTCTCTCCTTCCCCTCTCTCTCTCCCCTTTTCTCTCCCTTCCACCCTCTCTCTCATAGCCTCCTCTCTCTCTCTCTCTCTCCCCCTTTTCCCATTCTCTCTCTCTCCTCTCTCTCTCCTACCCCCTCTCTCTCTCTCCCCTTCCCCTCTTTCTCCCCCTTCCTCTCTCTCTCCCCCCTTTCCCACTCTCTCTCCCTCTCTTCCCTTCCTCTTTCTCTCTCTCTCTCCTTTTCTCTCCCTTCCTCTCTCTCTCTCCTACCCTCCCCTCTCTCTCTCTCCCCCTTCCCCTCTCTCTCTCCACCCACTCTCTCTCCCTTCTCTCTCTCCCCATTTTCCCATTCTCTCTCCCTTCTCCTCTCCCTCTCCTCTCTCTCTCCTACCCCCCCCCCCCCTCTCTCTCTCTCTCCCTCCTCTCTCTCTCTCTCTCTCTCCCCCCTTTCCCACTCTCTCTCCCTTCTCCTCTCTCTCTCTCCCCCCTTCCTTTCTCTCTCTCTCTCTCTATCCCCCTCTCTCTCCATTTTCTCTCTCTCTCCCTTCTGCTTTCTCTCTCCTCCCTTTCTCTTTCTCTCTCTCTCTCTCCCTTCTACTTTCTCTCTCCCCTCTCTCTCTCTCTCCCTTCTACTTTCTCTCTCTCCTCTCCTCTCTCTCTCTCTCCTCTTTTTTCCTCTCCTCTCTCTCTTCTCTCCCTCCTCTCTATCTCTCTCCTCTTTGTCTCCCTCCTCTCTCTCCTCTCTCTCTCTCTCTCTCCATCCTCTCTCTCTCCTCTCTCCTCTCTCTCTCTCTCTCTATCTCTCTCTCTCTCCCTCTCCCTTCCCCTCTCTCTTCCTCTCTCTCTCCTTTTTCCCCCCTCTCTCCCTTCTCTCTCTCTTTCCCCTCTCTCTCTCCTCTTTGTCTCCCTCCTCTCTCTCTCCATTCTCTCTCTCTCTCTCTCTCTCTCTCTCTCTCTCTCTCCGTCTCTCTCTCCGTCTCTCTTCCTATCTCTCTCTTTCCCTTCTCTCTCTCTCTCCATCTCCCTTCCCGTCTCTCTTCCTCTCTCCTCCTCTTTCTCCCTCTCCTCTCTCTCCCTCTCTCTTCCCCTTTCTTTCTCTCTCTCTCCTCTCCCTCCCCTCTCTCCCCCTCCCATCTCTCTCTCTCTCTCTCTCTCTCTCTCTCTCTCTCTCTCTCTCTCTCTCTCTCTCTCTCTCTCTCTCTCTCCTTTCCCTCCTCTTCCACTCTTTCCCAATTCATTCCTCACTCTCTCTCGTCCCTTCTCTCTTCTTCTTCTTCTTCTTCTTCTCTCTTTCTCCCCCTCCTTTTCCTCGCTCTACCCTTTTTTTTCTCTCTCTCTCCCTCCTCTCTCTCTCCCCCTCTTTCTTCCTCTCTCTCTCTCTCTCTCTCTCTCTCTCTCTCTCTCTCTCTCTCTCTCTCTCTCTCTCTCTCTCTCTCTCCTTCTCCTCTTTCTTACCCTCCTCTCTCTCTCTCTTTTTCCTCTCGCTCTCTCTCCATGTCTTTCCTTTTTCACCCCTCTCCCTTGC